>NC_062524.1:11218474-11900974 GCF_022655615.1 Tachysurus fulvidraco | reverse complement strand
TAGACACGATGCCACTCCTTACACAATTACTTTATAAACTTAAAGATGCACAGCAAATCTTATATTTTTACTCCCCTATAATCTCACTGGTAGGAATGAGAGTAAGCCCTCAAAACCTTTACCAGTAGGCTACCAGTAAGATGGCTGTGTGTGCTGTCACTCAGACAGCCTCAATACTTTAATTTAAAAAAAAAACAAAAAAAAAAACACTTTACACTCAAAATCTTAAATGAAAATAAGAAATAATTCTGATGCTCACAGTCAAGTTCTTTTCTTAACACACATAGCACTGCTGGACTGCTTGAAATTATTTAGAATATTATATTATTTATATCTGGTGTCATCTAGAAAAGAGCGTGTTCACTTTTGAGTCTGGATTCTTTCTCATTTTGCCTCAGGGACTTTTTCTTCTCCACACTCAACTTTGGCTCGTCCCTTAGGGATGCTTTTAAATATATATAGATTTCTGTGAAGCCACTTTGTGACAATGTCCATTGTTAAAAGGGCTGTGTAAATAAAACTGCATTGAATTGAGCTGAACTAAAGTAATCGGCACTAACAAACATGCATTGTGTTTGTGACAATTCCAAGCTGTTGTTCTTTGTGTTTTAATTAGACTTTAGATTCACAGCTTCGTACTTTTGCCTCTTTAGCCTTAGTTGTATGTTCGATGTCCATGTCCTTTTGCCTGATCACTTGCCTGCCTTTCTCGGTATTACCTTTTCCTTTAGTTAGTCTGTTGTATTGGTTTTAATATAAAAGTATATACTGTATAAATCTGCACTTGCTTCCATCTGTACTGAGATTCTGTCGAGATTTTCATGCAACATTCATTCCTTAGAACCTTTACAAATTCTGAAATGATGAAAACCATAAAATTTAATTCATAAAATCCCAGTTCTATCAGTGAAACAGATGAGGGTGCTGGGAAGGAGAACCCAAACGCAGGCCAGGGTCCAAAAAAAGAAAATTTATTAACATAAAGGATAGTAATAAATGTCTATATATGAAAACATAAATGCACAGAATGTAACCAGGCAAAGTCTTGGGCTGAAAAAAAAATAATCCAATCAGAAACGGGCAGTAATCCACACAGGAAAAAGGGTAATCCAAAATGTCAATAACCGGAGCGCAAAAAACGGAACCAAAACAACCGGCAGCAGAGAAAACTCACGTAAGGAATGACAGGGAAAAAAGGTAATCCGAGACAGGAAAATCCACACGGAAATAGAAAACGCGAGGCACAGATAACACTCGGACCGGAGGCTAGCAGGAGTGACTCAACAAGCGACGTAGTGACGAGAGATCATCTGGCGAGAATCTAGCATGAACGGCGTGCTTAAATAGCAGTGCAGAGTATAAAAGTCATGCGACAGGGAATGACGTCACCAGAGTGCGCCGCGAAGGTGAGCTTCGGATGAGTGCGCTGACAGTACCCCCCCCTCCACGGCGCGTCTCACGACGTCCCACCAGGCTGGTCGAGGTGGTCACGATGGAACTGGGAGAGGAGGTCCGGGTCCAAGATGTGGCGTGCCGGAACCCAGGAGCGTTCCTCAGGGCCGTACCCCTCCCAGTCCACCAGGTACTGTAGACCCCTCCCACGGCGTCTGGAGCGCAGGAGCCGACGGACAGTAAACGCAGGGCCGCCATCAATGACCCGGGCGGGAGGAGGGGGTCTGGTGGAGGGAACCAGTGCACAGGCCTGGACAGGTTTCAGCCTGGAAACGTGAAAGGTGGGGTGGATGCGAAACACTCTGGGCAGCTTGAGCCGGACCGCAGCTGGATTGATAACCTTAGATATAGGGAACGGTCCAATGAAACGGGGAGCCAGCTTCCTGCATGCAATGTTCAACGGGAGGTCTTTGGTGGAAAGCCACACCCGTTGCCCGACACGGTAAGGAGGAGCGGGGAGGCGTCTGCGGTTGGCCCAGCGAGCATAACTCCGGGAAGATCTCAGCAAGGCGAGGCGGGCTCTTCTCCAGACTCGACGACAGCGCCTCACGAGGGCCAAGGCTGAGGGAACTGAGGCTTCTAGCTCCTGTGTGGAGAATAATGGGGGCTGATAGCCATAGGCAGCCTGAAAAGGGGAAAGACCCGTGGCAGCAGTAGGCAGAGAGTTATGGGCATACTCGACCCAAACAAGGTTGGAGGCCCAAGACGAATGATCCTCGGCACAGAGGAGACGGAGCCCTGTCTCCAGCTCCTGGTTGAGCCGTTCCGTCTGCCCATTGGACTGGGGGTGAAACCCAGAGGAGAGGCTAATGGAGACGCCTAAGAGCTGGCAGAATTCCTTCCAAAAATTGGAGGTGAACTGGGGTCCCCTGTCCGAGACTATATTCCGGGGAATGCCATGGAGCCGGAAAACGTGTTGGAGGAGGAGCAACGCCGTTTCCTTGGCTGAAGAGAGTTTGGTCAGGGGGACAAAATGGACGAGCTTGGAAAAGCGATCGACCACAGAGAGGATAGCGGAGTAGCCATCAGAAAGAGGGAGGCCGGTAACGAAATCAAGTGAGATGGGGCCGCAGGAGGCCGGCAGGGCGAGATCGAGAGCTCTTGTGTTGCGCACATACTGGGCAGGCAGTGACAAATTCCCGTGCGTCATGTCTGAGCGAAGGCCACCAGAAACGACGCTGGAGAACCGATAGGGTCCGAGGGAAACCGGGATGACAGAAAAGCCGAGAGTTGTGACACCACTGAAGAACTTGGGAACGGAGCTGGTCAGGGACATAAAGTTTGCCTTCAGGACAGTCAGTAGGGACCGGCAGGTTAGACACGACTTGCTGAACCCTTCTCTCTATCCCGAGTCGAAGCGCCCGAACAGTGACAGAGGGGGGAAGAATGTGTTCAGCAACGGCCTCGACGGGATCGGGGGAGAACTGACGAGAGAGAGCATCTGGCTTCCCATTCTTCGTTCCCGGCCGATAAGACAGCACAAAGTTAAACCTGCCGAAAAAGAGTGCCCAACGAGCCTGTCGGGTTTCAGTCTCTTGGCAGTCCGGAGATATTCAAGATTCTTATGGTCAGTCCAGACCAGAAACGGTAGTTCCGCACCCTCCAGCCAGTGCCGCCATTCCTCCAGGGCGAGTTTGACTGCCAGTAGCTCACGTTCGCCGATAGTGTAGTTACGTTCAGACGAGGAGAGACGGCGTGAAAAGAAAGCACACGGGTGAAGTTTATTGTCCTTGACGTCCCTTTGAGACAAAACGGCCCCAACTCCGGTATCAGATGCATCAACCTCAACCACAAATTGTCGCGTGGAATCCGGCAAGGAGAGGATGGGGGCAGAGGTAAAAAGCTGCTTAAGCTTCTTGAAGGCTTGCTCGGCTTGAGGCCCCCAAGAATAAGGTTGAAGAGGAGAAGTGAGCTGGTGCAAGGGTGCAGCAACCGAGCTGTAACCCCGGATGAATCGCCGATAGAAATTAGCGAATCCCAAGAACTGCTGGAGCTGCTTACGTGTTCCAGGGCAGGGCCAGTCCCGAACAGCCTTGATTCTGTCAGGATCCATCCGAACACTCCCTGCTGCCAGAATGAAACCCAAGAAGGTGGTTTTCGTGACATGGAAATCACATTTCTCAGCCTTGACATATAACTGGTTCTGCAAAAGCCTCTGGAGCACTGCACGGACGTGATGGATGTGTTCCTCAGGTGTGCAGGAAAAAATGAGGATGTCGTCCAAGTAAACAAACACAAATAGGTTTAACATGTCCCGTAAAACGTCGTTAACCAGTGCTTGGAATACTGCTGGGGCATTGGTGAGGCCAAACGGCATCACCCGGTACTCGTAATGGCCAGGGGAGTGTTGAATGCGGTCTTCCATTCGTCGCCCTCACGGATGCGGACTAGGTGATAGGCGTTCCGAAGGTCCAGCTTGGAGAAAATGGTGGCCCCCTGAAGGAGCTCAAAAGCGGAGGCCATGAGAGGCAACGGGTAGCGATTTTTCAATACAGTACAATATAGTCAATACAGGGTCGTAGAGTCCCATCCTTCTTCTCCACAAAGAAAAAACCTGCACCGGCTGGGGATGAAGACGGGCGGATAATGCCTGACTCCAAGGACTCCTGTATATACTGGGTCATGGCTTCCCTTTCAGGCTTGGATAGGTGGTACAGGCGCCCCCGGGGGGGGCAGTGCCTGGCAGGAGGTCGATAGCACAGTCATAAGGTCTGTGTGGTGGTAGGGAAGTGGCACAAGCTCTACTGAACACTTGTCCCAGATCATGGTATTCAGCAGGCACCAGAGAGAGATCGGGGGGCAGGTCCTCCTTGACTGATAACGAGCGGGGTGCCAAGGTGGTCAGGCAATGAGCCTGGCAGTAGATCCCCCAACCAAGGACCCGGCCGCTGGACCAATCCAGGTGAGGGTTATGTTTCTGCAGCCAAGGTAATCCAAACATGACTGGTGCATGGGGCGAAGGGATAACGAGGAAGGAGATCCACTCCATGTGTTCCTTGGTGACGGACACCAGCAGGGGCTTGGTGCGGTAGCGAGCTCGGTGAAGGATATGGCCATCCAGGGCCCGTACCTGGAGACTGGCGGGTAGAGGTTCAGTCTCGATCTCCAGCTGACACACTAACTCCTCATCAAGGAACTCCGAGTCAGCTCCAGGGTCAACGCAGACCGCTAGATCATGTTCTTGGCTCTTGATCTGGAAACGGGCTCGGAGAAGTGGCTTGGGGGAGGCTAAACACCAGAGGCTCGCCGCGGGCTCCTCCGTCAACGGCGAGCCCTGTCTTTTGCTGGGCATGCGAAGGCAAAGTGTCCTGCCTTGCCACAGTAGAGACAGAGGTCGTGGGCCCGGCGCCGCTCCTTCTCTGCTGCGGACAGGAGACGCCGTCCTATCTCCATGGGCTGGGGAGGTGGAGGCGAGTGTGATCTGTAAGACTCCGAGCGGGTCTTGACATATGGGTTTCTGGGAGGCCCATATGACCTGTCTGGTTCGACAGGGGGCTTGGCATTCGGGGTTCTGGGAGGCCAGGAACGAGTTGGGCGTCCCTCCTCTCTTCGTTCCTGGATACGGCGATCGATCCTGGTTGCCAGACAAACCAGGTCGTCAAGCTCTTGAGGGAGTTCTCGGGCCGCGAGTTCATCCTTCACCTGGGGGGACAAGCCGCGGTAGAACGCGTCGTAGAGCGCCGTGGGGTTCCAGCCACTGTCCCCAGCTGCCATGCGGAAATCCACAGCATACTCAGCCACTGAGCGGGACCCCTGAGATGATTCGAACAAGGCTCAAGTGGCGTCCATCTTAGGCAGAGTGGAGTTGAAAACCTTGCGCAGCTCAGCCGAAAAGGCATCGAACGAGAAGCAGATGACTGACTGACGTTCCCACTCTGCTGTTGCCCAGATCTTGGCCTTCCCAGATAACAAAGAGATAACGTACGCTACCTTGGACCGATCTGAAGGGAAGGAGGAGGGTTGGAGCTCGAAGATCACTGAGCACTGCATCAAAAATGCACGGCAAAGTCCCGCCTCACCAGAAAAACGCTCGGGATGGGGCAGATGTGGCTCCCGAATGGGGTTTATGTTCTGCTCGACCACGGGTTGGGGGGGCTGGGCAGGTGGCCTCATAAAGGGCGAGGAGGCCTGTGTCGTGGTGAGCATGCTCATCGTAATGAGCTCATTGGTGGATGCGGCTATCTCCTTGAGTTGGCGCTCATGCGCAGCGGAGGATTTGGACAAGGAGTCGAGCTGGGACTGCATCTCCTGAGATCCTGCTGGGTTCATTATTGGCCAGATGATACTATCAGTGAAACAGATGAGGGTGCTGGGAAGGAGAACCCAAACGCAGGCCAGGGTCCAAAAAAAGAAAATTTATTAACATAAAAGATAGTAATAAATGTCTATATATGAAAACATAAATGCACAGAATGTAACCAGGCAAAGTCTTGGGCTGAAAAAAAAATAATCCAATCAGAAACGGGCAGTAATCCACACAGGAAAAAGGGTAATCCGAAATGTCAATAACCGGAGCGCAAAAAATGGAACCAAAACAACCGGCAGCAGAGAAAACTCACGTAAGGAATGACAGGGAAAAAAGGTAATCCGAGACGGGAAAATCCACACGGAAATAGAAAACGCGAGGCACAGATAACACTCGGACCGGAGGCTGGCAGGAGTGACTCAACAAGCGACGTAGTGACGAGAGATCATCTGGCGAGAATCTAGCATGAACGGCGTGCTTAAATAGCAGTGCCGAGTATAAAAGTCATGCGACAGGGAATGACGTCACCAGAGTGCGCCGCGAAGGTGAGCTTCGGATGAGTGCGCTGACAAGTTCTATGTGTTTCTAATGATCATAGCACTGGATATCCTGGAAAACCTGGATCTGCCAACACTGGCCCTCATTTATCAAGCTGAACAGATTTACTGACCATTTGTTTAAAGAAGTATTTACACAACAAATTTGGCATATCCTTTATGTCTTCCTAAATTTTTATACAGGGGGCACGGTGGCTTAGTGGTTAGCACATTTGCCTAACACCTCCAGGGTTGGGGGTTCGATTCCCGCCTCCGCCTTGTGTGTGTGGAGTTTGCATGTTCTCCCTGTGCATTGGGGGTTGATTGGCATCTCTGGAAAATTGTCCGTAGTGTGTGATTGCGTGAGTGATTGAGAGTGTGTGTGCGCCCTGCGATGGGTTGGTACTCTGTCCAGGGTGTATCCTGCCTTGATGCCCGATGACGCCTGAGATAGACACAGGCTCCCCGTGACCCGAGAGTTCGGATAGTGGTAGAAAATGAATGAATTAATTTTTATACAAAAGAAACATTACAACATACAGTAAATTATATTGTTACATATAAAGTGAACACATGGACATACAATTCAGGTTCTGTGATGATGACAAATATAAACCTGTCAAAGCTGAACCTTGATTGAAAGCATTGTTTTTAAGCAAGTTATAGACTAGCATGTCAGAGTATACAAACTTTCTTTTTGATTTGATGTTTGATGTGAATATTATATTAATGCTACAATGCTGCAATGCCTCCTTCCCCACATCTCTAAAACAAGACAATGCTGAACCTGCCCCTTTAGCCTCAGAATGCTGTCCTGAACAAATGATGACTTTTTGTGTGCATCCAATAAACTGTTAATCAGTTAGTGCAGTTGAATAAAAGACCAGGTTTTGAACTGTATGGCATTTTGTATGACACAATATGCAGTTTTCTTTGTTTTTTGGGGTCACAAGGGTCACACAACATCCTAACACACAACTCTAATTTGGAGTAATAAAATATTTACCAGATGCTGCCATGGTTGTGTGCAAGTCCCCTATAAAAGGGTGTGATGCTCTAAAAGATCCATGCTGAGCCAGTCCTGAATTTGTGATTCTGAAGCCAGCATGTTCCTGTCCAAGGCTTCTTTGGAGACATACTCAAAGGGGCAGCCAGGCCTACAAGCCAGATATACAAGGCTGTATATATACAAGATGTAGTGACTCAGCTGATAGGTCATCATCAGGATGGTGGGAGATTTTTGGTCTCTTTATACAGTCACAGTTCCTGGACCATTGATTTCAGCTGAGCCATCTCTTTAGCATTAGTTTTGTTCAACTAATGCATGTGTAAGTAAAAAATAAAGCAGACAACAGACCAAAATAAGGGCTTAGAGCTAATACGTGAGCTGTGCACACATGGAGCTATGACCTTGACCATGACCATGGAGCCCATTTTCCTTGCAGGCTCTTTTTGCTATACATTTAAGACATTTGTGATAGTAGTAGCAAATATAAGATTTCAGCTTTCCTGGTGTTTACAATCTAGATCTAAATGACATGGCATCCATTGTTTGAACCATTCCATTTTTAAGTGATTGAAAAATAATGGAATTTGTGACTGACGTTGTTGTCCAGGTTTCCTGTTCGGTTAATTGTTTAAACAATTAATAGCCTTAATGTCTTCTCTTGGTCTGGTTGCTGGAATCCACCTGAAAAGTAGGTTTTGTTGTTTAAAAGTTTGAATTAATAAATTAAGTAATTTTGAAGCTGAGAAAGTGACCAGTGGTTTACCAGACCTCAAACAGGTCAGCCAAGGACAAAAACAGGAGTTAATGACAGAAACATTGTAAGAGCTGTGAAGAAATCACCAAAACAGCAGTCTCTGTATCAAAGAAGACTTTGAGAGCTTAAACCTAGAGATCATACCAGGAGTTACAAACCACTCATCAGCAGTAAGAAATTGAAATTTAGACTGGAATTCACAGAGATACATACAATAACTCTGTAGCCAAGATTAACCTCAACCAAAGTGCTGGAAACCACCTTAACCTGTCACCAGACCTTAACCCAACTGAGCAGCATTTCACCTCCTGAAGAGAAGACTGCAACAAACAACAACAGAAGGAAGCTGTGGTACAAGCGATGAAAAGCATCACAGAATAATAATCAACAGTTTGGTGATTTCAGTGGGTCACCAGCTTGATACAATTATTGCAAGCAAGAGATAAAAAAATTCATAATGAAAACAGGAGGAACATCTTTATCTGTAACAATACATTACATGCATCAGCAGCATTGAATGGGCATATGGGCATATTTACTTAGAGAAGGACAAAGAATTAGCAAAAGAAAAATTATTGCCATTATTTTATTTATTCAGCAACTTCCAATAACCAATTAAAACTGTGATCAAAAAAACTACTTCCTGACAACATTTTACAATTTATCTCATTTGTACTGTAATGTGGTACTGCTTGGGGAGAGGGATTGACATCTGCTCCACACCCACTCTCCACTTGGTGTCCCACATGGCTTAGTACTTGGCCCTCTTCTTTTCTTCTTCTATGTTTGTTCTCTTTCTAAAGTTATATCCTAATACTCAAAACTCAACTTATATTCTACTTCTCTCTCTCAAACACCACTGTTTCTGCTCAGATCTCAGGGTGTTTTGGCAGACGTGTCATCATGGATGACAGCTCATGAGCAGAAAGTAAATCCCAAGAAAACCGAACTGCTGATCATACCAGGTGATTCATCCCCATGTCAGGATCTGGCGATCTGCCCAACTCGTGGATTTTTCTTTCAGCCACTGCACGCAACCTTAGCATGTCCATCAACAATCAACTGTCCTTTACCTCGTATGTTATCAATCTGACATCCACATTTTGATTTCTCTTTTACATCAGATGGATTTTAACCACTCAGGCTGCTTGTTCAGTCTCTTGTAATTTCAAGTCTGGACTACTGCAACTTGCTGCTCACAGGTCTATCTCTGAGCTCAATATGACCTCAAAAAATGACCAAAAAATCATAAATTGTTTTTAAACTGCCTAAGTTCTCCCACCTCACCCCACTGCTGTGTTCCCTCAACTGGTTTCAGGTAGCTACACTCATCAGATTTAAAACATTGATTCTTGCCTAAAATGACAAAAATGGACCAGCATCATCTTATCACTCCTCACACTGAACCACACTCCCTCAGATCTTCTAACACTGCTCGACTTGTCCCACCATCTGTTAGCGTACAAGGAACATATGCATCAAGAATCTTCTCTGTTCTGGCACAATGAAAAATGAAGTGCTAATGAACTTAGAATGAACCTCCTTGAAATACTTATACTAGCACTTTAAAAAAAAAGGTTCTGGATTCTCTCCTCTCAACAGAGTTATAGAGTGATGGTATTCTTAGTCTGTGACCTAGTGCACCTTTATTGATGTATTCACTGAAAGTGATTTCAAAGCACTTTTGTTTGTCACTTTGGATAAAGGCATCTGCCAAATGCTGTAAATGTAAATGTAAATGTATAATCTGAATATTGAGCTCAGAAAATTGATTAGGCACATCCTTAACCTGAGTCTGACTGGCAATTTTACAAATGGATTGCCTCGCCATGTTAAAAAAATAAAAATAAAAAGCACTTAATGCAACTTAGTCCAGTCCTTTAATGATCTGTGCAAAAGCAATCCTAAAAATTCACAAATTAAGACTAAATATGACTAGGCATTTGATTGTATGATTTAGCAGACCCTGTTTTCACCTCTTTCATCTACATTTCGATTACATTTTCTAAGCTTGTCAGGAACTTTTTGTTTGGATTGACCTATGAAATATTTAAATACAATACAAATTTCCTAAATCAAAGATAAATCCAATTCGTCTCAATTTAATTTATTTGTATAGCGCTTTTAACAATGGACGTTGTCTCAATGCAGCTTTACAGAAGTATAGAAACAAAATAAAGTTTTTTAAGTTTAAAATTAAATTACTATTTCTCTCTAACATTTATGCCTAATGATCCTGAGTTGATGGTGATGAAGAAAAACTCCCTGAGATGATATGAGGAAGAAACCTTTAGAGGAAACAGACTAGGAAGAGAACCTCATCCTCATTTGGGTGACACTGGACAGGAAATAATGTCAATGTAAAATAATGTCCTTTCTACAACAGAGTTCACCACCAAGCGACATGAATCCAACCAGGGGTAGGGCTTCAAAGATAGATCTGGCAGATCTGGATAGAAGAAACAGTCACAATAGAAACTTGTGCGTGAATGAGGCCCATAAATGAAATGGAACAAATAAGACCATCTTTGTAGTAGAATTGTTTCCTACTGAATGGTTAACAGAGACCAATCAGGTTTAAAGCATTTCAACTGAAGTTCTCACACAGTGGAAAACATCCAAGGGGAACAAGGTATATTATGTGCCTCACGTCAGTCATTTTATTGACAATACTCTATACTCCACTGTACATATTGTTTGAATCTTCAACCCTCATTTCCTTGTGAAATTGTATTATGTTTTTTTATTGTTATTATGATCATTATGCCATTCTGTAATTTACTAATCAAATTATAATAACAGAGCTCAGCTGCAGTATGTTTGTGAATTAAACATAAAGGAGCTCAAAGTCCTGACCTGTTCCCATTTAACCCCTCAGTAAATTTCCCTTGTGGGCAGATGTGTTAATTTATGGATTAAGACAAATAGATGTTTAATTCTACATGAAGGACATTTGCGTAGTACATTAAGTTGCCCATGATTTCATGAATTTAGAATCCAGTCAGCCCAGAACCAGTTTCAGTCAAACTTCGGACTGGTTTACAAACCTAAACCCTAACTTTACCGTCCAGGTAGCAGATGTGATGGTAAGTTTATTGTTGAATAAAAATTTTATAACAATTTTACTCCTGAGATGGTGCTAAGGCCCTACTTCAGTTTGGAGTCACATCACTTGGTGATAGCTCACTGCTCCTGAGGTTGCAGAACCATGAAGATGGCTTTAGGACTGTAATTGCCATGAAGTTTTATACTCAAGACTCCATCAGCGAGACAAACTTCAGCGAGACAAATTTGAATGAATTTTTGCTGGTTACACATTTAGCACTTTTTGACCATGTACAGTAGCTCAGCGGTGGCCAACCAGTCAGAAACCAAAAGCCACATTTTTTACTGTGCTTCCGCAAAGAGCCACATCATACACATGGCACACATGAACATCACCTTTTTTCCCCTGCCATTCTGAGAGCGAACTTGACACAAATTGTTTACTCAAATTATCTTGCTCCTACTGGGAAACTTTGACGTATTTTCATCCCACTCACATGCGCATTTGACGAAAATACCATATTGAACTCAAGCGAAGCGAACACGCACAATAAAAAGACACAAATACAAACTACGATAAGAAAGTAAGAGCTGCATGAAACCAGGCAAAGAGCCGCGGGGTGGCCACCCCTGTCGTTCAATTTAATAAAATGTAAAGTTTGAAATTTTTGATAAACATTGTCTCAAAGCAGCATTACAGAAATCTAAAAATTACAAAGTTTAAAATTAATTTTATTTTTATCCATATAATGAGCAAGACCGATCCAATAGTGGTAGTACACAGTTAAAGAAAGGAAATTATTTATTGTCAGCCGGACAGGGTGCTTCCGTCGGGTAAAAGATCAGACCCAAATGCATGGATAGCAAAAACAAAAGATTTAATAAAATAACAAAATCAACACGCAGGGGAAAAAAGGGCAGCTAAATAAAAAATAAGATACCAGGAACATAAAACAAAGAACAAAACACAGATAGAAGAGACACCAAAACTACAACAAGGACTCAGCAAAAGACAAATGCAACATAACAGGTATAAATAGGGGAAGTGGTAAAGAAACATTTGGAACAGGTTTGCATGGGTGGGAGGGGACTAAGGATCGGGCAGGGCAATCATACGTGAAGACACAAAATAAACAAAGAGAGCAGTCTGGCAGAGAAATGTCCAACCATCCTGACATCCTGACTAACTCACCGATGTCACCAAGATGAGGATGAGGTTCCTTTTGAGTTTGGTTCTTCTCAAGGTTTCTTCCTCATGACATCTCATGGAGTATTTCCTCAATGTCATCACCTTTAACTTATTCGTTAAGAATCAATTCGTTTCTGTGATAAATTTATCTTGGTCTGTAAGGCTGATTTGTGACAATGTGTGTGTGTGTGTGTGTGTGTGTGTGTGTGTGTGTGTGTGTGTGTGTGTGTGTGTGTGTGTGTGTGTGTGTGTATCCTTTTTCTGTTTTCTTTTTTTTTTCTAACAAAAATCATAATTAAGCATCAAAACCAAAACTTAAATAGGATACTGTTAGGCCTGTAAACGCCCAGTGGGAGGGACACACTGAAGGATGGAAATCAAATCAAAGAACAATCACAGCATTCATTTTAATTTATCTTGAAACGGTATTAAAAGCAGTGAATTAAGTAATATTCTTTAATCTGTCTACTTTAGGTTCCATTAAAAGCATTTAAATCCTAATCACATGCATTAAATCTGATTCATCTGAAAATTGTGAAAAATATAAATAGATATACTGTAGAGAAAAAAAAACAATGCAATACTGTTCTATTATAAGTCAGCCTATGCTAATATATATATATATATATGCTGTTGTATATGCAGGTAATTACAAAGGCTAATAACAAGTTAATGCCGTTTTATTGTCTCGTTGAATAATCAGAGACACATAGTGGTCAAAGTGTAAAATAAATGAACAAACAAACAAACAAACAAATAAATAAATATGAAAATTGAAAAAGGGAGATAGTTGATTCAGACAGTAAACAATCTACAGCTGAACAGGAAAAACTTATTAGCACAGGAAAACCTGGTTAGCTTTTTATTAGCCCTAATGAATACAGAATAGAACAAGGAAATGTTAAAGTTTACTTCACAGATTGTTTTACTGTTTAACACTTTATGTATCTTCTTAAAAGGACACAGAGGTCCAAGAATCACTAGTGGGGAGAACCAGAGTGGCATAAAATAAAACAAACAAAGCACTACTAGACAAAAATAGGGAACTAAGAAGGGTTAGGAAGGGAAGAAAACACTGCAAGAGATCCATATTTTTGAGGACTATTTATTTGGTATAAAAGGTTGTTGCAGGACATGGCAGCAGGGTCAACCGATACCTGAGAGCTCCAGGGTCCCTAGGTTTACTGGATTACTCCCATATGCATGGTGGTAAGTTGGTTTTGTTATTTTAAATCGCCTCAGGCATGAATCAGTACACATTGTGCAAGTTGTTCTGTGATGGACTGGCATCCAAGGTGTAAGTATTTCCACCTCGATCCTAGTGTTCCCGGGATAGACTCCTGATACAAAGCTGCCGGATTAATATAACTACTGAAGATGTATGAATGAATGATTAATTTAATGAAGGAGAAGATATCTTCAGTTCTTGTTTAATAATATGAACAGACAAGAGACAGTTCATGAGTGCTGAAGTCTGAATGCTGTACGGAAAAGTGGGTTTTTCATGATTTGTTATTTTATTTAATATATAGTATATTTTACATCATCTCACATTCTAAAAACCTCCAGATGACCACTTATATCTTTAGAGAAAAGCTATTTAGTTTAATGCCAAATAGTTTTAAAGCCTTGACTATTGAGCAGGACTATTCTTCCGCTGGAAATAGATCTTTTCATCGCACCGCTGTCTAAGTCCATTCCTCAGCCAGGAGGCTTTGTAGGAAAAGCCATGCCCTGTGCTGTGGAGCATGCACCCTTTGATAAGTGCAGATGTGATAGATCATGGTACACTAAATGTTTACTCAGGAGCTCTGGGCCAAAGCCATTTAAACTTTTACCCATTAGCAGTATTTTATAATTAAAAAAAGTTTTACTGGTACAATAGGAGTTAGAAAGACAAACTCTTGTCAGGTTCTAATAAGGATTGATGCAGATCCGGAGATACACACTCTTATCTGCAAAGAGCTAGTGTGGGTTCAGGTTTTCATCCTAATCAAGCAGGAGACTCAAGTCAACTGAACTCAACTTTATTCTCAGTCTTCCACATACCAAGTATACAATGAATGAAATGTCGTTACTACAAGTAACAAACAACGACAGTAAACAATAAACATATGTTAACAGTAAACATTTAAGCATCATAGAGCTATTGTGTGTTTACATATGAGGTAGGTGTGAAATATGAGGTCAAAATGTAAATGCAGATTAAAGTGCAAGTGCACAGAGGTGACTGTGTGCAAATGTGCAATAGTGTGCAACAGTTAAAGATCTTGAGTTGTCCTATATGTTTGCAGATGTGTTTCATGACCAATTTTAGTGCACAGTAAAAGTGGCTGAGTGCAGATGTGTGTTGGGGACCATCAATGTCCATAGTGCACAATTTAAGCTGGTGGGAGCAAGATGATGAGGGGCACCAGGGTGTTCAGTGCTCGGACAGCTTGGAGAAAGAAGCAGATGAAGAACCTTGTACTGCGTGCGATGGCAGAGGCTAGAAAAGATTGTGGGAGAGATGCGTACACAGTGTGTCAGGAAGATGCCTGAATAGAAGGGAGGGAGACCCCTTTAATGCTCTCAGCTGTCCTCACTATACACTGTAGGGTTTCTGATTCCACCTCATTCACCTGAATCAACCTTGACCCACACTGGCCATTTCTGGATAAGAACGACCCTGATCTAGACAAAATCTAGACTAAAGCATGTACTTTACAATGTTTTCAAGCTGAAGAAAAGCTACTCAAATAATGTCTACATGAGTTTCAAAAGACTAGTATATATATATATATATATATATATCTATATATATATAAATATATATATATATATATATATATATATATATAGGGGAAGGATAACTATGAAGGACATGGAGAGAGCCTCAGCTCAAATGGGAGTCCAAAATGTTTTTGATTTTACAGACTCATGAACACTGATACAGAGGAGTGCTGTTAAATAAGGTTGGCAATTATTACTTTTTTGTATTTATTGAATTTGATTTATCTACTGTAATTTCTAGTCTTGTTTGCCTGTCTGCACTGTCTATTGTGGCATTAGCCTGTAGCAGTCTGGAAGACATTTGTTAATGCCCCTTTGTGATTTCAGAAAAATTAGACATGTTGGAACCTTCAATTTTTCATGGAGCTGTGTTTCTATTGTTGGACATTGTTTGCTGCCAGCCTTTTTACTGTCCTTAATTATAATTAACATCATGCAAGAATGGATTCAGCATTAGCAATGGATTAGCATCTCCCTCCATGCACCTGTGACCCCCATGCACTTGAAGATCTCCATTATTCTTCCAGGGCATGCAAGTGGCATTAACTGTGTGCTGGGGAGAAACATAAAAGCAACTGCATATGTAATATGTTGTATATCATTTCCATGACACAGTCTTTTCTCTTCTTTTGTCTGTCTGCTAGCCAGAGACGTCCAGGCTAAGATTGATAGATTGATATCTGCAGTTGTTATCGGGCCTTGTTAAGAACTTACAGTGAAGGATTTGACATGTGCTCTTTCACCATTTGCAAGCTCCTCTGACTGATCCTATAGATTCCTACAGCGATTCTTTCTGTGCTATTGGGCCTGACGCATTTATCAAAGTGACACATTTTGTAAATCACTGAATTGTACACTGAGAAGGGGTCACTTTAAAAGGGGGACTTTGGTCAATATCTCATTACCTCCTGCTGCTTCCTGTGGTCGAATACTGTTCAACGGATAGATAAAATAAACCAAATTCGGACACTGTTCCCCACTGTAACATTGGCCTTTAGTAAAATTAACTTATGAATAAATTGTGGGGGGAAAATTGCTTAAGAGGCCACAATTCTCAGCACTAACAGTGAACACATATCAATTTCTCAAAGTTACTTATGTATTGCTACAGGGTGCTTTAATATTTACTGCTCTAAGATTCCATCTATGAATAATTTAATGTCCTATAGAATGGCTTCAGCACTACAATTAGTAACTGTAATAACTTGTGTATTTAAGAGTCATGCCCTTCGCCAATACTGGTACTAAATACCAATACTATAGCACCTCTACTAGGGAACTGGGGCATTTATGTCATGTGTGTGAGGAGACGTCTCAAATGGCCTGCTTTTTGGGTGGGCCACATAGGACCTAGTTGTCCAATATAACCAGGAATATCCTGATGCAATGGCCATCACAAGAGACAAGGCCAATAAAATATGATGTGTGCCAAGGATAACCATTATTATGGCCTAAAGATTGTAGACAAATGACCATCACACCAATGTTATTCTCCAGAATTGTGAAACAAAATTGTCCTACTGTAACTCTGTCTTTTTCTAACTTTACATTTTCTCTTCACTGGAACTAAGAGACTCAAACCCTGTTTCATCATGACAATGTCCCTGTACACAAAGCACAGAGCTCCATGAAGACATGGTGTGTGAAGGTTGGAGTGAAGGACTCGAGTGTCCTGCACTGAGCCCTGACTCTGACTCAACACCACTAAACACCTTTGTGATGAACTGGAACACAGACTGAACCCCAGACCTCCTCACTCTTACATCATCAGTGTCTGATCTCACTGATACTCTTGTAGATGAATGAACACAAATCCTCACAGTCAAGCTCCAGGGGTTTCATATGGCAAAAAGTGTTTTAATTGGTAATTGTGACATTTTTCCCCCTACAGTAATGCATGAATTAGTGGAAGATATGTGACCAAGTTAGATGAAGGATGAAAGATTGTATATACTGTATAAAAGTTGCCTATACAAAATTTATATATTGTTGGAAACATTCGGTAGTCTGAAGAAAGCATTTATCGGATTTAGAATTTTCTAGAAGTAGATAGTTAAACAATAGATAATAGTGAGGCTGAAGGAGAATATTTTGGCCTTGTCATGACCTCTTCTGTCAGCTAAAGTGAATTAATATCAACAACGACTTGTCAGAAATGTCAGGAATGACAGTAGGTGATAGCCCTGGCATTTGCCTGAGATGGAACCTCCAGTCACAGTATGCAAACTAGCTTTGGTTATAGAGTGTCCTGTAGGCCTGAAGAAGCAACAATAAACACATCTATCTGCCTCAAAATTTATTTATATAGGCAGATTCTGAAAAACATTGGAAAAGCAACCACAGTGAAGTCTTTCCATGAATGAATGAATGAATTCCTGCTGCCAGCGGCTCTGGAGAAATACCAAAAAGTAAATGAGATAGTCGGTCACCCTGCAGCACAGTTTAGTGTAACTGAAAAGAACTAGACTTATCAGCATTTGACAGGATAGAAGACTTTGGGCATTAATAAAGTAGATTTCTCATGCAATAAAGGCAGCGGTCTCTCAAGTTTTTCCCGCCTTTAAAATGTTCAAGTAAGAGGTTTCCAAACCAACCATAAAGATTTTAATTATATTCATACATCAATCTCTGGATGGTAGGAGAGAGAGACACTGTAAGCTTTGTAAAGGGTAGAAAGAATGATTATGAATTCCTGAGAGGTATATGTCACACATTTTTTTAAAAGGGTTCGAAAGAAATTCTATGGCCTTGCATAACAATTTGAATGTTTCAGTCAATTGAATTTTTACTGCCATGCTGCTATGTGTTTTTTTAATTAGTGGATCTTATGGAAATGAAGATCAACATGTCAGCATTAATTCCACTTAATTCTACAACACTTTGAAGCTGTAGCGTACCCAGTTGTTCAGATATCAAGATAAAGTCATACAACCAATGTAGTAATAGTACCAATACCGGTACAATACTATAACCAATACTATAGCATCTCTATAACATCATCTATATGAGGAGGGTGGAGACATATCAAATCACCTGTTTTTTATTGGGTTGTCCAATATATCTAGGAACATCCTGATATCACTTGCCATCACAGCAGATAAGTTGTGTAAATAATGTTGTGTGCTAAGGATTATCATTATTATTGTCAGCGATGAGCCAGTAAACACATACACTTTGTAGACACCTGACACTGATTCATAAATGTTCCATATATTTTTCTTTAGCCTGCTTTTATTCTTACATGTGACACTGAAACACTTGGACACTTGAAAACACTGTTACATCCCTTCACTGGAACTAAAAGACTCGAAACCTGTTCCAGTACGAACAAATGCACAGAGTTCCATGAAGACATGGTGTGTGAAGGTTGGAGTGGAAGAACTTGAGTGTCCTGAACTGAGCCCTGTCTCTGTCTCAACACCACTGAACACCTTTGAATTTCACTTTTGATTACTGTAGTAACATTTAATGATTAAGTATTGATACAAATTGTACAAAAATATACTTTATTGTGTATTCTGCTTTCATGTTCCAAGTGTTTCAGTGTCACATGTAAGAATAAAATCAGGCTAAAGAAAAATATATGGAACATTTATGAATCAGTGATGATGAAACTTAAACAAATAACAGACCATGATCCAGCAAGCAAAACCTCTCCTGAAAGGGACGAAGCAAGTTAATAGGCAGATACAAGAGCTCATATATTCAGCCAGTGTCGGCTGCCAACTGTGACACTGGCTGTCGGCTGTGAACTTGATTTCTCCAACAGCATCCTTAACTAAGAAATCTGCTTCAAGTAAAACTGTTGATTAGGATCTGCCTTTCTTTCTGGCTCTGGTTGTTAAACCTGCTAGTTTGGGTAGTCTAGACACTTTGGCTTCTCTGCATAATCTGGCTCTCTCATGGCACTGGTTAGACAACAAGGAAGGGTAAGTATGATCATCCATTCATTTTCTGTAGCGCTTATTTTACACAGGGTCACACAGAGTCCAGGGCCATGGTGGACTCAGGACAACAAGATTGGGGACATGCTGAAGTTATTTTTCTCTAACATCTAACCTTAATGATCAAGCCTGAGGTGACAGTGACAAGGGAAAACTCCCTGAGATGATATAAGGAAGAAACTTTGAGAAGAACCATACTCAGAAATGAATCTCATCCTCATTTGTGTGACGCAAAATAATGTCAATGTTAAATATAGCTGCAAGCAGCGATGGCGGGCTCTCACACGTTTTTTTATCGCTATATGGTGCCTCCCAGAAAACAATGCATGGTGGGCATCAAGTGGGTAAATATCAGTGGATTTTTTTACG
Source organism: Tachysurus fulvidraco (assembly GCF_022655615.1). Taxonomy (NCBI): domain Eukaryota; kingdom Metazoa; phylum Chordata; class Actinopteri; order Siluriformes; family Bagridae; genus Tachysurus; species Tachysurus fulvidraco. The sequence continues at coordinate 11,881,658 of NC_062524.1, read as the reverse complement.
TTGTTACTGACCCATTTGGGGACTGTAGGTAAATGAAACCTCACATTTTAGACAAACGGGGGCGCTAGTGAGGCACTTAAGAGATACACCTTTGTCTGACCTTTTTGTCCACACTTAACAGCCGACAAATGTGATGTATGTGTAAAATTTCAAGTTAATCTAAGCACGCCAAAAGCCTTAAATATGCTTGAAATAAAAGTAAATTTGACACGATGCCATGGCAACGGTGTTTCAGATATCAAAAATCCGTTCACAATTTCGCATCAATATCTCTGCGTCATGGTGGCCAAGTCTGGTCTCGATTGCATGAACCCCCTAGGAGGAGCATTTAAAAGTTTACCGCATGCAGCTGTCAAAAAATTCACCTTTGTGACTGACACACTTCCCTGGGCCTGTTGGTGGCACTATACCTGGGACTCACAATAAGTACATTGATGCGATCGGAATCCTTGGCCGAACATACACACCACGTGTCATCACAATAAGACATTTTTTGCCTTAGATAGAAGACACCTCTCTGAATTCGCCATAACTTAGTCGCCTCGCCATGGCAGCACCGTTCGAGATATCAAAAATCCCTTCAAAATTTAGCAAGTGCAATGTCTCAGCATCATGTTCACCACGTTTGATGTCAATCGCATGAATTCCTTAGGAGGACTATTTAAAAGTTCACTGCATGCACTTATAAAACAATCCAGGGTCGATGAGATCTATATGCGTACCAACTCTCGTACATGTGCGTACATAATTGCCCGATCTGTGCACAAATGTTTGTTTTTGCATTACAGGGGGCGCTACAGAGCCCCCCTGCCACACCCATATTAAAGCCTTTGCCCGAGCCTAGTGTCGCACGACTCTGACAATTGGCCAATGTGTGCAAAAAAAATAAAAATTTTAGATAGATAGATAGATAGATAGATAGATAGATAGATAGATAGATAGATAGATAGATAGATAGATAGATAGATAGATAGAGTTGAGGCCAAAATTATTAGCCCCCCAAGAATTTTGGAACATTTTCCTAAAGATCGTTCCAATGTTTGCAGCATTGATAAAACTTGATATAATCAAACATTCACCAATGCTATTTAGTGGCTTTTTGTACATTTTGGAATATTAAATAAATTTTTAGGCTTGCTTTATATCAAATATAGTGAAAATGAGGTGGTCAAAAATATTAGCCCCATGTGAATTTTCGCTTTCAAAACACACCTTAATTAATCAATCAGCTTTCAAAATACACCTCTGCAGTCAATTGGCTTCCTAACAACACCTGGGCATTCAATCAGCATAAAAGGACTCAAAGCAGCAGGGCACTTGATCACATTATTGGGCGAGACTACTTTTACTCACCATGCCAAACACAGGAAGACAAAGGAAATCAGTCTTGAGCTCAGAAAGAAGCTAATGGAGGCTCATGATAACGGGGAAGGCTATACTGCCATTTCCAAGTGTTTCACAGTGTCTAAAACCGCTGTACGTTGCATCATTGCCAAGTACAAGGAGACAAATTCTGTAAGAAACAAACCTGGGTGTGGTCGTAAGCACAAGATTTCAAGAACTCTGGAGAGGAAAATAGTCAGAGATGTCAGCAAGATGCCCCAGACATCTGCCAAGATGATTGTTTCTGACCTGGCCTCTTCTGGAGTTGATGTTTCAAGGAATACAGTTGTGAGGGCTCTTCATCGTGGTGGGCTTCAGGGCCATCGTCCCAGAAGAACCCCTTTACTCAAAAAGCGGCACATCACAGCCAGACTGAGGTTTGCCCGTGAACATATGAAAAGTAAAGATGAGTTTTGGGAGTCTGTGCTTTGGTCTGATGAGACTAAACTGGAACTGTTTGGGCACATGGATGTTGCTTATGTTTGGCGAAGAAAGGGTGAGGCCTTCAACCCTAAGAACACAGTTCCCACAGTTAAACATGGTGGTGGGAGCATCATGCTGTGGGGCTGTTTTGCAGCTTCAGGCACAGGGAGCCTTGTTTGGGTGCATGGCATCATCAAAAATGAAAATTATGTTGACATTTTGAGGTATAATATGCAGAAATCTGCTCGTAGTCTAGCCTTAGGTCATCGCTGGGCCTTTCAACAAGACAATGATCCAAAGCATACATCGTAATTGGTCCAACAGTTCCTGAAGGATACCAAAACCAAGGGTCCTGGAGTGGTCCGCACAGAGAAGAGCCTCAACTGTAGATAGATAGATAGATAGATAGATAGATAGATAGATAGATAGATAGATAGATAGATAGATAGATAGATAGATAGATAGATAGATAGATAGATCGATCGATCGATCGATCGATCGATCGATCGATCTTTCTTAGCACCATTCGGTGCTCGGGGCCTAATAATGTCCTTTTAAGCAACCGAGATCTGAGGTACTAAATGGTCATTTCTGAGTTCTTAACTATAATTCCTTTTGGCCGAGGTCTTCAAATGTTCACTGATGAAGACGGGCTGTTCATGCAGATACCCAGCAGAGTGCACCACCAAGTGACAAGACTCCAACCGCGGATAGGGCATCAGGATGGATCACGTAGAGGAAGTGGTCACAGAAGTAGCTCGACGGAGAGAGAGATAATAACAATATTTAGTGAAGTGGTAGCTCAGTGGTTAATGTACTCAACAACTGATCAGAATGTTGTGAGCTCAATTCCCAGGACTGCCACTGCTGAGCACTTGAACAAGGACCTTAACCCTTACTTGTGCAGATGTATAAAATGAGTTGAATGTAAGTCATGCTGGATATAAGTGTCTGCCATAAATATAAATGATCTAATTAATAACTTATCAGCAACAGAATGGCTACAACCACAAACCGTTCAGTGATTTCTGGTTTGATTTGCCAGTGTTTTGTGCGCCTTTATTAGGGATATATTTATAGTGGTCAGGCTTCTGACTTCAATACTAAAAAGAAGGTCCATGAAAACTGACCTAGATGCCTGCAGCCAGGAAAAACATCAACTGATAAAAACCAGTGACCTACTATCGGTTTTAAACCGTGTTGTTTGATGTTCAAAAGTGTGTTGTCAAAAATTAGACCAAAATTGCAGACATTTGTAGTAGAGTTAACAGTGATGCCAACGATATGTACAGAAACTTCTGGAAGTATATAGAATAGAGTTTTGGAGGAAACTAGTAAAATTACAAGGAAAATTAGAATGGTGTCAGTCTCGCTCGAGCTGCTTAAAGGTATCGTTTAAATAATAAATACCTTTTAAGTTGTGTACAGCAGTGTAAAGGTCCACAAAACATTACTGTGATTTCACTCATGCTAAATTATGCAAAAAATATCCTCAGTTTGAATTGTTTATTAATCAGCATACAGACAAACTCGTTCATTTCCTTGTTGTTTTTTAGGGATTGTATAGTTTTTTTAAGCTGTAGAAACTCTCAGCAGTATGAAATCAGAGTTTTCAGGAGAGCAGTGATTACTGATGGTATAGAGATGATTCAGTTCTGATAATCAGCTCTGTATCACAACACTGAAGCAGTATCTCCAGTGAGGGGCAGCAATGAACAACAATCAGACGCAGGATAATACTTCAATTTATTCCTATCCTGCTTGACAATCAGAACTTGATTTCATTTCTCTCCATTTAACACAGTAAAACTTACTTAACAAACATTCATACAAATTGAAAAAATGTTTTGTAGGTTGTTGATTGTTAAGTGTTCGTACACATTATGTGTGCATTAGTAATCTAGTACAATTGGAGTGTTACAAACATCAGGTGAAGGTGGTGTCATTAATGTGCTGCTGTCAGGTCGATCTCCGTGACCTAAAACATGGCCGCCACATACAACACATCCCAGAACACTTTGTTTGTGATGTAACACTCTGTATTTTAATTCCTGACCTTAACAATCCTTCTGATCTCATGTTGTTTCTTTATTTCTGTGGAATTTGGAATTGCCCATAATAAGTCTTTTGCAAATTGCCAGACTTTTACCTGTACTTTTTTTTGACAATGATTATGCTTTACAATTTGGATTTGTTTGTTTGTGTTTTCCACAATAAACTGTCTCTGCAGTTGCATCCTTTTCAGTCTTAGTTTTCTGAAAGCAGCAAATATCACTGATGCCTTGAGGCTGTTTTGCAGCTGGTGATCATGGGGGTTATTAGATTAGTGGGGTTAAGAATTGATGAAAGTCCACTAATTTATTAGATTTTGTTTTTTCTTTGATTTTCAAAAACACAACAATACTAAAATCACAAAATAGCACATTCAAATTCACTCCCAACACACAGAAACAAAAATATACATACATACATACATACATACATACATACATACATACATACATACATACATACTGTACAGTACATACATACATACATACATACAAACATACAGACACAGTACATACATGGATACATACTTTACAGTACATACATACATACATACATACATACATACATACATACACAGTACATACATAGATACATAGAGTACATACATACATACATACATACATACACAGTACATACATAGATACATAGAGTACATACATACAGTACATACACACATATATACATAAACTCAGTACCCCATAATGACAAAGTGAAAATTGATTAATTTTATACATTAAAAAGAAAAAACTGAAATTTACATATGTATTCAGACACTTTATTCAGTGCTTAGTTGAAGCACCTTTTTGCAGCAATTACAGCCTTGAGTCGTTTTGGGTATGACGCAACAAGCTTTGCAGACCCGGATTAAGTGATTTTCTGCTGTTCTTCTTTGCAAATCCTCTCAAGTTCGATCAGTTTGGATGGGGACGGTCGGTGGACAGTGATTTTTAGCTCTCTCCCGAAATGTTCAATAGGTTTCATGTCAGGTCTCTGGGTGGGTCACTCTAGGACGTTCACATAGTTGTCCCTAAGCCACTACTGTGCTGTCTTGCCTGTGTTCTTAGAGTTGTTGTCATGTTGGAAGGTAAACCTTCAGCCCAGTTTGAGGTCCTGAGCACTGTGGAACAGGTTTTTATTGACGATATCTGACTTTGCTAAGAAAGTCCCATAGAGAAGACCAAGTGTGAAAGAAAATGTCAGATCTTTGATATGAACATTTTTCAAACAGCAAAGGATTAACAGCTTAATTCATCCACATTTTGACATATGGTAACTGAGAACCTTAACCACAACAACGGTATACAGTTTTTAGCCAGAAAAGTACACACATTCACACTCTTTCAAAAAATAGTCGCTTTTAAAGTTTACCTCAAAAGAACTATTCAGAAGATACACAATAAGAGATGGTGTGAAACGTTTTTTTAGTAATCTTTGGTATCATTTTATGAATCATCTTCCAGTAGATATGATTTTTTTCACAGTTCCAAAATGTATACATTATATGCAGTACCTGTGGCTCCTTTAGGCTTGAAAAGTAAAGAAATTTAAAGAGAATAGAGGAAGCATTTATTTTGTAACATATACCTGTACATGATAGACATGATACAGCACTGCTGGTGCAGTAAGGGTTAAGGGCCTTGCTCAAGGGCCCAACAGAGGCAGATTAGCAGCTTTGGAGCTTGACACAAAAAGTTTGAAAGTTAGAAGTTTGAAAAATTTGGAAGAAAACATTAATATTTTAGCTTAAATCTTTGCCAGAAAGTCAAGAACACAGAAACAGTCTGAACAATCAGTTTGGTAATAATCTCAGCAGTTAATATAAAGAAGTTTTAAAATATTTTTCCATGCAATAGTGGTCATAGATCCCCAACCAGTAGTAGAGGTAGTCATGGAATAAGTAGAGGTTTTATGAAATATTGAGACTGACATTTCAGTGAAGTTTTCTGATCGTTCTGGAATGTAACAATCCCCAAAACTGAAGAAAAACAGATAAATTATTATTAAATGTCTAATGTTGTCAACTCTAGCTTAAGTAGAATCAGAAGATTTTTCAAAAATTTCCATTTGTTGAAGAGTGGAAAAAGAAATGTTCTTTTTATTTAGGGCATAGTGTTATGGTTAAGGGTTAGGGTTGTACCTTTCAGTACAATTTCATATTCTGAGTACTAAACAGAAGCAGATACAAATCCAGATATTCACATTTATCGTGTTATATAGAGTACACAAGAGATGAGCCGATGCCAGAGAAGAGCCTTCATTCCCCTGAGAATGATCAATAATACATAATATGCAAGAGAGAAAATGAGAAAGAGCGAGTGAGAGGAAATAATACACACACTAAGGTCATTCATCACTAGGTTCTGTTTCTATGCCTGTGTGTCCATTCCTTGGCAGTAGAAGCGAAAGTTTTGGCATCAGATACATTGTGGAAGAGCTGTATATGAGGTGCAACCTACCCTTAATCCTAATATTAGAGTTACCTCCTCTGCATGCGTTTTAATTAGAACTGTGAAATATAGGATATAAATTATTACATATGTGGGAGTGTGTGTGTGTGTGTGTGTGTGTGTGTGTGTGTGTGTGTGTGTGTGTGTGTGTGTGTGTGTGTGTGTGTGTGTGTGAGAGAGAGAGAGAGAAAGAGAGGGAGAGAGAGAGAGAGAACATTTCTGTATGTCAAGTGAATTCAAGAAGTCAAGAAGCTTTTATTGTCATTTCAACCATAGTGTTTCTCCACGAACATGGTGCTACAGAAAAAAAAAACCACGGAGCTGACTTAAAATAAGTTAGTCCTAGCCACATAAAGTGCATAGTGTGCAACCTAGTACAAACACTACTGGCAGTCGTATACATGACCATTCTCTGGTGTCCAGGGTGTGAAAGTCAGGGCGTGAATATGAAAAAAAAGAGAATATCAAGAATTTTCAATCTGGAGTGGCCACTAATAAACATACAGTATATACACTTATGTTATAGCAGCAGCAAAACATTGAGTTAATGTGCAAGTGTGTGTGTGTGTGTGTGTGTGTGTGTGTGTGTGTGTGTGTGTGTGTGTGTGTGTGTGTGTGTGTGTGTGTGTTCCGTATCACTTCTGTTCTTATTATTGAGGAGTCTTATAGCTTGAGAGAAAAAAATTGTTACACAGTCTGGTTTTGAGGGCCTGAATTCTTCGGTACCTTTTTCCAGATGGCAGGAGGGTGAAGAGTGTGTGTGAGGGGTGTATATTAGCTTTAAAGTGAAGCCCCAGTACAGTGAAACAACAATACAGCTCCTGTGAAGCCCCAGTACAGCTCCTGTGAAGTTCCAGTACAGTTCCAGTGAAGCCCCTGTACAGCTCCAGTGAATCTTATAAAAGCTCAACTACTCCCACAACCTGTCTAATCTTGTGAATGTGAATGAATTTATATAATGATATAATAATACTGCTACTAAATATATGTCTGCTTAGTATTGGTTTGCTGTTGATTCTCTCTGTGCCACTGAAATGCAGAATATTCTGTGTTGTGCTAAAAAAGAAAAAAAAAACTTCAGTAAAGCAGTTTGTTTTACGTAAATCAAGATGTCAGTCATCATCGTCTACTAGCAAGAGAATACGCTAGACTCAACTTTGAGAATAGACGTTGAGACTAGAAGGGTGAAAGTAAGCAGAGGTGACAGAGACAGATGGAGAGGACTGTGAAGAGGCTGTCAGGACACTTCTCCATCTGACAGCAGGAGACATCAGATTTAGGTTACAGACAGTGAAAAGTGTAGAATCTGGCACCAGGGACACAAATCCTGCACCTACCGAAGTGACGTGTTGTTTGTGGAACGTTTGCAAGTTGACACATTTCCCTCAATCAGGAACAAAAATTCTTCCCTTTTTTTTTTAACAAACTACAAAAAAATGTTAGGATTTTCTCTCAAAAATATGGGTGCAGAAATTATTAGCACCCCTAATAAATATTCTATAATTTTTGTTGTAGTTGTTGTTTTAACTAAACATACATACATACAAACTTACAAACACAATTGCACACATATTATTTTAATAATCTTCTTTGAATAGAACTCCAGAAACCTATTCATTTAAATTTTCTGTGAACACAATGGCACAAATATTTGTCTCTGTACACACTGCCCCCTAGAGCCTCCTTATATGAACTGCAACTGCCATATATATTGAATATACAGCCGTAAACACAGGACATTCAGTCCCAGGGTACTTGACTTGTGCAATAATATGGCTATTGTAAAGAAGAAGAAGAAGAAGAAGAAGAAGAAGAAGAAGAAGAAGAAGAAGAAGAAGAAATTGTATTTATGTCTCACTGTTGCTTTACAAAATCCATGACAGATATATCAGCATTTAGTGTGAAGTAAATAAAGTTAAAGAATGACGTGTCTGAATAGAAATAATATCAAGTCGAGACTTTTTATTGTCGTTTCAACCCAACCTGTTTAGCTGATTTTGGCTTTCAATAGACTCAGATGTGGTTTCTGCTTTGACGCAATGAAACCCTGCACCCACACTGGGCCTTTCCAGATAAGAGCATTAAAAAGAGCATTACAACAGTCAAGGTGGACCTATAAGGCATGAATTTTGATGTTTGGAATAACAAGGAGTCTAGCAGTATTTTGAAGCAGGGCTGTCTTTACAGATTGAGAGGGTTTTATCTGGACTTACAAAAAAGCATGGCAATAATTTCCATATATAAAGTCTTTGTAAATTTAACTAATCATATTTTAAGAAGGTTTTACGTGACACCAATAAGTATTTTTTAAGCAGATTTAACTAGCAGTTGTCAATTTTATAAGTAACTCATAATTGCACAAAACGCATACAGATATTATCACAAAGATATCACTTTGTTTTAAGAAAATGCGAAAGACAAGTAAAGCTCAACACTGTAGCACTCCAATGAGTAAAGGCATTCCCATCAGCCTTAAAAAATGCCTACCTACACACACACACACACACACACACACACACACACACACACACACACACACACACACACACACACACACACACACACACACACAATCTATACACCTGAGAACAAAGATGGTGAGCCAAAAAAAATAAAACCCTGACCCCTGACCTCTCAGTACATTTCATAAAAGAATAGCCGTGGGGCTTAAAGCCAACCCAAAAAGAAGTTATATTGAAACCAAACTGTTCATAATACTCAGAATTAAATTGGTCTAAAGTGCAGACACATATGCAAATGAGTTTAAAACCACTTCCCCACTTTAGTGTGCAATCATTTCAAGTAAATGGAAAAGTACATTTCTTTTTTCTATTTTTGCAAGCTCTTTCAAAATTATGTTTAATTTAACCCTGTAAAGTAAAATGTATATAATATAAAATATAATGTCAAATATGTTGTTTGAGTTTTGGATTGCAGTCTCAGATTTACATGAATTAATTTAAGTACAAAACTAAAAAAATTTTAAATTGCAATAAAAAAAGTGCACGTACAGTATGTGTTTGTGTGTGTATGTGTGTGTATGTATGTATGTATTTATGTATGTATTTGTGAGTATGTGTTTGTTTGTCTGCGTTTGTGTATATGTGTGTTGGTGTGTGTGTATGTGTATGTGTGTGTGTGTGTGTGTGTGTGTGTGTGTGTGTATATATCTATATATATATATATATATATATATATATATATATATATATATATATATATATACAGTACAGACCAAAAGTTTGGACACACCTTCTCATTCAAAGAGTTTTCTTTATTTTCATGACTATGAAATTTGTAGATTCACACTGAAGGCATCAAAACTATGAATTAACACATGTGGAATTATATACATACATAACAAAAAAGTGTGAAACAACTGAAAACATGTCATATTCTAGGTTCTTCAAAGTTTTGCTTTGATTACTGCTTTGCACACTCTTGGCATTCTCTTGATGAGCTTCAAGAGGTAGTCACCTGAAATGGTCTTCCAAAAGTCTTGAAGGAGTTCCCAGAGAAGCTTAGCACTTGTTGGCCCTTTTGCCTTCACTCTGTGGTCCAGCTCACCCCAGACCATCTCGACTGGGTTCAGGTCCGGTGACTGTGGAGGCCAGGTCATCTGGCGCAGCACCCCATCACTCTGCTCACATGGTCAAATAGCCCTTACACAGCCTGGAAGTGTGTTTGGTCTCATTGTCCTGTTGAAAAGGTGGTCTGTATATATATATATATATATGGTGATGGACTGGTGTCTCACCCAGTCCAAGTTAGTGACTCTCCCAAAAGTGTAGTGTGACCCATATAAAGCTGGCACTGAACTCTTACAGAACTTCTGCATATAGTGATTATGACAAACCTACTAATGCACTTTAAATGTAATTACTTTTCATAGCTGTGACAGTGAATAAGAATAAATCCCGTTGCAGCCTTTTTTAATCATGTGTTGTCTGTACTATATTACTGTTTTTATATAAACTACATACTGTATACTATACAGTGTTCTGGTCAGAATTGTAATTGCCCCACCTTAAGCAACAATTTAAGACCTTACATATGAGTTCACAGTATGTGTAGGTTTTCCACATAGAAATCTTGTCTGCTTCACAGATTGTAGGATGAAAGAGGCTTATATGAGCTGTTCCTGTCCCTTTAATGAGATCACTGAAGTTATGCCTATGACTCAAGGTGCACTGGATGATAATAATACAGTCAAACAGTAGGAGGCATATTGCCGGACTGCAGCAGAGCACTGGGTCTGTTAACTCACTCTGATCGTACACCATGTGCAATTCTCTATGGCAGGCAATAAAATGTTGGAAATTTCCAGCTCCAGAAGACAGAATAAAATGTATCTACTGTAGCTATAACACTATTCCGACACTTTTGGGCTTCAGACGCTACGACAGCAGAAGGATGGTTGTATACATGAGCACCACTGTCTCTGGTGTCCATGTACTTTGGAAAGAGGCTAAACACCTGAATAGCACCATTTTCGATCCAGAGTGGGCGCTGTGTGCTACTGCCGTGCCGCCATCTTGGATCAATATCCACACAAAACATATATAATGTGAGCAGTGATAAAACACTACTGATTGTCACTGTAGACCTCCATAACATCAGTCACATAGTCTCTCTGGGTGTTCACTAATGCCTCAGAGCTCCTGTAATGCCAGACAGAGCAGTCATGAAATATCATGTAGTCACACGTCACCCTTATGTAGACTTTCTGCGTCTGTCTGGGATGCAATTAACAGTGAAAACCGGGAAAGTTGCACTGCCAAACAACATTTTGACCTGTCAGTCATATATTAAAGGCAGGTGTCAGTACTATTAAGCACAGATACTTGTTTTATTCGAGGGAGATAAATTGATGCCTCTAAGCAAAGTTTAATGGAAGTGTGGAAATACCTGAGAGTACATCAGAAATAAACAGCATGTACAACTTAGTTAGACATGTGTCAGACACATGAGGTCACATACTGACACTTTTGCTTTTGGTATTAAAGGAGTTCTAGAAGCCATTTCACTCATGTGTAAACATCACACATTCAATAGGTCATGAATTTCTTTAAGGTACATAAAATAAATCAATGCAAAGAAACCTAAAAAAAGGCAAAAGCATTAGATTTTCATTGTTGGTTGTAATCACTAAAATGCCTGATGATGCTATTATACTTTAGGCAGGTCTCATGTGGAAAACAACAGCCTTGGACAAATGATTCATTATGTCAGAAATAGTCGCCTCCATGAGAACAAAATCAGGCCCCACAGAGGGATTTATTTAAAACAACAGAATTAGGTAAAACAAGAAAACAGCCCGGTAGAAAAAAGACGAGGACTCAGCCAACACTCCCATAAGACAACAGGTATAAATGGGACAAATAATTAGAGAAACATAAGGAACAGTTGTGTAGAGGTGGGAACTGGATTAAGGCTAGGGTGGGTCAAAGACAGGTAAACATGAACATAAACAAAAACGCATTACACTAAACACACATTGCTGAAACACCCCCTAATGTTCTGGCGTAAAATTGTCCAAAAGAACGCTGACACATTATTTTATTGTCTAATCTCTTTACATCAGCATCATCAGTGCAAAGGTTTGTACCCAACTTAAGTTTTGCTTTACAATGTTATAATGCAGATACAGAAGAACCAAGCATTTATTATTATTATAATTATTATTATTATTATTATTATTATTGTTGTTGTTGTTATTAATAACAAAAACAACAACAACAACAACAATAATAATAATAATAATAATAATAATAATAATAATAATAATAATAATAATAATAATAATAATAATAATATCAATATTAATATTAATGTTGTTGTAAAATAAAAAGGCACAGCAAAAGCCTTCACCATAAAAAGTGAATTTAATCAGATCAGTGGTATCAGAACGTAGTGTTCTGATACCACTGCATGTTATGGCATACTGATCACTGAGCCACTTTTCTGATGCCTTACACAGTTAGTTGCCTTGTCACTGTGTTTAGTGAAGGCCCATCACCCCTACTGAGGTATAGGCCATCAACAAGACACTTCCAGACTCCTCTATCCTGTGACCTTGTCTCTAGTTGGCTCCAGGTAAGGTCCATCTTCCTGACTGCCTGAGGTCCTGTCACCAGGCGTTTCTCAGACAGACGTTTTTCTGTACCCCTGAGGACTCCAAATTAGATCCTGTCTGGTGGTAATGGATACCGTTTTTCTCAGAGTATACCCAATCCATCTTCATCTTCTTCTTCAATTTTGCTTTCGGAAATCTACCACAATTCAACTTAACTTCGACACTCAGTCAACAGCCTGTGACTCATGGGATTACTGTGGATTTAACCACTTGGAGACCATCACACCATCTTTAAACTTCCATTGCCTCAGTCATCTTTGTGCTCTGGTCTTCATCAGTGAACATCTGAAGACTTTAACAGGAAGGAATCAGTGTTAAGTCTGTAATGATCTCAGAAATTACTCTGACCTGTTAGTTCATCAGGAGCTTTTGGTTACATAATTGCACACACTGGACTATGGATTATGGTCCACTGGACTATAAACTGTTGTAGAAAGGACATTTACTCATTATTATTTCCTGTCCAGTGTCACCCAAATGAGGATGAGGTTCACTTCTGAGTCTGGTTCCTCTCAAGGTTTCTTCCTCATATTATCTCAGGGAGTTTTTCCTCGTCACCGTCACCTCAGGCTTGATCATTAGGGATAAATTTTAGAGAGAATTAGAAATTTAATTTTAAACTTTAAACTTTTAAATGTTTATTCTGTTTCTATACTTCTGTAAATCTGCTTTGACTGCAAAATGTGAATTGCATTGAAAAGCGCTATACAAATAAATACCGTATTTTCTGCACTATAAGGCGCCTAATGTGTGCACTGAGTTCCAAAATCTGTAAAAATATTGTTGTACAACTTTGGTAAGCGCTCCGCTTGATTGACTGTCGGACCATTTCCCACTGACACAGAGACCTAATACGTACACTACGTATGCTGGCAGCGATAAACCAATTAGAGAACATTATGTAATACTTACAGTACGTAAGCTTACCTCCACCACGCCTCTGGTAGGTATACTACCGGTATGTTGCAAAACAATATTTGTTTGTCTAAGGACCCCCGAAAATGGCACCAGTAAAGAGACATGCTTACAAGGCACAACCGCTCCAAACGCTGGACATATTTATAAACAGGGCGTTCAAAGTGAAGTTGCGAGCGGCGTGGGCGCGATGGATCACAGACGGCGTACACACCTTTATTAAGACTGGGAGGCAGCGCCACCATATGTGAATGGATTGTGGATGCCTGGGCTAAGGTATCTGCTTAACTGTTGTCCAAGCTTTCGCGAAAGCCGGCAACATTGCTGATCAGCTACCTGGCAACGAGACTGACTCCGACAATGATGAGAGGGAACCCGGCATGTTTGATGGCGAAATTCCTCAGCTGTTCAATTCAGATACAGAAGATGAGGACTTTGATAGATTTGTGGGAGAAGATTGATTAAAAAACAATGTGTGTGTATTGTTAAATAATAGAATAAAGTTCAACTAAACTCACTGTTTTGCTCCCGTTACCTTTTTTTGTAGACCGTATGTTTTAGCATGCGCCTTATAATACGGTGCGCCTTATGTATGGGTTAAGTACAGAAATAGACCCCGTAATTGAGACTGCGCCTTATGGTGCGGAAAATACAGTATAACTGAAACGAATAACTGATCTTGTCTGGCCAGAGGTTCAGGTGGATACCCTGAAGTATATGTTCTGTTATTAAAACTCATTATGTGATCACGTGAAGATTGAGCTTTTATGAGTGATCTCGAAATAGTAGGAACGTTAAAGCTGTTGCTAATGTGACTCGCTCATGTCGGTTTCTTCTCTACAACATTAGAAGGATTCGGCCATTTTTGTCCACACAGGCTGCTCAGGTACTTGTTCAGTCTCTTGTCATTTCTAGACTGGATTACTGCAATGCACTGCTGGCAGGTCTACCTATGAACGCAATCCGCCCTCTGCAAATGATCCAAAATGCAGCTGCCTGGCTTGTTTTCAACCTGCCAAAGTTCTCGCATACCACCCCGCTGCTGCGATCCCTCCACTGGCTTCCGGTAGCTGCACGCATCCGATTCAAAACACTGATGCTGGCCTACAAAGCCAAAAATGGACCAGCTCCCTCTTACCTCAAAGCCCTCATCATTCCTCGCACTGCACCCCGCAACCTCCGATCTACCAGCACTGCTCCACTGGTTCCACCATCTCTCAGGGTAAGAGGCAAGTACACTACAAGACTCTTCTCTGTTCTGGCACCAAGGTGGTGGAATGAACTTCCCCTAGAGGTCCGGACAGCTGAGTCACTGGCTATTGTCAAGCGGTGGTTGGAAACCTACTTATTCAGGAAACACTTCAACTAGCACTTCTTTCCTTATCTTTTGCACTTAAAAAAAAATACAACCTTTGACACTTTTTTCGTTGAACAAATGTTTTAAACTAATGGTATCTTAAGTATGTAACCTAGTGAGCCAGCATTAACGTATTCAATGTTAGAGATTTAAGCACTTACGTGCGTCGCTCTGGATAAGGGCATCTGCCAAATGCTGTAAATGTAAATGTAAATGTAAAGCAGACGTGCTATATAAGATATGTTTATTGAATATATCTACAGCATGTCACAGAAAATCAGCTTTGTTAAAAATGTTTTTTTATTTTCTGATATATTTACAAGCATCCAGGCTTTACGTCTGTATTTACTGCCTCGACTCCTTGTGGAATAGAAAGATTTATAGAAAGTCTCAGTGCTGTGACACCCAGTTGGAAATTGAAATTAGCATACCATTAAGCTCTGAATTAATTGTGTGACAGTTCCTGATTACTTCACCCCGAATCAGTGTCGGCATTTCAAGTAGTTTGTGTGCACTTTTTTTTTTTGGAATATGTTGTAAATTACATATTTAATCCTGCCACCATATGAAGGAGAATTTGTGACTTTTCTACTGAACCTTTTTAAAATGCCGCTTTCTGTTTTTTGTTAACGCATCTACTTCGGCAATCATTGTATTCATCACCTTCAGGCTTTAGGCTTTTCTTCTTCTATCAAATCCCTTAATGATTTGAATTTGATAATGTATCAGTCCATATATAGTTAACGAATCACCTCTTCTTTTGCTGAAACCCTTTCATTTACAGACACTTATACAGTTGTTCATTATTTTCTTTCATTTATCTTTAGTAAGCACTTTATCCCAGTCAGCATCCCAGTGAATCGACCCTCGACCCAGCTACGGGATTCCTGAAGTAACCTGATTTAGCTGTGACAAACGAATGCCACCCACCGTGCCACCACAATCACACTGTCAGTTTAAAATTATATTTATACATAATTATATTGCCCTCCATGAAGTATTGCTGGTTTTAATTATGTTCTGATGATCCTGTTTCCCTCTGCTTTACCGAGCATCATTCATTAAATCCTCTTCAGTAACCACTTGTCAGAAAGCAATGTGCCTGGAACACTGGGCAGGATGCTGGAATACACCCTGGATGGGATCTTAGTCTGTTGCAGGATACCCTGGTCAAAACCTGACATGATCCAAGCTAATGAATCTACATCTAGTTAACCTTACATCCAGTTTATCATTCTTTTGTTGATCATCAGTGCACAGACATTGTGTCTGTTTGGTGCAACTCTCAATAATTCAATACAATTCAGTCCAACTCAACAATTTATTTGTGTAACAATACGTTTAAGAATTGACATTGTCTCAAAACAGCTTTATGTAGAAACAGAAAAAAAATAGTAAAGTTTCTATTTATATTATTTATAAGTGGTTCAATCCACAGCAGTCTTATGAGTCATGGGCTGTCTGTGCAGATCTAATATCCCTTAGCAGAGTAAACCACCAAGCAATGAGACTTCAGGTAGTTCCTGAAAGAATAAGAGAAGAGAAAGAGTGAGAGAGAGAGAGAGAGAGAGAGAGAGAGAGAGAGAGAGAGAGAGAGAGAGAGAGAGATTGATTATTAGCTATACTTGTAATAATGTGATGGTTAAAGACGAAGTACATTATGTGCATAATAAGGACTATCATTTTTGTAACTAACCGCATACACATTATTACCACATTTTAGGTCAGTAAAAAAAGCAAGGCCTCTAGTGTCAGTTGTAGATCAGATGATCGGATGAGTTGTCTCTGTATCTTGGCTTTGCCATATTGTCACTGCTGCCCAGAACAGTTGTAATCCTTACTCCACTGTAAGTTGCTTCGGATAAATGCAACTTGGAATAAATGAGGTACATGTAGATTTCATCGACTTTGTAGTTGTACTCTGCATAATGACGACACTAACATTGAATCTAATCAGGTGAAGAGACGCAATGATGAGGCTTGTGTTCAAATGCTTACTTCAGGTGATGAGACAAACCGAGTTGGAGGTTGCAGATACTAAAGAAATAATCAGCATTTTTCATCATTAGATGTGGGGCATCTGTCAGTGACTCTTTAAAGGGATTTTTCAAGATTCTATTTCATTTATATTTGAAGGAAACCAGAGTCTGTCATGAAATAGACTCTCAGGGGACAGATGCAAATACAGGAAGAGTTTATTAACATAAAAAGGAGACTGAGAGGAAAAACGGAACGGTCAAAAAATGGTGGTGCTGACAAAAAGGTATGGAATCACAATCACGAAAGAAAAAAATAGTCACAAAAAAAAACATTATCCAAAAGTATCGGAACAAAAGCAACCGGTAGGGGAGAGTGGGGTAAGATGAGTCAGATTTTACTTATGTGGATCTCAAGGCAAGTGAAATTTAGACAGAAGTAAAACGAAGACATCTACTGTTAATTTGGGATGTTGCCTATCAACCGAAAATATAAGAATGCACCTATGACATAGATCCTTGAAAATATGACCTCAGAAAAAAAAGTGTTCATGTGACTCAACTTACCCCAGGCTAGGGGTAAGTTGATCCCAGTCAGTGGGTAAATTGAGCCATTTGGGGGTAAATTGACCATCCTATTTTATGCAAGTATAATACAAAAAACTTTTAAAAAAGTTATTTAACAATATACTTACCTTTCCAAACAATGTCATTTATTAAAGCTTCTTCAGCACATCATTCAGTGGGACAGATCCTACATAGAGGTGGAGGTTGAAGCCATGGGTTGATCTTCTACAGAAGTAGACAGCACATCAGGGTTTGGTCTGTCTGACACCATGGATGATTCAAACTCTACATCAGAGAAAATATCTCTGAGAAAATATCTCTCCTGTAATTGGTCTTGAATGGTCCATAGACACTCTTGTCCAGAAGCTGCAGGCGATGAGATGTGTGGGGTGGAATTGTGAGCATAACAATCCCCTTTCTCTTTGCTTAAATCAAGTAGTAGCACTATGAGATGGTCAGAGGAGCACTTGGTATGCTGAACCAGATGTTCAAAGAACTCTGCAAAGGTTTCTTCATTGATCCAACCACTGGTTCAATTTACCCCACATCATCTGGCTCACTTTGCCCCATAGTCACCATTTTGGTAAAAATGGCCTAGCTTAGCAATTCAGGCTAACTTTTAACTTGATGATTCACATGGTTTTATATGTTGACAAATCACCAACATGTACCATACACAACTTTAGACCTAGATAAATTTGCTTTGGCACAACAGTGAGTATACCTGAAATGCAGAAAATCAACTTTAACAAGCAAATAAGTGTTTTGGTGAAAAAAAAACAACTTATCTCTTGTCCCATGTGCTTCTCCTCTTCACAAAAAATTGATGGAGTCCTTCAGAATGTATGGTCACATTACACCAAATTTGCATAGTTGCCCAGAAACAGGGGGGTGGGTCAACTTACCCACTGGGTCATCTTACCCCACTCTCCCCTATAAAGTGGAAATCCAAACCACAAGCAAAAACAAGTCTCAAACAGACCGCGGTCTACCAGGAGCACTGATGCTAATCTAAGGGAAATTAGGTCAAAATCCAGAAAATAAACAAAAGACAACAAAATCACTTGAAATGTAGCATGGCTTAGTAACATCAAGGACCACAGAAAAGAAACAAAGTTTATGTACGTTGTAGTGACTGAACACCTAAAAACACAGTGTTTAGGATGAGTAACAAATTAAGTATTAAGAAAGGATCTTGTAATAAAAAGTTGACTGAGAGTGTGAGCATTGGAGCTGGTGGTTGCTAGGAGTTGGAGGCTGTAGCAGCCATGTTTGTTGGCCATGGAGAAATGGGAGCTGTGGCGTTACATGCTGTGACACATTATTTAAAAATGTTAGAACTTTTGAATGAGGGAAGTTTCGGGACATCTGACTATCACACCCACATGCGCTTCACTATTCTGTTTTGGAGCTTGGCTGTGGGGATTTTGTTCATTCAGCTACAAAGAGCATTAATGAGCTCAGACACTGATGTTGGGGAAGGAGGCTTGATTAGATCCTGATTAGTGGCCCATTAGCCCATTACTTCCTGTGAAAGGGGAAGTGTACCACCGACTTTGTGGCAACATTCTGGTGAAGAGCAACATACGGTACAAGAGTGACGGTCAGGTGTCCAGTTATTTCTGACATTTTATCTTTGCCTGTCATTTACCAGTGCTTAAATAAGAAGGCTGCGAGTGAGCAAAAACATGCTACACTTGCATGTCTAAGCAGCCTGCAGATGACAATTACTGCTTTCTAGCATTTGGACATGTTTTATGATGGCTTGGCTTGTCCACAAACACACACACACACACACACACACACACAGACACACACTTGAGTGTGTACTTACATCCATGTGTGTGAATGAGAAAGAGAGTGGGAGAGAGGAGCTGCTACTCTGTGCATTAAATGAGCAATCACCCTCGAAATCTCTCTCAGCTACAGCTGCCACCCACATATTCTCTCTCTCTCTCTCTCACACACACACACACACACACACACACACACACACACACACACATCATTCAAGAGCATACATATTATTCCACTGATTACTTGAGATAGATTTAAGACGTTCTAATTCATAAACTCAAAGCCTCCATAATAGGAGGAACCTCGCTCTTTTATCAAACTTATAAATCCCTTAAACACACACTCTGTTGAGCAGCAGTGATCATTGACAGTTCTCCCTAGAGGAGGCGATGGCTTCATCTGACAGACACAGCCTCATTACTCTCTCTCTCCACACACACACACACACACACACACACACACACACACACACACACACACAGCAAGAAACCTCTTTCTACCCTTCTTATCTCTATCTTCCTCTAACCTCTCTTTTTATCTTACTATTTCTTTCTCAGACAAACACACACACACGCACACACACACACACACACACACACACACACACACACACACACACACACACAGACACACACACACATTCACCGTTCATTGGCTCTTCACCTCATCCACCTCTGCAGGGGGAAACAGTCTGTCTTACAATTCTGGTTTCTATGGCAACAGCCAATTGAGAAGTGTAAGCAGTCTCTTAACAGGCCTGCCAGCGAAATATCAGGGAAACGAGAGAGAGAGAGAGAGAGAGAGAGAGAGAGAGAGAGAGAGAGAGAGAGAGAGGTTGAAGGTTTGTTAAAAGAATAGATTGTATTTCATTTTCTCATCTGTAAACATGTACTACAGGCTCTGTATGGAATTCTGTAGGCAATCAATATTAGCCCAAATGCACTGAAAATTAGCATACAGACCTGTTTAACAGTGAACCTTCAACCAAGGTAGAGTCATCAAGAGTTTCATTCTCCTGTAAAAGGTTGTACAAGAAAGAGATTGAGTGATTTACACTGGAGGGGGGCACGAGGGGAGCTCTAGCTTCACTGTTGACAAAAACATTTCTAGCATTAAAAATAAAACATAGTTATTTTTATTTCATTTGATTCAATTAATTTATTTGCAGGCTCCATGAAGCAAGCTGAAACTTGTTCTGTAGGCTCTGTATATGGTTCACTTACTTTGGTTTATTTGCAAGCCAGGATATGAATTTCCCTTCTATAACTGTAATCAGGACATTCACTCTAGTTATAACATGAAGTATATCTTCTTTAAGTTATTAACTGTTAGCAACTTATAAGAGGTCATCTGTATTACATTCTCTTTTAATATGTTTAGATTTGTAAATGTGTACAGCTGGGGGGGCACGGTGGCATAGTGGTTAGCACATTCCCCTCACACCTCCATGGTTGGGGGTTCGATTCCTGCCTCCGCCTTGTGTGTGTGGAGTTTGCATATTCTCCCCGTGCTTTCCGCCCCCAGTCCAAAGACATGCATGGTAGGTCGATTGGCATTCTGGAAAATTGTCAGTAGTGTGTGGTTTTGTGTGTGAATGAGAGTGTGTGTGTGTGTGTGTGTGTGTGTGTGTGCCCTGCGATGGGTTGGCTCTCCATCCAGGGTGTATCCTGCCTCGATGCCCAATGACGCCTGAGATAGGCACAGGCTCCCCGTGACCCAAGTAGTTCGGATAAGCGGTAGAAAATGAGTGAGTGAGAATAACAGCTGATATATCTGTATGGTGAAGCTTCACACCACCTGCTCCTATTGGACAGTCTGCAACTGACTAGGTGTGAGTGTGTGAGTGAGTGTGTGAGTGAGTGTGTGAGTGTTTGTGAGTGAGTGTTAGTGAGTGAGTGAGTGAGTGAGTGTGTGAGTGTGTGAGTGAGTGAGAGTGTGTGTGTGTGTGTGTGTGTGTGTGTGTGAGTGAGTGTGTGTGAGTGAGTGAGTGTGAGCGAGTGTGTATATGTGTGAGTGAGTGTGTTTTTTTCATAGTCTGTATGGCCAAATGTTTATTCCCATTTACTATTAATCTCATGTGAAGTCTTTCCACTAAATGTTGTTGTGTGTCTTTGTGGATTTGTGTTCATTCAGCTACAAGAGCATCAGTGAGATCAGACACTGATGATGTAAGAGTGAGGAGGTCTGGGGTGTTCCAGTTCATCACCAAGGTGTTCAGTGGTGTTGAGTCAGAGTCAGGGCTCAGTGCAGGACACTCGAGTTCTTCACTCCAACCTACACACACCATGTCTTCATGGAGCTCTATGCTTTGTGTACAGGGACATTGTCATGATGGAACAGGGTTTAAGTCTCTTAGTTTGTAAGGCACTGCAATCGAATGAAAAGATCTGCACTTTGTAACAATACACAAAAACCAAGCTAGGGTTCTCATTGGTGTATAATGGCAATCATTTATTTATTGGTGTGTCAGGAAAAAAGCCAGAGCACATTTTCCAGCATCTCCACAAATAGAACATTAGATATTATTGGTTCTAATACATTTGTATAGTGGTGTGCTCTTTGTATTTGTAGTTAATAACAGTCACAACCAGGGACCTGTTAATATTCCACATGGAAAGAGGCAAAATATGATGAATACAATACCCGCAATAACAACTGGTAAGAAACTTGTCAATGGGGGGGAGAAGGATAAGCTACCAGTGCCTGTGAAACTCCTTTAACATGTGTAGAGGGTAATATAGAAAAATAGCACTGCCAAAAGTTTCCATTTAAGCTTCTACAAAGATTTGATGTAACAAAAATCATACTCCTTTGATGTGCGGAAGGAAAAGCTGCACCAAGTCAATGCTGGCAGATGGAGTAGATTTAATTCTTCCAGAAGAAAAAAAAATCTGGTTTGTTTTTACCAGCTTGTATAAACTCACACATACAGTGATTTAGGTGATGGATGGCACCAATGATGTGTCCAACGATGGCACCGACGATGTGTCAAATGGCAATATTTGTTTTCCGAGATGGTGTTATTACTACAAAGGTGAGCATTTCGTTAGAAACGAGAAAAAGGAATAGAGAAATAGTAACCGGAATAATATAAAAATTGATAATGATAGCAATAATAATAATAATAATAATAATAATAATAATAATAATAATAATAATAATAATAATAAGAAGAAGAAGAAGAAGAAGAAGAAGAAGGATTTAGAAACGAAAGAACAAGAAATAAATGGGGGAAATGACATTGTCATGTGCAAATCAACACTGAGCTTTTTATATACATTGTCCTCCATAATTATTGGCATCCTTCATAAAAATGAGCAAACCTGAATGTATAATATATAATATAAACATTACACACCGCAATGAAAATCTTCCACTCTGACTATTTATCTTTGTTTATATTTGTTTTTTTAACAAATAATATTTTCTCTTAGACATACACGTGCCAAAACGATTAAGGAATATTTGATATAAATTCAAACAATCTGACATTATTATATATTACAATATGACAATTTATATTATTAGATTATTTTGCCTTGGCACAGGAAATCTGTTGTTCTTGAACCATTTCCTGTTTCCCTGGGATAGAAATATGAGGCCGCACACATGGAAAAAAAATATATATATATATAGTTAAAGACAACGAGGGTCATGATGAACTGTTTCACATGTTATAAAAAGGTTAAGAAAGCAAAATAGTTTTAACAGAAACGTTTAGAGAAACACAAAAGCAATGTGTTGCAAAGATCCTCTCAGTCTCTGGATTTGGATCCAGTTGAACCTGGTACTGAATTGTACACATGTACAACCTTAAGAATAGAAAGGAGTTTGTGGGCAAAGCGTCCTCGACACGTTTCTCCGAACTCTTCTCGTGAGATGTAACTGAAAGAGTAATAGATCGTTCTGAAATGGTTTTCGAAATAAAAACTAACTTTACAATGTTAACACAATCTCAAAAAATTCACATATTGCACATGTTACGTTTTTAAGTTATCCATTTCTGTTAATTTTCTTAAAGGGTGCCGATAAATAGTATTTATTTATTGAAATTTATTTATGATTGTATTTATATTAAGAGCAGCAGGAGGGAATTAAAATTCTCTTAAATATTGTGTTTTAGCAAAACATTTCCATTAGGTTCGTTTGAAAATTTGTTGTGTTTCCAGAGTTCGGGGTGTAGGTCCTTTTTTTGTGATGTAATAGATTTCTGTATATACTACATTTATGCAAATTACCTCTACAAATCACATATTCACATATATTGATATTTACAGACATATCTAGTGATATAATATTTTCCTCTCATACAGGTCATTAGAACTTTGATATAATAGTATATTCTTTTTTCTTTTCTTTTTTTTACAGTAGTATCAGGGTGCATTCATTTTGTTAGAATATAGCTTGGGAATTTACATCCAACACTTCTAATAGATTAAGATTTCTCGTACGATTTAAACAGAGACACGGTTAGTGCAAGGAATCTGTACCAAAAAAAGGACGACACGGGTATTTTTTTTCCGTGCTGATCATACAGTATAGAAAAGAAATGAGCTACCATGCAACACACTCACTGCCAACTAAACTTGGACAAAATAAACGCTTTAAAACCAGAATCGGTGGAAAACGTCAGAAAATCGGCGAGTGTGAGGAAAAGAACGAGGGTGTGAGGGATCAGGGAGCGTTGTGCTGAAATAACTGTGTGGTATTATGCGACTTAAAAAACATCTGGTTTTGTGCACATGCAATCCAAGTTTGTGTGTTTACATGGAATAGAAATTTGAACGCTTAAATATATACATGGAAAATCTTTTGTACATCCGTTCCTCATCCGTAATGTTGTGACAGGGTGTAAATGTCCAGACCTCCTGCTTTTCTCCTTTTTCCTCTCAAATCTGGGACAAAACACACGAAAACTGAAGGAAAAAAAAATCCAACATATAAAATTAGGTACAAATCCGTAATGTGATTTCAAAACACTTAGGTTTGCTTCGGTTTGCTTTGAGTTGCTCTGACGCGTTTCTGTCCATCGTGAAAGCTTGATGTGATTCGTCTCATTCTTTCATTGCTGTATCACACGTTCTCTCGTTCAGCCACACTACACAACCTGATTTCAGAAACATCTTCGTATAGCCCTCTTTCTTCACAAATGCCCTGTAAACCCACCCATTTATATAAAATATAGAGGCAAAAATTATTTCCAAAATCTCTTTCCCTGTCTGCACCTTTAAGTATAAAAATATACAAATTTCCTGCCTAAATCTTTATGCTGTCTCCTTCTCCTCCTCTTCTGTTCTTCTGTTTCTTTCTGTCCAAAGCCGTGTCAAAAATATACAAGGTCTTTTCTTTTTTTTCTTAGTCATAGAAAATATTACCAGCATCATCTGCAGAATCTTCTGAAAAATAAGGAGAATAAGAAATGCTTGTGAAGTCCGAGCAACACTGAATACCGAGTCGACGACGTCCCTTAATGATTTAGGATTTAGTGTAATTATGACAGTCAAAAAAAAAAAAAAGAGAAACAACTCATATGAACGTGAACAGTGTTTCTTCTAGACTTTGTGAGCATTCCCTTTCACTGGGATTTCTGATCTGTTAGCAACTGAGTGCTGCATCCATGCACGATGCCACACGTTTAAACAAACATGATTTGCAAGTGTTAAAGTGCAGGTTTAGGAAAGAAGAAAAAAAACCTCGGCTAAATTTCTGAGCGCTGGTTTGACGACCTGCCCTTCAATTGTCATTTTTTCTAGAGACCGAACTGCTCCTTCTTTCTTTCTTTCTTCTTCATAAGTCTCCGTGGCGATTCTCATATTTGTTGATGATGTTGCGACAGCGCCCGAGCTCTTTGCGCATGTCGGCCACTTCCTGTCGGAGCGCGGCGTTCTCCCGCTCGAGGAAAGCGGCACGGACGGATATCTGGTTCTCCTTAAGGCGCCGTGCGTCACGCGAGCGCTTCGCCGCCTCGTTGTTCTTCACACGTCGGCTCCAGTACTTTTCATCCTTTGGGACGTAAAAAGAAAAGTTGGGTTGGATGAGAGATCAGGATCAATTCAGTTCATACTTAAGTAAAATAGATCTTTAAATCACAACGCGCTCTGGGAACAGTTACTGTACCGTCACTACATTGAATTATTTCCTCTTACTTCTATTCATTCTTATTTTAATCATTAAGAAAACTGGTCATTCTTTAGCCTCACGGCTTCTTCATTAATGTTAACCTGCTGTACAAGATTGTGCTACTTTTTATTACTCGGCACCGCGTGGGTAGATTTCAGTTTGCTAACATAAGACAATAATGCATTTAGCGCAACTGCTGCTACTCCTGTAAGAGTGAATATTTCTGACTTCTCATTACTGTGATGTTAGTGTAAACAGGGACACACACACACATATACACACACACAATATATATATATATATATATATATATATATATACACACACACACACACACACACATACATACATACATAACCACACAACCACACACACATACACACATAACCACACAACCACACACATATGCATATATATGCACACATACACACACACACATGCACACAGTGTTTTGACACTTTATTGGGGTCCAAAAGTCTGAGAGCGCTGGTGATAACGCTTCTCTCTGGCCATCATTTATAATTTAACACATTATTATTTTCAGTACTGTTATACAGTCACTAACATTCCGAGTGAAAACTTATTTTCATGAGATTCTTAGTACTTGGTTTTTGGTTTTCTGTCTAGCATTCGATATGTCTCCTTTTTGCTTTAACGACAGCGTGAACTGCAGCTGACACGGACTCCACAAGTTTGTGTAAAAGCCTATGATCCATTTTAGTGTCATCTGAACACGGCTTCGATTGAAAAGAGGAGCATCTGTCCGTTTGTTCAAAACCAGTAACCTGGTCAATATCATAAAACATGATTTAAGCCCTGAATGAAACAAAGCACTGAATTCATATCTGAGCTTAGAATCAAACCCACAACAGACACATTAATAACTTGCAATAAAAAAAATAAATCTGTGTGTTCTCAGACATTCGGACCCCACTGTGTATACGCACCGACTCCACACACACTACCTTCTGCTCATCGGGCACCAACATTTTGCGAGCCTTCTTGATCATAGGTTGAGGCTTGAGCTCCTCCTCAGAAAAGCAATGCCGACGTGGGTCAAACGCCTCCTGACCCGGTACGCTGGACAGGGCCAGGTCAGCAGGGTCAGGGTCAAAGTTCACCATGACATCTGCTGCAGGGGCACCGGTGCTGGGTACTGGTGGAGGTGGGCAGGAAGAGCTTGGTGATGGGTCCTGCTGCATGGCCTGTCCTCCTGAGGCAGACACAGACATCACATTTTAAACTTAGGTTACAATTTTTTTTTTAACTAAACATCTATGCAAAATGAAAACTCCACCCTGAAAGGCATTAAATTATCTTTCTACTGAAATAGTTAGTTAGTTACCTTTATTTAACCAGGATAAACACTCATCAAGATTAAAGACTGCAGCAAGCGCTGGACTAGAAATTCACAACGTAATGCAACTCTATGATGTAGTTTGTGTGGCAGAGATTCTGCTTGGCTAGTTAGTGCTCTACCAGATGAAAAAGACCGTAATGTAGTCGGAGTGAAAGTTGATCTGTTCTGAACCTGATCTGTTTGAGCAGAGTGCAGAGATGAGTGGTGTGACATTTAGACAGACTAAAGCCCTAAAGAGCCCCTGCATCTGTATGGACTAAACGCTGAGGAGTCTGACTTCTCTGAAATCATCTGCTTTTCCCCCCAGGAATCCCAGACAATTCACGTGTGACCTAAAAATCTGTATTTGTTATTACAATTTTTTTTTTCCTCAAATCTGAAATCTTGCCCCTAAGATTTATAGATAAAATGTAAATGTATTAAATGCACCACATATATATTTTTAATTTTTTTTACAGTGAATATAATTAATTTATTAGTTTTACAAATTATTTAGTTTTACAAATCAGTGAATATAATTAAATCTAATTCATTTAAATATTATTTAACTTGTATATAACTTTTTTCACATGCTAATGGCATCACTATAAGTGAGCAGTGTGGGTAATGTTGGATACCGTCGACCGACAAGATCGCGTGCTATGTTTAAATATTAATATGAATGCCGTGTAGGCAAAATTATTCCTTTAACAGCTTTATAAGTGTGGATTGTATTGTGCCACACTTCTTTATATTGTAATGTTCCTGTATAAATCTTCTCAGCCTGATTGCAGTAACACATTACAGCCACCAGGGGTCAGTCATAAACCAGGCTACATTGCCAGCATTTTGTGGGTTTCTTTTTTCCCCCCACAGCAATGTTTCTGACACCTCTACTGTCAATTCCATTTTTCAGGACAACCATTTTTCATTCAAGTACAAAACCATTTTTGACAATTTCAACAAATTGCAGTTTTTTGCATTTTTACCATAATAATAGATGCTGCATGTATTCCATAATAATACCTGCCACTAAGTATGAACAACTGTGTGACTTTGTGAATGAGCCTTAGCTGCTGTATCCCCACCTCATGGCCAGTGTTCCTGGAATCTACCGCAGCCCTGTCCAGGATACAGTACTACATACTAAATGCCTCAACACCCTGCTGAAAAATCCAGCTAAGTCTGACTAGCTAGCAGTCGCCAAAACACAGGCCAAACTGGTCCAACTGGTCAAGATTGATTTGCCAGATAAATTTAAAATAATTGATGCTAAACGGAAAGAGATTCTGAATTTCTGAGCAACATTGCAGAAGAGAAAATAACACAACAATAAGGACTATATTCTGGCAGCTAGTAGCTCAGAGGTTCCCAAACTTTTTTGGCAAATGACCAACATCACATCACCTCTGTGGGGTCAGGGTTTTGTTTCCTGCCGCTGTCCTGTGTTTTGGGGAGTTTGCATGTTCTCCCTGTTCTTTAGTTTCCTCTGGTACTACTTCCAAGTAGATGTGTGTGATTGTGCCCTGTGAAGGTTTGGTACCCCATCCTGGGGTACCTGTGTGCCATGTGCCCTGAGTCCCCTGGGATATGCAGACTCCAGGGTCCCTGTGATCTCATGTAGGGTAAACTGTACAGGAAATGGATGGATGGATTACTGTAACAGCAGCATCTATGCATAACACGAGTGCCTAAAACCCAAAGGAATATTCCTTGCACAGACTTGCACGGGAAAATCCACAGCAGTATAGCGTGATATGGCCTGGCTCCTGGTTTATCCTTGATGCCTGCTTTTGCTTGTGAGTGCAGAAGCAACAAGCATGTGAGCTGCATTGTGCATACACTCGCTGCATACGGAAGATGTGAAGCGAGCTATACAGCAAGTCAGAGCCAAAACATCCCGAACAACCAGGAATTTCAAAAGGTAAAACGTTCTGTGATTTTAATAAACAGAGTTTACAAAGGATTATGAGCTTTGTCTCTTTAAAAGTTCTCCTGTTACTCTGATTGCTGTCATGGGCAGTGTCTCAAATCTAAATCTCTGGCTGTACGTTCAAATGTATATCCTAATGGAAAGTGGTGGGTCAGTTAAGGTGTTGAACTAGTGCTCAGAAGGTTGTGAGTTCAAATCCCAGCGCTATCACTGCTGGGCCCCTGAGCAAGGCCCTTAACCCTCGACTGCTCAGTTGTATAAAATTGTAATAAAATTCAAATGGCTCTGAATGGGCGTCAGCCATATACTGTAAACGTACTCATCTAGAAATTCCAGAACGCTGGTACGCAAAACAGACTTTAAAAGAGGTTTGAAGAAGACAGCAGAGGGTTTTTAATTTCAACACTAATTTTAATGGGAAAACTGGTTAGAGCTGGAACTCAAAAACGATGTAGAACAGTAAATATGTGATTTGAGACACTGTGATATTGTTTAAATACAGACAGAGACTGTTTAACATCCACTTTTAGCTGAACTACACAAGTAAAAGCTAGTAAACAGAAAAGCATAATAATAAGCTTTAAACAGCACATATTCGTTTAAACCTGGCGGTAGACTTTTAACACACAAAATCCCACGCCGATATTTTGATAATATTCATTCGTACAGCTGGTCTGATCATACTGAATTTTTTTAATAGGACATTTAATGACTGTTGATCCAATCGTAATCCAATTTTAAACAAACCCCAGCAGCTTCACATTCAGGATTTAGGTTGCTTTAAAGCTTGACAGACAGACAGACTCGTACCAGAAGCGAGCAAAGGATCCTAAGACTTTCTCTAAAATGGCCTTGAGTTTTGCTTATGTTGCCTTCATGTGCTATCAGTATGATCCGGCTTCCGACTTCTGAAGCAGTAAAAATAAACAAAATCTGTCACTCAGTAAAGAAAATGTTCTCTCCTCTGCCATGTTGAAGGTTTCAGACTTGTCCCATCTTGAAAACTTTGGTATAAGGATGATCTCAGAGCTTTCCAGTCGTAATTACGACTTAAAAAGTTGTTTGTGAGAAACTTCCTATATTTTATTGTATTTTTACGATAATTGGTGTAGCATGCGACGATATCGTGACTACTAACAACTAGCTTACCAAAACAGCCGATGTTAGAGAACTAGCAATAAGATTAGCAAGGTTCTGCTTTTTAAAGTCACATGAACACATAATAAAGTTTTTATTCTTCTTCCTCAACATTTTTTGTACCAAGGAGTAAAAAATCCTACGTTTTAAATATAATGTGTAAATATTATTGTTTTTAGAGAAATATATCAATTCAAGAGATAAATGATAAACCTTTAGGTCTAATGAGAATGGCAGAGGTGACGGTGGTGAGGCAAAATCTCCCCGAGACGATATGGAGGAAAAGCCTTGTGTGGAACCAGACTCAAAAGAGAACCTGAGACTTATGTTAAACGATATTCCTTTATTTGCACTGTCAAGACCTTTCTCCAGGTTTTGTCTTTAACTATATATCTTCGTCCTGAGCAACATGCTTTTACACATTTGTGATACACCCACAAGCATACAGACGTACACACGTGACCAACCCCAGGATGGCTATTCGTGAAGCTCTAGTGCACAGATTCCCAGCTCTGGTTCTGGACTATTTCACATTGTAGTGTTTTTTATCTGCTCCAAACGCAACTGATTCAACTACTAAGTTCATTAAGAAAACTCACTTCCTGAGTTCAAGTGGAGGGAAAACACACAACAGTGCAGAACAGGGGCAACTCCATGTCCAGGGCTGAGAAGCACTGCTACAGCGCGTAAACACGCACATACACACAAAGCGTTTCTTCGATTTTTCTTCTGGTCTTATTGCCGGACAATATATTATATTGTTGTTTCTGTTTTCTGTGTGTGTCGTGTATCACGTGTCTGTCAGAGAGAAATGACAAAGCTATCTCTCAAAGTCACAGCTACAAGGGATTTGCTCTCGCGCTCACTCGCGCTCTCTCTCTCTCTCACACACACACACACACACACACACAATATTGGCCCTCCCCTTTTTCATATGCCCCTCCCTTCCCCTTGCTCTCTCCCCTCATTGCTCTCTGCAGCGGCACGTGAGGAGTCGCCTGCACATGGCCTCAACGTGTGAGACACAGAGCAAGAGGGAGGACCAGGGAACAAGCTTCAAAAACACGCAAAGAAAACACATACTGCTGGAGTCCACCCCCTCCCTTTCCCATTTGCTGCCTCTTTTTCTTTCTGTTTCCTTGCTTATTGCCTCAGCTGTTTTTTCCTTTACTCTGTTTTCTGTAGGACCTCTTTTCCAATGGATCTACAATTCTAGATTATTCATATCAACATACAAGATAGAAGATTAAAAAGAAAATATACAGAAGTTCAGCTGAGGGATAAATTGCTTGCTCAGGGGCTCAACTGTGGCTCTTCAGCTGTCCTGGGATTTGAATTCACAATGTTCCTGCCACTAGCACAGAACATCAGTCACAAATATACAAGGATACTTTGATTTTGTATTGATTTTAAAACTTTTTTCGACTCAACAATTGAAATAAAGTTCAGGCACCATGCAGTCACACTAACACCCCTCTCGATATTCACAATAATTAATGATAGGTTCTGGTATCTAAAACCTCTGAAGCAATGAAGTGCTTTCTGGTGTCCCTCAAGGTTAAATGTGATTGTAATGTTACATTGGTTAATACCATCAGACTACTGGGCTCAAATTGTTCAACTCCTACCATTTAAAAAGGATCTCTGGGTGGTTATTGTTTGGGGTTTGATAAGTAAAATCAGCAGTCTAGGTGCTACATTATTTGTATGAGTCCTGCTGCTAGTGTATGTAAACCAACTTCGCTGGTCAGGTTCTGATTAACATCAACACTGAAATCTCACTTCTTTCATATTCATTGATTTCTGTTTTTAAAGCTTTTGTTAACAAAAACAGTCATAGCCAGCTTGCTATAAAAAGGAACATTTTTTATTTTGAATACAAAGGGCAATGTTTTAGCCTCCAATTAACCCAAACGGTTATAAAAAAAAAATGATGCACAAATAGCCATGTGATCAACTTTCAAATGTAGTGGCCTATTTTGCAACATTTGGACTGGAGTTTGGAGCAAGCTCCATTTTATTAAAATTTATTGCACTGGACATGAGAACCCAACTGCCTCTGGGAAGCTAGTTTATGCCTCACTGCAAAATTAACCAGTGAGCCTGTGCAGCTCAAATCCATAACAGTGCACATCCTCCTGGAGTCAAGATAAAAACATCCATAGATCTGCAGCCTTCACCCACTTCTATCTGCACAAATATATGATATATGACCAAAGGTTTGTGGACACCTGAACATCACACACCCATATGTTTTTTCCCCAAAACTGCACACAATTGTATGAAATGTCTCTGTGTGCTAAAAGATGATCAGTTTCCATTCACTGGAACTAAGAGACTCGAACCTTGTTCCATCATGACAAAGCACAGAGCTCCATGAAGACATACTGTAGTGTGTGAAGGTTGGAGTGAAGAACTTGAGTGTCCTGCAATGAGCCCTGACTCTGACTCAACACCACTGAACACCTTTGTGATGAACTGGAACACAGACTGAACCCCAGACCTCCTCAACTCACTAGAAGCTCAAGTGGTTAAGGCTCTAAAAAATTGACACTGTTGGGCCCCTGAGCAAATTGCCATTGTTGGGCCCTCTTGTTGCTGAATGAACACAACTTCCCAAAGTCACACCCCAACATCTAGTGGAAGGATTTTATAAAATAGTGGAGCACATTAAAACAGGAGAGATGTTCAGCAAGCACATGTGGGTGTGATGGTCAGATGTCCTTATAGTAATAATTTAACCCATAATTTTTTGGCTATTCAGATCCACCTCCACTCGCTGCCCAAAAAAAACCTGGACAAACATGTACTAATATACACACTCCTTAAAGGTCAGTGGTTGCCAGTGGCATCAGTGCTTGCCAGTGTATAAAAATTACACCCCTTCAACACTTAAATTGATACTGACAATCCACTTTAAGTTCAACTCATGACAAGCCTCAATTCAACGCATGGCCACAAAATACATACATTTGACCAACAAGAAATTTCCTCAATGCATGTCAACGTGTTATTGCCAAACTACAACAATTATCTTAGAACGCTGCCTAATGCTTACCTTGCAGACACTCAGGGCTTCCCAGCATTCCCGGGGTCGGGACCTGTGGCACATCTAGTCCCAGAAGTGAGGATGAGGAGGACGAAGATGAGAGGGAAGAGATGGAGGATGCAGAGGATGAGCCTGGAGACGGTGAAGAGCTCTGACTTGGAATGGCTGATTGCATGCTCTGCGATGGGATGAGAGCCTGAGCACCTGAGGTGTTCCCCAGTGGCATGCACCCCATGCCGTTCTCTGTCAGGAACTCCTCCAAGTCCATGAACTGCCGCTGGAATAAGCCACCATCACATGGTAGAGTGCGTTCCCACAGCAATGGCCCCAGGAAAGTGGTCTGGGAAGAGGTGCGAATAGAGCCACTGGCCCCATTGCCAATTCCACCCAGTGAATCCTCATCAGAGTCCAATGGTTTGTCTTGATCTATAACAAATTCATATATTTGGGTTGTTATATTAGAAAGACTTGCTGCCATCTTCTAAGCCTAGCATTCTGATTTATAAGAGTTTGTTGTAATAATGGTATTAGACCTTAAAATGCATGCTTCAAAATCTATAAATAGAGATGCTTGTTTATAAAGGGTGGGTGTCACAAACCATACAAGCTGTAGGCTTAGAATCAAACCTGGTATCTGGGCTGAGGGGTGAAAAGGAGGAATGACAGGAATAGGACATTGGCTAGGACATCAAAACAGTGGTAATCAAAGAGTGAAGTGTTAAGGTGAGGTGGTCCGAGGTTGATAAAAAAGAGCTGTAGATATTGGAGGAGGGGGACTAAAAGGAGTAGGACAAGAAGTGAGAAAAGGAAATTGTGTGGGTGTATTTGAGGGCGTTAAATAAACGCTGAAGAGAAAAAGCTCTGCAACCGGAGCCAACATACAAATCTTCATGTGAAAATTTGAGCTATCCTTACTGACAGTGTGTCTTTATATAACTTCTGCATTTTAAATCTGAAGAAGCTCGGAAGGTTTTTTTATTAACTTCACATCATCATACATTACTGAGATCTTGACCGCTACAGGCAGAAATGCACATTAAATGATGTGGATATTTTTTCTTAGATGAGGAAGGCAATGCAGAAAGAATCACAAATTGCATTTTAATATTAAAAAATAAAATGTGACTATAATGAACACAATAAAATGCACATTCATTTTGACCACAAAATGATCACTAATTAAATTATTATACATGTTGGCGAGCTGTATAGTAATTACTACCAATTTAGACTACATCACTGAGGTTGTAGGCCTTTAAATTAACACTGAGCGAGAGAGAGAGAGAGAGAGAGAGAGAGACACACACACACACACAGACAGAAAGAGACACACAGACAGAGAGAGAGACACACAGACCGATAGAGACACACAGACAGAGAGAGAGACACACACAGACCGATAGAGACACACAGACAGACCGATAGAGACACACAGACAGAGAGAGAGAGAGAGAGAGAGAGAGAGAGAGAGAGACTCACCGATCATCTCACAGCAGTCTTTCCCTCTGATGTCTCCTTTAATGGGAAGCTGGAGGAGAGACTTTAGACTGGCCACTGTGCCCAGGTGACCATTGGGTGCTGTAGTAGGACCAAACTGTGCACTGCCTCCAGAGGGGATATCTGGAGGAGGTAGAAGCTGAGAGAGAGGCCTGGACATCGCCTGATTGTACTTGGCTTGGGTTCACTTTTAAATCACAATCACAAAGCCCTGTAAGTGATGATAAGGAACTGCGTCCGGATGAAGCAGCTCAGCTGACCATTGATGATAAGGAGAGGGTTTAAACCTCAAAGCGCATCCTGAACGCTTCCATAAAGTGCTTTAGTATTAATCCATTTTCCTTACAATTTGCACACGGACGCAAAACGATGTCCCTATGGAGCAGCACCGAGCTCCATGTTGTGGTTGAGGAACCGTTTAAACCTGGCGCCCAGGACGCGTCTCGGTCTCTGTGCTCAACACAAGTTACAGTGAAGGAACAGAAGCTGGCGGTGTTGCTGTGTTCTCCGGAGCTTAGTCCGTTTATCTGCTGCTGACATTTTACACCAACTCCAGCTGGAGCTCCTTCGGGCCCGGACAAGCTATTATTCCCGGAAAAAGCGACTAATCTGGAAACGCCAGGCGTCCATTAAAGCCAGACGCGTTTCAGGCGACAAAAAATCTCCAAATCGTCTCTGCGCTCCAAGTCTCCACACGTCACTTAATAACACACACACGGGAACGATCTGATCTGCTGTCACGTGTCTCTTCCCTGTCGTTATTTATTTGTTGTTGTTGTTGTTGTTGCTCTGCTGTTGTCACCCAGCGCCTGGTCCGTGTCAGTGGAACGAGCGCACGGAATCGCGGCTACACGGTCAGCTGGAACGAACACGGGCGAGCGCGCGTGACGTCACCTCTCACGGGGGCGCTGCTCATGTATAAACGATTACAGGTGGGCGTGGCTCATGAATATTAATCACGTCAGCTTTGGCCAAAGCGCCCGTAGCACAGGCTGAGTATATACACTCATATACACATATATATATACATTAACGATGGCGCACGTTTTCCTTATTGTTCTGAGTTAAAATGATGTAAATGCATGCGGTGCTTTTAATGACAAGTTTATTTTAGAGAGAATAAATAATAAATAAAAATATATATATATACTGTTTTAAATAGCATGCATTAAAAACGACAATTAAAACTGATATCGGTCATCATAGTTATTATTATGTTTAAAAAAAAAAAAAACTCGTGGCCCAACTGAAGCACATGGCCTGTGCACGCGCGGTTACTACCTTACCGGCAGCCATCCTGCGCTGTGATTGGACTAAAGTAGGTCACTGCTCACCGATTCCTATTGGTCCGATTTAAGAGACTAGCTCCTCCCCCTGCTGCTCCCTCTATTGCTAGGGCCGCGTGAGACGACAGTAAAGCACCATCACGCTATATAGTGTAGATCTAGTGGATTAATGCAACAACTACACAGTCTGGAGATCCAGTGGCTTTTTTTTCCCAGTTTGTAGATATGTTACTGGACATTTTATACGTAAATAGGAGAGGGGGATGGAATGTATACATGTGTAAGCCATGGAAATATTCTGTACAATAAATAAGATTCTCGTATACAGTAATAACACACAATATGATTTCATTCTACACAACTTTATTTATATATATATATATATATATATATATATATATATATATATATATATATATATATACATATATATATACATACATATATATGTATGTATGTATGTATTTATTATGTGTGTAATTTTTAAGTACTGCAGCGTATGAGGATTTTTCAAGATCAGGAGTGGTCAGATATGGGTCCTTTACCACCATCTAGTGAACAGCTTGTGTACTAGAGCTTCATAAATGTGAAATAGGTTTCAACACCTCTAGCTTAAAAAAAGTGATGGGGGTTCTGGATCTGTACGTTGTAAATCAGTTTAGTGTGATTTGCATCAGTAAGTCTAAATGAGGTCATAGTCTTTTTTTTTAGGGGGGTGGTGTGGGGGTAGGACACCACATCAAAGACAGGACTGAACTCATTCCACGTTCACTGTTGCACCAAGTGAGAAACTCGAAGAACAGACGGCTGTGTGCCTCTCCAACGGCAACCCTGCAGGCATTCTCCTCCCTGCCTCTAACGGCGTATGGCACCGCAGAGGGCATGTGCCAGAACATGTGAGTGGGGAAATAGCTCCAGGAAGGCAAGGCAGCAGCACTGTGTGTGCCAGGTTCATACCACCTGGTCGATTTTAACCCTTTTCTAAACTCCCTCTACACCTTTTACTGCCAGGTCTTTCTCGGTCATAAGGCAGAGCTTTAACAAACAGGGTGAGGTTTTATACTTAAAAATAATATCAAACTATCCTGCGTGACTTTCAGTTTTTTTATTGGTTTTTGGTGTGATTTACTAGTTTTTGCTGTTGCAGAAAACAGAAAAAAACAGTTTAGTATTTATATGCCATATTTTAGTTTACTGAGATTACACTGGGACAGAGGAGCTAAGCAAAGTATTGAAATGTATACAATAGTGTTGGGGACCTGTGCTATACTTGTTTAGATTAGACAAGGGGGGGGGGGGTTAAAAAGCAAAGAAAAAAGAAAAAAATAATCACATTGATACATATATTCCCCTCATCTTAAAACATACATACACGCCCAACCACAAATAGTACAAATGATTAAAAAACTTGCACTCTGAGGAATAAAAAAAGCAACAAAAACAATTGATACATAAAATATAATACGCATTTTACAGTACGGACTGGTTTCTCCACTCTTACTCGGGCCAGTCCATCACAACCAAAGATATAACACTTGTCATAGAAATACCTACAAAATTACATATTTCTTAAAAAACAGGTGACATTAAACTTATTGAACATGGCATCTATTGAGCTATGGTGCCCCCACCCCATCTGTTATGCAATGATTTTGACATGATTTGAACATTTTGAGGCAAGGAGTATTAGTTTTCCATGTTATGATTTGAAAACCTAAGTGTCTTAGTATGTTTGTCCTTAGAGAATAAACAATTATTTTCAACAACTTTCCAACCAGCAATATTAGTCCCAGGACAAGCATTTCTATAAAACACAAGACTACTGGGGGTAGGGCACAGGCCACAAGAAACAGAAAGTTACATACATTTGAAAATAAAAGACTATACTGTCCAAAATTTTTAAGTAATGGGGAAAGTCACTTAGCGGGGAAAAAATGTTACCGTTGAGATTAGTTCACTCTTACTGGTTTGCATTCATTATCGCAAAACAAAAAAAAGTTACGAAAATACGTAATGAATGTTTTTAGAGGATAGAGATGCTACTATAACAACAAAAGGTGCTACCAAATAGTCCCATAATCTAAAATATTCTTCCCCTTTGGAGAAACCATGTTTCAGATCCATGTCCTTTATGGATGTGTGTTTTGTCTTTTCTTTTTTAGATACAGGCTTAATGTTTATGTTGTAATAAGAGAGACACTCCCTTGGCTGACACCAGAGACCATCTTTGAGAATGGGTGACTGTAAATATGTAGTGGATTCAATGCAGAACTTCCACTGTGCATTAGGGGTCTCGAGGGTTTTAAAACTCATCAGTTTCGACGGTCATATTTTCTTCAGAGTGAAAAATACTTAGTGCCTGTAATCTGCAATGCCACCTGATCTTTCCATATAAAACTCTCCTTTCTGAGAATAAGTCCCCTTTGGTGTTTTTCGTCCTCCGCCAAATCGTCTACAAGCAAATTTATGCCTCTGTAGTAGGGCAGCATTCCAGAACCGTGAGGGGCATTGGGGGCAAGAGAAGGATCCTTGGGAGAGGTGCCGAGCCCGATGGCGAAGAGCTGAGAGGAGCCTTCGAGAGCGCTTACCACAAACTATACACCGCAGGCGAGCCCGACAGCCATGTTTCCTTGGTGGGTGCCTTATCACACGGTGAACTGAATGGGTTATACGTCGTGTAAAGGTGGTGGAAGGACAGATAGGGCATGTAAAGAACCTTAAGGGAATCATCAAAGACCTCAAACCTCTCACTTTCAGCCCACCCACACGCCAAGTACCAACTCCTAAATGAATCCCAATTCCACCAGTATACTTGGCCCACTTTAACTGAGCTATCCACCTTTTCCGTTTAAGTTGCTGCTGAAGCCTGTGTTTTTTTCTCTGCAAAAATCTATGCCATCTTGTATTCTCAAATTCACTCAACCCGCCAATCAGTTGCCCCCCACCAACAAATCTAATTGTTTTCTTTTTTTTTTTTTTCTTTTTCTGGGCAACATCTCCATGCGCTTGTACAAGTTGATGTAGATGCTGGGGCTGCATTTGGAAAGAGTGCTGCTGGTGTTGATATTGAGAAATGTGGAGTGGAGAGGATGAAATGTGGATATGAGGTGGAGCAGAATGAATCGGGTTTCCAGTAATTCCTTGATAAATCTGTTGTCCCTTACCGCTTACAGGCTGCTGATGGGTAAGAGGCCCTATAGTGGAGTGTGAGTAGTGAGGGTGTTGAGTGTGTGAAGGGGCATTGGTATTCGCACTATGAGGACCTGACTCTGGTGTGTAGAAGAGTGGGGAATAGCCAGCAGGTTGTGAGTGTAGATGCTGTGTATGAGCAATTGTCGAATGTGTTTGCTGCACAGTATGACTTTCAGTATCTGGAGCCAGACTAAGAAGAACATTAGTGGCAGCCTCACTTTCTGTTAAGGACGATGCATTTCCACCAGATCCACTTGAAGTTGGCTGGGGGGTTGGTCCAGCACGAGCTAAACCATGCTGAGATAAGCGATGCCTTGTCAGACTGTTAGAGTAAGCAAACGCTTTTCCACAGACCTCACACGAAAACAGCTTCTCCCCACCATGTTCATGAATGGCTTGGTGGTGAGCAGTCAAATGGAAGTGATGGCGAAATGACTTCCAGCAAATTTCACAAGTATAAAGCTTAGGAGGGGGCTGGTTGGATGTGCCAGCACTGGATCCTTGAGCTTTATTTTGAGAAAAGGGGTAATATGATCCAGGGGCTGTTTGACTGCCATCTTGATGTACTGTCCCTCCTTGATTTGCCGAAGACTTGGTTTTACTCCGTCTTGGCTTGAAATCCCCTCTGAGATGCAGCTTTTCATGTCTTTTCAGACTCTGTGCATACCCAAAATCTTTTCCGCAAAGGGAGCATTTGTAGTTCTTCTCCCCAGAATGAACAGTCTGATGTTTAGTAAGATGGAAAGGCTCTCGAAAATCTTTGCCACAAACATCACAATGGAATGGCTTTTCTCCTGTATGAACACGCTCATGCCGGCGGAGAGTCTCGCGTCTGCCAAAGCCACGCCCACAAACAGTGCATAAATAAGGCCTTTCTGCTCCATCCCCACGAGCCCCATTCTGGTTATTCCGCCTGCGCTTTACAGCCTCTCCCGAGATACCACCAGGCCTAGGTTCCCTCTTTTGTCTGGGCTTTCTTGGCCTCTTCGGTTTGGCATTAGATGTGGCATTTTGAGAGTTAGGCTGCTGCTGCTGCTGAGCAGGATGAGACAAAGGCATCATGGATCCATTCAAACACTCGTCATTTCTTCCGTTTCCTGCAGATGTAGAAGATGGGCCACCCAGAGACCCAAAACCAAGACCCCCTAATAACCCTCCAATTATATCTCTTCGTTCCTCTCTTCCACCACCATTGTTTATTTCAGGCAAGACGGAGGCAGCAGCAGCTGCAGCTATCGCAGACATGGCACTGCTGGTGACTTCATCTTCTGAGTCATCTAGAAGAGAGGAAAGAGGAAGATGGGGCTGCTGTTGGTGATGATGATGCTGTTGCTGATTTGGAGGGTGTGGGTGCAAGGTTGGAGCTAGGGGGGCTTTTCTGAGGGCAGGGCCTGACATGCTGTTAGTACAAGAGCCATCTCCAGAGTATGAGGTAAGGCTACCTTGCGTTCGACGATAATCATCAACTCTATAGGGTGTTTGGTACGGATCTCTAGAATACGCCGAATTATATTTTCCTTCTGGCTTATCGCCAGTATTCGGATTGCCACCTCTCCCCTGTCGATACAGGCCATCACATGACATCTCTGTTGCACCTCCCTCAGCTTTCTCATAACCCAATTCTTTTTCATCTCCTATTTGTCCACCTCGGTATTCACTGCCTTCCACCTTGTCATCAGAACTCACTGAACTGCCATCACTGCTTCGTGAACTTGATCCTCTGCCAGGTTTGCCACAGGAGCCAGAAGCGGCATGGTTAAGCAAAGAGGTACTCTCTCTAAAGCAGCGATCACAGGCTGGACAGCGGTAAGGTTTTTCCTCATGAATTTTCTCGTGACGAGTAAGTGATTCGCGCCGGTTAAAAGACCTCTCACAGGTCGAACAAGCATATGGTCGGGCACCAGAATGTATAACGCCATGCTGAAGGAGATGTCCTCTTTTCTTAAAACCTTTCCCACATTCACTGCAACAGTATGTCTTATCTGGACTTGGGCATGAGGAGGAAGGGTCTGGATTGGTCTGATTTGGTTCGTGTTGATGATGGGCATTTTGCTGATTCATGCCATCTTGTGTCGAGTGAGGGAGACTTGTATCTGACTGGTGTTGATGGACTGTGTTTGGAGTTGTGTTAACGCTGCTATTGGGACCATTACCCCCTTGTTCGTGGCTACGTATGTGTCTACGGAGACTAGGGAGGTGTGTGAATGATTTGCCACACTCTCCACAGTGATAAGGCTCGGGCTGAGTAACAGTGGGAGTCATTGCAGACTGATCATCAGATTTGGGTATCTGTGAAACATTTGATACCAAAACAGAGGCAGAATTTGAGGAGGGGGCAGAGGAAGAGACAGTTGAAGAAGAGGAGGAGGACGGTGTTGAAGATGAGAGGATTGAGGGGTCAGTACCAAGACCTCTCATGCCAACCCCTGCACCTCCACCAACAAGGCCAGAAGACCCATCATGACCATGTGCCCCAGAGCTACTATGGCAATTAGTACTACTACTACTACCACTACTGCCATCAGTTTTCCTCTGGGGCAGGTATCCAGCCATTGCTTTCTTTCTCCTGCTGCCACTACCTCCGCTTCCTCCAGCCGCAGAGGTACCATCCCCTTTCCCATCATCCTTTGGGGCAGAAAGATGAAGTGGAAGTGGGAGAGGAAGACCCGCTTCCTGTTGCATTAGGGAAGCTAGCTGATTGGATGAAAGAACAGGGATCCCTTGAAAATCAAATCCACTAAGTGGCGATGGTTGAGGTGCAGGATGAAGAGGGTGATGTGGGTGGGCATGGGTGTGAGGGTGAGATAATGCATGTGGTGGTAGCTGCTGCTGTTGCTGCTGAGGCTGAGGGGTTGGGTGGCCATGTGTGTGAGTGGGGTGAAGTGCTGGGGGAGGAGCTAGACCCGTGTTTGAGTCTGTAAGACCTAGATGATTATGGGGACCCTGCTGAACTAGGAACTGCTCAAGGCTAGCATTGGTATGCATTCCAGAAAGGAAGTATTGGTTGGCTGCAAGCATGCAACTA
Organism: Tachysurus fulvidraco; assembly: GCF_022655615.1. NCBI lineage: Eukaryota > Metazoa > Chordata > Actinopteri > Siluriformes > Bagridae > Tachysurus > Tachysurus fulvidraco. The sequence goes on along the minus strand of NC_062524.1, from coordinate 11,840,027 downwards.
AATTGCTGGTGTAAACTACGTGCTTCAGACGGAGCCCCAACCAGTCCAGCTACTGTACTACTGCTGGTAGCAGGGTTATTGGAAGTGGTGGTTGAACTGGAGGGAGAAGGTGTTGAAGAAGATGGTCCAGGCGACGGTTGAGGCACAGAGAGACCAGGGTGCAGGGGTGGTGGGGGAGGTGGTGGGGGAGCAGATGTTACAACTCCTCCAATTACACCAGAACCACCAGTACTAGTACCTCCTGCAAAATCAAACCGTCCCATCCCTGAGTGAAGTTGCTCCTGTGCTAGAGCAGCCTCTGCAGGGTGAAATGGACGCAAAAATTGAGGGTATCCAGAAGCTGAACTGCCGCTGCTGCTCATCTTGCTAGATTTGCGAGAGCTTTGTGAGGAAGAAGCCTGCGTTTGTTGGGGGATGGGTGGCGGCGGTGCACTCATTTTGGCAAAAATTGACGAGGAATCTGAAAAAGCATTACTTCTAGATCCTTGAAGAGAACCTAAGCTGAGCCCAGAGAGGAGAGCTCCAGAAGCCTCACCCTGTTGTTGCTGCTGCTGAAGTTGCTGCTGGTGTTGAAGTTGCTGTTGGTGCTGCAGCTGTCGTTCAAACCCTAGGCCTTTGAACTGATGAGCCTGGTGACCACTAAGCATTTCTAAAATGTCCATAGGGTACTTTCCAAACTGGAACATTTCCCTCACTGTTGAGGGACTCTCCTCTGGTTCCTTCTGCTTCCCTTGTTGCTGCAGTGAAAACAACACAACTGCTTAATTAAAGGATTTGCAAAAATTGGTCATTCAGTTACACTGATATTTATCTCAAATTCATAAAACTCTATTTACATGCAAAGAGTTATTCAACAGATCTAGTCTCAGGCACACACACACAAAAAAACAAAAAAAACATGCACTCCTGGTAAATCAGTGGAAGCCTAAGCCATTTCATAATCTTCTAAGTCATATATAATCCACATTACATTAATTACTGTATTGATTTGTATAACAGTATATAATAGTAATCTAAAATCTTACCGGTGAGGGAATGTTCTCTTACTTATTTATCTCACAGGCATTTAAAGAAATGGTCCCCATTTGTGTGTTCCTTATTAAATGTCGTCTCTGCAGTTCAGTTCAAATCACAGTGAAAAGGTTAAAGATGCAATGACACAATGTCCACTGAATGGGATGAAGAACGAAGTTGGAAGACCAAGAGCCAAGTAGCGCTATTATCCCGTAGTTCTTGCCTCTGTATGATGTCAGCAACCTCATTCTAATAAAAAAAAAAGTAACACAAAGATCAAAATATAATTCTGATACAGTATAAAGATGAATTCGGTAGTCAAATAGCCAAGGAGCTCACGTGACTGCTCAGGCTGCAAGAAATAAAGAAAAGCTGTGGGGGATATAAATATAGCTAAAGATTTTAAAGAATTTTAACAAATGTTATTACAAGTGCCTACTTTACATACCTTAGTTATTGAATAATAATATAATTGGCAATATAGGAGTGTTGAATATACCATTTCAGATTCATTACTTCAATTTTCTGTCATAAAGTCCTCCACTCTTCTGGAAAGGCTTTCAACTGATTTTAAAGCATGGCTGAGGGGATTTGTGTTCATTCAGCCAAAAGAGCATTAGCGAGGCCAGGTTCGGATGTTGGAAGCCTGGAGCACAGTTGGCATTCCAGTTGGTCCCAAACACATTCAGTGGGGTTGAGATCAGGGATTTGTGTAGGACACTTGAGATCCTGGGTGAACCATGGACCTTCATGAGGGCATGGACACACTGGAACAGGTTTGGACCTCTTAGCTCCAGTGAAGGGAAATTGTTATAATACAGCATGAAAAAAAAATTCTATAAAATTTTGCACAGCTTCACATTTTGTGGGGAAGAAGCACATATGGGTGTGATGATCAGAGGTGTCCACAAACATTTGGCCATTTATTGTGTGTCCATAAAAGGTAATCTTCTGAATGTTCACCTTTCGCTAGGCTTTTATTTAAATAATAAAATTCAAAGTTGCCATTATTGGTTGAAATATTTTATTATCCTGCTGTACTATTATTTAACTTATATGGTATATATTCCTACAAGCTCACAATGCCATAGAACTAGCCTCTGGCAGCGGTGTCAGTTCTTTCACATCTAGGTCTGTAAACTGTGGAAAACATCATTCCAAAGTATGAACATTCATTCTAGTATCTCCACAGTCAATCTAAGCTGTTGTTCTGGTCATGTCTTATATAGCCGTCACACCCCCAAAATCAACACACCTGTCATACACCATGTCTGTTGTCTTCTCTACTTCTATATTCACTTTTTCTACCGATAGACCACGGATTATAATTCCCAAATTCAGGACACATTGGGTCAAAATCTGAAACTGGAAGAAAGCACCAAACTAGACCGTGTCGTACGTTTCTTGTAGAAATGCATCACAAAAAATGAATAAAATAAAAAATAAATAAATAAATGCACATAACATACACCGTGTAACATGGCACAGTTTTTGCAGATGATTATTTATTTTTAAAGATTGGGGGGGGGGGGGGGGGTCCGGCAGCCTTATTCAATCCATCCCAGATATAAAATCACTGATATAAATGTTGAAAACGATGTTCTCTTAAGATCAGAAATATTTAACTGCTAAATATCTAACTTCTTACAGGAATATCAAAAGCATCAGATTTCACTATACACATCATTATAAGCATATTTACTGCTACAAATTCATTACTGTTAAATCATTAATACACACTACTATAAATAATAATAATAATAAGAAGAATAAGGTGCACTGGGACATGCATCTTATTCACTTCTAATGTTGCCAAAGTAAATAAACGAAGCTTTATCGAGGTGTCACTGCATCGTCAAGTATTTTAGAATGAAAAGAAACTCAATACAAAAATATTTGATGAAAATCCGAGCAACGTTAAGAGTTTCTGTTTTATATGTCAGGATTAACCTCGAAACACAGTGACGTCTGTGTCACACATACATGCATACATACACGTTTAAATAACTTCACCTTAGCACCTTAAAGCTTTGATTTAAGCAATGCAGGATTGTGTACAAATATAAAACCAAAGCCCAAAGTAAATAAGTAAAATTTGTTGAACGAAGGAGAAACTCACCAAAGTCGAGGAGTTGTGCTGAAAGTGTTCAGTGTCGGTGCTCTTACTCCGGTTACAGCGAGTTTTGTCTTAGCTCGGATAAGGACACGGACTGAAGGGAATGAAGGCTTTTTTATAATCACATCCCTCAAAAGTACAAAATAAAATATTTAAAATGCTGAATATATATATATATATATATATATATATATATATATATATATAGTGTGTGTGTATATAGCTAACGCATATCAAAATTACAAGCAAGTCAAAGACATTTTAGCGTAAAAACTAATAATAATAATAACATACGAACCGTGTTATTTATATTATTATAAAATATTATATTGTATAGTTTAGTTTATGCTTTAAAATGTGTGTGTGAGTGTGTGTGTTAGCAAGCCTGCTATCGAGCTAGCTTGTTAGCTAGCAAGCTAACGTTAGCTAAATAAACACGGTATTCTGTTACAGCGTTCATCGGTGCACCGTTAAACTAGACTCGGTACGTGGTGTAGCTTCGTGTACGAGCTTCTTAAAGTACACCACGAAAAGAGTTCATATGCAGGAGAGAGGGAGAAAAAAAGGCGCCGAAAACGTACATGTACACAAAGGCGGTTTCCGATTTCAGGTTAGCGGGTCATTTTTTCCTCCATCCTCCCGTCGAAAACAGTTTCAAAGGCCTCTCCATTGGCCCGACAGCTCTGTTGTCGCCCCGTTAAACCAAACCCCAGTGTTTCCGCTTCGGATCGCTGGCTAATGCTAACCGATCGCTTTGACGTATATTCGCTCTCTAAACCGCGCATGAATCGAATTCGTCCTTCGTCGGGTTTCTCCTTTGCTTTAATCAGAATTATTAGCCAAATATTTTTCCCCCTTGTGTCATTTTTTTTAATGTCCCCGTCTTCCTGTAGGCGCTTATGTTCGTTTCACAGTGGTCGTTTCCGGGCAGTGATACAGTTCCGGATGGTGTCGCACGATAAATCGTCCGGTTTTTTTTTTTTTTTTTTTTTTGTATTTTATTTATTTTGAAACGTGATAAATTGTTTTGCAGGATTAAAAAGTACATGGTTTTTTTCGACTTAAGAGTTCGAGATTAAAAGTATTAGTCGAATGTTACGTTGCGTTTAAGACTCGTCTTAGTGCTTGGAATGACAATAAAATGGATTAAATAATTAAATATATTGCAAAAACAAAAAAATGTGCAAAAATAAATAAAACTCACGCGAAATGTGTGAAACTTTTCCATACTTTTTGCTACTCTAATATAAACCGACTGAACGTTTTTGTAATTTTGTAAGTGTAATTAGTGTAAAACTACTACTACTAATAATAATAATAACAATAATAATAATAATTTTGTTATTATTATTATTGTTATTATTAGTAGTAATAATAACAATAATAATAAAGATTAAAAACAGTTGTCTGGAAGGAACAACTTAACTATAATGAGGGGAAATGTAGTACAATAGTAAGGCATATGTTCTGGTTGTAACAGTACAGCCAATGTCACAGCTCCGAAGCCATTTTACCCACAAGCTGCTCTGTTTCCCCCTTTCTGCAGGACTCACTTGACCCTGCCCCAAAATGGCGAACGCCACAGCGACGCCTCATTCGCTTCCTCGTGCAGCAGCATATTCGTCATACACGGTTAAAAAAAAGCTCAGAATACACGTCTAATTGCATTATTTCTATTTCCACTCTACATATGTACAACTCTAGTATATAACGACGCTGTTAATAAAACCTTCACGTGTTAAACGCGTGAGATGTAGAATTTGGGGGCGGAGCCAAATAATATCCTCGCGCACTACACTATTTCTAATACTTATTGCTAGTGTAATTCTAATAATTATATTCGTTTGTTTGTGTGGAATTGAAAAAAAATACGCTCTTTAAATAGTTCTAGGATGGTTTCTGTTAGGAAAAATACGTTTAGTGTTGCTGTTGAAAAGCCGGGTATTAAAATGCATTTATTTATTTGTTTGTTTATTGCATTCCAGGACAATCTCAGAGGTAGCATACAACACGTTATTACTACCGTACTACAATTTTGATGCAGCTGAATAGTTTAGTGTAACCTTTTTTTTTTACATTATAACTTAATGTGTATATCCTTCATTTGTTAGTGTGTGTGTGTGTGTGTGTGTGAAAGAGAGAGAGAGAGAGAGAGAGAGAGAGAGAGAGAGAGAGAGAGAGAGAGAGAGAGAGAGAATCAATGTAGGTCTAGAAGAATGCAGTAAGTGAGAAGCAAAGAAAAAAAAGAGATATATTGGCTATATACTATCATTTATTCTATATATTCTTGAGATTTATATTATGAAAAAGGTCTTGAAAGGAAACTAGGTAAGAAGCCAGACTTGTAGCCAGGGCATGTTGAGAACATCTAGATAAACATAAATCATTTTGATTTATATAGAGAATGTCTAACACTAAACGCAGCAATTCAATTGTAGACAAGCACAAAAGCCAAGCTGAAAGAAACCAGTCTGGTTTGATAAACTGGTAGATCGTCTTCTCAGGCTGTAAAGTTTCTATCAGCGTTCCCTAATCCTTGTTTGAGGTATTCTAATTGCCTTACTGCTGTGTTGTGTAATTAAAAATAACTTGTCACCAAAGTATCATTAGTCTTGATAATCCAGAAACCATTCGCATCTACCAGCTACCATTATGTACCAGCTGTATTTTGGCAGATAATTAATCAACATATTTCATTTCATTTTTTAGCTATAATAAAGCCCTAATGTGTTGTTTGAAAGTCTTGGATTCATTTCACAACAGCTGCAAATCTGAGAGGGTGAAGTCGACCACAAGCTTCCTTCTCTTACTGAAATGGTGCTCAATCTTGGAGCATTCACATTTGGAGGAACATATTTACTGCCCTGTCAGATATACAGGAGTGGTTAGTTCTGTTTTAGATTTTTTTTTAAATTTAGATTTCCTAACAAAGGTTTAGTTGGAGCTCTTGGGATAAATTGACCTTTGTTAAATATTATAAAGGAGTATCTATTTTTATGATTTTTGACCTCTAAAGGGCCTCTGTGTGACCTGGCTCCCCACATCCTTGTGTGCTGTATGATAAGCAGTACAGATGATGCATGGATATGCCACTCGTTATTGGAATAAAAGTTTGATGGTGTTTACTAGATCCAAATGAAGCTGTTGTAGCAGTAAAAGGCACCTTGTAGTAGCTTTGAGGCATCATGTGACTCCATATTTGGATATGAACAGTAGGAAATAAACATTTAGGGAAATGGTTGTGTCATTTAATGTGGCAGGATAACAATGGAATAGATATAGCAAACCACCATTTTCATCCTCATCATCATTTAGATAAACATATTAGCTTATATTCAAGTCTTTTTTATTATAACGAACAGAAAACTGTAAGAATTTCTTACTCTGTAACTCTTCCAGCAACTTCTGGCATAGTATAAACAGGACATCCAGAACATAAGAAAGGCATATAAACTAAAAAATAAAATACAAATAGTGCAAGAAAGAGGGGGGACTTCATTTGTAAGAAAAAGTGTATATTGCCATGTAAACATTATGAGAACAGCTGTAGTCTATGATGTTTTTCTCGTATGTAAATGTGTGTTTAGGTAAGGCACGCTAAAGCTTTGCATCTTTCAAATTGTTGTGCTGTGGACACCATTTACATGTGCATTTACGTTTATGGCATTTTGCAGAGGCCCTTATCAAGAGCAATGTACAAAAGCTGTTAAGTCTCTATTGATGAATACATTAACACTGGTTCACTAGGTTACAGACTTAGGATTCCATCAACCTTAAACTCTGTTCAGGTTTTTTTTTAATATAAAATATACACATAGAACAAACAGGATAAAAGTGCCAGTTTAAGTGTTCCAGGAAGTGTTCACCCAACATTTAAATATGTGTCTCAGCTGTTCAGACATCGAGGGGAAGTTCATTCCACCACCAGCCAGAACAGAAAAGAGTCTTGCTGTGTACCTACCTCTTACCCAGTGAGCAGTGCTGGTAGTTCTGAGGGTGCGAGGTGAGGTGCTTTGAGGTAAGAGGGAGCTGGTCATCAGTGTTTTGAATGTCATGCAAGCCAGTGGAGGAGCGCAGCAGTGGGGTGGTGTGTGAGAACTTAAGCAGGTTGAAAACAGGTTGTGCAGTTGCATTTTTGGATCATTTGCAGAGGACGAATTGTGTTCATAGGTAGACCTGCTAGCAGTGAGCTGCTGTAGTCCAGTCTCAAAATGACAAAAGAATATACAAGTACCTGAGCAGCCTGTATGGACATAAATGGCAGGATCCTTCAGATGTTGTAGAGATTAACCGAAATGAGCATGTCACATTAGCAATATGTGAGGAAAAGGACAGTTCATTGTCCATGGTTACCCCAAGGTTGCAAGCTGTGACCGTAGGGGAGATCAGATCAGATTGTGTAGAGATATTGCAAGATCCTGAAATGGGGATGAATCACCTGGGATGAGCAGCAGTTCAGGTTTGTTGGGATTGAGTTTCAACTGATGAGCTGTCTCCCACAATGATATGTCCACCAGGCATGTTGAAATCCAAACGGAAGCAGTGGTATCCGAGGGAGGGAGAACATTGTGTGTCATCAGCATAGCGGTGGTAAGAGAACATATGTGAGGAAATAACTTCACCAAGAGAGTGAGTATACAGGGAGAAAAGGAGAGGACCAAGTACTGAACCCCGTGGGACACCAGTGGAGAGTCTGTGTGGAACAGATGTCACTCTCCTCCATGTTACCTGATATGAACAGCCTTCCAGGTAGGAAGCAAACCATTCTCATACTGATCTGCTAATTCAAAGACTCCTTCGATTCAATTTATTTGTAAAGCACTTTTATCAAATCAAATTGTCTCAAATCAGCTTTACAGAAATATAGAAACAGTATATATACATATATGTTTTTTTTCTTCTTCACACATATATATATATATAAACTCCGCACACGCAAGGCGGAGGCGGGAATCAAACCCCGACCCTGGAGGTGTGAGACGAACGTGCTACCCACTAAGCCACCGTGCCCCCCTAAGTTTAAAATTAGTTAAAAAATATTTAAAAAATGTAAAATAAAATTTAAATTTAAAATACTGTTTATCTCTAACAACTATCCCTAATGAGCAAGCCGGAGGCGATGGTGGCAAGGAAAAACTCTCTGAGATGATATGAGGTAGGTAGAAACCTTTAGAGGAACCAGACTCAGAAGGGACCCCATCCTCATTTTGGACACTGGACAGTAAATAATGTAAATGTAAATAATGTCCTTTCTACAACAGTTTATAATAGTGCATGTGAGAGCTCCTAAGGAACTAATGGGTCATCGCAAACTCTGAGTTCACCACAGACCCAACACTAATTCCTTTCTTCCAAAGTCTTCAAATGATTGCTGATAATAACCAGACCATACAGCTGACTGATGCAACAATGGTTCAAAGAAGACAGCCTCCGGGCGGCCCCATCCAGAGCAATCCCATGAGTCACTTTCTTACCATGCAGATTAATCCCTGGCAGGGTGACCATCGGGCAACGAGACTCCAACCAGGCATAGAAGGTCAGGACTGACGAAGTAGCTCAGTAAGAAGAGATGATCAGACTAGGAACTCGGAACACTCGGAGCGTGAGAGTGGCATGTATAGAAATGCCATTCCTGAGGGTTGACAATATCAAACGCAGCCGAAAGGTGGAGGAGCACGAGAACAGATGACAGCTTGGCCGATCTAGCAGCATGTAGTTTCTCAGACAGCCGAAAGGGCAGTCTCTGTGGAATGTGGCATAATACATAATACTAATACTTTATTTGGCATAATATTTAGATATTTATTTACTATTTATAATAAAGTTCACTGCAATATCACAATCTTTTCCCATTCTTTTCATGGTTATTCTTCCCTTACAATTTCAGTTATTTCTGCTAGTAAGGAATATAGCAGATAGTATTATCTATTTTCTACTTTCTATTTATTAATCAAGTTCTTTTGCTTGTAAGCCCTCACAGAGTTATAAATGCATTCTAAGCAAACCTTTAAAACGGAAGCCTTTAGCATTCATGGTTTTTCAAAAGAGCAAAGCAAAATGTCTGTTCAAATGAAATAATGGTACTAAGATATAGAAATTGCTTTTGATGATTGATTAGATTATGTATTTATTTTTATTTATTTATTTTACTGTCAACTAATGCACGGATGGCTCTAAAGAATCACATTGTATAGTAGGAAACATTTATATGAGAGCATGATGTGAATCACTACAAATAACAAAGTCTGTGAGAAACGAATTGGAGGAAGAAAAGGTGTAAAACACAGCCAGAGCTCCTGCTGGTTTCCACCGAGACAGATTTGTTGACTGATTTAATTCTTTCTTAGCATGGCATGCACCAAGGCAAGAAGCAAACAATTAACTACAGAAAAGAAATGGTGAAATAATGAACATGTAAATAAATTACTGAAATACATGTTTAATATTTTATTAAATTATGCACATTAATAATATATTTCATATTGGTAGCTTTGGCCAAATGGGCATTTCCAGTGTGATAAACCTTACCATTATTAGTCAATGTGACAAGCTAAGTATGTTAAATATTTTATTTTATGTGGCTGAAAGAAACACCAAATAAACTGTATTGGGAATATATTAGGGGCAAAATGTTTATTCTATCTCAAAGCTAAAGTCCAATCTTTTACTATCAGGCCATCATCTGTTGATGGCTTAAATAAAAACATTAGACTTCAATGTTGCATGACACTATTACAATACAAATCTATTCACGCAGACTGTAGTCTCTCTGTCACTGTACTGTTACTGTTACTGTTACTACACATAACTAAACTGCACACATTGTACAGTAATATTTTTACACATTCCAAAACAATATTCTTTCCCATTTTTAATCTAGTCATTTACATGGTTTTTATGGCCAGGTTTTCATTGGATTTCCAACGTTGTAACGGAAAATATCATCTGCCTCCCCAATTATATGCATAATTCATTAACTGTTGCCTCAAAGTTGGTTGCACACAAAAGTATATTAGTTTTTTCTCTGCTATAGTAATATAGTAATATAATAGCCCTGACTCTGACTCATCCCCACTAAACTGAATGCAAATCCAGACAGTCACAATCCAACATCTAGTGGAAAGACTTCACAAAAGATAAAAGTGGAGATTATTATAACATTGGGCAGTTTGGTGGCTGGAAAGTCCAGGGTTTAAGCCCCAGAATCCTCTTTGCATCAGAGGGCTGTAAATGTCCCTGTAATGTAGTATATGTGTCAAATAACAAACTTCTAGAGCAGCAACGGGGATGTGACTTGCAGAAAGCACATATGGGTGTTATGATCAGGTGTCCGCATAGCTTTAACCATATAGGTGTAAATTGAAAGTACAACCACTTTCAAGAAAAAGTAAGGAAACTAAACAGAATATATTAAAAATGAAGAGGTATGTTTTTATATCCAATTTAAGATTTTCAGCATGTAGCCTACAGTATGTGAGGTCTTGCTACAGCTAAAAGAGAGTTTACAAACACTTGCTTCCAAGATTGAAGTCTTATACAGCAATAAGAGGACCCAAGCCTCAAGTTAATGGTATTCTGTTGCACCTCCTTATTCACCTGGTGGATACTGACTTCTTCAGTTACTCATGATGATTAAGTGAGGGGGAATTTTGAGGAGAATTGTAAATGAAATGTTTGGACATTGAAAATGTTATTATTTCAGCTGTCTACATTATTATTTTGGAGATGGACATAAATAATTAATATGAGCCCCATACAGCTTTAATGTAACGTCATTTGTATCCAAATCAGGTGGACGTTTTAGGAAAATCTGTTTGTTATGTGTGTTATTATCATAATAATAAATTTAATCAATTTATTATTATGATAATAACACACATAACAAATCTGTTTGTTATGTGTGTTATTATCATAATAATAAATTGATTAAATTGTCGTTTTAAATACTTGGATGCAAATCCTTTGCTGTCAATGACCTGAATTCTGAAACCCACTAAAATTAACCAGACGCTGAGTTTCTTTATAGTTAATGCTCTGCCAGATATTTACTGCAGCTGCCTAGAGTCCTAAGTGTTCTTGTGGTGTTTTGCCCACGGTTTTGCCTTCAGCAAGTAAAACGCATGCTGTTATATTGAGGTCAAAGACTTGACATGGCCATTGCAGAACATTTCACTTCTTTGCCTTAAAAAGCACTTGGGGTGGGACTAAACTTCAGATTTCCTTCTGCTACTTTTGTCACAATAATAAATAAAAGAAAAACAGTTCCAGTGGTGAAACATGTGAGCCAGTCCTATCCAAATGTATTGGAACAGTAAAGCCAATTCTTTTATTTTAGCTGTACACTAGAAACATTTGGGTTCGAGATCAAGATGAGGCGATAGATCAACTTTCATTTCTTCATAGTTACTTGGTGTGTTTGGTGGCACCACACAATTTTTACCTTATTGGAACAGATAAACAGACCGAATTAGGGGAATTAATGAACTTAGATACATGATTTTTGCTTCATAGAGCAAAAATCCACGGAATCCATCTAAATGCCTATTGAGGACCTACAGTCCATGCTACAAATTCATGCTCACATGTGCTTGTTGAACATCTCACTCCAGATTTATTCCTTTAACTGTTATAAAGCTCTCAACTCTTCTTCTCTGTAAAGTCTTTCCACTAGATGTTGTTGTGTGTCTGTGTGGATTTGTGTTCATTCAGCTACAAGAGCATCAGTGAGATCAGACGCTGATGATGTAAGAGTGAAGAGGTCTGGGGTTCAGTCTGTGTTCCAGTTCATCACAAAGGTGTTCAGTGGTGTTGAGTCAGAGTCAGAGCTCAGTGCAGGACACTCGAGTTCTTCACTCCAACCTTCACACACCATGTCTTCATGGAACTCTGTGCTTTGTGAACAGGGACGTTGTCATGATGGAACAGGGTTCAAGTCTCCAGTGTAGTGAAATTGTTACACATGAACAAACAACACATTCTATATAACTTTGTGTTTCCAGCTTTCGCTGTATATTGTAGTTAAAATACATGCAAAGAAGCATGCAATACATGCAAAGTATCTTAAATGAATCATGCAACCTGGAATCTTTTAAACTGGGACTGTTAAATAAATGTAAATGTTGCATTCTGATTACCTCAAACAATAAAATAAAAGCTGAAAAAGCTGAAGAGCCATTAACATTTACACATATCACATAAAACACTAAAAATCTGCTTTTTTTTATTATTTATTTACTTACTTATGTTTTCAAAATTTGTGATAAAGGGATTAGGATTAGGAAATACTTTTATTTTGAAAGTGTGTATAAAATACTCACCTGATGGCACTAACTACCAGCAACATGAAAGAACTAACTATAATTAACTGCTGATGTGAAAAAGACACATGGGCTTTGAAATTTGCAGTTTGTTGTCATCACAGCTGGACCACTGAATAAACCCAGATCGATTTCATGTCAAGTAGAAGTATAGATAAGAGACTTTTGGATAAAATAGAGTAGATTGTGCCTTTTTCTCAGCTGGACCTCCTCACATCCTCTACATAATCCAACCATCTGACTGAGTGAGCAGAAACACTGAAGTCACTGTATATCATGTTAATCTTTATCCTTCTAATATTCGTAGTGGCAGGTGGTGGAAAACCAATAGAGCTTACATGAACTTTATTATAAAATAAAAGATGGAAGAAGAAGCACTATGGATTAAGATGAAAGAAACACAGGCAGTATTATTCGCTAAAAAGGGTCTCATAATACAGTTGAAAAATATCGGCTTAGGAGAAAACATACCACCCTATGGTAGATTATATATTTGTGTATTCATTACAAATGTTGTATTAGATTGTCTAAACATGAGCAATTGAGGGTTAAGGGCCTTGCTCGGTGATTTAAACTCGCAACCCTCCAAATGGTTGTCCAACATCTTAATCACATCCCATTTTCTCTGAGTCATTGATAATGGATTATAATAAGGTTAATGGACCTTACCTAGGCAGTATTATTAGAAACCTTTATTTCCTCACATCCACATTACAGCACAGCAAAATTCTTTCTTTACATATCCCAACTTTGGAGGCTGGGGTGAGACATGGTACATCACCCCTGGAGTGGAGAGGGTTAAGGGCCCAACAGTGACAGCTTGGCAGTGCTGGAACTTGAACCCCAATCTTCCAATAAACAACCCAGAGCCTTAACTGCCCCAAAATAAACTTATAGCACTTCCCATCCAAGTACTAAAAAGGCCTGACTCTGTTTAGCTTCTGAGAGTAGACAAGATCAGACAACATCAGGCTTTCTCAGAATGGTATAGCTGTACGTTATTATTAGTCATGAGTCATGTTCCTTTACATTTACTGCATGCCCACTTACCTGTGTTACTCTCACATCCTGTTTTTTATCCTTCTCTCCAACTCCTCCCTGATGAAGTGCTGCATGTCAGTTGGATGTGTTTTTTTCGTTTTTCCCATGTAATGGCCTGTAAACCGTTTGTGATCCATGTAGTGTCTTTGTGTGTTTAAAAAGTAACTTTTTTTTTTATCAAGAATGGTACTATAGGTTCACCAATCGCACTTGTCTCTCCTAAACCTGGATACATAAATAACTACATCTGGCTCACACCTTCAACTCAAACTTCATCGAAACAGTTTCATCGTCCAGACATCCAGAGATGTCACATAGTTTAAGTGTTTCAGGAAGAGGTAGGTTCTTCACCCAACATTTGAAGATAGTCAGTGACTATCGGACATCTACGGGAAGTTCATTCCATCACCTTAGTGCCAGAACAGAGAAAAGACTTACTGTACATTTGCAGCATTTTGCAGACACCCTTATCCAAGGTGACTTACTTTTTTTTTTTAACTTATACAATTGAGGGTTATGTGCCTTGGTCAGGGTCCCCAGCAATCGCCTAGCTATTATATTCCTATATAGCCTATATACCAATATACCTCTTACCCTGAGAGATGGTGGGACCAGTCGAGCAGTGCTGGTAGGTCTGAGGGAGCGAGGTGCAGTGTGAGGAGTGATAAGAGCTTCGAGGTCAGAGGGAGCTGATCTTTTTTTGGCTTTGTAGGGAAGCATCAATGTTTTCTCTATTTTTTATTTTCTACCCTAATGAAATTGCCTATTTTGATATCAATTACATTATAAAATGCTTTTCACTACATGTCATACTGTGTATGATTGTGTATTTAAAAAATCAAATTTGAATTGCTATTTGAGCTATGCAAATCTGCATTTTATTGTCATTTCCATTTATGACAAACACAACATATTTTCATTGAAACGTTCCACACTGAAAAGCAAAACCTTCCTTGCAATGCTCTAATCTCAGTGAATTATCTCTTCATTGAAAATCAATCAGCAATCCCCTGATTTTTTTAAAGCAGCTGACACTGATTGATTTTGAATTGCCCTTCATCCCTGGGTTGCTCTCGTTTGAGACTGAAATCGCTGTCCGGTCACAGCCCTCACTGTCCTCAGGGGAATAGTTGTGGTTATGATGAGAAAAACCTCAGTCTTTTTCTGAAGACTGAAGGATAAAATATGCCCACTGATTATAGCTTTCACATCTTACCAGTGGATTGCTGGTGAAATGCTGCTTTATAATACTCCCAATTCTGCTGTGTACAAAGTACAAGCTCCCAGAATGTCATGTTCTACTTCATTTAAATTAATTTGTATATATGTGTTACTGTATCTCTGATCAGGAAATACAGATCTGTTTATTGCAGCAATAAAATACTTGCTAAATAATTGCTGCAGCTAACAATCTACACATGACCGAGGGGAAAATTTACTCATTAACATAGTTAAATTTAGCCATGCTCACTATTTATTGATTGTAATGCGGAAAACTGCCTAAAATATTTCTTTATATAACATGAAATGAGCACTAGACCAGAAGGATTGAACTTATTCTTTTACCAGCTCTGATTGGCTAAATTCTGAGTTAAGAATTATAGTGTTGGGATTGACTTTTTAATCGCCCGAACAGTCTTTTAATTCAACAGGCTATTATTGCCATAGCTAACAGCAACAAGCTAGCTACATGTTAGCCTAACACTTCTAGAAAGTAGCTCTGTAGCTAGATATCCTCTACCATTTTCTGTTTCGGGTACATCAAAAAGCAGAAGCAAGAACTCAGACAAATTGACTAAATCAATGAAAATGTTTTTATTTCTCCTCTTTTGCTTTTTTCTTTTGGCTTTTTCCACCCCAGACAAAAATAAAGATGCACTAATTGCTACTTCTACTTTGACCATAGTAGTTCAACTCAAGCAACCTAGTTATAAAAATTGCACGTTCGAGGGTCTAAGTGGTGGTATAAAAGTCTTAAATTTGCTTTCTTATACTGACTGAGAGAATTTGCCTCTAACCCGTTAATATGGAGTATTATTTCTAAATTTGTATTCAGTGAGTGGTCTCCAATCATTCATACAATCAAACAACCAATTAAATCTAACTTGTATAAACAAATATATTATATTTTTTCATACATTTTTTTAATTAACAAAATGTTCCAGCAAAGAATTTGCTTAGACTTGCAGTCCCAAATAATGAGAAAATCTACTTTTATTTTATTAAATCATCTATCTTGCACATCTATACAAAATAGTAATTTGGGTGATTTTGTTCAAGCTCTAGATTAGAAATAGAAAAAAGATTAGACAATTCTTTTAGATGAAAATAATCTTTGTTTTACATACAGTCATGTGAAAAAAATTGTTTCCCCCCACTCCTCAATGCAAAATTATTTCAGATGTTTGAGGAGTTTCTTGCATGCAGTCAGTTTCAAATCACCACACAGGATCTCAATAAGATTTAGATATGTGTTTTGTTTGGGTCATTATCATCTTGCAAGGTCTAGTTACACTTCAGCTTCAAATTTTTCACAGATTGTCTCATGTGTTCCTCAACCAGCTTCTAATATAACATAGAATTCATAGTGGATTCAGTGATGATGAGCTGGTCAGGTCCTGCTGCAGCAAAACATACTTCCACCTCCATGTTTCACAGTTGGTCTGAGGTCCTTGGTTTGCTGTATTTGGTTTACACCAAACATGCCGTCTGTTATCGTGCACAAATAATAATATAAATAATATTTTGCTCCTTGCACACCTCCCATGATAATTAAAGTTGTTAAGCATCTTACTGTCTGCTCTTGGGGTGAATTTGCTTGGATGTCCTGACCTGGCCATGTTGCCAGTTGTTTTAAATGTTCTCCAATTCTAAATAATTATCAGACAGTAGAATGGCTGCCTATAAATTCTTTCTAGACTACCAGATCCATAAGCATCAACAATCTTCTTTCTGAAGGCCTCAGAGAGCCCTTTGGACCTCACCATGCTGATACCTCTCACTCCAACAATTAAGAGCTAACTAAGATTTAAATAATCCAAGACTTCTTTAAAATGCTCTGTAACAGTTTTCTATTAATTTACACCTGATGTGATAAACCTGTAGGTCATTTTTTCCATTTTAAGTCTAAATAACTATGAAGGTGTCCTTACTTTTTCCTCAGAAGAAATATGATTTGTTTTTATTACATTTTATGATTAAAATGAAGACCAAATGCCCATAGGCTTATGGGGTGTCCTAATTTACAAGTGCAATAATGACAGGCAGGGAACTCGAATCTTTTTGTTTTGTTTTGTTTTGTTTTTTAATAAATGAAGCAATTATACAAAAGGATATGCCCTCTGGTGGTCTGGAGCCATAAGAGACTTAAAGACTAAAATTAAAAAAAAAAAAAACATTGATCCTGCAAACAAAAAGCCTGAATTAGTATTAGATTATAGGGTTTCGGTGAGGTGATCCTTATCAAAATGCCATTCTGAATACTGGGCTTTGGTGTGTCTGAAATGAACCAAAATTCCCAAATCAAGGTTGAAAATATTTGGTTTGGAAAATGTGCATGGGTTCTGCTTTATGAAGATTTCAGACATTCAAAGAGAAAATGCCAACTCCATGTTGTCTTTGAGGATAACAAGCTCCTCATCACTACACAATTGTTGGACTGTATCTGACTTTATAAAGGACATTATTCATAATAACACTCTCCAGTGTTTATAACAGTTTATAATCACACCATCCAGTGTCACCCAAATTAGGATGAGGTTCACTTTTGAGTCTGGTTTCTCTCAAGGTTTCTTCCTCTTCCATCCAAGGGAGTTTTCCTCACCACAGTCGCCTCAGACTTGTTCATTAGAGAAAAATACAAACACATTTAAACATAAGTCTAATATTAATCTTGAACTTTTTGTACTACATTTCTTATGTTCTGTAAAGCTGCTGCTTTGAGACCATGTGCATTGTTAAATGCGCAATGCAAATAAAACCGAACTGAATTGAATTGAATTACGTCTTTATTCTAAGTTTTTTTTTAAACAGAAGAAAAAAGAAAACACTCCTCTAAACAGAAAATAAAGTCATTTTGGGGGGGTTTTAATTTTCCTTGCACATTGTCTGACAAGTCAGGTAAAAGTCAGCTAAAATGTGAGATTCAGCATTCCAAAAAGACAGATTCAGAAATACACACAGGCACAGAAACACGGACACACAAACAGGAAACATACACACCTTGACATCACTAATCAGCAGTAATGACATCAACGCTGGCTTATTTTTTTTTTTGACATCTTCATGCTTTTCCTCTTTTCAAGTTTAATTGCTTCTTTTTGTCATTAATTACAAAGTCCACTAGGAAGTTGTATAGTAACAAAAAAGGAAAGTCACAGAAATGGAAGCAAAAAGGAAGCAAATGTTAACTATGATCTCAACACTGATAATCGGTCTTCTTTTTTTTTCTTCTTTTTTCTTTTTTTTAAATACCTGTATAAATCGATATAAAATTCGCATACATTTTATACTGGAATAACTTTAGTAATAAGAAAAGCTGAAATATTCATTTTAAGGATATTATTTTAGGACATTTTTTAGGTCTGTTTACTTGTTCTGTTCATTTCGAGCATATAAACTGTCTCAGGCATCTACCACACACCTGTTTATGAGTGTCTGGTGAGTATACACTGGAGAAATATACACATCTTTGACCAAAAAAAAAGAAAAAGAGCTTTTTAGAATATACCAAAACTGGCCAGCTTGTTAATCAGAAAATAATATCTTAATATCTCAATATATTACAGTTTGGTAGATTACATAGTTAGCAATATCAGAATTGTTTTCTGCATTTTGTTCTACAGCTGTGTCACTTACACTGACACGATCATTTAAAAAAAAAAAAAAAAAGACCAAACACAGAAGCAGAGACATACAGGTATAAGTTTCAGAATAGCCCTTGGAATAAAGAGTCCACCAACTCCCCATCCCCTTTCCCACTGCCCTACCACCAATCTTATACAGTAATCAGCTCGAATTGTGACTGCAGTTTTGATAACGAATGCTCATGCTCA
This sequence comes from Tachysurus fulvidraco, assembly GCF_022655615.1. Classification (NCBI taxonomy): domain Eukaryota; kingdom Metazoa; phylum Chordata; class Actinopteri; order Siluriformes; family Bagridae; genus Tachysurus; species Tachysurus fulvidraco. Next base: position 11,821,485 of record NC_062524.1, on the reverse strand, counting down.
GAATTTGTTCGTCTTCTGCCGCACTTCCATGATAACAGACCGAACGTCAGGAAGCAGGACTATTGTCACATGTACTTCTCAGACATTCTTGAACAGCCACAATGCCTACTGGCTCATTTTGTCACATGTTCAGCACAAAGTGGTTTTATTTTCTAACCGCAGATTACAAGGCCTTTAGGTTCTTTAAATAGATCCCTAATAATCAGACTACCACTGCATATTGCTCTCAGAGGCACCTTTAATAAGGTACCACAATAAAGCCTAGAGAGATTCTTTTTTAATAAAATGTGACAATTTATGTTTTTATAAAATGCCACTATATTATTAGAGGCTCAAAGTCAAACATTTAACCTACATTTACCCCAAGCTGAATTATAAAAGAGTCAAGACTTCTGAATCTAAAGAACTGTATCACAATATTGTTCGATATACTGTATGTCAGGTCAGCTTCGAGCTATTTCAAACTATTTCAAATCTGCCGGACGAATAATTATGAGGTAAATCACTTAATTGTTGGGAACGTTGCTCTCTCTCTCTCTCTCTCTCTCTCTCTCTCTCTCTCTCTCTACCTATTTATCTCCCCTCTCCCCCCTCTCTCGCTCTTTCCCTCCCTCTCCCCCTCTCTCTTTCTCTCTCCCTCCCTCCTTCTCTCTCTCTCTCTCTCTCTCTCTCTCTCTCTCTCTCTCTCTCTCTCTCTCTCATCGCCCCATTGAAGCTGCAGTGTAATCCATGATTATTCGAAGTGTATTTGCGATGCTATAATATTACATCAGGAAATTTCACAAATATACAGTCTTCACAAATCCTGAGGACACTCAGGATTCCACCTCTTACTTTCTGTCATGTTGTTTCCCATACTTAACTGACAAAACTCACTAGAATGAAGCGTTATATTCTATAAAATTATCTATACTTGCTAGAGAAGGTTTGTGTTGGAGAAAACTTTTCATGAATGACATATTTTCATTTGTATTTTTCCCCCCACCATAAAATGTTCAAAAAGTATGGCTCAATTGTTATAGATGTAATGCTTCCATGTAGATATACCGTATAGAGTCAGATAACAGTAGAAACCGTAGTTATCCACATAGTTTCATCCTAAAAATACCTTCACATATCAAGGGTGTATCTTATCCTGTTTCTTAGCAACAAGCAGCAAGGGGCAAAAATGGCTCTCCAGAACGATGCATTGCCTCACTTTCTGTCCTAGCAGTATACCAAGTTCTCCTGCTATGAGACTCGCATTGTTTTTTGCTCTAAAGCTTTTTCCATCTTCCCTTTTATCTCCTGAATTTCTACCATATGCTCTCCCTTTAAAGTATTAGTCCTCTCTTCTGTTTGAGCAAACGTGTAATCTTTCCATCAACCCTTTTCTGTCTTCTTCTGCCTCGCCCCTTCTTCACACCGTGACTTCGTTCTTACTCCCTGTCCACAGTGCCTGACTGCCTCCCCCTCCCACGGGGAGGAAGTGCAGCTGTTCAATGGTGTTCTGTCGCTTTGCGGCAAACGCCATCCTGCGGGAGCTTTGGCCTGTCGTTCCAGCACCACCAGCGGAGCCATGACCCTCCCCCCAACCCAGAGTGCCAGTTCCATGGCCAGCGGACATGGCAGCAGCGATGGACGTGAACTCCTGTTCACAGCCAGACGTTGGGTGTGAATTCATCTTGATCATGTGGTGTCGGTCAAGGGATGGGGTCACACACACGTTCTGCTGTGACTGCGTTTTTTTATAATGGCTGAGGTGAGGCATCAGACCCCCATAGTCACCCATCGCACTCCCCAGCATTCTTTCATCAGGTGACAACAGAAGGCGTTCGTGGGACTTCCTCAGTGCCTTTGAGTTGGAGCTCTTGCTGGTGGCCATGGCTTTGTAATACTGGTGCTGTTGGTTTTTAGACAAGTACGACAGGGTGTTTCCCTCCCCCAAGGCCAACAGTTGGTCTTGAGACATCACCCGGCGTGGAGGCTGGCTCACCGACTCAAAGGTGGGACTGTATGGTGACTTGGGTAAAGGGTAAGGATTTGGTGTGGATGTAGAGGTAGGTACATGTATTTGGGGTCGGGAGGAGTGTAGGGGCAGTGTACCCCTCGCCTCTAGTGTATAATCACCCCAGGGCAGGTGATGCTGGGAGGAGTGGAAGGAAGGCGGTGCATCGTTGTGTCGTCTTTTTGAGGTATAATAACTCGTGTAATCCTCCAGATCTTTTTCTGCATTAAGTTGGGAGACAAATTAGATACAGCCTCAAAATTTGCCAATTCATACATCAGTCCCAATGTGCCAATTATGAATGAAAGCATTGACATTTGTTTTAATACATTCACACACTCACCTAATCTCTTGAGGGAGGAATAGCGGTTAATATCGGGTTTCATAACAGCTTCATATGTTGGAGGGAGCTGAGCCAGGTTGTGAAAGGAATGAGAGATGCTTAGATGATGGCCTGTGTTGTTGGTCTTGCTGGAGATCAGGGTTCCTGCTGAGGTCAGCTGGGCATTGTTCATTCGTGGTACACGTTCTGAAAGAAATAATCAGAGCTGAACGATTTGTATATAATCAACATTCATGAGAGAAAAACTAGACAAATGTGCAGGTCATGGAAGATGCCACTAGCTGAATTGTCATTTGCAGCTATCTTTTATATCAGAGTGACACATAGGCAATTCTGCAAGGGGCAGATTTTTCTAGAAAACTTGCTGAGTCATAAAAGATAACCTCACTATGCGAAAATACAGTTAATGCCCCTGGTGACGTATTTTCACAATTAGTGAAATTCTATTACTGTGACTTTCTCTCTGTAACTTTTCTAACTTTTCTTCTCTCAGTGTGTTTTTTTTAATCTAGTTTGAGTTCAACAGGACTGTATAGGGTATGAGTCATGTTAGGTCAACCTAAGGACCAATCAGAATTAGTCATCGGCTTACATCAGCTCCCTACTTAGCACAGAAATGCTGAAACTAAGCTTTTTTTGTAACAAAGTGACTACATAACTATATATATATGGAAAAAAATGGAGAAAGAGAAAGAGAGAGAGAGAGAGCAAGAGAGAGAGACAGTGAGAGAGAGAGAAAGAGACAGTGAGACAGTAGTTTATAGTTTATTGTTGCTCCATCATTGAAAACAGTTCCCAAAGAAACCTCAGCTGGATAAAGTGTCATGTATGGCCATGCATCATACACTCTCACTGACCGATTGTCATAAATGTGGTAACAGTTTCAGCCTAACAGATTAGCAGCACTAGCTAGCAGCACTCTCAGAATGCTGCTTACCCAAAATCAAATCCAAATCTAGATAAACACATTTACAACTGCTACTATAAAGGTAAGGCAAGGTATATTTCGACTCTGGTTTCCTCCCCCAGTCCAAAGACATGCATGGTAGGTTGATTGGCATTTCTGGAAAATTGTCCGTCGTGTGTGATTGCGTGAGTGAATGAGAGTGTGTGTGTGCCCTGCGATGGGTTGGCACTCTGTCCAGGGTGTATCCTGCATTGATGCCCGTGACCCGAGGTAGTTCGGATAAGTGGTAGAAAATGAATGAATGAAAGGTACATATTTGAATGACTCTGATTTACTCTCTGGTTATTTTTCCCACCCACTATTCTAGGACCAGTATGCACTGTGTTGCTATGGAGATGCCAGAATCAGTGTTGACAGTTTGGATTTAAATAGATTTTTAGTGTCAATTAAAATCTAGCTATATAGAAACTGGTAATATGGAACTATATCTAAACTATGCCAGTGGTTTATTACTTTAGTATCACAAATAGACATACACACACACACACACACACACACACACACACACACACACACACACACACACACACACACACAGAGTCCCCACTCTTTCACTTACCTATCGTAGCTGTGTGTTTGGGACTGGACCCAGACTGAATTAAATTGTGTTTCCCAACTGCAAAAAGACAAAGCAAAACCAGAGGATCTTAATGTTTCTATACCTCTAAACCCATCTGTAAACCTAAACAAAAAAAAATCTGACTAATAACCCCAGTTACTAATCATTTGGGCTTTGAACAAATTATTACACTTATACTATAAGAGCTTTTCTCCCATAGTCAGCTCACTAGTCTTCATATTGATTTATCCTTTTTTAACGACAAATGCAGGCGAGAAACCCAGAGCTCTGTTTAACTGTTTAAATAATAAATCTTTCACGACACACTTGGGCAGCATGAAACACGAGTCAGTCACATTTAACAATATTGCTGATCACTTAAACACCTATCAAGAAAATTTTGATCAATCGTCTCAGATATTTCTTTTAATCTCAAACCCACATGCGTTGAGTGTCAAGCAAGAACAACCGTATTGGGCTGTCTGTCCCAATACATTGGACTGTTTAGATCCTTCAAACTGTTCGGACTGAACTCAAATTTACACACTTAATACTCACCACGGTTGTCTTTGCTCTGGAGGATGGGCGTGTAATGGTTTTTGGACTGCCGTCCGATAGCGCCTTTGCTGGTGGTGGCACTGGTGCTGTTGTTTCTCTCACTCTGCTGTACCGGGCTGGACTGATGACGCAATATATCAACCAGTGCTCTAATAAAATAAGGAACAAGGCATAACAGTTAATAGATAGTGTAGGAGTATTCTTGACCCTAGAGAAGAATAAAACATTTTCAAGAAGACAGATTACAGTTTATTTAACCTACGCTGTCACATACTAATAAAAAAAGAATAATGATGCCACACCTTTTACATTCAAACACAAATTCTACCAAAATTAAAACATTATTCTCTCGAACATTTTACACGGTGTCGCTCACCTAGGCATATTGAGGTCTCGGTTCCTGGGTCGACGAGAGACCTTGCGGAAAGCCACCTTCACCCCAATGGCCATGACCAACGTGAAAGAGATGACTCCACCGATGACATAAACTGTATTGTTGCTCTGCTGCTGCAAAGGGTCAAAGTCTGGATCTGAACGGTTTGGGGGCTGAGTTGCAGGCACCTGGGTGTTGGCCCAAATGGGTGAGTTGTAATTGGAGCATATGTCCTGGTTCAGCCGGTTGCCTTGATGCTCACAGCAGAAGCGGTAGTAGCAAGTGCCACAGCAGTAGATGTAAGTGCCCTTTGTGCAGTTAAAGGTGTTGTCAAACTGCCCCATTACGTCATAGTAGCCTCTGCACACATCGACGTCCACCAGACGACGAGGTGGTGGTGCCACCTGTGCGGCCCCCAGTGGGGGTTTCAGGGCATCGGCTGTCATATTACGAGGGAGCATGATCTGAGGAAGAGGCTTTGCAGGGATCTCAGCCACTTCTGGCTCCACTGCTATGGCTGCTGCTTCTTTCCCCTTTGCCTTCAGTGCAGGAGGTGAAATGTCTTTGCTCCAGCCTCGTAACAAAAGCAACAGTGGCCTGCCATTGGCTGAGTGGCGTTCTGAAGTCACGGCCACTGTGAAAATCATATGGTCCAAAAGAAGAAAAAAACACAAAATGGTAGAAAATGGCATTTTGATAACGAGGGCTTCTGAATGAACTACGAGAACAATGGAACACTTCATACAAAACAGTTCATAACCATAAAAAACGCTGGTGTATCGAGAAAAAAACTCTGATGTGTGTCACTCTGATAATACGTAACTTGTATAACAAACTTGTATAACAGTATTCAAGAAATTAGCATTTCTTAAATTAAGCTATTCAAAATGCTGAAAATTAACCTTTTCAGTTAACTAATGTTAAATGAAACAATTTAAATTTTTTGTTAAACATACGGGATTATATTCATTGATTTATATAGCAAAAAAAACAAAACAAAGAACTATCATCATCATCATCATCATCAGAAAAGGAATAGAGTAAATGGAGTCCAGTTAGCGATGGGAAAAAAATTAAATGATTTGTACAGGATTTTATTTCATTTGAAGTTCAACATGATTTGATTTCCATCGACTGAAGGTAAAGCCTGGTGCAAGGTAAAAAAAACAAAAAACTAATTTGGTTGTATGAACGCTGAAGACAAATTAATTTCTGTGTTAACAATAACAAAATTAACAATATGTTATAATCCTTTACTTCTTAATTTTTTAAATGCGTTTTTTTTATATAATTTTTTTGTTTTTTTAAGTTTGACTAAATAAACTATGGACAAGTGTTTGGACGTAACATTAGTCACCTTAATCGGACCGTGTAAACATTTCTGTTTCAGTGTAAACTTTTGTGATGAAGTCTACTCGTATTCCTATTCTAACTATAATTCGATTATTATTATTAGTAAACACCTTATAAATGTTCTTGCTCCTGTTTGGCACTTGACTACACAGCTATTTAAATATACACTTAAAAAATATGTATGTGTCCTACAAACTAAGGGAAAATAAGCTTTAATAGTGAACTCTTGTGAATTGTAAACTTGTAGCAGATGTGTAAAATAAAATAGAAATCAGAATGTAGAGTTTTTGGCTGTGGTAAAAAATGAATAAAATAGTAAAACAGACAAGCAAACTAAACAGCTTGGATTCTAAACCATATACATATAATATATATATATATTGCATATGTAAATTCAACGTCTTCTGAGTTTAGGAAGTGTTTAGGATGATTCATACAAATCAGGAAAAAAAAGGTGATTGCAGCATGTGTTACTGTGGGAACTCTGTGTGTGTGTGTGTGTGTGTGTGTGTGTGTGTGTGTGTGTGTGTGTGTGTGTGTGTGTGTGTGTGTGTGTGTGTGTGTGTGTGTGTGTGTGTGTGTGTGTGTGTGTGTGTGTGTGTGTGTGTGTGTGTGTGTGTAAATGGGTTTTGAGGACTTATTCACACATATGGAACACCTTCAGGGTGATAAATTAAAACAATTGTTTTTCCCATCCAAATTACAGTACTGATTTTTGTCTTAACGTCTAACATCCGGGATCCTAATAGTGAAAAATGATGACTTACGTAAACATACTAATGGCTCGTTATATTATATGCTGGTGAATAATACAGAATGTACTCTTGGCACTGGCTTCAAGAGTATCCCTGAATATACCTTTCAACCATAAATCAAAAAACTTCATAAATATTACAGTTTCATAACCCAATATTAACTGTCATGACCGGGATGGCTATACAAACTATGGCTCTTTTTTCCTAGTGCACAGAAATCAGGGAAGAAAAAAGAGGAGGAAATGCAGAAGCATCGAGTGGCTCGGAGGTTGATTGATGGAGCAGAAACATGCCAGGCGTCGCAAGGACAGAATTAGCAGCAGGTCACTTTGTGGGGTTTAAGGAGGATTCTGTTGGCAAGAGCCAGCTCCTAGCAATGAGAATGAGGTTAATTGCACAGCTAATAGTCACTCCTGAATAAAGCACTTCATGTGGAAGTTCATGTTGAATGTAAAGTAAAAGGGTGAAAAAAAAAAAAACGGATTGAGGAATATTTGTAAAATGCGGCTGAAATGTTGTTTTTTTATCCCGACTTGGCACTGTTAATGTTTGGCACTAGAGTTCTGGCAGCACTTCAAAAACAGATGAAGAGTACTTCAATGTGTGCGGTTTGACATTTTTTGCAAAAAGCCCTGGCTCGTAAAAACATATGCTCCTGCAGCCTTGTTAAAAAATAAAGACTTCTCTTCCTGGCTGCTGGTCCAGTCATCCTCGTCGGCACAGACGTCTCATTCAGTCCGTTCGTCTTGGCTCGTGCATGCCTCGCTTCATCTTGAATCGTCACTGAAAAAAATGTGAAGATCTCGATTAGTGAAAATCCTGAAATTCTAACAAGATGTTTTCATCTAAACCCTGTTACTATGTATGACGCATTCTTTTGAAGACTGTGATTGGTTGTAAAATAAAATCTGGCCTATAAGACTTCACTATGTCTCTATGTTTATTGTCTCTAAGATATTTGAGGCTATATCATTACATTCATGATCGATTATATTATCATGTTAGAGATGTTCTAACATCTGTATGTTATAAATGTAACGTAAATGTCAGAAATGTCAGAGATAAATAAATTTCTGCCTCTGTCATTTTTGACTATGTTTCAGAGATGTTTGAGTATCTCTAATGACATAGCGGCAGACATGTTTGGTCATCCGTAATCCCAAATAATCCCTACACGATCTAATCTGTACCATTTTATTACCTTGTCATAATTTCTTTTCCTGCCTCAATAATGCTAAGACTTTTTGACCTTAAGAGCTCTTTTGAGAGTTAAGATGCATCGCGAATGACTTTACTTGGATCTTCTCTTTAATTTTAAGGAAACACCGACATTTCTAAGAATTTTTTTCATTTTGTCACTGAGAGAAAATCTATGCTCTAAGACTCTAAATGAATACGAGCTCTGGTTTGTTGCTTGATTTTCCAAACAATCAATAAACAGCATATACTGTATATATAAAATACGCTGTTTATTGATTGTTTGGAATATATTCATTCCTTCATTCATTCATTTTCTACCGCTTATCCAAACTACCTCGGGTCACGGGGAGCCTCAGACGCCATCGGGCATCGAGGGAGGATACACCCTGGACAGAGTGCCAACCCATCGCAGGGCACACACACACACATTCTCATTCACTTACACAATCACACACTACGGACAATTTTCCAGAGATGCCATCAACCTACCATGCATGTCTTTGGATCGGGGAGGAAACCGGAGTACCCGGAAGAAACCCCCGAGGCACGGGGAGAACATGCAAACTCCACACACACAAGGCGGAGGCAGGAATTGAACCCCCAACCCTGGAGGTGTGAGGCGAACGTGCTAACCACTATTTATATATTTATAAATATATATAAATATAAATATATATATATATATTTGGATATGGTTTTTATTGTAATTCAGAATGATTCCAGTCTGAAGTTATATCTTGATCTGTTTCACTGGGTGTCACTTTTTTCTTTCACATCTCCTCTGTGATTGGGGACAACAGTTTATTTCTGTTTTTTCTTTCTTCAATGAATCTGTTTGATCATTTCTTTAGAGTGTGATGACCTATAAAGCAGCATGAAACATTAGATTCACACTCATTACTAGTGTGTGCCTTTGTGTGCCATGTGCCTTTGTTTACGTTCCTCGTCACGTGTCTGCCCCACCTTCGTCTGCCCCTCAATGTCTCCACACCTGTTCCTAATCGTGTCTCATTGTCTTTTGTATTTAACTGTGCCGCGTTGCCTTCGTGAAATCAACTGTTGTCTTTGTCTGGTCTAGTCTGTGTTATGTTTCATGTTTTTCGTTATTAAACCCTGTTATTTTTGCCATCCTGCGTTTGGGTCCCTTTTATCCAGCGTTCATGACAGATGATTCCGCCGTATTAAGACCCAGCAGGATAGTGACAGCCTGGACCAGCTGATTATTTTTTATTTTCTTCTTGGACCTTCTCGGTCCGCATTTTTTCATTGAGGGATATCGCCCCGCTTCCGGTTTCTTTGCGGGGGGCGCTGCCTCACTTCCTGGTTGTGGGCCACCAGCCCGAGTTTTGTTTTGTTTTTCGGTGTCCTGTGACATCGGCCCACACCTGTTCGGTGGGGGGCGTCGCTTCACATCCGGTTTCCGTGGAGGACGCCGCCCCACTTCCTGTCCGAGGGGGGTCTTGCAGGCCCGTGTTTTGCATCTGTGTGTTTTTTCTGTTCTGTGGAGGATTTTTTATTTAAATTTTTTTCCCTGTCCTCCTTCCCCCTTTCCTGGTTTCTGAGAGGTGGGTTTGGCCGTGGTGCATCGGGGGCTGCGTTTGGCCCTCCCTGCTCGGCTGTGGACGTCGCTCGTTCCCCCTGCTCGGCTGTGGACGTCGCTCGTTCCCCCTGCTCGGCTGTGGACGTCGCTCGTTCCCCCTGCACGGCTGTGGACGTCGCTCGTTCCCCCTGCTCGGCTGTGGACGTCGCTCGTTCCCCCTGCTTGGCTGTGGACGTCGCTCGTTCCCCCTGCTCGGCTGTGGACGTCGCTCGTTCCCCCTGCTCGGCTGTGGACGTCGCTCGTTCCCCCTGCTCGGCTGTGGACGTCGCTCGTTCCCCCTGCTCGGCTGTGGACGTCGCTCGTTCCCCCTGCTCGGCTGTGGACGTCGCTCGTTCCCCCTGCTCGGCTGTGGACGTCGCTCGTTCTCCCTTCTCGGCTGTGGACGTCGCTCGTTCCCCCTTCTCGGCTGTGGACGTCGCTCGTTCCCCCTGCTCGGCTGTGGACATCGCTCGTTCCTCTCTGGCTGTGCCGCCGTGTGCCTTGCTCCCCCCACCCGCCTCGCCGTGTGCCTTGCTCCCCCCACCTGTCTCGCCGTGTGCCTTGCTCCCCCCACCCGCCTCGCCGTGTGCCTTGCTCCCCCCATCCGGACCACGTCGGGACTATCAAGACGGGATGGCGTGTCGGGAGCCGCGCCTTGGGGGGGGCTCTGTCAGGACTCAGCCCGGACTTTTGGCCATGTGCCTTTGTTTACGTTCCTCGTCACGTGTCTTCCCCGCCTTCGACTGCCCCTCCCTGTCTCCACACCTGTTCCTAATCGTGTCTCATTGTCTTTTGTATTTAACTGTACTGCGTTGCCTTGTGCAGCGCGGAATCAACTGTTGTCTTTGTCTGGTCTAGTTTGTGTTATGTTTCATGTTTTTCGTAATTAATGTTTCATGTTTTTGCCATCCTGCGTTTGGGTCCCTTTTATCCAGCGTTCGTGACACTAGTACTGATTACTCATAATTTCTTGTAACTAGTAACTGATTGAAGGGTTCAGTTCATTGTTTATAATGAGAAAATGATTGCACTGCATGTTATTGTGTAACAAACTGGCTGTAGTCAGGGTTGAGTTTTGTGAGTTTACTGAGGATTCATCACCGAAACTGCAGACGTTATACAAGAGTTACGCTCGGAGCAAACAGAGGCGTTTCACAGCTACACATCATTCTAACCTTGGACTTAAGCGCAATATTTTTGGACGCTATCATCTCGAGGAAGGAGCAGTATTACATCCAGTGGAACTGTCTGTTTAATTTAAACACAACATCACACAAAATCAGTTATGAGCTTTAAAATACACACAAGACAAAGGGCCTGATTATTAAGGGATAGATGTTAGAGAGAAATAGTAACTTCATTTTAAACTTCAAACTTCTGTTTCTTTGCTTCTGTAAAGCTGCTTTGAGACATCAATTGTTTAAAGCGCTATACAAATAAGTAGAACTGAATTGAATTACATGAATTTACTTCCTGCAGCTTATTTGCATAATTTGCAAAATAAAAAAGGTGGTAGCTGACATCCCTTCAACTATCTATCCATCTATCCATCCATCCATCCATCCATCTCTATATCCATCCATCCATCCATCCATCTCTATATCCATCCATCCATCCATCTCTCTATCCATCTGTCTACCCATCTCTCTATCTATCTCTATATCCATCCATCCATCCATCCATCTCTCTATCTATCTGTCTATCAATCCATCCATCCATCCATCTCTATATACATCCATCTATCCATCCATCCATCTCTATATCCATCCATCCATCCATCCATCCATCCATCCATCCATCCATCCATCTCTCTATCTATCTGTCTATCCATCCATCCATCCATCCATCTCTATATCCATCCATCCATCCATTCATCTGTCTATCCATCTGTCTATCTATCTCTCTATCTGTCCATCCATCCATCCATCCATCCATCTCTATATCCATCCATCCATCCATCCATCTCTCTCTCTATCCATCTGTCTATTCATCCATCCATCCATCCATCCATCTCTAGATACATCCATCTCTATATTCATCCATCCATCGATCTGTATATCCATCCATCCATCTCTCTATCCATCTGTCTACCCATCTCTCTATCTATCTCTATATCCATCCATCCATCCATCTCTCTATCCATCTGTCTACCCATCTCTCTATATATCTGTCTATCCATCCATCCATCCATCTCTCTGTCCACCTGTCTACCCATCTCTCTATCTATCTGTCTATCCATCCATCCATCCATCTCTATCCATCCATCTATCCATCCATCCGTCTCTATATCCATCCATCCATCCATTCATCTGTCTATCCATCTGTCTATCTATCTCTCTATCTGTCCACCCATCCATCTCTAGATACATCCATCTCTATATTCATCCATCCATCCATCTGTATATCCATACATTCATACATCTCTATTACCATCCATCCATCTCTATATACATCCATCCATCTCTAGATACATCCATCTCTATATTCATCCATTCATCCATCTGTATATCCATACATCCATACATCTCTATTACCATCCATCCATCCATCCATCCATCCATCCATCCATCTCTATATTCATCCAGTTAAGAGGCCAGTTTACACCTGCTGAAGTGAATTTGATGTATTTGCACTTACAATTTGATGTCTTTACACACAGTCACACATGACCATGATGCAAATCAGGATTAAGATGTTACTGAAGAAGAGTAAATAAAAAGAAATGCGCTAAGCTCTTTTGGTACTGTACACATACAAAATCAACCCCATCCAGATTCTACAGATAAACCTGCATCTGGCAACACAAGGCACTAATATCCACCCAGCTTTGGGGGAAACATAATCACACTCAACCTCATCCACAGTTAATTGCCCAAACTTTATGCCATTGAACAGAATATGTTATTAGCTTCACTTCCTATTTTCTCAGTGATTCTGCTACAAAGCAGGGAGAAAAGTGAAGTTTGTGTGTTTCAGCAGGCTCATGGCTTAAATGAAGCATTTAGACTTGAAAATGCAGAATGTGGCCTAATTGCGCCTGAAATGGGTGCAAATAGTCTGGTACATCTGGCCCTTAGTCGAGAAGTTCAACCTTCCAAATCCTGTGTGAATGTGAATTTGGCCCATATAGTGAGTAAAAATATACGACAGTAAAGTCAGCATTACAGTGAAATGCAGTTTTATGTGAAACACAAATTAATTTCTCTTATGTATCTTATGTACCACTGGTTGCATCCATCTTAATTATTCTCTAATCTGTAATTAATCTAACAATTATAATCTACTTTTTTAATTAAAGGTGTCTTGTTTCTTGTTTGGACATTTCCTCCTACTGCTCTTTTTCTTAAAGAATACTGATTAAATATCCCATAAACCTGAGGAAAGTTCAGAGAGTGCAGAATGTTCAGCTAGAATGTATTTTCATGTAAATTAGGAAAACAAAACTATGTTCTCTGAAGTGGAACCAGAAATATGTTTATCAGAAGGTTACTGGTGGGCATCAGCTGGTGAGCAGAAAAGCTTCTCAAAAAATAAAACACACTGAAACACGAGGTGGATGAGCTCCAGCAGAAGAAAGCAAAATACTTCATCAGGTTCCTCTTCTTTTAGCCAAAAGCAAGAATCTGAGTATATTGTACAGTAAAACTGGACCTCAAGATTTCAGGCCTCGATTCAGATTCTAGTTCTTGGCTGAAAGGAGCAGAACCTAATGAGCTCATCCACCCCATGGTTCAGTGTGTTTTGAGAGGTTTTTCTGCTCGCCACAGTCAATTCTAGTTCAACCCAGAAACCAGCTGATGTCTGTGAGTAACCTCCTTATAAACCAATTATACTTTCTTACATACTTTTAATATCTGTTGTTCTTCCTTAGAGAATGTTTTTTTCTCATTTTCAGCCTCATGGTTTAACTTGTGCAATTTGAGATGCATTTCTGCTCACCACAGATCTGCAAACTGGTTATTGGAGTTACTGTAATGTTCACAATCTGCTTGTTCCCCTCTGACCTATCCATCTGATGCTTACTGGATATTTTTATTTTTTTACACCATTGCATGTAAAACAACTCTGGAGATTACTGAGATTAATAAAATGTTTCTCATAACCCATGAGCAACCGTGTCACATTTTTCTCTTCCCCTCTCTGATGTTTGATATGAAGATATGAAATCTAGCTCTTGTCCTGTACCTGCACAACTGCTGATTAGGTAACTGACTAAATGTGCAGTTGTCTCTAATGTAATTGTGATGAAAAGCAAGTGTCAGATGGTATAAACTAAAAAAAACGCTGTTGAGTATCAGTCCACATTACTGCAAAGATAGAAACAAAAACAGAGGCTAAAGAGACAAAAGGCAGATCTGTGGGAAAGAAATGGATGCAAGTAAACTGTGAGTGGGCATGAGATGAAGCTTTTTGGAACATGGAGTGGTTTTATCTCAAACATTGTAGGAGGAGTAGCGTTTGGAAACTGGAATACAAGAAAGAGCAAATGGCTTAACAAATATTCCTATTACACAACAGCTTTCGCACAAAAAAAATGAAAACCCTTTGCATGAACTGAAATGTACAAAACACAGTTTTGGTTTTATTTTAATTACCTATATTTTGAATGATGTTAGAGGAGGTTTAAGCTTTAGTCAGATATAGATGATGTCAGAGAACATCTGAAAGCTTTATTTCATTTGCTGATAAAGTATGTTAAAGATGCTGGTTAATAACTGCACATATTTTAGTAATCTGTTCTAGTAAGTTGTTTTCTCTTTATTTATTCATGCCTCATACCAGCCCTCCTGTGAGGTCCAGGCAGGATGAAGGCAATCACTATCACCTGCTTCCTAAAAGACTGCAAACTTTTTCAGCTGCTGCTTATGTAACATCAAGGGACGGCTTAACACGGTCTAAGGAAAGCGTTATCCACCCACTTATAGATGCATAAGCTCTCAGACACACGTGATTGGCTAGTGTCACTGACAGAGGAGAGAGAGAGAGCGCAAGAGAGAGCATGAGAAAGAGCGCACGAGAGAGAGCACGAGAGAGAGACACAGAGAGAGACACAGAGCGAAACACAGAGAAAGATACAGAGGGAGACACAGAGAGAGACACAGAGAGAGACACAGAGAAACACACAGAGAGATACAGAGAGAGACACAGAGCAAAACACAGAGAGAGAGGTACAGAGGGAGACACAGAGAGAGATACAGAGAGAGACACAGAGAGATACAGAGAGAGATACAGAGAGAGAGAAACAGAGAGAGACACAGAGAGAGACACAGAAAGAGACACAGAGAGAGACACAGAGAGAGACACAGAGAGAGAGAGACAGTATATGCCACACCTCCTTCCCACTGTCTCTTATAGGGAGCCCATTCTGCTCTCTGAGTCTCTGGCCCTTGAATGCACTCCAGGTGCTGTGTGATGAGTTTGTGTGAATCTAATAGTCACTCTCAATTAAGTGTTAACACCATAACTTTCCACAGATTTGGGCCATGACGATTCATGTGAGGTTTCAGGCCTCCAATTTTTTTCAGGCCTCTGGATTTGCTCAGCACTATTAGCACGCAAGGCTGACAGAGTAACAAGCACACAGTACATGCTCTCACTAAAGGACAGCCAGCTCCCAGGTCTCTATAACAAAAAACAACAAGAGGCACTCAACCCCAATCATTAAAACCGACTCAAATAAATTCCTTAACTCAAAAGCTGACACTTTTGACATTTTTATAGGCTCGGCTAATGATGGCTGTGGCATTGTCAGGCTTTCTGTTTTCTACCCACAGTGATCATTCATTGAAATTCCCGTAGCAGACCCAGCGTGCTCGTTTAGAGTGACCTTCAACGTGATATACCATTGCAGAGAAATATTCACAGAGCAGATACACACATCCATCACATCACTCTCACACACAGAGTACGTGATTATATCAAAAAACTGAAATGCCATAGTGTGAGCTGGGTGAATAATAGCACAGAAAGCTTTAATTCAACAAAAAACTATTTATTATCAAATTATTTATTTGGTTTGTTTTTTAGCATATTTTAACCGATTCTGTCTCCACTTGATGCGTCTGTGAAGTCAGCCTTTCTCTCTTGGGCTTTGATTCACAACCTTTTCTACTTCCTTACATTCCTAAGGTTTCCTTTGGAACTAGTGGTGCATTGCCGTTTACTTGTTTCCTTGCTGAGTAACAAGTCCTCGTCTTCTAATAGTGTGGACTGTGACACCACACAGACAGTAACAGTATTCTTGACAGCCCCTGCGGCATGTCACTGGTGCGGGTGTTGCTGTTTGGATGGGATGGAGTAAGGCAGAATACCAGACTTGCCGCAGCACACACTGAGGAATGCTGAAACAGAACAGTGCATGAGTTTTCTTCCAGGCTACAATTCCCTGAAAGTGCAGAGGTATCTCAGCATCGTATCCGAAAATACACGAGTTTCATCATAAACCAGCAGCAAACACTGGGGTCAGCTAGAGAAACAGGGAGCAAAGAAGTTTTATCCAAATAAAAGTGCAGATCCAATTAAATGCCCCATTCCAGATCTAAAAAGACTAATCGTGTTCTTAATAAAAACTTCTATTATAGTTCCTTCTGCTTTGTTCGTATACTGTATATTAGATGTAGAAAACTGGTTGTCACAGCAGACCACATTTGAGTTGCTGTGGAATGTTTATCTGCTTTTGGCACAGTACCTTACCCCTTCCTTTGGATTTGCTTAGTCCTGAAGGGTGTTCATGAAGTGAGTACAAGTCACATTAGAGACCCATTAGACCCATTCCATTAGAGAAGTGAGTACAAGTCACATTACTGCTACTGGTCAAAGTAGCTGATAGGGGTGGGTGTGATTACTCTCCTGTGGCATAAGTCATGTTTAACTCATGTGCCTCACCCACCTTATGGAATTATTACTGAAATAAAACATTCCAAGAACAGATTTAGAAATTCCAAGCGGCTAAAACGCTGCCCACACCAGTCTGTGGATGAGGCTGCTTCACTTGATGCTTAGTTCCCATTGACTACGACACATCCTACAAGAAGCGGTGCCAATAGTTTTGCACACAAGTGCTGAAATTCACAAAATGAGGGAAACTCAGGTTCTCAACCATGCATTAAATACCAGCTGATGTCCACTACATCGGACTTCTGCAAAGAAGTGATAACCATTACTAAGGAGTGACATGGAGCTTCTTGACTTGACACATGGATGATGGAGCAAGCTAGCCAGGTATCTAGCCAGCTAACCTACTGTACAATACACGTGCTCACCGAAGGACAGAATAGTTGCCAGGCCTTCATAACAAAGAACCATGACCCCTAACATAAAACCAGCAAAAATCATTGATTCAAAATCTGACACTGCCAACCCCTGTACCAAACTCCATTTGAATTGAAATTTAAATTCCGTTTAATACAGAAAAAATGACAGGCTATTTAAACCTTAATTTCCATTTAATTTAAACTTAATTTAAACCATGGTCCTAACCGTTGGTTTACATTTTATCAATTTACAATATTATTTTAATCAATATTATTTTTCAATTATAAAGCAAGAGTTTACATTTAATCAATTATTCAGTCAATAAAAAAAGAATTAATGAACAAATCGAGCACATTGGTTCTCTAATATACACCATGTTATTATTTCATATGTATTTAGTAGTTATATAATACATTATATGTAATTGTACTTATTATGCAGTGCAAATCCCCTGTAATATGCATAAGTGTAATATTTCTTTAGCTCTTTCTATTGTGACGGACACGTTGATGTCTTGCGGTAGCTAGCAACAGCCGCTATGATTTGACTGTATCCATGGTTACACTGCAGCTTCCTAACCGTTGGCTTAAGATCTAAACAGCACGGTTGGTTTTGTTGATTTGTTTGGGCCGTGTTTCTTCATTTCAAACTGTCGCCTCATGGATGTGCATCATCTCCTCGTTCATTCATGCAAACAAACGTGACAATTTCGCTCTTGCATTTTCATGTGCTGTATTTTAAGAGCACAGGGTAGTGTGACCTCGTCTCACACATTGAGTCATACACTAAACCCATCTTGATGAGTAACAGTTACTGCCATAACATAAGCTTCACTACATCCTTACACAACAAGCATGTAGGTTTGACTGATGCAACACACCAGCTTGCTTAGAATAACATTTAAATAAAAGCACAAAACATGATGGACTCTTTTTAATGTAATCTAGTGATTTGACAAAAAGCCACAGTTCATTCAAAGGGAAGCGTTAGGGAGATGTTCTGTGGAGAGGGGTGCCAAAAGAAAGCTCACAGATGTGCAGTGAGTAGGGGGTTGGCAAGTCAGAGAGGAGAGGAGAGGAGAGGAGAGGAGAGGAGAGGAGAGGAGAGGAGAGGAGAGGAGAGGAGAGGAACCCTGTGCCGCAAGGTGGGGGGAAGAGATGTGGAGAAGAGAGGAGGGGTTTGTATGGAGAAGGACCCTTGCAGCAGAAGGCAGAAAAAGGGTAAAATGATAGAAAGTATGTGTGTGTGTGTGTTTGTGTGTGTGTGTGTGTGTATGTGTGTGTGTGTGTGTGTGTGTGTGTGTGTGTGTGTGTGTGTGTGTGTGTGTGTGTGTGTGTGTGTGTGTGTGTGTGTGTGTGTGTGTGTGTGTGTGTGTGTGTGTGTGTGTGTGTGTGTGTGTCCGTTAAAATATATACAGCCCCGGAGTGTGTTCTGAAGCATGTGAATGGCTGACTGTGCCACCCATTTCTTCACTGTAGTGGTCGTAGAATGAAGTGTAGCAGTAGAGGCAGGCCCCCTATCAGGTGCCTATATCTGTGCACATGCACACATCCTCTTCTCTCTCTCTCTCTCTCTCTCTCTCTCTCTCTCTCTCTCTCTCTCTCTCTTTCTTTCTATTGTACACACATCCCCTTTTGTTTTGTTTTTTTACATGTCCATGGTACGTGTGCATTATGTCTTTTTTTAAATCACTATGTGGGTAGAAGCTGCTCAAAGAGAAAGAGTCAGAGTTAGAGAGAGAGAGAGAGAGAGAGAGAGAGAGAGAGAGAGAGAGAGAGAGAGAGAGAGAGAGATGAGATTGGAAAAAAATCCCTTGAATAACTACATTTATTTGTTTCAGTCACCCATTCCCATGGAGAGAAATACACCGTCACTCTCAGTCAATAAACAGCAACCATAACAACACACATCATCTCATTTGTTTCCCTTTTTTCCATCAATTACCACACCTCTCTCTGACTGAGAAAGAAATTTACAGACACTGATGTGGGATGAGTTGTTTCTCAAAGCAAGTGCAGAATAAAACTGGAAAAATACGAGACAAAGAAGAGATGATTGAGTAAAAAGAGGGAGCAGGCCTTTGGAGCACATCAAGCCATGTCCAGCACTGAGCACATCGAACATCCAGCAACAAGTTCTGTTATTGGGGATCAAAAATGACCATCTGTAATACTCATCTGTTATTAAATCTATTTTTAACACTCAGTAAGCTTGTGTTTCTTCATTTGTCAATGGACTTTGGATAAAACCGTCTGAACAAATGAATAAATGGAAATGTCAATGTAGCACCTAGGGACTTGAGCACAGAATGTCAAGTCATTAAGGATGAAAGCATTCATAAAGTCTGATCAGCAATGGCAGATTTTATACGTACAAAATTTTATCCAAAGATCTGATTTTGGAGCCTAAAATAAAAAGAGACAGAATGAAGGCGCGCTGTTACCTTGTATGAAGATTTATTCCGCTTTAGTTCCCTAAGATCTGCTGTTCATTCCTGGGAAAGTTTCAAGATCATAGCTCATTTTCTTTAAACGTACAAACGAGTTCGTTTTTTTTTTTTTTTTGTTTTTGTTGCTTTTTTTTAAGCTTTGACGTGTTGCTTGTAAATAGCGCGCAAGCTCCGTGCCACAATAACGCAGCGCCTTCAGTGCGAGCAAAACCGCCGTGGATGTGACAGCACAGAAAAAAACACACAGGCTTAAAAAGAAAAGAAAAAAAATCTTTGTCCCAAATCACGGCTTTATTCTCTCTTTTCCATCTCCGTTCCAGCGTCCTTTTGGAGACAAGGAGCCATAAAAACATCCAAGTTGAAACGTTTCATTCGCAGCTCGCAGCATCGTCGGGTACAACAAGCAGAACGCGCTAATGTGCGCAAACAGGGGGGGAGGAGGTGTGTAGATGACCTCGCTCGAGCATGGATAGATAGATAGATAGATAGATAGATAGATAGATAGATAGATAGATAGATAGATAGATAGATAGATAGATAGATAGATAGATAGATAGATAGATAGACAGGTTTGGCCCTTGCATCAAGTGAAGATTTCTAAATAAATCCACGCGGTGTTATGTGTCTAAGTGTTAATCAAATAATAAAGTATTTTTCTATAAGACTCAATTAACTCTGCGCTTCCTCCCCCCATTTGCCAACAGAAATAAAACGCTCCAGTAAAACGCGAGGAAAATGTTTTCTTCTGCAAAAAAAAAACCCGGATTGCGTCAATTGATTGGACAAAATAGCAATCGGGCGCGTTTTCATTTGTTAAACGCGGGAAATTATCTACCAATCGTTAGCACGGTTTATTGCTTAAGGGATTATTCCCACTGGTCGTGGACGCTATTGTTTTGTTATTTAATTATTTCTTTATTGTATTTCTCCACGTGGCGCATGCGCACGGAAGCTGCCGCGCCAAATGAAACTACAGGTCTTGCTGATTTTCATTTTGGAAATGTTAACCATGCTGACAAAGAAGAGACGGATGGTGAGGGAATGAGGAGGAATACGTCATGAAACCCTGGTCAGGAATCGACTCTCATGAATCAGTTCACTCTGGGCTTATTGAAACGTTTGGAGCTGACTCACTTATTTGTAGTGATTCATGAGTTGACACATTTCACTGCAGAAACCTGGCTACATGTATGGTATCAGCTCTACTGGCTTGTTTTGTATTGTGCTGTAAAAACACAGTACTTTGCTTCCATTTATTTCATGTACTACTTATCCTTTACAGGATTGTTGCTACCTGGATAACAAGATGGGACACAGTGGACAGGTGACAACCCATCAGAGGGCACAGTCACAGTCACACAAATATTCATACACTACAGACGCTTTAGAGATGTATGAGAAAATATGAGAAAAACCAGAGGAAACCCTCAAAACTCAGAAATAAGGCAGAGGCAGGGATCAAACCCCCAAATCTAGAAGTGCAACATAAACTAGCTAGCAACTGTGTGACAAATTGAGACAGCTGACCATCGCACCCATATGTTGGCCTTCCACATTCTGAGCTCTGAAGATTAGAATACTGCCGCTTGCTCCTGGTCTTCCATCATGTGCCACACGAATCCTACAGCAGAAACAGAATGTAGCTGGTGACTTGATGGCATTTCGCCATTGTTGCATTCCCTCTACTGGCTTCCTGTATCTTCCAATCAAATCTATTAAAAATGTGTGAAACACGGTTTCTTTCTTCAGTCCACATTTTTATCTTCTAGACCTTGGCTGGGATTAAAGGCAGGTGTTTGACTTTAAGTGCAGTGCTGAAGACAAGCCTATAAAATAAAAATCTGACAGATTAGGCATGAATTACTTTCAGGTCATTTTAACCAAGTGAACATTCACTCATGCTTCAAATCAACTAAAGCATGTAAGCTGTAATTAAGATGGTTCCAAAGGTGATTCTATCAGATAATGTCCCATAGGGATGGATATTTAAGGTAAATATCCGTTTCATTTAAAGCTAAAGAAGGTTAGTTTAACATCTCCAAATTATAATGAGGAAGAGGTGGATTACTGCATGGACTTTTTTTTATTCACAAATACTGCTCCTCATTAAAAATAATAATAATAAACATCAGACAGTATTTAGTAATAAAAATCATTAGCCAGAAGCTATAAGTGCAGTTGGTCCTGAACATCAGTTTGAACCTCTGACACAATGAAACATAGTGTGTCTTAACTGAGAGCGAAGTAAACACAGACGGTGCAGCAGAAGTGCACTCTGACTGTAATTAGGAAGTAAAATGTGCATCTCACTGTAATTAGAGTGAACATTCAGAACCATCAGTGTTCAGGAAGAAAGCTCAGAGTCCCAGAGAGAAGGAGCAATGAGAGCTCAACCCTCAGCTCATACTCCACCATACAGAGCTGTTTATTGGCCAATAATGAACACTGTTTTGTACAAAATATATTAGGTTTTATCCAACCTGTAGTTTTAAAACTGATATTTATGTGATGACACATCAAACAAGCAGCAGAATTATGCTCAGATCTACAGACTCTCTGTTTTTGTTGTACGCCTCCAAACCAAATTGTGTGTGTGTGTGTGTGTGTGTGTGTGTGTGTGTGTGTGTGTGTGTGTGTGTGTGTGTGTGTGTGTGTGTGTGTGTGTGTGTGTGTGTTCAATGGTTTAATAACATTTAATTTAACAATTGCAGAAGACTGAATACATCCTCACCTTCCACAGGAACATCTGTACACCAGCTCAGTCATACAGTAGACATAGACATTTTCTCAAAGCAAGGAGATACACAATACATAAAATCATGTAGATACAAGGCAAGAGCTTCAGGTTCACATCAAACATAACAATGAAAAGAAAGTGTGAACTCTGTGACTGTGGCACGGATGATGTTGGTACCAAATGGGCTGGTCTGAGAGTTTCAGAAACTGCTGATCTCCTGGGATTTTCACACACAACACTCTCTAAAGTTTAATAGAATATTTCAAAAACTCTGAGTAAGCAAGCAACAGTTCTGTGTGTGGAAATGTTTTTTGTATAAACACAATGAGCTCACATCAGGATCAGAAGATCACATCAGGTTTCTCTCCTTTCTGCCAAGAACAGGAATCTGAGGCTATCATGAGCACACAGACTCAATCAAACCTGGACAGATGAAGACTGGAAAAAGGCCAGATGATTTTTTTTTACCCCTAATCTTCAGCTGTCCAGTTGTGGCGAGTCTGTTTGCTCATGATAGCCTCAGGTTCCTGTTCTTGGTTGAAAGAAGAGGAACCTGATGTGATCTTCTGATGTTCTGAAGCTCTTGACTTGAATATGAATTGAACTGTTGAACTGAAAATGAATTGAAAAACTGTTCATATTAATTAGAGTCTAAAGAACATCTTAATGGTTCTAAGAGGTTCCATTTAAAGGAATCTGGTGTCTTCAGACTTCTAAAGAAGAGCATCAAGATCACGACAGGTCACAAAGCTATCACAATCAAATAAATAATCCATCTCAAGCAGAAGTCCTGTTGAAATATCTGAATATCTCATGTGACTGAGTAAGCTGGAGAGCTACACTGGAAATCATCAGTATACACACACCAACACACCAAAATCTCTTCAATTATTCCTTTTAAACAGTGAGAAATCATATAAATTGCATTTAGTTTTTTTTTTATTTATTTCGGCACTAAAGGTTTTTACATATTTTTTGTTTAAAGATCTAATTTTTTCCTAAATTTCCTACATAGAATAAAATATTAATAAAAAAATGTAAAATATTGTATATTTCTAACATCTATAGTTACGGATCAAGCCTGAGGTGATGATGGTGAGGAAAAACTCCCTGAGATGATATGAGGAAGAAACCTTGAGAGGAACCAGACTCAGAAGTGAACCTCATCCACATTTGGGTGACAATGGACAGGAAATAATGTCAATGTAAAAAACGTCCTTTCTACAACAGTTGAAAAAGTGAAGTGACATGACATATGGCTAAGTACGGTGACCCATACTCAGAATTCGTTCTCTGCATTTAACCCATCCAAAGTGTACACAAACACACCGTGAACACACCCGGAGCAGTGGGCAGCCGTTTATTCTGCTGTGCCCAGGAGCAATTGGGGGTTCGGTGCCTTGCTCAAGGGCACCTCAGTCGTGGCCGGCACAAGACTCGAATCCACAACTTTAGGGTTAGGAGTCAAACTCTAACCATTAGGCCACGACTGCCCCAGTTTACAGTTGAATGAACTAATGGTTCAGTGCAAATTCTGAGTTCACCACAGACCCAACACTAATTTATTCCTGGCGAAGTCTTCAAATGATCGCTAACGAAGATCTGACCATAAAGCTGACTGATGTAACGTTGGTTCAGAAGTCTCATTTACACAACAATCCTGTTCAAAATTTACACCACTGATTCTTACTGCATTATATTGCCTTATTGTGCATTTGTGTCGATTATATGTAACCATCTAAAATCATTTATTTGGGCCAAATTACTTGCGAGAGACAGTGAGAGAGACAGAGACACAAAGAGACACACACAGAGAGAAAGAGAATAAGACTAAGACTGAGAGACAAAAATATTTTTTTATGTTGCAGATTCATATCGCATTTTGTTATGTAAACTTCTGACTTTCCCAAATCAATCCTAAATGTTGTTGACAACAAAAGACACCTAATAATATGGGATTTGTTTTTCTTCGGTTTTGCGATGTTGCAGAAAGATCTGAATCGATTTAGGACAATCCATCAGCATCTGTTATGAAGCTGGGACACAGTGCTGCTGCTGTCAAAACGAGGCCGTTATAACGTCTGTCCGAATTCCCAGGAAGATTTTCTTTAAAACGGTTTGACTAAACAGTTTGATTTTAGAGATAATTATGGTTTAGTTTGCACTACTGGAGAAACTACTTCATCAAAAAATCATAATTAAAATTAAAATTAAAAATTAAAATTAAAATCTAATAATAATAATAATAAAAATTCAAAAAACCCTTATGAGTGATTTAATATCAAGATCCGTGACGTCGCCCGGTAAGGCGCAACCGGGGCCCCGCCCTGGAGCCAGGCCCGGGGGTTGGGGCTCGCATGCGAGCGCCTGGTGGCCGGGTCTTGCCCCACGGGGCCCGGCCGGGCTCAGCCCGAAAGAGCGACGTGGGGCCGATCTCCTGTGGGCCCACCACCTGCAGGAGAAACCGTAAGGGGTCGGTGCAATGTGGATTGGGTGGCAGTCGAAGGCGGGGGCCTCGGCGACCCAATCCCCAGACACGGAACCTGGCACTAGGGACATGGAATGTCACCTCGCTGGGGGGGAAGGAGCCTGAGCTGGTGCGGGAGGTTGAGAGATACCGACTAGATATAGTTGGGCTCACCTCCACACACAGCTTGGGCTCTGGAATCCAACTCCTTGAGAGAGGCTGGACTCTCTACTACTCTGGAGTTTCCCATGGTGAGAGGCGGCGGGCTGGTGTGGGCTTGTTCATAGCCCCCCAGCTCAGCAACCATGTGTTGGAGTTCACCCCGGTGAACGAGAGGGTCGTTTCCCTGCGCCTTCGGGTCGGGGATAGGTCCCTCATGGTCATTTGTGCTTATGGGCCAAATGGCAGTGTAGAGTACCCGACCTTCTTGGCGTGTCTGGAAGGGGTGCTGGAAAGTGCTCCGACTGGGGACTCCGTCGTTCTACTGGGGGACTTCAACGCTCACGTGGGCAGTGACAGTGACACCTGGAGGGGCGTGATTGGGAGGAACGCCCCCCCCCGACCTGAACCCGAGTGGTGTTTTGTTATTGGACTTCTGTGCTAGTCACAGTTTGTCCATAACGAACACCAGGTTCAAGCATAAGGGTGTCCATCAGTACACATGGCTGTGGCTGTAAGGTCTCCGGTGCCTGTCGTGGTGGCAATCCCCGAACCCGGTGGTGGACCCCGGAAGTAAGGGATGCCGTCAAACTGAAGAAGGAGTCCTATCGAGCCTGGTTGGCTCGGGGGACTCCGGAGGCAGCTAATAGGTACCGAAAGGCCAAGCGAGCTTCAGCCCGGGTGGTTACGGAGGCAAAAACTCGGGTCTGGGAGGAGTTCGGTGAGGCCATGGAGAAGGACTATCGGTTGGCCTCGAAGAAATTCTGGCAAACCGTCCGGCGCCTCAGGAGGGGGAAGCAGTTTGTTTACAGTGGGAGTGGGAATCTGCTGACTTCGACTGGGGACATCCTCGGATGGTGGAAGGAATACTTTGAGGATCTCCTCAACCCCACCGACATGTCTTCCACTGAGGAAGCAGAGGGCGGGGGCTCAGTTGTAGACTCGTCGATTCCCCAAGCTGAGGTCACTGAGGTAGTTGAGAAGCTCCTCAGTGGCAAGGCACCGGGGGTAGATGAGATCCGCCCTGAGTACCTCAAGTCTCTGGATGTTGTGGGGCTGTCTTGGTTGACACACCTCTGCAACATCGCATGGAGGTTGGGGACAGTGCCTCTGGACTGGCAGACTGGGGTGGTGGTCCCTCTGTTTAAGAAGGGGGACCGGAGGGTGTGTTCCAACTATAGGGGGATCACACTCCTCAGCCTCCCCGGAAAAGTCTATGCCAGGGTACTGGAGAGGAGAATTCGGCCGATAGTCGAACCTCGGATTCAGGAGGAATAATGCGGGTTTCGTCCCGGTCGTGGAACACTGGACCATCTCTATACCCTCGCCAGGTTGCTGGAGGGTTCATGGGAGTTTGCCCAACCAGTTCACATGTGTTTTGTGGATTTGGAGAAGGCTTTCGACTGTGTCCCTCGTGGTGACCTGAGGGGGGGTGCTCTGGGAGTATGGGGTCTGGGGCCCTCTGTTAAGGGCTGTCCGGTCCCTATATGACCGGAGCAGGAGTTTGGTTCGCATTGCCGGCAGTAAGTCAGACTTATTCCCGGTGCATGTTGGACTCCGGCAGGGCTGCCCTTTGTCACCGGTCCTGTTCATTACTTATATGGACAGGATTTCTAGGTGCAGTATGGGGCCGGACGGGGTCCGGTTTGGGGACCACAGGATTTCGTCTCTGCTTTTTGCAGATGATTGTCCTGTTGGCTTCCTCAAACCAGGACCTTCAGCGTGCACTGGGACGGTTTGCAGCCGAGTGTGAAGCGGCGGGGATGAGAATCAGCACCTCCAAGTCCGAGGCCATGGTTCTCAGTCAGAAAAGGGTGGCTTGCCCCCTTCAGGTTGGTGGAGAGGTCCTGCCTCAAGTGGAGGAGTTTAAGTATCTTGGGGTCTCGTTTACGAGTGGGGGAAGGATGGAGCGGGAGATCGACAGGCGGATTGGTGTATCTTCTGCAGTGATGCGGTCGATATACCGATCTGTTGTGGTGAAGAAAGAGCTGAGCCACAAGGCAAAGCTCTCTATTTACCGGTCGATCTACATTCCTACCCTTACCTATGGTCATGAGCTTTGAGTCATGACCGAAAGGACGAGATCCCGGATACAGGCGGCCAAAATGAGTTTACTCAAATGAGTTTTTTCTCAATGAGAAGATATGCTTTGGGTCTGTGGTTCAGTCTGTGTTCCAGTTCATCACAAAGGTGTTCAGTGGTGTTGAGTCAAAGTCAGGGCTCAGTGAAGGACACTCGAGTTCTTCACTCCAACCTTCACACTCGGGTCTGTATTTGTTCAGGAATTACATTGTTATCCTCCACAACACACATTTAGCATGAAAGACTGAAAGTGAAAACCTCATGCTAGCTTGTATTCTTTGCTCTAAGCAGGATGCCTGAGTTTCCTTCACCTTAAAAATAATACAAGGTATTTCTGGATTAACTTGCCTTTAGTGTGAATTTAAAACAACCATGAAAAGACTTGAGATGATGATGAGGAGGATGATGATCTGTTTCTATGTGTGCTGATGTATTATCTTTAGAAACAGGAAATGAGGAAAGGAGAATGTGGAAAGCTTTGACTGATTTCCATAACAGTCTACAGCGATTCTGATCGAGCAGAGCACAAAGTAGAGCAGAGTAGAGCAAAGGTTTCCACCCACCTTGCCTTGAATCGCACAGGGCTGTGGGTTGTTACCGCAGCAGAGTTTTCTCTCCTCCGCACTGAGCGTCATGCAGCATGAGGGCTTAAGGGTTAACACAAGGCAGTGGGAAAAAAACTGTAGCTACAAACCAGGTTTGAGAACAAGATCAAGATTTTGAAGCAGGAATGAAGCAGTGAACACACACACACCTTCATTTGGAACACATATCAGTGTGTCTAGTA
Source organism: Tachysurus fulvidraco (assembly GCF_022655615.1). NCBI lineage: Eukaryota > Metazoa > Chordata > Actinopteri > Siluriformes > Bagridae > Tachysurus > Tachysurus fulvidraco. The sequence continues at coordinate 11,793,876 of NC_062524.1, read as the reverse complement.
TCACAGATCAGCTCTGACCACATATGAAGTTAACTTCAAACGTTTAACTTCAATATTTTATTAATTTTTTTATTTTATTTTGTTACATTAAACATTGAATGTAATGATGCATAAAAATCAGCAACATTAGTGATGTATGTTGTGCAACTGATTTTAAAAAAATGAGAATGAGAGAGAGAGAGAGAGAGAGAGAGAGAGAGAGAGAGAGAGAGAGAGAGAGAGAGAGAGAGAGAGAGAGAGAATTGAAACATCCATCTGAAATCCTGCATACAGAATTCTGCAAAAGTGTTCTACAGGTGCTGAGAAAAGAAAAGCCCTGAACTCTGCATACAAAACAGAATTAGACCAATATCCCCTAGTGACTTTCAAGTTTAAGTGACCCACTCTCCTTCTGTCACAAAGCCCTGAAGTGTTGAAAGGAGCCTCCTCTGTCTCTTCATCCTGAGGCTTACTAACCCATCCTCATCTGACCTCACCAAAACACTACAGTCTCAGGACACACAGAACCACACAATCAGACCCAAACAAATTATAACAAAAGCGACAGAAAAATGCATCAATTATTGGACAGAACTGACCAAATCTCAAACAAAATTTAAACAAAACATATCTGGCCCTAAATCAACTATACACTGTGGCAACCTACTTTATCACAGTAACCAACCGGACACTGAGGAAGACCCTGAGTAAATCCAAGCTGAGAGAGCACATGGGCTGGCTGTAGAACATGGCCCATACAAACAGACCTGGAGCTGTAGAGAGGAAAGACTCCCAGTCATTAAGAGACATCAACCCTGGATTTCACAGCTGGAATAATGTAGAGAAGCTTCCAGTGCTGCTGGGGAAAAAAGGAAGAACTCTGCACCAAATATGACTGACTGCCACAACCCGAAGGAACAACCAACCCTCACGTCCCATGTGTACTGTATATAACTATTTTATTCTAATTATTATAAATTGTAAGTTCTATATCTATTTAATTACTTTTTATTATGTTTATTTACTCTTTACCCTGTTCTCTTAATGTTTATTAATCCTTAATCCAATACTTTAGTTACCTGCTTTAGCAACACTGTAAATACCACAGTAATGCTAATAAAACTCATTGAATCCCAGCTAGCAGTGACAACTCAAAAATGGCTACATGTGAAGGGACAGAGCCTTAGCACCTTCGCTATTAACTATCCAGATGACATAACTACTGAAAGTGCCAAGAAAAAGTACAAAGCTAAAATTTTGAGAGACTTTCCAGAGAATCTAAAAGTAGATTTTACTATACTTAATGATAAAATAATCAAAGCAGACTTGCTCTTCTACACAGAACAAACAAATGCATGGCAATCAGCCTTATTGGTAAACACTCCACCAAATATCCAGCTAACCACTCCACCAATCAGCCTGGCATCCACTCCACCAACCAGCCTGGCATCCACTAGACCAACCAGCCTGGTAACCACTCCACCATTTAGCCAGCTAATCACTCCACCAACCAGCCTGGCATCCACTCCACCAACCATCCTGGTAACCACTCCACCAACCAGCCTCCACCAACCAGCCTGGTAACCACTCCACAAACCAGCCAGGTAAACACTAAACTTAGCACAGCAACTACATACAACACCTGAACACTGCAGGTCTTATAGATTCCAATGAAAAATATCTAAATCACAGAAAGCTATTCAGAAATGAGTGCTCATTATTGCACAGCATTCAGCCATAACAGGTGCACACCTATTTGACCATGTACACCTACACCAAGAAGACATCAGAATCTTTACCAAAAACCTAAAGGATGCTGCATTCAGAAGAGACCCAAACAACCAGAGGCTTGTCAGATTTAAAGAACCCCAAGGCCAAAGACCTCATACCATCTACCATACACCCCACCTGACACCTAGACTATGAATTTCCCAATGAAATGAATTCTGCAGAGGTTAATTAATCACATTAACACATTACTAATAACTGAGTTCCACGCTAATATAAACCTAGCAGTAAAACAAATAAATAAAAAATCTGCAACTAAAGCAAACCTGTCCAAAATAAATAAACATCATAATTAAAAACCCAAATTAAAAAATGATTTGAGTCTGAGTATGAATCTGCAATTAAGAAACTCAGACAGCTATCTAATCAAAATTACAAACAACCTGAAAACACAGAACTCAGACAAAAATACTGCTAAACACTTAAAAATGATAAACAATCTAAAGGAAAGAAACAAAAACACCAATAATCTGGTTCTTCAAGCTGGCTGCTTTCCAGATATCTGAAACTGTGGGCTTATAGTGGAGATAATAGCCACAGGAGTTGAAAGCCAGTGATTTTTGTGCCGGTCCCAAGCCCGGATAAATAGAGAGGATTGTGTCAGGAAAGGACATCCGACATGGGCCAGGACATGTAAATCGTCAGTGTGAAGGAAGGGAGATATACCGTGTGTGCAGGAAACCAGATGGAAGTATTGGAGTAGATCAAATCTGTTTTATTATGGTGTGGATAGGAAGAGAAATGGGGTAGGAGTGATCCTGAAGGATGACTTTGTGAGGAATGTTTTAGAGGTGAAAAGAGTGTCAGACAGGGTCATCAGTTAAAAGTTAGAAATTGAAGGGATGATGTTGAAAGTCATCAGTTATGCTCCACAAGTAGGCTGTGTGTTAGAAGAGAAGGAGAGATTCTGGAGTGAGTTAGATGAGCTGATAGAGAGTATTCCCAGATGGGAGAGAGCAGTGATTAGGGCAGACTTCAAATGGCATGTTGGTGATGGAAACAGGAATGATGAGAAGGAGATGGGCAGGTTTGGTGTTAAGGAACGAACACATGGTGGTGGACTTTGCTCAACACATAGAAATGGCTGGTGTTAACACTTATATCCAAAAGAGAAAGGAACAAATAGTTAACAAATAAGAGTGGAGGTAGGAGAACGCAGGTACGTAGACAACATTCTATGTAGACGAGGCAGTCTGAGAGAGATTAATGACTGCAAGGTGGTGGTAGGAGAAAGTGTAGCCAGACAGCATTGAATGGTGTTCTGTAAGATGTCTTTGGTGGTCAGGAAGAAGTGGAGAGGAAATATAGAAAAGAAGACCATGTGGTTGAAAAAGGAAGAATGTTGTGAGGGATTCAGACAGAAGCTGACACTGGTTTTGGGTGGTTAGGGAGGGCTTCCAGATGACTGGGAAACTACAGCAGAAGTGATCAGGGAGACAGGTAGAAGGGTGCTAGGTGTGTCATCTGGAAGGAGAAAAAGGATAAGAAAACATGGTGATGGAACAAGGAAGTACGGGACAGCATTCAGAGGAAGCTAAAGAGACTAGCTAAAAAGATGTGGAACATAAAAAGGACTGAAGAAAGTAGACAGGATTACAATGAATCACAGCACAGAGTGAAGAGGGACATGGCAAAGGCTAAACAGAAAGCGTACGATACGTTGTATGCCAGGTTAGACAGGAAGGAAGGCGAGAAGGACTTGTGCAGATTAGTGAGACAGAGAGATAGAGATTGAAAGGATGTGCAACAGGTGAGGAGAGTGTGCAGAGGAACTGGTAGGAGTATTTTGACTCAACACCACTGAACACCACTGAGTATATCTGATTAATGAGGAAAATGAGAGGGAAAGACAGGAGGAAGAGGTGAATATTGTAGAGCAGGAATTGGCAAAGATTGGAAAGGATGAGGCGAGGAAGGCTCTGAGGTAAATCAAGAGTGGAAAGACAGTTGGAACAGATGACATACCTGCGAAGGTGCGAATGTTTCTAGGAGAGACAGCAGTGGAGTTTCTATCTAGATTTTTCAACAGAGAGTTTCAGAGTGAGAAGAAGGAGAGGAATGGAGGAGAAGTGCTCTAGTGCCTATCTTAAAGAACAAGGGTGATGTGCAGAGTTGAAGCAACTACAGAGGTATAAAGTTGAAGAGCCACACAATGAAGCTATGCTAAGAAAGGAAGTGGATATTTGTGAGCAGCATTATGGCTTCATGCCCAGAAAGAACATTACCGTTGCAATTTTTGCTCTGAGGATATTAATGAAGTACAGAGATGGTCAGAAGGAGCTGCACTGAGTCTTTGTGGATTTAGAGAAAACGTATGACAGGGTGCTGAGAGAAAAGCTATGGTACTATATGAGCATGTCAGGAGTGGCAGAGAAGTACATCAGAGTAGTTCAGGATATGTATACAGTAAGTAGAGTATGACAGCAGTGAGATGTGCTGTAGGTCAGACAGAGAAGATCAGGGTGGAAGTGGGGCTACATCAAGGTTTGGTCCGTTCTTGTTTACTATGGTGATGGACAGGTTGACAGATGAAGTCAGACAGGAATCGCCTTGGACAATGATGTTTGCAGGTGACAAGTTTAAGTATTTGAGGTCAACCATCCAGTGTGATAGGGAGTGCGAGAAAGAGGTGAAGAGGTGAGTACAGGCAGGTTGGACTGGGTGGCGAAAAGTGTCAAGAGTGTTGTGTGACAGAAGTGTGTCAGTAAGAATCAAATGAAAGGTCAATGAAAGACATTAGTGAGACCAAGTCTGCTGTATGAGTTAGAAACTGTAGCAGTGAGGAAAAGAAATGAGGCAGAGATGGAGGTAGCAGAGATGATGATGGACAGGATTAGGAATGAGCACATTGGAGGGACAGCTCAGGTTAACTGTTTTAGGGACATGGTCAGAGAGGCTAGATTGAGATGGTTTGGACATGTGCAGACTAGAGAGAGTTGGGGTGGAGATGATTCGCTGTGGTGACCCCTAACGGGAAAAGCCAAAAGAGGAGGAGGAGGAGGAGGAGGAGGAGAAGAAGAAGAAGAAGAAGAAGAAGAAGAAGAAGAAGAAGAAGAAGAAGAAGAAGAAGAAGAAGATGGGGTAAAGTATATCACATCATCAAATCTGTCTATCTGAACAATAAATCTCATAAAACTCTCAAAAAATAGCTCTGTTCAATATTTACATCAATGAGTTAGCAGTGTTACTGGAACAACCAGCAGCCCCTGGACTCACCCTAAACAATACTGTATGGAAATCAAATTGCTGCTTTATGCAGAAGTCCTGGTGCATATGTCTTTTACTGAACAAGGCTCACAGCAGCTCCTGGACCTGCTGGATCAGTTCTGTCAGAACTGGTCCCTGAAAGTTAATCTGGCCAAAACCAAAATTATCATCTTCCAAAAAAACAGCCAGATCTCAGGAAAACAGACACATGTTCACTCTAGGAAAACCCCCCTCTAGGAGTCCCTGCATGTAGTGTTCTGCAGAAATGTCCTAAAAGTTCAAAGAAAAACATCAACCAACGCAATGCAGGACACAATTAGGCAGATTTCCATTGATCATACTTTTACAGAAAAGAACACTAAAATGTTGGAAACATCTTAAATCAAGCAGTAAAAACACACTGCAGTATGAAGCACTGAAAAGCCAAGCCCTAAAACCAGTCCCCTCTGTCAGCTGGTCCTGAGACTTACTAACACACTAACAACTAACACTCTCCTGTCTCAGACCAGCACTGCTCAGAAAGGTCAAACAAATGACTGAAGAGATGAAGAGAGTGTACAGTATCTGGAGCACTGGGACAGTCAGACCCAAGCATGGTCCAAGTTACACTGCTATCAGGCCTTAAACAGAGAATGAAGTATTATAGTATCTCCTCACTGACAGAGATATAAAGCAAAGAGAGATCCCATCATGGAGAAGCACTGACATAGGAGAACCTGGCTCACAGGAGAACCTGGATCACAGGAGAACTTGGCATAGTGTGGAACCTGGCTCACAGGAGAACCTGGCACAGTGTAGAACCTGGTACACAGGAGAACCTGGTACACAGGAGAACCTGGTACACAGGAGAACCTGGCACAGTGTAGAACCTGGCACAGTGTAGAATCTGGCACACAGGAGAAACTGGCAGAGTGTAGAACCTGGTACACAGGAGAACCTGGCTCACAGGAGAACCTGGCACAGTGTAGAACCTGGAAGACAGGAGAACCTGGCACAGTGTAGAACCTGGTACACAGGAGAACCTGGCACAGTGTAGAACCCAGTACACAGGAGAACCTGGCGGAGTGTAGAACCTGGTACACAGGAGAACCTGGCAAACAGGAGAACCTGCTACACAGGAGAGCCTGGCAGAGTGTAGAACCAGGCACATTGTAGAACCTGGCACAGTGTAGAACCAGGCACAGTGTAGAACCTGGCACACAGGAGAACCTGGTACAGTGTAGAACCTGGCACACAGGAGAACCTGGCAGAGTGTAGAACCTGGCACACAGGAGAACATGGAACACAGGAGAACAGACTGTGAGACAAAGCTGCACTTCTTCCTCCACTGTCAAAAATACCAACAAAAAAGAAACACCTTCACTGAAAAAATCACAAATAAATACTAAATGTCTGTAATTTAACAAACAAAAACTAAGCATTGTCTTAGTTGAAGGCCAGACTCAGCTTTCACTGCAAAGTATGTCAGAATGTGACATCCTAAGGAACAGTGAGAGACCCAGTTTCTTGCACCATGAACACACACACACTATGAACTTACATGCACTCACGCACACACACACTATGAACGTACATACACAAACTCACACACTATGAACACATACAGTCCATAAACATAAACACATGCACACGCACACAAACACCATGAAGATAAAGTTTACAGAACACAACCTGTACACTGACACTATACTGTACACTAAACACTTACCTGTAAGTTTTGTTTGCTTGTTATGCTTTTTGAATATACAATTTTCCCTCCTGTTTTTTTGCTCTTTTCTCCCTTGTTGTTGTTGTTCAATATATTTGTATTGATTACATATGCACATACAGTATGTATATTTAAGCAGCCTGGTTACTGAATATTCCATTTATCCAGATTGTTGCACCCTGGGAGAAGTAACGTAAGACTTTCCACTAGATGTTGTTGTGTGTCTGGGTGGATTTGTGTTCATTCAGCTACAGGAGCATCAGTGAGATCAGACACTGATGATGTAAGAGTGAGGAGGTCTGGGGTTCAGTCTGTGTTCCAGTTCATCACAAAGGTGTTCAGTGGTGTTGAGTCAGAGTCAGGGCTCAGTGCAGGACAATCAAGTTCTTCACTCCAACCTTCACACACCATGTCTTCATGGAGCTCTGTGCCTTGTGTGCAGGGGAATTGCTATGCATCATTGCCATGTGTGTTTTAGACAACGACATGTTTAGTCTTCACAACACACATGTACAGTAGCATAAATGCTGTGGGACACAGAAGAGGTCAAGTCAAGTCAAGTCAAGTCACTTTTATTGTCACATCACCACAGCACATGTGCCTTGGTGAGTGAAATTTTTAGGCGTGTGCCTAAACCAAGCCACCTTTAGGCGTGTGCCTAAACCAAGCCAATGCTGCTGGAACAAACCCACTCAGATTTCAGAACACAGCAAACAATTTCAGTGTGAAAACCAGCTATGGATAACCATGAACTAATCACTACTGTACATTACTTCACGTTATGTAATATAGTAATATATATATATATATATATATATATATATATATATATATATATATATATATATATATATATATCACTCAGTAAGATGGTTGGATTATGTAGAGGATGTGAGGAGGTCCAGCTGAGAAAAAGGCACAATCTACTCTATTTTATCCAAAAGTCTCTTATCTATACTTCTACTATTTTATTATCTGTGTTTTATAATGTACAGCACTTTGTGTTCAGCTATGGCTTTTTAAAAGTGCTTTATAAATAAAGTATTATTATTATTATTATTATTATTATTATTATTATTATAGTTAGTTCTATCATGTTGCCGGTAGCTAGTGCCATCAAGTGAGTATTTTATAAACACCTTCAAAATAGAAGTCTTCCCACAATCCCACTGCTACCATTTTATGACCCCCGGTTGAAGAACTGCTGGATAAATCCACAGCAATTCCACCATCCATCATTCACTCAGAAGGAGCTGATTACAAATCTGAAGTAATCATTTTTCATTGAAGTCTTTTTCATTTGTTGAAAAATTCATGAAGATTTCAGACTTTCAAAGTGAAGTCACCAACTCCATGTGGTCTTTGAGGACAACAATCTCCTCATCAACAATTATTAGACTGCATCTGACTGTATAAAGGACATTATTCATAATAACACTCTCCGGTGTTTATAACAGTTCATAATCACACCCTCCAGTGTCACCCAAATGAGGATGAGGTTCACTTTTGAGTCTGGTTTCTCTCAAGGTTTCTTCCTCTTCCATCTAAGGGAGTTTTTCCTCACCACAGTTACCTCAGTCTTGTTCATTGGAGATAAATCTAATCTTAAGTCTAATATTAATCTTGAAGTTTTTGTACTATATTTGTCCTGTAAAGCTGCTTTATGACAATGTCTATTATTACATGCACAAAGCTCAGATTTAATAAAGCTCTGTGTAACGTGTGATGTGTTTTGGATTAAAGAGTTTCCACACTAAAATTTGCTTTGAATTTTTTTTTTTTTTTTTACACAAAATCAAAAACACAAGAGCAACATTTTTGAAAATTCATTTCTTTATTAATATTTTACAATCCTTTACTTCATGTGTATGTCTTGTATGTGTAATGTTCTTGAAATCCTCTCCACTTTGCAACGATCGTCATTCAGGCTGTTCCTTTGAATACGGAGAGGGAGGAGACGAGGGGGAGATGTGAGATGAAAAGATCGCTCTGTACATCACTTTTTTTTCCAGTTAGGAAAAAATATATATATAATTATAATTCACATTTTAATTCTCTTCCTTACAGTACGCTCAAAAAAGGTAAACGTAACAAAAACAGGATGCGGCGTATGGCCGCGTTTTAAACAGGTTTCGTGCACCGTGTTTAATGGAATTAAACTGCTGAGGATCGGTTTCTTCAGAGAGTTACAGCTAAGATGGCAGCATCTCGTCAACGGATTGGTCTGGATGGTGCTCCAAACATTGGAGAATATTATAATGAAGCAGAAGCAGCTCTGGGAAATGAAGCATGATGGCTGGAGAATAAGGTGAAGGTTTGTAATGAGTTTGTCCCGAATGTGACTAGTGATGCTTCAGAAAAGCATGTCTTTTTTTTTTTTTTGTGAATGTCCAAAAACATTCAGAGTCAGAGTACCAAATCATCTCATAGTGACCACAGGCTTTTAATGACCCACAGAATTATTTTGTCGGTTTAAACCAAGGTTGTGTGTGATCCGTACACAATACTATAGTCGTGCAAACAGTTTTTTATTTTCTATATAATATTTTTTCCTGAGCCTCAGTACTGAGTGCATGTCCAAATCTGTATGAGCAGACACGTGAACAGACCCTCGAGGATTTTTTTTTTTTTTTTTTTAGTGCTGGTGCTTTTTATTTCCAATTCTCTCTCGCTCTGGGCAGTGTCATTATCTGTAGTTAGAATAAGGGGCTCGATATGAACAGATGGATGGATGGATGAGGGACAAGTACAGACTGTAATTCCTCTTGAATGTCAGACCGTTAAACGAGGACGTCGACCCTAATTGTTAAAGCGTCCTGTTGCATTTCAAAACCGTGCTTGAGGTACGAGGAGGAAAGGAACAGAATTGTCGACTACGAGTGCGCATCGAATGCAGGTCGGTTCGTTTAGTGGAGCTTTAAAATGACGCAGAGTTCGAAGATAAGCAACTGAATTTGGTCTCGCGCTGCACAGATTTCCTTGTGCTAGAACATATTTGCTTGTGCACTACAACTCGTAGCAGCAAGTGTGTGACTTGTGTTTGCTGTCTACAATACGAGATGAATTTCTGTAGGCGTGCGTCTCTTTGGCTCAAGAACAATCTGAAGGGATTTTCCTAAACATGATTGGAAAAGTAAGGGGGAAATAAAAGGTACTGGGAAAAACTCCAAAGGCAATATGCTCCGACGAGACATAAAACAGCCTCGCAACAGCTTCTGAGTCGCCACACTACATGTGCCCCAGAGTGCGTGTTCAAGACCAGGAATGTCGACAGTAGTCTGCGGCTCTTCTTGGCTGTCACTGGAGATCCCGGTCCTCCAGATACCTGTACTCAAAAGTGAAGCCTTCCTTTTTCCTCTGGCCCCACTTCTCATAGTCAAAGTAAATGTATGTCCCCTAAGGCAGAAGAGAGAGACAAAAAAAAGTGCATCAGTCATCCAGTTACCTGCAAACCAAAACGAAGGCACTGACTACAAAGAATGAATAAAAAAAAAGAAGTTTTGTTGATTTAAACAAAACATTTGCAAATTCAAATTAAAAGAGATTTGACACGAGGCCTGGTTTAATCAGACCAGGGGGAAAAAAAATCCATCACTTAAACCCAAGAAAAGAATAAATAATATTCCTAATGACTTGCTATGATAACTGTACTCATGTTTGAGCATGTGCATGTGGTGTCCCATAATGCACCTAGGCCCAAATCCAGAAATCTGCCATCATTGTGAACATTGCAATCTCCTCTGAAATCCTAGAGGGACTGTTAGAAAATTATAAATTCAATGATAAAACAAGGGCATGGTGCTTTCTGATTCCAAGGCATTGTACACTTATATGTATGGAACCTTTATCCACTCTCTCTGAGGTGAGAATCCGAGGTGACAGTGGCTTTAATTTAAGCTAACAGGTGACCTCAACATTGGAGTCAACATTAAAGGAGCTTCAAGAATATATGGCGAGATATTCACATGCTAGACAGGAGGCCTTTTTCCACCAAAAAATAAATCAATAATAAACCCAAGCTCAAAAAACACACCAAAGCATGTGGATAAATGTGTTATGGTCTGATAAGACCAAGGTAGAACATTCTGACTTGGAACCAAGAGCCAAGACAAAGCATCTTCTCTCCCAATAAACATCACCCCCACAGTGAAGCATGCTGGTGGCAGCATCATGCTATTGAGCTGCTTCTCTTCAGCTGGAACTACCAGAAGCCAGTGGAGGAGCGCAGCAGTGGGGTGGTGTGAGAACTCAGGCAGGCTGAAAACAAGCCGTGCAGCTGCATTTTGGTTGGTTTGCTAGGAGGACGGATTGTTTTCAGAGGTAGACCTGCTAGCAGTGAGCTGCAGTGAAGAGGGCTGTACACAGGAAATTCCCTCACAATATACAGAAATGGATCAGTTTTGCACAGAAGAGCAGAAATAAAATCGCAGAATCAAGGTGTTTTAGGTTGCCTTCTCAAATAAACTAAAAGTGGTGCATTACAAGCAAAAACATTTTATTTCAATTCTGCTGGTTGTTATATCGTAATAAAGGATGAAAAAAACAGCTGAAGAGATCGACCATGGATGAATTTTGTTTATACTGCAAGAAACCTACTATTTTAGATTTGCTGAGTAGACTTCTGATGAACCTTTGATGAAACACACAAACACAAACATACACACACTCAGGTCTCACCTGCTCAAACTCGTCAGTGATGGTCTTCGGCTCCTCGTGCCTCTGGAACCACATCATGTACTTTGTGTGGAACCTCCAGGATTGCTTTTTCAAGGCTTTGGCTGCCAAATACTGAGCCTTTGTGCCCTGCCAATAGGAAGAGGTATATACTGGTTATACACCGTAGCTAGAGGTCACACAGTGGCTACGCAAGAAGCGGAACAATGACTGTGTACCTCAAGGTAGTAGAAAATGAAGAACAGCGTCTCTGTGGACAGTCTCTGGTAGAACTCCACAGAGTCCGAGTGTGGTGGTGGCACCTGGTGATGATAAGGCAATGTAGGACAGGGATTCCTCATCAGGTACTGCCTGCATGTGGAGAAATGAGTTTGTTATAAAGCAAAAATGATAAAAAAACCACTAGAAGATACAGTTACATAGCATTATCCTTGGCAGTATCCTTGGTATAATCAGGCACGTGCCTGAAGCAGCTGGATATATGTATCTGTGAAGGTCAGACGAGTGTGTACCTGATCCTCTCCGAGTCTGACGGGTGGGGCATGTGTGTCCATGCTGCCTCTTGCATAATGTGCTGGTATTGCTGTTCTTTGGAGATGGGAACAGAACCTAGAGGACAGACGCCCAGCGATGGAGGAATGTTAACCTCTGTAAGAGAAGACTGGGGGGCTGTAGGGGTACCTGATGGGGCAGTGGAACTAGGGAAGATATCTAGAGGAAGAGAGAAAGGATAATCTCACCAACAGGAATACATCATACCCTGCAAATGTATTGGAACAGCAAGGCTCATTCTTGCATTCATAGTACACGGATTACATTTTGGTTTTGAGATCAGAAGATGAACACATTCTAAATTTCAGCTCTCAATTTTTTTCCCGATATTTGCACCTTGATGTGTAAAACTTAGAGCAAGGCAACTGGAACATGTGACAGATGTTCCTTGTTCATGTTAGATTGATTGTTTAGATGAACACTTAATGAACGTTTAGACACTTCAGAATGGCTAATCATGGCTAATCACCTGGGATTTTGCCTGTGAAGACAGTGTTGCTAAAAAAAATAAAATAAACCAACAGTTTATGAGGGAAAAAAAGCTATTTCGAAGCAGAAAACTGAGCGAAAATTGATCAGATCCATTCAAGCTGAAAGAAAGGATCTGCTCGTGATTCTACACATACGAGCTCACTGGTCTAGCACGTCGGAGGTGGCGTCATGGATTGTGTTTGCATGGCTGCTTCTAGAACAGGCTCAATAATCTTTATTGGTGAAGAACACATGATGGTAGCAGGCGAATTAATTCCTAAGCCTATAGACACATTCGGTCTGGCAATTTTCTCAGGGAGTCCCTGAATCGATGCAGTTATTGCAAGCAAGGAATATACAAACAAATATTGACAGCCTTAAAATGATCCGTTCCAATACTCTCAGTTGTTTAACACACCTAACACACAAATATCTGGAACTTAAAGCTCAAAATATCCATAACAAAAACTAGTTATGTAAGAATTTAAAGTCATGAAGGGATTTTTATTTCGAAATACTGATATTACATCCAAAATGATTCACTTCCATTTAATCATCTTAGCACTGCTTGTTCACTTGGAACCCCAAAAAATTACTTTTCAGCTGTATTCTGTATACATAAGGGTTTTTTTTACACCTGGTCACTTCATGCGTTTTCTATGATCAAATAGCTATCCGATGGTAAAAAGACCAGGTCTAAATGCCCTCCAAAATGTTTTTGAGACGGATATAAATCCAATCGTTCAAACCACTTCAGGAGGTCTGGGACGCATTTCAGATGAAACTGGACAGGTGTAAATGAATGTGGTCGTTCAAGCCACATACGTCAGCACTATACTCCTCCCAAATGGAAGTACGTCACTCACAAGTGATCTTTCACCCAGGTGTCTCGTTGTGTCTTAAAATGCGCTGCTGCTGCCAGCCAAAATGCAGCAAAGAGTAAATGCTGTTTTTTGTAGCCGTCGTAACTTAAGTTTTTTCGTCTTCTTTTTGATTGCTTTCTGAAATTCACACACACCAAAGCGTGTTCCATTTCAATTACCCCGGAAATGAGGTAAAATATATTTGCATTTTGGGCGGGAGTAGAAAGATCAGATTGATATCCAATTCGCCAAGACGCATTTATGTGGCCTAATGTAAATGGAACAGTTTTAACAAATCAGATAGCTATCGGATCAGAGAAAACACATGAAGTGACCAGGTATAAAAAGGCCCATACATATACATCTGTATACATTTTTGATATATTCCTCCCAAAATGACCTGCTACAAAACCTCCACCCTTCATGAAACAAGTAAACTCCCAACCAATTTTCATTACCAGCTGCACTGCTGAAGAGCAAAACCTGCTTTCAGATCTAGATATACAGATCTGGGAAACTTGTGAATTTGGGCAAAAATTAAACATTTAATAGTTTTCTTGAGAGCCACAAAGATTTAATTGAGGAAAACTAAGATCCAAAACTCTGATCTTTGTTTAAAAAGGCTGGTCCAGAAAGTGGAGACACTTTGGCAAACATTCGACTGAATTTGAATCATTCAAGAGCTTCAAGAGTTTTCCACTCATGTGGTGAATCACAACTAGGCCTGTCATGATTATTATATAATCACCAATAAAGCATGGGAGTAGAAATTGGGTAAGCGTATCCATTAAGCTGATGCAAAAAAAAAAAAAAAAAACTACTGGTATGAACTAATAATACCAGAGTTTAACTAGTGATCCTTCATGCTGTCCAACTGAGCAGGAAAGAACAAGATGCTCACAGGTCCTGGTCTTTCCTGGATTCTTGCTATTCCAAAAGCTTTTATTAAGCAATGACTTAAAAATTTGATTGAATTACATTTTATTTAGATTGAGCATTTGGCAGTGGAAACTGAGTGTCACAACAGCTTTACAAAAACCTGGATATCAGTTTAAAATCTGTCCAAATTGAGCAAGCCAGAGGTGACTGTGTGTGTGTGTGTGTGTGTGTGTATGTGTCTGTGTGCTTGTGTGTTTGGGGGTGGGGGTGGGGGGTGGTTCTGAGGCATCATGACAAATAAACCTTGAGTGGATTTAAAAGGAATCCTCGTCTGAGTGTCACTGAAGAGTGCGATTATAAAGCCTTTCTCTCTAGGAATCAAAATAGAAGATAGAAGAGTCAAGCAGTGCTGTATTGATGGAAATCTGAGAATGAATCGTCTGATTTCTTTGATTTCGAGTCGAAAGTTTCAAAGCGCAGTGACGGACTCGATAATGATCGAGACTTATGGGTGAGAATAAACGTTTGCTGGAAAGTGGAGTCTTCAGGATAGAAAGGACATCCTGAACAACCTTTAGGGTGAAGACTAAAATATATTTCGTTTCGGTAATCTTTGCTCCGGAAAGGGAGTTAAAAAGGCACGAGAGAGTGGAATGGATTTAGAGAGCGGACGTTTAAACCAGAGTAATGTTAACAAGTTACTAAAGTGAACATTGGATAATCTTGGCTTTAAATTAGATTCGGATATTAAACCACTAATAATTTTTGGACACAAATGAACACACAATGAGTTGCATTAGAAGACTAGATGTAAACACTGGCTTACCTGAACCATTGCACCCCCGTGTATTCCACTCTCCAACTTTGTTTACTGAAAATTAATGTGTTAAACTTTAGCTTTGATGAAAAAACTTATCATATACAAAGTTCAACAGCAATTGTCTTTATAGTAAAAAACATCATTCAAAAGTGAACGTTAACTGCAGTTCCATGTTTCTGTGGAAATTCACTTCTACATGTGAATGCTGTTAAATTATGTCATTGTAGGAAAAACAGGAACCCATAGGGCCCTACGGAGACGAGTGCATGTGGGTGTGTATATTCACCTCCAGTAAGATGGAGTGCAGAGAGTTCTCCCTCTAAACCTGAGCCCTGAGCTGCTCTCTCTGCCATCAATTTCAGAGAACTGAGCGGTTCCTGAGGCTGATGAAGAAGAAAGAGCAGAGTATCAGAATCCATGCACATACAGGTGTGTGCACACACAGCCAGCAATACAAAAAGTATGCTACACCATCTGTGATAAATGCACAATTTAATATTATAATATAAACATTTTAGATGCTACCACTCTAGTCCATTATATTTGTGCAGAGAGGCAGGGTTTCAATGCAATGGACTGAGTTAAAGAGCACAACACTACTCTGTTCTGGCATCTAGGTGGTGGAACAAACTTCGTCTGAACTGCTGAGTCACTGGCAGTCTTTACACTCAACCTGATGTACTTTAATTAGCACTTAAAAACAGCCCTGTGTAGTCTGGTGTAATGTAGTGTAGTGTAATCTAGTGTAGTGAATGTGGTGTAGTCTAGTCTAGTCTAATGTAGTCTATTCTAGTGTAATGTAGTATATTCTAGTGTAGTCTAGTGTAGTGAAGTAAATGTGGTGTAGTGTAGTCTATTGTAGTTTAGTCTAGTGTAGTGAATGTGGTGTATCGTAGTCTAGTGTAGTCTAATCTAATATAATGCAGTCTAGTGTAGTGTAATCTAGTCTAGTGAAATTTAGTCTAGTGTAATGCAGTCTAGTGTAGTGTAATCTAGTCTAGTCTAGTCTAGTGTAATCTAGTCTAGTGTAATCTAGTCTAGTGTATGTGGTGTAGTGTATTCTAATGTAATGTAGTCTATTCTAGTGTAGTGTAGTGTAGTGTAGTGTAATCATCACTCCTCGCACTGCACCATGCAACCTCCAATCTACCAGCACTGCTCGACTGGTTCCACCATCTCTCAGGGTAAGAGGCAAGTACACTACAAGACTCTTCTCTGTTCTGGCACCAAGTGTAGTGTAGTCTAGTGTAATGTAGTGTAGTCTAGTCTAGTGAATGTGGTGTAGTGTAGTCTAGTCTAATGTAGTGAATGTGGTGTAGTGTAGTCTAGAAAATGAAGTCTAGTGTAGTGTAGTGTAGTGTAATGTAGTCTAGTGTAGTGTAGTGTAATCATCACTCCTCGCACTGCACCCCGCAACCTCCAATCTACCAGCACTGCTCGACTGGTTCCACCATCTCTCAGGGTAAGAGGCAAGTACACTACAAGACTCTTCTCTGTTCTGGCACCAAGGTGGTGGAATGAACTTCCCCTAGAGGTCCGGACAGCTGAGTCACTGGCTATTTTCAAGCGGCGGTTGAAGACCTACTTATTCAGGAAAAGCTTCAACTTCTTCATTGTAACTTTGAACAAATTTTTTTAAACTCATGGTATCGTAAGTATGTAACCTTGTGAACCAGCATTAATGTATTCAATGCTAGAGATTTAAGCACTTATGTACGTCGCTCTTGATAAGGGCATCTGCCAAATGCTGTAAATGTAGTGTAATCTAGTCTAGTGAAATTTAGTCTAGTGTAGTGTAGTCTAGTGTAGTGAATGTGGTGTATCGTAATCTAGTGTAATGTAGTCTATTCTAGTGTAATGTAATCTATTGTAGTGAATGTGGTGTATCGTAGTCTAGTCTGGTGTAGTCTAAGCTAGTGAAATGTAGTCTAGTGTAGCGTAATCTAGTCTAGTGAAATTTAGTCTAGTGTAATGTAGTCTAGTGTAGTGTAGTCTAGTTTAGTGTAGTCTAGTGTAGAGAATGTGGTGTAGTGTAGTCTAGTGTAATGTAGTATATTCTAGTGTAGTGAAGTGAATGTGGTGTAGTGTAGTCTAGTGTAATGTAATCTATTGTAGTGAATGTGGTGTATCGTAGTCTAGTCTGGTGTAATCTAATCTAGTGTAATGTAGTCTAGTGTAATGTAGTCTATTGTAATGTAGTCTAGTCTAGTAGTGTAATGTAGTCTAGTGTAGTGTAATCTAGTGTAGTGAAATTTAGTCTAGTGTAATGTAGTGTAGTGTAGTCTACTATAGTGTAGTCTAGTGTTATGTAGTCTATTCTATTCTAGTGTAGTGTAGTCTAGTCTAGTGTAGTGAAATGTAGTCGTGTAGTGTAGTCTAGTCTAGTGTAGTGAAATGTAGTCGTGTAGTGTAGTCTAGTCTAGTGTAGTGAAATGTAGTCGTGTAGTGTAGTCTAGTCTAGTGTAGTGAAATGTAGTCGTGTAGTGTAGTCTAGTCTAGTGTACTGAAATGTAGTCGTGTAATGTAGTGTAGTCTAGTGTAGTGAATGTGGTGTAGTGTAATGTAGAGTAATGTGGTGTAGAGTATGTAGTGTGGTGTGGTGTAGAGTAATGTAGAGTAGTATAGTGTAATGTAATGTAGTGTGGTGTAATGTAGAGTAGTATAGTGTAATGTGGTGTGGTGTAATGTAGTGTAGTGTAGTGTAATGTGGTGTGGTGTAGTGTAGTGTAATGTAGAGTAGTGTAGTGTAATGTAGTGTAGTGTGGTGTAGTGTAGTGTGGTGTAGTGTGGTGTAGTGTAGTGTGGTGTGGTGTAGTGTAGAGCAGTGTGGTGTAGTGTAGAGCAGTGTGGTGTAACGTAGAGCAGTGTGGTGTAACGTAGAGCAGTGTGGTGTAACGTAGAGCAGTGTGGTGTAACGTAGAGCAGTGTGGTGTAACGTAGAGCAGTGTGGTGTAACGTAGTGTGGTGTAACGTAGTGTGGTGTAACGTAGTGTGGTGTAACGTAGTGTGGTGTAACGTAGTGTGGTGTAACGTAGTGTGGTGTAACGTAGTGTGGTGTAACGTAGTGTGGTGTAACGTAGTGTGGTGTAACGTAGTGTGGTGTAACGTAGTGTGGTGTAACGTAGTGTGGTGTAACGTAGTGTGGTGTAACGTAGTGTGTGTAACGTAGTGTGGTGTAACGTAGTGTGGTGTAACGTAGTGTGGTGTAACGTAGTGTGGTGTAAACGTAGTTGTGGTGTAACGTAGTGTGGTGTAACGTAGTGTGGTGTAACGTAGTGTGGTGTAACGTAGTGTGGTGTAACGTAGTGTGGTGTAACGTAGTGTGGTGTAACGTAGTGTGGTGTAACGTAGTGTGGTGTAACGTAGTGTGGTGTAACGTAGTGTGGTGTAACGTAGTGTGGTGTAACGTAGTGTGGTGTGGTGTAGAGTATGTGGTGTGGTGTAGAGTATGTGGTGTGGTGTAGAGTATGTAGTGTGGTGTAATGTAGTGTGGTGTAGAGTATGTAGTGTGGTGTAATGTAGTGTGGTGTAGAGTATGTAGTGTGGTGTAATGTAGTGTGGTGTAGAGTATGTAGTGTGGTGTAATGTAGTGTGGTGTAGAGTATGTAGTGTGGTGTAATGTAGTGTGGTGTAGAGTATGTAGTGTGGTGTAACGTAGTGTGGTGTGGTGTAGAGTATGTGGTGTGGTGTAGAGTATGTAGTGTGGTGTAATGTAGTGTGGTGTAGAGTATGTAGTGTGGTGTAATGTAGTGTGGTGTAGAGTATGTAGTGTGGTGTAATGTAGTGTGGTGTAGAGTATGTAGTGTGGTGTAATGTAGTGTGGTGTAGAGTATGTAGTGTGGTGTAGAGTATGTAGTGTGGTGTAGAGTATGTAGTGTGGTGTAGAGTATGTAGTGTGGTGTAATGTAGTGTGGTGAAGTGTAATGTAGAGTAGTGTAGTGTAGTGTAGTGTGGTGTGGTGTAATGTAGTGTGGTGAAGTGTTATGTAGAGTAGTGTAGTGTGGTGTGGTGTAACGTAGTGTGGTGTAACGTAGTGTGGTGAAGTGTTATTTAGAGTAGTGTAGTGTTATGTAGAGTAGTGTGGTGTAATGTAGTGTGGTGAAGTGTAATGTAGAGTAGTGTAGTGTAGTGTAGTGTGGTGTAGAGAATGTAGTGCAATGTAGGATAGTGTAATATAATGTACACCGTACCCCCATACCTATATTACACATTTCCACAACCTTCATTCCCTTTTATGAAAGATTGCAGTACTTTTGGAGCTGACTCTAGATTGTCCATTTGTGTTTTTAAATATGCATTTAAAAAAACACAACCATTAATTTATTTCAATAATCTGCTACAAGTTGTGTATGTGTGTGTTTGTGTGTAGCGTATCTGACCTTGATGGCATCAGCTGCTTGTGTGTAAGAGTGAGGTCCATTCAGCAGGCTTCCCCCACTTGGTTTACTCTCACTATACGACGGCGACGGTGAGCTGGTAGCAAGAGTGATAGGCCCCAGAAGGCTGGACACGCTGTCCTTACTGTTTGGTCAGTAAGTAGAGAAGAACGCAGGGCATTTTAGGTTTAACTCGAAATCAAACTGGTTAGGGCAAACATGGAATAGTGAGGAAAACATCAGTATGTTGCACAATCCAAACATTTTTTCTCAAAAGTGTAGAGATAAAGACTGAAAATGGAAACTTTGCATTTGCTATAGCACACAACCTACACCCCGCACTCCAAGAAAAGGGCAGTGCCAGGCTCTAACCGTGTGCAAACTCAGTAAGCCTTTACTTAAAAAGTATATACTCACGGCAGATTGGTTGTGGAATTTAAGGTTGAGGCTTGGTTGGTTTGTA
Source organism: Tachysurus fulvidraco (assembly GCF_022655615.1). Lineage (NCBI taxonomy): Eukaryota > Metazoa > Chordata > Actinopteri > Siluriformes > Bagridae > Tachysurus > Tachysurus fulvidraco. The sequence goes on along the minus strand of NC_062524.1, from coordinate 11,774,096 downwards.
ACTGGCTGGCACTACCAAGGGCAGAATCAGACACGCTATCTGCTACTACGGCACTATAGGCTGGAGAGAGAGCGGGTGGAATGAAAGCCTCTTCTAAACAGCAACATTTGAAAGAAAGTTTGTGATCAAGTACATCTTTTTAAGCCAAAGCCTGATCATAATGCTTATAAATTTTCTAACAACGTTGATAACCATCACTTACTCGTGCCACCATTCTGTTTCTGCCCACTAGGTGGCTGTGCAAGCCCTGAGCTCCCCACAGCCGTTGCACTTCCTGATGTAGAGTTTCCCCCGTTACTCCCAATGACGCCCACGCTGCTCGTCTGCACCAGTCCCACTCCAAGAGGGCTGGGCGTCACCAAAGACGAGGGCTGCACTGTAGACTGTGTGGTCCCGAGACATAAAACTGCACTGCTCATGCCTGTAGTGCCTGGTGCTGACCCAAGGAGACCTGTTGAAACACTGTTTCCATTTGTGCCAGCCGTTGGAACGCCACTGGAGCTTGTGACATTGGCGTTAACTGTGGCGTTGGAAGTGCCAGATGCAGCGGCCTGGGCATATGGTGCTGGGGTGGAAGCTTGCAGGGGCGCTGGCAGACTGGTCCTGGATGCCGGCATCCCTGAAAGACCAAGGCTAGGAATTTGGCTAACACCACTGGTGGCCGGTGCACCACTTTTGGCTAGGCCCAGGCTGAGAGCATGGCTTAAGCTGGAAGCAGGACTTGGAGTGAGCGGAGACTGGGCCTGGTTGCTGGGTGTATTGATACTGGAAGGAGACGTGGTTGATGTGGGGTTGGGTAAGAGGATACTGGAGGGAGCTGCAGGGGCAGAGGTGCTGGATTGAAAGTTAAAGGCATTTTTGGATTGATGCTGCTGTTGGCCATGCTGCATTTGCTGCTGGATGGCAGAGCTGTAGCTGCATGAGTTTTGTACATGGCCTCCGATGTTGCTCAGGAGGCTGCTGCCTCCACCTCCTGAGCTGCTGCTGCTGCTTGCTATGGTGGCCACAGACACCACCGAGGTAGAGGAGGATCCCAAAGAGGATGAAGAGGACGATGAGGTTGAGGAAAGAGATGATGGATTGCCATTCTTTACCGGAGACTAAGGATGGGGGGGGGAAAGGAATCATTTATTAATCATTTTAATGCATTTGATGGTTAATTTATTACTCCTTCCATAAATGAGAGGATGTTAAAAAAAAAATTACCTGACTGAATTCACTATCTGTGGAACGACCTCGCTTCTTATCATCCTCAGAATTCTTCAAGAGGAAACAAAAATAAATAAATAAATAAATATCAAGAGATCAGTTTACAGCATATTTCTTATAAAGTTCTTAAGTTCTTATACACTTCAAGCCGTTTTCTTCAGTTTAAAATATCTACAACTTAATGAATTGAGCCATCTTACTGTAGTGCAAGTAGCCGGGGATGGAGGTATTGGGGAAGACGAAGTGGTGGAAGTCGGTGTGGAACTGGAGTGCTGGAAGATTTCATCCTCTGCATGCGCTGGAGGAGAAGTGGCGACCAGAGGCTGGGCTAAATGTTTGATAGAGAAATACAGAAAAACGTTTCCACATACCGTAACTGCTTCAAAAAGATTCGAGAGCCAGGCATGCAAAGAGGAACTCCTATAGCTTACATATTTCCTCCAGGTCCAGGTCATCGTAGAGGAATTCGTTCTCCTCAAAGTCAGGATCCTGAGAAGACTCGATGTAGTACTCCACGTCATCTTTGATCTTGCGGATGGAATCCACCTGTACCGAGTCGTTATCTAGCATTCGCAAAATGGTCTCCAGCATGCAGATGTGGTAGCGGTGCCTCTCAATCAACTTCTTCAGCTCTTCTATCCGATCCTGTTTCTGAAAGCATACAGAGCTTCCACTGAGATACAGCTTAAAAGTGATACTTGTTGCCTGGGTGTCCTGTACGACTGACTGTTTAATCAGTGAATAGCTGTAAATGTCTAAAAGCCCTGTGAAGACTGGGTTTGACGTTAAAACGGTTAAACCAACATAAAGACAAGAAAGCTGTCTACGGTATGAATTCAGAATTTAGAAGAAAATTCTCTCTGCCAATTTATAAAGAAATGCTTCCAGTTTAACTGGGAGGAACTTAATCATGCAGCAAGACAATGGGGTTTTGGCTGTGTGAAATTGTTAAGAAAATGTTCTAAAAGAGTCTAAGAATGATCTGAGAGAGCTGCTAATTTAGCTTAAAAGTTTCTAACTAGTAATCTTATCTTCAGAATGATTCAGGACCTCAGAGCAACTCTGAACAAGAAAAATACAACTTTTATCTTAGAGAGGAGGCAGGGCTAAACCTTTTACTAGTTATGATGCATTGTTTTGAAGACTGTGATTGGCTATCTAATAACTAGCGTTTTTCAAATCTAACGTTTTATAAACCTTCACTTTGTCTCTATATTAAGAAATTTGAGACTATATCGTGTAGGGATGACATTCCTGACATTAGAGATGCACTAACATCTGTATGTTATAAATAGGGTTGCAAAATTCCGGGAATTTTCAAGGTTGGAAACTTTCCATTGGAATTAATGGGAATATATGGAAATAAACTGGGGGGAAAAAAATCTTGCAGCATAATTTTGTTTAAAACAACAAGATTTAATGCCATTCAATTTGTACCTTGTGTTCCTCGGTCACTTGCACACTGCTTACTGGAGGGCCATTGAGGCCAAACCCCCTGCTTGTACTTACATTCTTCCATAACATGCACAGTAACACTTTATTTTAGGGTCATTTAACTAGTTGCTTATGAGCATGAATATTAATAGAATATCGGCTATTTATTAGTACTTATTAAACACATATTAATGCCTTAATCTGCATTACCTTATTCTACAATACCTAAACTTAATACCAAAACCTTCTAACTCTTAATAAGCAGTAAATTAGGAGTGTTACCACATGCACAGATTATTTGATGACCCACCCCCACACACTCACTCCCCCCTGAAATAAAAAAAAAATTATTATCCTCCATATATCACTTAAAGGGGGGGATTCACCATTTTCCAGGCCTTGACTATGACAGAAGCAGAGACCTATTAAGCTTGAGAAAAAATGCTTCATTTTACATTTTGATTAGGACTTTTTTTTTTTTTTTAGAAGCGCAAGGGTGGGGGATGCTTTCAATTTACAGCAATCATAGGGAAATACGTTTATTACAACTATCGAGTTTATTATGTTTATTACAAGCATAATAATGTTTATTATGCTTTTGTGTTACTCAATGAAAGAATCAGTTAAAGCTCTACTTACAATTAAATCAGGCAAGATGTCATTTTTTAAATTTGTATCACCTTGCATGCATGTCTGCTTACGACCAAACAAAATGTTTATTTATGTTTGTATATGATATAGTTTATATAGTTTTCCCTATATTTCTAAATAATTCCCATAAATCCCTGTAAATTTCCATAAATTCCCATAAAGTTTCCAATTTTGAATATTCCCAAAATTACCCAGATTAAGTTCCCGTGGAAAGTTTCCAGAAATTTACCGTAAACTTTCTGCCCCTTTGCAACCCTAGTTATAAATGTAATAAATGTAATGTAACTGTAAACATCATGTAAATATGTTAACTCAAATATAATCCCTACACGATCGAATCTGTATTGTCTTATTAAATATTGTTTACAACACATTTCTTCTCCCTCTTCACTTTTCTGTCATTTTCTCCTCTGATAAAGAAACTCTAAATCATCTTAACGGTCCTTCTCACTACTAATTTTCTTAGAATTGTGTCACTAGGAGAAACTCTTTACACCAAGACATTTCATGAATATGGGCCGTGGTCTCTAAAGCTAGACATTTGCGTGTTCTGTCACTAGTGTAGGACTGAAAAGCATGTTTGTGTAAGACCTCAATTCTTAGACATCAGTTAGAAATTACGCAAAAAGAAAATAAATGCAGTATATTAGGGCTTTGCAATTAATTGCAATCACAAAAAAAGTCACGATTTAAGAACATGCAATTTCTAAACCGCATAAGGCTGCGATTTTATCTATTAAGATGTTAACCAATCAGAGCTCACATAGCGCACCGTACAAATTACAGCTAAGCTGAGCGGGAGAAATATGTTAACCAATCAGAGCTCACGCAGCGCACGAGGAAGCTAGGCGGAAGAACCGAATAGGCGAGCGGGAGGAAAGAACATAAAATATGGATGCAAGTCAAAATAAAAATGATTTGGTTCCAAAGAGAAATTCAACGTCAGTCAGGCGCATTTTGGATTCAGGAGAGAGGATGTGTCACAGAGCAAGGTAATTTGCAAGACTTGTGAAATGATTATTCCAATGAAATGGAGCAATACTACAAATCTGTTCCAACACTTAAAACAGCGCCATAAAAAACTGCATGATCAATGCATGTTGACAAAGTATATCAAAACAAACAAAAGCAGACATCAAAGCCAGTCCGAACAGATTGAACAAGTATCCATTGTTCAAGCATTTGCAAGCACCATGCCTTATGAGATAGGATCAAAACGGCACAAAGAAATTACCGACGCGTTCACATATCATATATGCAAAGATATGATGCCTGCGCACATCGTTAGTAAAGACGGCTTCCGAAGACTAATACAAACACTCGACAAAAGATACCAGCTGCCATCTCGCACTCATTTCACACAATTTGCTCTTCCCGAAATGTATGAGAAATGTAAGGCAGGCGTTGAATACGAGCTCAAGCAGGTGAAATACTACGCCACGACCACAGATATGTGGTCCAGCAGAACGATGGAGCCGTACATGAGTTTAACGGTCCACTATATTAAGGTTATATGAGGTTAATCAATCTTGATTTATTTCATGTCTGTTTTTAAGACAATTTATTACAGTTTTGTTTATCTTGCAGTTAGTACTACTGTACAGTATGTTATTTCATTGTGAAATGTGTGCACTGGAAAACTGTTTTGAAGTATATTTATTATGACTGGAATTTACTTTAGTTAATCTTAATTTATTTTATGTTGTCTGTTTTAAAGACAATTTAACTACAGTTTTGTTTATTAAACTATTAATACTATGTTATTTCATTGTGAAATGTTTTGTTATGCACTTCTTGTGCACTGAACACATTTAGAAAAAGCATGTTTGAAAAAGTAAAAACACTTGCCAAAATCGCAATATTCATTCAGAAAATCGCAATATGATTATTTTGTCCATATTGCACAGCCCTACAGTATATGCAAATAATTATACTCAGCAAATGCATTCAAACCAAAAAACAAATGGATGAACACAAGAACAGACCTCTTTGTCTCCTTTCTTCTTCCGTGTCTGAACTGAGAGTGACTCCACCTCACTTTCAAACTGGTCCACTTTCATGTTTAACATGTATATCGTCGACTGTGGGACAGGAGCAGAGCAGAAGTTTGTGGATTAATAGGAGTCTGATGCACTGTGATGCGTTCGGTGTTTGGGTTAATGACATGAATAGAAAACATGAGCAGGTGGGGTTTGGGCATACTGAACCCTCGCTCTTACCGTGAGCCACTGTCCAACCTCCTCTTTCTCTTTTTGTGCAGGATCAACTTTCTGAGCAAGACCGAGTCCCTCTTTGGAGTACGCTTTCGTTTTTGTTTCTCGCTCCACAATCTTAAAGCGCTCCATTTGCTGAGGAAAAAAATAAAGAAATAAACAATTTCTAAATTAACAAATCCGAGGCAAATATTTGCTTATTTAAAAAATGTTGACTGAGCCTTACACACAACGCTTTATTGCTGAACTCCATCAACTTAAGTCTAATTAAAAGTAAAGCAGGTTCTTCAGCAGGCTCTGTGAATCACTGTTCGATCTAAATGTATTAAGAAGCCTCTCGCACACTGTTTATCTACCTGACTTCCTGACTAATGTTTTTAAATGTTATTTTTATTTACTTTAGAACTTCAACTCTATTTCCACGTCATGTGGTTCTAAATTAGAGTTCAGTCAGAAAGGGATAGAAATAATTCAATGAATGCGCTCGACCCTGTTCCGTACTAGTCACAAATCTGAGATTCTGCAACTCTGATTTCACAAGACAACTGACCTCATGCACACTGATGAAGAACAGAAATGCGTTAACTATGTACATACACTCAATACTTATCCTTCAATGTGTCTGTTTAAAAGAATGAGTGAAAAAATGTCTTCTGGAAAACCAAATCTAGCACCTTGAGCTAGAAAAACAGAATGTAGCGGGGACTTTAATGCCACATTAGGCTAAAGGTTGTAACTCAATTTCCTGAAGAAAAAAGAAAGAAAGAAAGAAAAAAAAAACACCCCCCCTGCCTTGGATGTCCTACACTAGAACTTAGGAGGTCTTTTGTCCCACATGTTCAATAAGTAACGTTAACTCCCAGCATGAACAGAAAATAAAAGCAGCACTATTTCCCTCTAAAAAAGTTGACAAACTGATCAGAAATAACAAAGGACCAAGAGATGATGTGAATATAATTGATTATCAGGTTACAATTACAACCTGGCAAGGGGTGGGATGTTTTAGGCAGCAAGTAAACAGTCAGTTCTCCATGTTGGGGGGGGGGGGTATCTGAGCAACTGAAGAGCTGAACTGTGATGGTTAGAGGACTGGGTAGGATCAGGGTTGTTGACTGAAGGATCTGGGTTCAAGCAGCAGCACTGCCAAGCTGCCACTGTTGGGCACTTGATCAAGGCCCCAAACCCTCACTGCTTTTCACTGTAAAATAAAGACTTCTATTCTATAAACTGCATGAGGAGTTCAGGGCTTTGACTTGGCCTCCATATCCCCCAGATCTCAATCTAGCCCACAGAGGTCCAACCTCACAACGTGCAGGATTTAAAGGATCTTTAGGCAAAATATTAGTATAAAAAAGGGCAACTATTTAGATTTATAAAGATTATAAATGTTTCATAAAGAGTAATGTTTTAGGCAGGAAACATGGGAAGTAAAAGGAACAAATGAATAGAAGTTTTTTTATCGCCACATATACATTACAGCAGAATTCTTTCTTCACATATCTTTGGAGGTTGGGGTCTGAGCAGAAAGTCAGACATGACACGTCACCCTTGGAACAGTTCAAGTAAAAGGCCCAACAGTGACAGCTTGGCAGTGCTATGGCTTGAACCCCAGTCCTCCGATCAACAACCCAGAGCCTTAACCGATGAACCCCACTGCACCAAAGTGAGATGGCAGGTCCCTTTAAGGTCCTTGATGGCATCAAAAATGACCATGATCTTAAGTCTAATTTTAAAGTAAAGTTAAATGTATTAAAATGCCTCTCACACACTGTTTATATACCCAACTTCTCGGACTAATGTTTTTAAAATGTAATTTACTTTAGAATTTCAATTCTATTTCCACTTCAATCCTGCACTGTACAAAAAGAAAAATTATAATCAGAATAAGATGATTTTAATCCAATAAACCCATCGACTCCTTATATCAATATAGGCAATGTCAATATAGGCCTCCTTATAGGCAATATCACAGTGTGGCCACCATCATCCTCTGACCTCAACCTTAAAAGGTAGATTTATAAGGATCGGCAGAAACCTCAAAACAGCAGCTCTATCAAAGAAGAGCTAGTAAGGTGTATAGTAAGGTGTAACTTGATGTGTAAATGTTTTTCGATTTTAATTGCATGTGTATTTGGAAAAAAAACACCTGTTCATGCATGAAATAATCTGATTTCTGTTTCTGATTAATATAATCATTTGGAACGGCATATTTTTGAGTTCTTTTCAAAATATTACAAAAAGCTGCTGACCTCAGCAGCAGTTTTGTCTTGTACCGTACCGACGCCCACACTTTAGTTTCATTGTTTTTTAAAAATGTACTTGTATTTAAGAAAAATTTTAAAAACTGCATGTGCATAACAATTGGAAGACGATACATCTCGTTTATGCAAAAGTCCACCACTGTCCATATGTCAAATACAGTTTAATCATAACCAGTCACCAATTCTCTCTCTCTCACACACTCACACACACACGGTCACTCACTGTCTCTATTAGTTTGCGGTTGTCCACTAGCTGCCTTTTGTCTTTGATCTCGTTTGAGGCCACCCACGTCTTAATCTGGTCTCGGAGGCGCTGGAAGAGAGAGGGGAAAGAAGGACAAACCGAGTGAGAATGAAAGACGGTGAGGACTATAAGGAGAAACCGAGAGTCGGCTTGTACGCTTGAGTCCAGCGTGCAGAGACTTGCCCTGTGAGGCCGTGTCACAGATGACCTCACACAGGGGGACAAACGTACTGTATATGTATCTGCCCTAGCAAAAAAACTTAGCAGTTCACCAAAGCACAAAAGATGGATGAATGTATGGTTACAAGCATTAACTCGACGTTTCTTTAACATTACACCGTAAATTCAGCATGTTAGTATTTGCTCCGATTGTTCAGCAGTTTTGTTAATACACAAGCATCTTCTGTACTTTTGGTTTTGCTTCCTTTCTGCAGCCATAGCAGGATTCATTTTTTATCTACGCAACACCTCAGTGGAATTGCGTGGCATAGCAACATGTTTAATGTTCATTACACATATGTTCTTTATAAGACAGACAATAATAAAAGAACTCTAATATTCTTCTTAACTGTTAAAAAAAAACTCCACTCTTCTCTCTTATGAAGTCTTTCCACTAGATGTTGTTGTGTGTCTGTGTGGATTTGTGTTCATTCAGCTACAAGAGCATCAGTGAGATCAGACACTGATGATGTAAGAGTGAGGAGGTCTGGGGTTCAGTCTGTGTTCCAGTTCATCACAAAGGTGTTCAGTGGTGTTGAGTCAGAGTCAGGGTTCAGTGCAGGACACGAGTTCTTCACTCCAACCTACACACTCCGTGTCTACATGAAGCTTGACCACCATCACCATGAACGAGAGAAGTGGATCCCCAACCACTGGATAAGAGCTGAATTAATCTACCGCACTGTATAGGAGGCGAAATTAAATAAAGAGCTTTATGTGTGGGAAACGACTGTTGTGTGTGAAACGATCAGGATATCAGCAGTTTAAAAACCAGACACTCACACAAGCAGGTCAGAACAAACGTCACACTTGTTCTTCATTCTGATGTTAGATGTGAACTTTAACCGAAGCGCTTGACCCGAATGTGTGTTATTACGTACTGAGCTGCTGCCACGTGATTGGCTGATTAGAAAACTGCATAATGAAGCGGCTGCAGGGTAAGGTGAACGAAGTATCTGAGAATTTAAATGCTTTATAGTGATTCTTGTGAATACAGATGCAACACGATCGTCTGGAAAGTAAACAGCTCGAATGGAAGAAAGCAAAAATGTTTTGTAACTTTTAGTTTACTGACAGAAAAGAAAAGAGAAGAAAAAAGAGAAGAGAAGAAAAGCAAAGTAAAGAAAAAAGATGAAAAAAGAAAAGAAGTAAAGAAAAACAAAAGAAAAGAAAAGCAAGAAAGACCAAATGGGTGTAATGTGTCACCTGTAATTTTTTTATCTCTTTCTTGAGGTCAGCCTCATATTTCTCTTTTTGGTTAGCGTTGGCTGCATTGTGAAGCTGGAGAGAGAAAAACACACATACACACGCACATGCGCACACACACACACAGGAAGACACACATGCGCGCACACAGACACATACACAGACACACACATGCTTACTGAAGAGTAAACACTTAAAGGCAGAAGTGTATAAAAGACAGATTGGGCAAGTTGTTAAACACTTTAAAGGTAGTATCTCCGTTGTTTGACAAATGTTTCAGAAAACTGCGTTGGGCCGCCAAACAAAATCAAAACAAACGTGTAGCCAATGAGCAGAAAGGGGCGGTTCTTGTCAATACAGTATGTGCGAAGAGAGTGTTCAGTGTGCATGTGTGACATTAGCAGAAAACGGTTTTAACATTGAAATGGAGGATAAAAACAAAGAAAGCGAAGAAAGGCTTATGATAAGGCAAGAAGTAGGACCCGTGGATCAGCTTTCCAGCGCTGGAGAGAACTGAAGGCGCGGGAAGGCCTGCGATGAGACGCCGAGGGACTTTACTTAAGTTCATTTTTTTAACATGAAAATAATTCCCTCAAAAGTAAAAAGACATTTCCCCCAAATAAGTGTTGTAGTAGAACTATCATGACATCAGTGATGTATGAGCTGAATTTGGTGACAGTACAGTGTATTACAGTGAAGCTATTGACTGTTTTTTTTAGTATTCGCAGTCCCTTGGAATCTGTCTCTCAGCTGTGCGCACATAGAGATTTGTGTATTTTGTCCACCACGGAGGAAAGCTGATTTTGAGGAAAATTGGGTTGTGGCTGCCTCTCTACATTACTACGATAGAAAAGAGGTGTTCTTTGTGTAGTAACAGCGTTTAGCTCAGGAGTTATTGACTCGGTAACCTCCAATCTGTGAATATGCGGCCAACTTTACTTAAGACGCCGAGGTTGCTTTTTTCCTTCTCGATAGGTGAGTAACGTTGCTTTTGCTTTGTTTCACAGAACTAATATATGCCGTCCTCTGAATGATTATGCTTGTGTGTCATTTTTGCTCGTTTGTTTATCTGCAATTGTGATGTTCTTCCGTTCAGCTATGATAAAGACACATTTCTTTCCATTAGTTGCCTGGGTTACGTATGTATGTGTGGGCGGAGCTATCAATACAGGGGTTGGGGGCGTGTTTATTTTGGTAATTCAAATGTCAACATTGGCTTTCAAACAACGGAGACCCCACCTTTAATGGATCATATGATTGTATGTTTAAACATGAGAGTCTGCAGTCTGCACAGGATTCTGCTCACACTCACCTTCTGCCAAATGTCTTCAAACTGTTCTACTCCTTCGGCCACTTTCTTTAGACATCGATCAATTTCGCCTGCAACAAAAACAGAAAGAGGGAGTCAGGGGCTCGGACCGTGTGATCAGACATTAGAATCCCAAAAAAGTATTAGTGCTCCCAAAAAAAAAAGTCACTAGTTTGTGAACTCGATAACAACAAAAGGTCCAATAATTACTCATGAAATGACAAATTCATATCATATTCATGTCTAATCATTAACACCACAAAAACAAACAAACAAAACAGCGGTAGGATTCATTACAGCTCCAACACTACATTCCCAATTGTATCAGGAAGCTTATGTTTACTGATTTAATGTTGTTTTTGCAGAAGGTCAGGACAGTGAAACTGCAGGTGACCTGAAGATGACCTTCAGTCAACAAACCCCAGAAACATGGATGAAGTCCCACATCTGATCAGTTAGAAGCAGTTCTATAAGGTAAGGGGTCACACACATGTCCCCCAGGATGAAGAGAATAAAAGCCTTTAAGAAAGATTTCAGACTAAATGTCACTGGGGAACTCATGTGAAGAGTATAGAGGAAAAGTGTACACAATGTCTCTCTCTGTGTCTCCCTCTCTCTCGCTGTCTGTCCTTCTCTCTGCCTCTCCCCATCTGTCTGTCTGTCTCTTTCTCTCTATCTGTCTGTCCGTCTCTCACCCTCCCGTCAGTCTCCCTCCCCCTCTCTGTCTGTCCCTCTCTTCCTCCCCCTCTCTGTCTGTCCGTCTCTCCCCGCTCTCTGTACGTCTGTCTCTCCCCCCCTCTCTCCTTCTCTCTCTCTGTGTCTGTCTGTCCGTCTCTCTCCCTCTCTCTCAGTGTCTGTCTGTCCGTCTCTCTCCCTCTCTCTCAGTGTCTGTCTGTCCGCCTCCATCTCTCTCTCCCTGTCTCTGTCTCCCCCTTTGTCTCTGCACTACATACTGCTTCAGAGAGTTGTTTAAATGCAGATAAATATACAGGTTTTCCTGTCCAGGGTTCCCAGCGTGTGTGGTGGTATTGATGACGACGATGATGATGATGATGGAAACATTTCCCCCTCACCTTGTAGTTTTCTTTTATCAGCCATGACTTGACTAAGATGTTTTCTTCATGCCTTCTTTTGCTGTGAATAAACAAAACGCATGGTCAAGAGTCATTAACTAAAACACCTGAGGAGAGAAGGTTTGTCTCTTCTCGGCTCCTTTTAAGGTTAAAAAAAAGGAGGAAGGAGTTTTAGAACAAAAAGCTTTTTATTGTCCTCGATACACGGATGTGCCCAGACCTAGTGCTGCAACTGAGCAAAGCATTCAGATGGGTTTAGTATTCATTAAGTTATGTGTGGACAAGTGGGATGTTTTGGAGGACCTGTTAGAGGACCAGAGGTGGTCACTGATCCACATATTATAATTCGGCACAGGTCTTATGTAGCTCTCTGCATACGGGGACAAAACTCAAACCTCGTTAGGGAATTTTCAGCACCCGAAATGCGGATGGATTGGTGATGGTTTGGGCTGCGATATCACGGCATTCCCTCCGACCGCAGCAGAGTAAATACAGAAGAGCAAGTACATTAATCAGGATAGTTACAGGACAGGATCACAGAGCACTGTATGTGCTTTGTCACCTGGACAAGGAAAATAATCCACACAGACAGACAGAGCCTCGGCTGAAAAGTGCGCTCACTCGTCGCTCCGTTTGATCTGAATAAAGAGCTTATGAGTGCATTTCCATTTGCAGCATTTACTCCATTTAACCAAGACCCCGAGAGTTTGATCTGGTCCACACCGGAGTTAATTGTAGCACAGTTTGATCTCTGTGTTAAAGCAGTTTAAACCGGACTTTCTATATGGTGAAAGCCAGCCAAAAGAAATAAAATTAAATAAAAGAAAGTGTGTTTATTTGTATAAAATATTACTACTCCGTATTTGGTATAAACACATTTGTGGGCGTCAGTGCATGCAAACGAGCCATGAAGAGAAAGCACTTTAGAGGATCAGGTTTAGTCTTGTTTATTCTGCACAAACATTAACACACAACTTCTAAGATCCGTGTACAGATTTTCATGTACCAGAACCTCCTGCAAGGTAGCAAAAGTTATCCTAAACCATCCGAACGATGGAACATAAAGGGAACGTTACACAATGGTACACAGATGGATCATCTAGTGCCATCACAGCGTTTGAAACTTTGTTGACTCTGCAAACTTCAGCTACGTGTGCGTCTGCAGGAGAGCTGACGGCCAGTCGGCTCGCAGCGTTCTGAAGCTCGTGACCTTTTAAGCTAACAACAGATCTCACTCGGACAGACTGAAAAGTTAGATCATTCACTGCCATCTTCACACATGGCATGAACAGAGCTGGTCTAGGTTTCTGATCGAATCCCATTTCCACATTGAATCACTTTTCTGTTAAAGATCCATGGAGGTACCACAGAGGTATAACAACAAACATTGTAGCACAACAGCCCGAGCATTCACCCAATTATTTATTGCTCTTTTAATGCCATGTCAGCATCAATGGTTGGTTTCATGGTAAGTTTAAAGAGAGCAAAACCAGTCTTTCCTTTGATTCTTTTCTACAGCATCAACAAAATTTTTCCTGGTGAAACGTTTTAGAAGACGTACACTGTGGAATTGTTAAGAGGAAGACAGTCAATTAATTCAACAGTTTCCCAGTGACGATTTCCTCTAACGTGAACAATATGGTTATTTTAAATATCCTCGATACTGTAATTAATAACAAACCAGCAGGATTTTGTAATTTATGGCAACACCCAGCCGCTAAGATCAACAGCCAATCAGTGAACACTCTCCAGCTGGCTTTGGAAAAACAATTCAACATTCAGCTAACTATAGCGACAGCACTGCAATGCATAGAGCAACCGATGGCATCCAACAGGTGGCATTTAGCTTACCTTGCACTCGTGCTAGCTAACACGACAGCCGTCGTCGGATTCCAGCAAAATGTGGCATTTGTGATTCTCTCAAATCTGTAAATGTAAAATTAGATATGACATAACGCAACAAATCTGCATATGATTCCGCAAATGATTCTGCATATGATTCCGCATATGATTCCACAAATGATTCCTTCCACAAGGTCTACTGTGTTCCCCACTCACAACTTTCTTACATTTTCACCTGCAATTAGTTCCCACAGTCTGATGCACAAAAAACGTAGAACCACAGCCAATGTCCAAGGTTTTTAAGCAGATGTTCAATACTCAACACAATTGTAGCAGTAATGGTGCTGCCTAGCAGTAAGGTGAACACGGGAAACTTTTTTCTAACTGCTCCTGCTAAAGCGAGCAGTGGGAACATGCAGGAGTCTGTGATTCACAAGTTTTGTTACAGTGGTGAGAAAAACAACTCTATAAATAATATAAACCGTCGTCTAATGACGAGTAAAAACAGCTTCTGCTGGTATAGAAAAGTGGTGTGTGGTTGTGGGTCCGAAACGAAGCCGTGATTTCAGCGACATTTCACCAGAGATTTTTCTCAAATCTACCGGAAGCAGGTCTGGTGACCCCAATCTCGACGTTTGTTTACAGAATGTTTAAAAAGATAGCGGCCTCTGAGTTGCATATGATCCCTGTTACTCTCTCTTACCTCTCATTAGAGGTGTATAAAGGGAACGGTGAAGCCCACGGCACCGGTCACTGTACTGCTACAAGAAACAAACCACAAGCAAAATAAGTGACTTGTCAGGTTTCTAGTGTGAACTTCTGGTTGGTCTGCACACAGGCTCTGACAACACTGAATAATATCACAGATGATCGTTACATTAGTAGATGCAAAGCGCTCAAGTGAGGATCTCCTCAGAGAGACATGCTGTAAAAAAAAAAATTAATAAATAAAATCAGCCTGTCTCAATTACAACTTAAAAGCACCTTTCACATAGCATCATCTATCCATCCATCCATCTTTTGTAGTGCTTGTCCTACACGGTGTCACAAGGAGCCTGGAATCTTCTGGACAGGATTGCCAAACCATCACAGGGCACAATCACCGATTCATGCACTACGAACAATTAAGAGATGCCAGTCTGTCTTTATACTGAGGGATTTTATGCAATCTGAGCATACAGCCAGACTCCATCATAGTTAATACTAAAGGATTACTGCATGGTTTGTGTGAAGTGGGTTTGAAGTGACATCCTTTTTGTACTGACTGAGACGGGTGCAATAACCTTACGGCTTGATTTTATGACTGATTCCGTGATGAAGCCGAACTCTAACCATGTTCTGTTTACGTCGTCAATCTTTCAGAAAACGGGATCGGTTCACAACTGTCTTCCGTTCAGCCTCTGTTGTAGGAGCGACGGTCTCGTCAGTCTCCTTCTTCTTGGTGGTTTTTAGAATCAGTGATCACACTATGACAAAACAAAGCAAAATTTTCTAATACTGGTTTTTGGTTTTTGCCACAAGGACACAAAAGAATGGTTAATGCACAAAAGGAAGCGAAAAACTTGTTTAAGGTCGATGTTAAATCGGCGTGGCTGTGAACGACGTACAGCCACTGATGAGCTAACACAGTATTGGCTTAAGACCAGTTCACGTTCAGACACGGTACTTCTTGAACACTGACCAAACTAATGACTGTTTGGGAAATAAAGACAATCATCAACATCCAAGTTGAAACACTTCTGGCTAGCTTGTTATCTCTTTCCTGTGTCGGCAGTGATGCTACAACAGAACAGAGCCGCTAGCTGCTCTCTCTCTCTGTAACTGTTAAAACTACAGTACTGTACAAAAGTTTTAGGCAGGTGTGAAAAAATGCTGTAAATAAAGAATGCTTCCAGAAATAGTGTTTATTTCTATCAATTTACAAAATGCAAAGTGAGCAAACAAAAGAAAAATCTAAATCAAATCAATATTTGGTGTTACTACCTTCAAACCAGCATGAAGTGATGGCACGGCCCCCACAGAGCCCTGATCTCAACATCATCCAGTGTGTCTGGGATTACATGCAGAGACAGAAGGATGTGAGAAAGCCTACATCATCAGAAGATCTGTTGTTAGTTCTCCAAGATGTTTGGAACAACCTACCAGCCGAGTTCCTTCAGAAACTGTGTGCAAGTGTACCTAGAAGAATTGCTGCTGTTTTTAAGGCAAAGGGTGGTCACACCAAATATTGATTTGATTTACATTTCTCTTTTGTTCATTTATGAAAATAAATGTTTAACACTTCCATTTTTGAAAGCATTCTTTGTTTACAGCATTTTTTCACACCTGCCTAAAACTTTTGCACAGTACTGTACCTGGTTATGAGCTTTCGTTGTTCTAACAGAGCAAACTTCGAGCGTAGGGGACGTGTCAGGGTGAGAAATTATGTTTATTACACCTTGCATATCGCCGCATCCAGGACAGCTCGTCATGCGGTTATTATCACGACAGCAAAACCAGGCTGAGAAATCGTCCAATGCAAGTAGTGCATATTTTTTAAATGATTCTAATTTCTCAAGCAAAATAACTGAATGCTTTCTGTTAAACGATCGTTACAGCACAAATCCAACCTGACTATCGCCTATCTAGTGATAAAGCTGCTTTTATCTATGCTTAACAAGAGTGATGCAGCGGCGCTTTAGTCATTTAGCCTGTCTGGTACTCTCTAATGCCACGGTCATCATCATCTTGTAGATCGGTAGCCGTCTGAGACGCGACTCTGCTGCAGCTCAGCACGGCCGTGTCATACAGCCGCAGCACTGAAGCTGATGTTTAAATCTTCGTGCTTGACCTCACTGAAGTTAGGAAGAAAAAGACTGCACCTGTAAAGTCATACACAGAGATACTACGGTAAAAACACACACACACGATGAGTATCGTGACGAAGCCGCCTCTAAAAGAAAGTTTGGACCCCCACAAATCAGCACACAGGACACTACACACCTCTTACAACACAAAACTATTCCAAGATGTTTGTCCTGCAATGTCATAAAGAAAGAAAGAAAGAAAGAAAGAAAGAAAGAAAGAAAGTGTGAGAGAGAGAGAGAGAGTGTGTGTGTGTGTGTGAGAGAGAGAGAGAGAGTGTGTGTGTGTGTGTGTGTGTGTGAGAGAGAGAGAGAGTGTGTGTGTGAGAGAGAGTGTGTGTGTGTGTGTGTGTGTGTGTGTGTGTGTGTGTGTGTGTGAGAGAGAGAGAGAGAGTGAGTGTGATAGAGTGTGTGTGAGAGAGAGATATAGAATGTGTGTGAGAGAGAGATATAGAATGTGTGTGTGTGTGTGTGAGAGAGAGAGAGAGAGAGAGAGAGAGAGAGAGAGAGAGAGAGTATGTATGTACGTGTGAGTACTGCATGTTAACACATCTCCCCACAATCCTAGCCACTCTTCACCTTTGTGTGCACCTCAAACTAAAAGAAACCAGCACCAGGACATGAGGAAGTTCAGGATAAAGTCCCAGCCGGCTGGATTTAAAGTGAACCTTTAACACAACACCACAATCTCTAACACTCACTGCACTTGTACTTACTCGTGTTTCTCCACATTTCTGTCCTCTAGCACCAGACCTACAACTTATCCGAGTGTAAATATTGTTTAGTTTTCACCCGGAACCCTGCTATGTAGCGATTTGGACTGCTTACTGAAGGTTGTGTCAGGTTCCTGTGTGTACACACGACCAGCTCAAGCTTTTGGGCTCAGGTACAAATTGGAAAGGAAAAAAAAAGAAGAAAAAACAAGCATGTAAATGAAACACTGCTTATTCTGGACAAGATCCGTTTTACCTGATTTTCCTTAGTTTCACCTTCCCTTAGCTCTTTCTTTCACCTTGTGTTCCGTGACCGATTTCCCAACTTTTTTCGGTCTTTATTTTTTATTTCCTATTACTTCTATTCGCCAAACAATCACTCCGCGCATCCAAGATGGCCGCCAGGAACACCTCCTCCGTTGAGGCGTTGCTAGTAAGTGTCCGCGCCTCCTTCGTTCCTATTGGATGTCGCTGCTCGGTGGTCGCCGTTGATTGGACGCGATCGCATGCTCATCTAGATGCAAAAGCCGTGTGATTCGCTCGATGGGTGGATCACTTTGCGGGGTTAAAGGTGACTTAAAATGGTTAGTTTTAACTACCACTGTGAATGATAGCTTATATTTACATTTCTGTCATTTAGTAGACTCCCTTATCCAGAGTGACTTATTTCAATTTACACAACTGAGCAATTAATGGATAAGGGCCTCGATCAGGGGCCCAGCAGTGTCAGTGGGATTCGAACCCATAACCTTCCGGGTCAATAGTCCAACACGGATGGATATCCATGCAGTTGTCTAATCAGCCAGTAGTACATTTTATAAATTGAAGTAGCTATAAGTCAAGAGCTGCAGTTAATGTTCTAATCAAACATTAGGATAAAAACATAGTGTGGTCTCTGTGTTATGGATGTTGGGCCCATGTTGGATGTTGAGTATTTCAGAAACTGCCGATCACCTGAGAGTTCAAGACTCTTAAGATTACAAGTTTTCACATTTCGCATTCACACTACTCTCTACTTATTGTCTCTTGCTCCTATTTCTTCTTTTAGCATCTTGAAGCAGTACTTACAACCTGGTTACGATCCAACAGTATCAACCGTCCAATATAAGTAAGCAGCTCAAACCAATCTGGTTATTTTCCTCTGACCTCTCTTATTAAAAACGCATTTCCACCCATGTTTCCCCCGGTCTTAAGATTTTGTTCAGGAGTATATTAACTCAAATAATACTCTTTACAAGCAAGAAAGCATCACCACACCTACACACATCAAAACTCAAGGTTGATGAGCTACAACACAAAAACATCACATCAACTTCCCCTCCTATGGGCCAAAAAAAGGAATCTGTGGCTATCCTGGGAACACAGGCTCACCAAAACTGGACATTTGGTCCAACTTTAACTCTCCAGTTTGGGGAAGGCTGTGCTTCAGTTTCCTGTTTTTGGCTGACAGGAGTGGAACCTGATGTGGTCTTTTGCTTTTGTATCCCATCCAACTCATGGTTCGATGTGTTGTGTCTTCTGAAATGCTTTTCTGCTCACCATGGTTGTAAAGAGTGATTATATGAGTTACTCAGACCAGTCTGGTTATTCTCCTAAACAAGGTGTTTTACTCTACAGAACCTCTAGTCAAGATTGTTGTTTGTGAAAATTTCAGGAGATCAGCAGTTTCTGAAACACTCAAACCAGACTTTCTGGTACCAACAACCAAGACATGGTTAAAGTCAGAGAGATCACATTCCCCATTCTGGTGTTTGACAGTTATCTGAAGCTCTTTACCTCTACCTGCATGATTTTTTTAATTGTGCTGCTCCCACATGATTGGTTGTTACAATAAATACACAAATGTCAGGGGTACAGGTGGAACTTAAGTGACCCGTGAGTGTTTATTCGACTATTACTGCAACAAAACAATTGTATAAATATAATTATACAACAGTTAATTTCACTTTACTTGTGGAAATAGTTCATTACACACTGAAACTGTTACTCCACTTACTACAAGTTGGCATTCAGCCTGCATCTTACATTTAAAACCTGCAATGGTTTTTCTAGCTGTGGCTATTTTTGGTAGCAATTGTTTTTTTACTTAGCAAAATCAACCAAATATTTATCCATGTTACAGTGCCTTGCAAAAGTATTCATACCCACTGAACATTTCCACATTTTGACATGTTACAACATGTCATGTTTTTTGGGATTTTATGAAATAGACTGAAAGAAAGTAGAACATAATTAGATTAGATTATATTCAACTTTATTGTCATTATACATGTACAAGTACAAGGCAACGGAATGCAGTTTAGGTCTAACCAGAGAGCAATAGTAGCAAGTGCAGGATATACAGTTTGTACAAGATTTAAATAAATTAAGTAAGTGATAATATGGAGTGATTTACAGTTGTGTGCATACTATGAACAATATACAGATTTACAGAAGGATATGTACTGTAATAAAATATATGGCTATTACTATAAACAGTAATTTACAGATATGTATGTTCTATGAACCTAATATACAGATGTCTATTACTATAAACTAAAATTTACAGAGGGTATAAACAAAATATATTGTTATTACGATAAACCAAAATATAAAGGAGGATATGTACTATGGTCATAATATAATATATTGCTGTTATTATGAACAGAAATTAGGTGTGTGTGTATATACAATGGTAAGGCAATGGTGAGCAGCAATGCAAAAAAGGAGAGCAAGTGTGCAAATGAGCATGATTTTATATAACAGTCCATTAGTGCAATAACGAATTGTGGGGTGTGATTGAGCAAATGTACAAGTGATCAGAAGTTTTAGTTTAGACAGTCCATTAGCGCAATAGCATAGTGTGAGGTGTGTGTGTGTGTGTGGCAGTAGAGTGAAAGACAGTAGGATCAGCGAGTGGCAGAGTTCAGTAAAGAGACAGCTCTAGGAAAAAAGCTGTTCTTTAATCAGCTGGTCCTGGTCCGGAGGCACCTGAAACGCCTGCCGGAGGGCAGAAGTGAAAACAGTCTACGGTCAGGATGAGAGGAGTCCTTAAGAATGCTGCGAGCTCGACACAGACAGCGTTTCTTGTGGATGTCCTCCATAGCAGGAAGTGGAGTCCCTGTGATGCGCTGGGCGGTTTTCACCACCCGCTTCAATGCCCTGTGCTCTGCAACCGAGCAGCTTCCATGCCACAGCTGGTCAGGATGCTTTCTATTGCACAGCGGTAGAAGTTCACCAGGATATCCGAACAAAGCTGATTTTTCTTTAGCGTCCTCAGGAAAAAAGAGGCGCTGGTGAGCCTTCTTGACCAGGCTGGATTTGTTGGTAGTCCAGGACAGGTCTGCCGAGATGTGGGTTCCCAGGAACTTGAAACTGGAGATGTGCTCAACAGCCATCCCATTTATGTAGATGTTGTCATGTGTGCCTCTTGTCTCTTTCCTGAAGTCCACAATGAGCTCCTTTGTTTTGGAGGTGTTAAGGAGCAAGTTATTGTTATTGCACCATATGGCAATGTGCTGGATCTCCTCCCTGTAGGCAGTCTCATCGTTGTTGGTGATGAGACCGATCACTGTAGTGTCATCTGCAAACTTGATGATGGAGTTAGATCCATTCACAGGCCTGCAGTCGGAGGTGAAGAGGGAGTAGAGGAAGGGGCTCAGCACACAGCCCTGTTGTATATCAGTGTTGAGTGTGATAGTGTTGGAGCAGATGGAGCCTGATCGAACCTGCTGGGGTCTGTTGGTCAGGAAGCCCATGTTCCAGTTGCAAGTTGTGGAGTTAATACCCAGATCTACTAATTTGGCTGTCTACTTGGATGGAATGATGGTATTAAATGCTGAGCTGAAGTCAACAAACAGAATATGTGCTAAATAATTGTGAAGTGGAATGAAATGGGCCCATACCACCCATCTAAAGTGTGGGAGACCCATGTCACCAGTGAAAAGTGTGGGACCAAATGGGATAAGGGTGGGACCCATGTCACCAATCAAATATAAGAGAGACCAATGCCACCAATCTAAAGTGTGGGAGACCTGTGCACCTGGCAATACTGATCACTTAGTCACTTTGATTGGTGGCATGGGTCTCCCACACTTTCACTGATGAAATTGGTCTCCCACACTTGATTGGTGGCATGGGTCTCCCACACTTTCACTGGTGTAATTGGTCTCCCACACTTTCACTGGTGAGATGGGCCTCCCACACTTCTGATTGGTGGCATGGGTCTCCCACACTTTTCACTGCTGACATGGGCCTCTCCACAAATTGCCTTGGCACTGTCTCTGTATGTGAAGCAGCTGTAATAGCTCCTTTGAGGACTAAACTTCATAACTGTTTCACAAATATTATTTATCTCATGCCTGCTTCTGAGAGGGTTCTACGGCCATGTCACCCACTCTATTCATTTCTAGCTACGAGCACAGCATGTCAAAGCAAGGACAATGAACACAACTATCCTGTGACCTTCACACAGAAGTTTGAGAATTATGAGGGGTAAAGAACTATTCTGTTTTACAATGAGATGACATTTCTCTACATATGAAAGTAGGTATTATGTATCTTGAAACCTGTGGGAGTGGTAATTGTAAATCAAGACTGAGGATAGAAAAAATGCAGGATGGATAATAAAAACAGAATAAATAACAATGTGGCTGATCTTTAATTATTGTCACAGCATGGTGGCACAAAAGTTAGCTTTGCTTCCATACAGCTGCCCATTAGACAGATGGAAAGACAGACAGACAATTGTGTTGTGTTACAGTAGCAGCATAAGATTGTACACATCACAAACATACAGCTAAGTACTGTATGTAATTACACATAATATACATACAGTGGATTCGGAAGTATTCAGACCAACTTCACTTTTTTCAATTTGTTGTAGCCTGATACTATCATTCAAATTATTATTATTTTTCTTATTAATCTACACTCAGTATGCCATAATGACAAGACGAAAAAAAAAAACTTCCAGAAATGTAGGTAATAATACTTGAAATGTAACAACAATACTTGAAATGTAGCTCAGTTGTCTCCCATTTCTCTTGATTGTTGCTGAGATGTTTCTACACCTTGATTAGAGTCAACTTGTGGTAAAATAAATTGATTTGGAAAGGTACACATCTATGAGTAGAAGACCTCACAGCTGACAATGCATATGAGAGCAGAAACAAAGCCATGAGGTCACCAAGGAATTGCCTGAGAGCTCACAGACAGGATTGTTGCAAGGCATAGCTCTGGGGAAGGCTACAAACAAATTCTGCTGCACTGAAGATTCCCACAGCGGCCTCCATAATTCTCAAATGGAAGACGTTTGGCACAACTAGGACTCTTTCAAACTGATGGGAGAAGAAGGGAGAATAGGAGAAGAAGGTCCGTAGTAAAAGAGGTGACAAGAATCTGATAGTCACTTTGACTGAGCTCCAGAGATCCTCTGTAGAGATGGGACAAAGTTCCAGAAGGACAACCACCACTGCAGCCTTCCAACTATCTGGGCTTTGGATAAACAGAGTGGATATACGGAAAACTCTCCTCAGTGCAAAACACATAAAGTTTGCAAAAAAGCACCTCAGTCATAAAGGGTATGTCTGGAGAAATGTTATGAAAGGTTATGGGGCTTTTTACACCTGGTCACTTCATGCGTTTTCTGTGATCAGATAGCTATCCGATGGTAAAAAGACCAGGTGTAATACCCTCTGAAACGTTTTTGAGACGGATAAAAATCCGATGGTTCAAACCACTTCAGGAGGTGGTCTGGGACGCATTTCAGATGAAACTGGATGAAAGCTGGCTCCGATCTTTCACCCAGGTGTCTGGTTGGGTCTGTGCCTATCTTAGGCGTCATCAGGCATCAAGGCAGGATACACCCTGGACGGAGTGCCAACCCATCACAGGGCACACACACACTCTCATTCACCTACACACTCACACACTACGGACAATTTTCCAGAGATGCCAATCAACCTACCATGCATGTCTTTGGACCGGGGAGGAAACCAGAGTACCCGGAGGAAACCCCCGAGGCACGGGGAGAACATGCAAACTCCACACACACAAGGCGGAGGCGGGAATCAAACCCCCCAACCCTGGAGGTGTGAGGCACATGTGCTAACCACTAAGCCACCGTGCCCCCCAAATATGATAATATAACCCCAATTTTATCATCTCTACACTGGCTACCTGTTAAGTTTAGAATTGATTACAAACTGCTGCTACTTACGTACAAAGCTCTTAATGGTTTAGCTCCCATATATCTAACTAGTCTTCTAACACGTTACGATCCTTCACACTCTCTCTGATATAAAAAAAATTCAGGACTTCTGGTAGTTCCCAGAATATCTAAGTATACTAAAGTTGGTAGAGCATTTTCTTATTTAGCTCCCAAACTTTGGAATAGTCTTCCTGATAGTGTTCGGGGCTCAGACACACTTTCCCAGTTTAAATGTAGATTAAAAACTCATCTCTTTAGTCAGGTGTACATATAATACGTCCCATAATAGTGTGCAATATTACATCAAACTTGCAAATATTATGAACAGCAGATATGTTAATCCCTCTCCACTGCTTCTCTCTTTCTACCCATCCCGAGGCATCCAGAAACTGTACCAGCTCCGGATCATCTTCCGTACCATGAAGATCTTGGACCTCCACTGAGATGAGGCCGACTGCGAATCCTGATGCATCTAGAGATCTACCAGCTCCAGCTGGACTCTGTGGTACTTAAGAGGAGATCTGAACTCCATGTGATCTTTTGCATCTATACATCATCTGTTTGACTGTATATATAATAACACCCTCCATTGTCACCCATATGAGGATGGGTTCCCCTTTGAGTCTGGTTCCTCTCAAGGTTTCTTCCTTTACCATCTAAGGGAGTTTTTCCTTGCCACTGCTGCCTGACTCACCTCAGACTTGCTCATTGGGGATAAATACATACACATTGTGAACTAAATATATCTAATATTAATCTTGAATTTTGTATTCTATTAATCCCTATAATATTCTTTATATTAACCTTTTGTTCTATGTTATTGTTCTGTAAAGCTGCTCTGAGACAATGTCAATTGTAAAAAGCGCTATACAAATAAACTTGAATTGAATTGAATTATACAATAGGGAGAGATAGTAAGTAGCATCAGTGTGTTCTGCTAGCAACTCTGTCCATTTAAGTTCTTTCTGTATATTGTGCATTTTGTGTTTTGTATCATAATCCCTTTATATTATTTTATCCCTAAACACTTAATAGTTCTTCTGTAAGAATGTATGGTGCATAATTTGGATGCTTATGAAGAGAGGTTTGAGAGTACCTTCTGAAAGACTGATGTAACAGGCTAATACTTGCAAGTTTAAATAAAAACCTCATACAGGCAAATAGGAAAGGTCCTGCAGCAGATAGTGAGAGCAGTCGAGAAGATCATCAGTCTCTCTCTTCCCTCCATCACAGACATTTACACAAGACATACAGATGCAAAGCCAACAGCTCTGTGAATAATCCCTCTCCCCTCACCCTCCTGCGGTCTGGAAAAAGGTTCTAAAGCATTCAGTCCCTCAAAACCAGACTGTGTAAAGTTTTTATACCAATCCATCAGATTCCTTAATTTCAAGAGACTGAACTGTCACCGACACCCATACAGCTGTATATCTCTGCCCTCACACTGAAGGTTCACACAGCAGCCATTTTAAATGCTGTGATAAAACTGCCTTATGCTTACAAGTAACTTATGCTTAACTGTATACTGTTCAGTGCTGCATTATGTACAGGGGATGTGATAGGTTAGTGGTTAAGATGCTGGACTACTGATCAGAAGGCTGTGAGCTCAAATCCCAGGTCCACTGAGCCGTCACTGCTGGGCCCCTGAGCAAGGCCCTTAGCCCTCTGTTTTATACAATGAGATTAAATGTAAGCCATTCTGGGTAAGAGCATCTGCCAAATGCTGGGAGCTGTGTAAATGTACTTGGTTCTGCTTTATCTAGCACCATGATCCTGGAGAAATATTATAGTCACATGTTTAATATATAAATATTAATATATATTTTATAATATAAAACCAAACTTGTTCTGAAAGTTTTTTATATTTACAACTGTACAAAAATATTTGTACTATATATTTGTACTATATATTATACTATTTACAAAAATATTTTTAAAATATTTAAAAACTGGTTCAGAACAGGTTAGTTTTTATATATACAGTAGCAAAAGCTAAACAAAAGACAAAAGCTTCTTGACTTGAAATGAATAATTGAGTTAAAAGGGCAGAATGTGATCAATTTGTCTGCATTAATGAGCTGATGTCATTAAATGAAATCTGTAAGATCTTTATTTACACAGCATTGTTAAAGCATATACTACAGTGTGCTTAAAACTTGCATTAAACTACTTATGGAAAGTAAATGTGAAAGTCAAGCAAACCAGATATTTATTTTATAATTCTTCATAATTGGTTGGCTCAGAATCCATATTTCTCCTCCACCAGGGCACAAATAAGTAACATCTGGACATGAAGTATGGAAAGGTTTTTTTTTTTTTTAAAGCAAACAAACAAAAATATCATTAACGGTATAGTAGACTGCAGTTTTAGGGGGGGGAAAAAATTCATTTCAGATTAATAACTGCAGTCTTTTTAGGATTACAAGAATGAACGCCACCAATAAACTTTCAAATTCTCACTAAGTTTATTATCAAAAGAGGGTTATGATCACACAGAGAGACACAAAGGTGCCATGCTAGACTTGAAGTTACATTACCAGTATAAGAGGCAGTCATGTGTACTGGAAACAGGACAGACAGAGCTGGATATAAACTAACACACAGTTGAACTAAACTATTTCAGAGATAAAAAGACTGAAAAATTGAGTGTAGTAGGATCAAGGTGGTTAGGTCACCAACAGCAAAATTGTATGACGATCGAGGGATCAACGTGAAGTGAAAGGAAGTAATTTATTTCCTTCACTCATGCCAATGACAATATTCTGTGGTTTTAGAAGCATTATGTACTGTAACCCCCCAACTCTTAATTTTGTTCAATAAACCATGAAACAATTTAATAAACTCAATTAATACTCCCTGCTTTATTAAAACGCAAAATCATTGTGCCAAAGCTAATTTTGCTTAAAAAACAAAACAAAAAACAAAACAAAAAACAAAATAGGAAATGCCACCTTGCACTACAAGAAAAGACCCCCCCCTTTCCATCCCTCCATTCACTCATTATCATAATACAGCCTTTCATCTGGTTTCTTCTGCGCCACGATCTCCTCTTCTTGAGGCTCCGTTCCTGTGCATCCTGATCTAGCCAAAATCTCGGCGGTGGTAGGCATCAGGGTCGCAGTATTTGGTCACAACCACTCGATTGGCAAACTTCCTCCCCGTCAGGGCTTGCATGGCTTTCTGGGAGTCAAAGACTGTTGTGAACTCCACGAAGATCTGCGACGAGCAGAAACATAGAATAGATGATCATTCATCCACACAAGTATTCTAATTAAAACGACTTTCCTTTTTCAAACTGCCTGGTATTAAAGTTGATTTGAAAAAATCAAGTAATGTTTAAATTACACTGAAAAATCTAGATTTTTGATGATATCTAGAACAAAATGTTTCTTTAGCTGCAGTGTCAAGTATTTCTGTACCTTTCCAGTTCCAGGTATTTCGAGGCCGTCAACAGGGCGAGGGATCTCGATGCTCTTGACCTGACCGTATTTGGAGCACTCATCCCTGACGTCCTCCACTATCTCCTCATACTCGTCATCGTCCAGAAGTTCCTCTGGAGCCACCATGTTCATCAGGCACAGAACCTCAGTGGGAATTCCACCCATCTGATTCATAGAGCTGTTCATCAGGCCTGGGACCTGCAGCGTCACCGGGGTCTCGTTTATGCTCGTCTACAATTCAAGAGACAAAAGTGTGACAGGTTCATGGGGTGCACTGTTGGAACCCTCAGGGTTCTTGTAGTCTTCTAGCATTTAAAACACATCAATGAGAGAGAGCGAGAGTGAGAAACCAAGGAGAGGAGGAGGAGGAATAAAACAAAGAGAAAAAAAGGTAAAATATTATCCATTGGAGAAAAGTCTATTTTTATTACTATTTTTTTTCCCTTACCAGAGTTGCATTCTTGGCTCCTACACTTGCTCTCTGGACCAAGAGCTTCTTATCCCCTAACTGCATCCCATTTAGTCCTGCAATCGCCTGAAGGTCCCACACACACACACACACACTTTATTAAACATGCTTGTTTGGATGATGACAGCTGAGTATTCTCTAACAGATGCATCAACACACCTGATCATTAAGATTGACATCAACGTATTCGCAGAAGGCATAGCCTTTGGAGAGTCCTGTGGCACTGTCCTTCACTAGGTTGAATGCCTTTAAAGGCCCAAAGGAGGTCAACAACTCTTTAACCTAAAATATAAAACAGGTAGTAGAGATGGTGGTGAAGTCCTTTCTTTGTTCCAAGTTGTATGTTTCAAAGAGCCAATGAGGATTAGAGAAAATGCCTGTTGGAACCAGTCAGGTCAATATAAAAAAACAAAGAAAAGAAAAAGAAAAGAAAAAAAAAAAAAAAAAAAAAAAAAAAAAACAAAATTGAGTCTCATAATATACTCAAATCAAAGGGAGAAAGACTCATTGTTTCTCTGTTCAGTTACATCAGCTGTACATAATTTTTTGCAATTCTGATAAAGT
This sequence comes from Tachysurus fulvidraco, assembly GCF_022655615.1. Classification (NCBI taxonomy): domain Eukaryota; kingdom Metazoa; phylum Chordata; class Actinopteri; order Siluriformes; family Bagridae; genus Tachysurus; species Tachysurus fulvidraco. Next base: position 11,746,216 of record NC_062524.1, on the reverse strand, counting down.
ACAAACAGACCTGGTCATCACTCAGATAGTTGGGCAGACCTCCGATAAAAAGCTTATGAGCAGAGTCAGGGACAACAGTAGACACCACGCCTGAAAAACATCCAATAAAGAACGGCCAAAATAATGATACGCAGCAGAATCCATTGCCAAATTCATCTAAATAATCTCAGTCACATTAATTAGGTTAATGCATTGTCTAAAGCATTAAAAACATCTTTCACTCACTCGGTGCTCCACAAGAAGCTAATGTCCAAGATGCATGCTGTGTTTGTCCAGTAAACCCACCTGGCACATACACGCTGGGATTCTCGCTCATGCCTGGCAGTGGCTGGTAATCGTGTGGCCGGCGGATCTTCAGACTCTGGCCTTGGAATATGATGCCATCAAATGCCATGGCTTGTGTGGTTTCATCCACTGAGCGCAACTAAACCAGGAAGAGAGATCAAGTATTTAGCTATTTTGAAGTTGGTGAGTTACATTAAAGTATAATATTTACAATATTCCTAGTATGATACCAGGATGTTGTGTGTTGCCATTTGAGATCATTATCTACATCTACAGTAGATATGATCAAGATATGATCTAGATATGATCAAATCAAGGCTTCTATTGTCATATATACACATTACAACATAGTGAAATTCTTGGGAGGACATTTTGGAGGTTGAGGTCAAAGCAGAGTCATGATACAGCACCGCTTTAGCAGTTAAAAGGTAGGGTATCCGATTTTTGAGAAATGCTTCAGAAAACTGAGTCGGGCCGAATAAACAAAAAACACAACAAACGTGTAGCCAATGAGCAGAAAGGGGAGGGTCTTGTCAATATGCGGCAGAGAGAGTGTTCAGTGCACATTTGTGACATTAGCAGAAAACGGTTTTAACATTGACATGGAGGATAAAAACAAAGAAAGAAAGCAAAGAAAGGCTTACGATAAGGTAAGAAGTAGGACCGTGTTAATATAGGATCAGCTTTCCAGGGCTGGAGAGAGCTGAAGGAGCGGGAAGTTGGCCGCATATTTTTACAGATTGGAGTTTCCCGAGTCAATAAATCCTGAGCTAAACGTTGTTACTACACAAATAACACCTCTTTTCTATTGTAGTAATGTACTTACTTAATGTATTTGAGACGCCGAGGTTGCTTTTTTCCTTCTTGATAGGTGAGTAACGTTGGTTTTGCTTTGTTTTACAGAATTAATATATGCCGTCCTCTGCATGATTATGCTTGTGTGTCATTTTTGCTCGTTTGTTTATCTGCAATCGTATTGTTCTTCCCTTCAGCTATGATAGACACATTTCTTTCCATTAGTTGCCTGGGTTACGTATGTAGGTGTGAGTGAGCTATCAATACAGGGGTGGGACCCATTTGGGTTAGGGGCATGTTTGTTTTGGTGATTTTGTGTGTCAACATTAGCTTTAAAAATCGGAAACGCCACCTTTAAGGATAAGGGCCTTATCAAGGGCCCAAAAGTGGCAGCGCTGCTGCTTGAACCCCAATGCTTCAGTCACAAACCCAGAGCCTTAACCACCTGAGCAACCAACTGCCCCAGCTCTTAGTATCTGTACCATTTTTTCTCTGTCCAGTTGAAAAACCTTTGAGGTTAAAAAAGTCCTGTAGAGTCCAAGGTTACTTTAACATGTACAGTGTTTAGTCAGTCAAACCCTTATGACTTTACCACCCTTGGTGCAGTTTGGGCAGGTAAGAATACAGCAATCGCACTTAGATGTAGTACAGCTGTGAATGGAGTCAAATGGGTCACATAACACATTATGATCTGATCACTGAAACCTCATTCAGAGGTTGTCTGGGGGTCATATAGTGCAAGAGCAAGTAGCAAAAATGTAGGAAATCTGATCACGTGTGGTCACTTGACGCATGTTCTTAATGACAAACGCGAACAGTCATGAGTCTCAGCAAGCGGATCACTTGTGATCAGAACTCCCAGGATGCATTAATACCAGGTGTGAAGGAAGCCTGAGGTGGTTTAAGTAGGAGCCCGAATCCAGTGTGGTTCGGCTGCAGTGAGAATGTAAATTGTTGTTTTTCTGTAGATGTAGCAAAGTTAGTTTATCTTTGTCTGCAACTGTATTTCCAACCAAAGTACAAGTTTTAAAAACTTTACTTTTTTTTAACCTACATAACATGTGCTTTTTAAATAATTGGTAAATCAATCAATTTTTCAATTTAGCTGAATTATGATTAAATAAATGTGTGTGAAAACAACCTAAGACTCTGATCCAGAACACTTTAAAGCCTTTAAAAAGTTATACTTAACACTGCACATAAGGCAGGTTAAGGGTCCAGTGTTTAGTTTAATTAGAAAAACTGGATTAGAAGGATGTAGAATTTTTATCCTTGGGAATAAAAGTGTGTGAAAGAGAAAAATAATTAAATCCAACCAACCTCAAGGAAGGCAAAGTTCTTATCCTGGTTGATCTGGACAGCAAGGACAGGATTTCCTGGAGCCTGAATAAGACCCCCTAGTCTCATCTGAGCGTTGAAGAAGTCCATCATTGACTCCTGAGGGTTATGAAGGAGAAGCATTAACAGGCTATGAAACTTCATGGTCCGGTTATGATTCACACAGCCGTACGAACTAAAGGATAACTGATATAAATGTAGAGCATGATTATAACCTTGAAAGAGATCAGACATGTTCTGCCTCCAACCCTCTACTACTCGACTACCTATAAACAAACTCAATAACATCAACGTGCTCGTGTACAAGGTACCGAAAAACACCGATCTAGTAAACTTGGTCCAACTTGTTATGTATTTAAGGTATTGTTACAGTAACCGTATGTAAATTGTTATAATTATATAACAGTTAAGAAGAACAAATCAAAATCTATTAGTTGTGATGAGGTCTACGGCTCGGTCAGTGTTCAGGGATCTGTGCGCGAGTTTCACTGCTACAGAGGGAGCGGCGTTCAATCCATGCAGCGTAGTGTATCTTACCTCTGTGATGCCAAACGGGATGTTGCCCACGTAAAGCCTCCGAGCCTGACGGGTCATCTGGCTGCCCACTACAGGCACTGGAGTGGGTGTAACAGCCAGTCCATCTGGAGTCATAGTGGGCAGCAGTGCTGTGGCAGGAATCTGACCCGCAGCTGTATTACCATTCAGAGGGGGAGGGGGAGAGAGCAAGGAGGAGGAGGGGGGCAATAAGGATTAAGTATGAGGAACACAGAGCTGGACTTTTCAGCTGGTGACAGTGTAAAACAAATGCTTGAGCAGGGAAAAAAAAAAGTATAGATATATATATTTTTAAAAAAGAGTAAAAACCATTGAGGGGAAAAAAAAGCAACTTCAAAGACTTTGAAAGAAAGGTCAAGTTGCACCGAGTGGTTAAAAGTGTGTGTGTGTTTCACTCACCCTGCATGGCCTTGTACTGCATTGGTGTGATGTGCTCAAATCCAGGAGGAGGGACGTCCCAGTACTTTTTGATTTTCTTCTTCTTCTCCCTCGGTGGAGAACGACTTAAGAGACAAAGTTTAGGTATAAATATTTACAGTGTGAACAGAACGCACATAAGAAAAAAAAATAATGTCAGCCATCTTGAATTTTTTTCTCTTAACTTTCTTTTGATCTGAGGTTATTAACATGTAAAGATTGTTTGGTGATACATCGTAACTTTAACGATTAGATAACTTTAGGCCTCTGTATGGTTCACACGCAAGTGTGACTTACATCAAGCACAGCACACATGCACTGATTATACCCCATGCTACAGACCGAGGTCTATCCAGCCGAGATAGATACAGTGCTACAGTAACTACTTTCTGATGGCCAATGCTACAGATCTGCTGTGAATTCTGGGTAGTGAGAGTTCATGCAGGTTCAATCAATTAAGGCTGCAGGCTTCATGCTCTGTGCTTCATGCTTTTTACCTCTGCTGCTAGTGCCTAACGTGGAAGGAGAGCAAGAGCTCATAGTGAGTATGAAATTGGGGAGAATTTGCACTTTACTACAGAGAAGCAATTTTGCCTTTCCTGTATTTTGTACAAGATTTAAAACAAAAAAATTCCGTCTCAGGTCCAACGTGTAACACAAGTACTCTTTTTTGCTCCAGTAATAAGAGATGATTAGTATTAATTAATTAAGTATTAAATAAACCTGGGGAAAAAATTACAACTAGAGCAGAGATTAAAAACACATCAATGAACAAAAAAAAATAATACAAAAGCAAACCCAAGCTGGAGTAAGATGCACGTGTTTTCATATCGACACACACTGGAGGCTTATGACATGCAGGAATAATGCAGTAACCATTCGAAAGTCTTGCTTACAGAGTGAACTTCCTTCCTCACCTGCGCCTATGCCTGCGGTCTTTGCTGCTGCTGCGTCGCTCCCTGCTCCTCCTCTCCCTGCTCCTCCTCTTCCTCTCACGGCTGCGGCTACGTGAGCCGCTCCGGCGCCTGTGCCTATTCTCTTTGTCCCGCTCTAAACAGAGGCAAGAGAGCAAGCAGGATTGAGACACCAGGAAGACGAGGTGCCAAATCTTACAGGGAGAGGTCACAAATATACACCTAGCTGAAGGCAGACCGGAGGAAATATAATGCTGTGGAGGACAGAAGAACCGAGAGAAGCAGCAGCAGAAACAAAAGAGACAAAGAAGACCTGCCTGGGCCCTAGACTAGAAAAGCTTTAAATGTGCGAATGTAAACGAATTTTACATTTTACACACAAATTTGGCATAGAGTATTTTTTTTTCTTTTATTAACTTAAGAAATGAAAAGAAACAGAAAGGTTAAAAAGTTATTGTATTTGTATTACTGAGCACTGGATAAGTGAGCGCGCCAAACTGATACCCACCATGGCCGTTAACGCCGTCACCTGTGTTGAAAGAGAACGAGAGTGAGAATCAGAGGATGCCATAACTTTTTACCAAACACACCAACAGGTCACGGCTGCGCTGACTTGGTGTACTGACATGAAAAAACTGGTAAAACACAGTCAACACAGCAACTCAACACAGCACAATCCTGCAAACATACTGTCTACATAAGAACATTACAACACATTAATTACAGGCACATCTTTAAGAGTCTTAATGTTATAAATATATATAAATAAAACAAACTTCTTTTAGGTGAACGCTGACATTTGACCTGCATATATGAGCTTGTTTTTATTTTTTATTTTTTTATATATAGACGTAAGCAAAGCTACAGAAGTCCAGAAAGGCCATGACATATTTCTTTTATCTGCTCGGTTGTCTCAAGATCAAGACTTTATGCTTTTTTTCTTGTGATCGAAAAAAAATAAATAAATTTATCACACAGCACGCAGGAATGTGGCACGCTGTATTAAACTGATGCCATCGTGATTCCTTGGTAATCACAGCCCTCTTCTACTGAACTCCCATAAGACCACGAGTTATTTTTTAGATTTCTTTAGTTTTATCTCTCGAATTATTTTTATCAACTCAAAAATCACAAAAGCTAGTTTCTCAAGATAAGAGTTTCTTTTTCTCATGATATTGAAATGTAATATTAAGCATGAATGTATCTATAACATTGACCCAACACAACGGCAATCTAACTGCTAGGTGAGACTGAGCTTGGGTTTGGATGACTGCGTGGTGTTGCTCCAATTTCCCCTTCAGGATAAAGTAAAGTCTCTTGATTCTCAGGTCAGTCAGTGCTGGACAAGCTCTAGTTTAGTTTCAGTCACTTGAGAACGTGAGTCAGAAATCTGCAGCTACGCTGTCATGGACACTGCAGTGATCTCCAGCAGGTGATCAGTTTCATGATCAATTTTAGTCTCTGGGATGTCGCTATGGTTATGGCATTAATTACACGATAGATATCGCCTAAATGATTGTTTACTGCGGACTCGCAAGGTACTGCAGCATCGCAATCATGGCCACAAAGACGTAATCCACGTTATCTCGAGATCACAAGAAAGGCGAGTTGTGATCTAAAGAAAACATCAATTAAATAACCTGTGGGCTTTGATTTTGGTATATTACCAAAGATTTTGCTGTGTATAACAAAACTTGGGCCACTGTAACCTTGGAGACCTCCCAGGCACTTGGATTTGGTGGAAAAGAATCCGACCAGCATCACTACAGTGTCCATGACTCTGTGTCTCCATGACCCTAAGTGTCAACACACTTGGCCAATAAATCTGATTCTGATGATGGTAAAGCGCAGAATTCAGAATTACCTACTTAAGCAACTGAAACACCGAAGAATGTTGAACATTTACAAACAGATGGATGGATGGATGAAGAGATGTCTTTACTGATCCTGAAGAGGAAGCTGATGAAAAACCTAGCCGAATATTGACACGAATATTTGTGCATGTGGTGACTTTTTGTTTAATACATTTATCAGGATCTCATTTGGAAACAATGTCAGTTAAGAGAGACACAAGCAACATTGTGAGATAACGAGTGTTTTATAGCTATAACAAGTTCCATAATATTTAACAAAATTTGAATCTTTGGCAAATAGCTAAATTTCGCAGTCCAAAATGTGCGCTTGAAAAAAAAGAATGCACTTCAGGTGGTGTGTTTATACCGTACTTAGTTCAGTCCCTGATTAAAGTAAAGTACTGAATGCACTCATTCGTGTTGTATGGTATGTTCACCTAACATTTAAACATCATGAGAAAAATAAAGCTTTGAAAAAGCAACGTAATAACAGAATAAAAACAAATAACTCGAGGCCTTTCGGGACTCATGTACACCTCTGTCCCTCCTGCAGTGTAATTTAATCAATTAATGAGACTCCATGGAGATCAGGGTCTGAGTGTGAATGCCGAGACGAGCGTTTGACTCTCAGCTGTGTGAATAAAGACAGTATGATGGTGAAGGTCCATCTGCACTGCTGCACTATATAAGCGAGGAGAGATAAATGGAAATTAATCTCCTTAATAAAGACACAGAAACAAGCTCATTAAGGGACTCTTAACCTGTTTGTCAACGCACATCTGGAATCTATACGCAAATATAATTATACATATATACACACTCGTGTGTGTGTGTATATATATATATATATACAAGTAATGTTTTATTAACATTTAAAGAGTAAAATTTCATTCCAAAACCACCTTTGTCCTTAGGCTGAGTGCGAACGGGAGTCGAATCTTCTGCATGAGCCGAGAAAACGATTCGACTCACCAAAACGATTCGATACTCTCCGTCGCGTTTTTTTTTTTTTTAAAGCAGGGCATTAAAGTCATATTTTATTCTAACGGTCTCTTTCTCTTTAGGACAGGGCCAAAAAACCCCCAAATAAACACCATAACGAGTGAAATTCAGCGCTAGTGAGACACGCTAGCGGATACACACCTTGTTTGTTTTCGGTCAGTTGTCTCTCAAATTCGTCAAACTCCGACATTTTGAATTCGCAGCGGATGAATGGAACGTGTGTGAAACCTGTGAACGCTTTGAGCCGAACACGTTATCTTACTTCAAAAATTAGATGTCTGTGTCTGTTATGAAACATCCGGCCAAACGGAAAACACTAAGTTTACCAAACGTGCACGATTAGCTTCCCTTCGCCTTGTTAGCTTTTCTTCCCCCCCCGTTATGCTAAGTTAGCTAACTAGCTAACAAAGCTAACAAGCTAACAAAGCTAGCTAACAAGCCGACAAAAACAACCTTCAGCTAAACACGTTCACGTCTACATACAGCTAAACTTTGTTATTCACGTCTAGGTTTAAATAAAGTATAAAATAACCATCTGTTTTAGTCAATAATCCTCCGCACAAATACAATACCAGCTAGGCGACCGTCTCAACGTAGCTAGTTTTACTGCAGGTTCGTTTCTCACTGCGCAGGCGGAAGTAAATCGTGGCTGAATCCAAAATGGCTCCGTTTAGGGCATTTGAGTGCACTTGTGTATAAGCTACGACGCCTCGGTTTCGTGCCCTACTTAGCACGCATACGCAGGAAGTAGTGGGGCTTTTGTATTCCACCCAGATTCTCACGTTCACGTTTCAGAATCGTCTGCCATCTAAAGGCGTGGAAGGGTATTTTACAGTTGATAATCAAGACCCATGTGCTTCCCTGCTCACTCATCAGGACTTGTACCAAACATCACCATTGACCCTTTACACCCTGGACACAACCTTTACATACTATACATACATACTGCATTAAATGCAATAATCTATCTCTTACCACTGGATACCATACAATGCGCATCCATGACATTTCTGTATCCGTACAATCTGTTGCACCGTAACATATTATATATATATATAATGTATAAGTACATGCTGTATATAATGTGTAGTGCTATTGTAAGTATGTCTAATAGTACACTGTGTGTACTGACTATGTATGAGCATATTGCACATTTTCACCTGTATGTAAATTGTTTCTACAATTTCTGGAGCATGCTCCCAAGAATCCACATGTGCTGTGGTAATATGACAATAAAAAGTGACTTGACTTGACTTGTGACTTGACCGCTTTCATCAGGAACAGTTTCTTTCCCCAGACAATCAACTAACCATGATTATATTCACTAATCTCTTCATATCTATAAGTACTGCATTATCAGATCTGTCAGTCATCACGTCATCCATATACGTTACACACACTGTTGCTGCTGTATATTGTATAAAAAGCACAATAATGCCCTTCCCATACTTTATGTACATAACTGATCAGTCATATAGTCTGTATTCCTATTCGATACTCATAATGTCTATTGTATCACATCTGCATTGTCTTGTATAGTCTGTATTATCTTGTATTGTATAGTATAGTCTTATTTATGTCTGTACTTTTGAGAGTCACAAAGATCTGGCACCGAATTCCTCACATGTGTCAATGAGCTTGGCCGAAAAACCTGATTCTGATTCTGATTCTAATAAAGCTCTCATCTCTTCTCTTCTGTGATGTCTTTCCACCAGTTGTTGTGTGTCTGTGTGGATTTGTGTTCAGTCAGCTACAAGTCAGTGAGATCAGACACTGATGATGTAAGAGTGAGGAGGTCTGGGGTTCAGTCTGTGTTCCAGTTCATCACAAAGGTGTTCAGTGGTGTTGAGTCAGAGTCAGGGCTCAGTGCAGGACACTCGAGTTCTTCACGTCTACCTTCACACACCATGTTTTAATAGAGCTCTATAATTGCTCTTTTTTACTATTAATCATGACTGCTTATTCAGGGTTGAGTTTCGTCTCTGTCTTTGTCCTATAATCAAAAGGTTTTGGAGTCTCGATCAGAACTACATACTCATATTAGTTTGCTTAAATTTTGAATTCTTTTTGAAAACTAAAAACATAAACCGTAAACAAATGCCCCAGTGAATGGAAAGTTTAGCTCTTGCTTATTATTTATTCTTAATATTGTTATATATTATTACTGGAAAAGACGCGAGTCAAAATAACCACCTGTTTTACCCTGTCCGACCGTCTTGTGTTCCCAGCTGTCTGACTTTACATTTTATGGAGTTTTGTGGGTGTCTATTGTAAATGACCTTGAGTCAGTATGGGTGATTCATCCAATATGAAGAAAATCAGTGTTTATAAAATGTATGAAAATGTGTAAAAGATTCAAACGAGGTGAAATAATTCCTGAGTGATTATAAACTCAGTTAATTTAATCCTGGGTTATCTTGTCTGAGGTTTCACATTATTCCGGCGATTAACAATTAATCCAGGCGCTACATAATCTGACATTTTATATAATCATCAACACAACTGTGTCTTGTGCTGAGGGAAAAAAATGCTTCTTAAATCCTCCTCAGCTGTAAGCTTCCTAAGGGAACACAAAGACAAGATAACACAGAAGAGCAGATGTCATGACTTTTAATAATACTTCCTCTTCCCACATGAGACGTGTACAGTAGCGTCTCTGTTGCTAAGTGATTAGCAGGAACGCTGTACGGCTTCACCCCGGACATGTGGTAGTGCTGCTACCTGTGTGAAATCTTGCTCTAGCTGAGCTGAAAAGCCCTAGAGATTATTTCAAAGCACTTTCAACAAATAAGCGACAGTTTGTCAAAAATGCCACTGAATTCTTACCAGGTTGAAAAAAAAATATGATCGCACAACATTTTTATCTGTACACTAGCAACCTGTTAAGATTAGAATCGATTACAAACTGCTGCTACCTACATACAAGGCTCTAAAAGGTTTAACTCTTAACACGCTACAATCCTTCACGTTCTCTCTAAAATCACAAATCTCAGGACTTCTAATAGTTCCCAGAATATCAATATACAAGTATAGTAAAGGTGGTGTTCTACTTCATGAAGATTTCAGACCTTCAGTGAGATGAGACCAACCCTGTGAGGATCTAGAAATGTAGCAGCTTCAGTTGTCTTCTGCTTCATGAAGATTTCAGACATTTAAAAGTGAAGTCACCAACTCCATGTTGTCTTTGAGGACAACAATCTCCTCATCAATACACAATTATTAGACTGTATCTGACTTTATAAAAGACATTATTCATAATAACACTCTCTGGGGTTTATAACAGTTTATAATCAGTGTCACCAAATGAGGATGAGGTTCACTGTTGAGTCAGGAGTTTTTCCTCACCACAGTCACCTCAGACTTGTTCATTAGAGATAAATACAAACACATTTAAACATAAGTCTAATACTTTTTGTACTATATTTCTTATGTTCTGTAAAGATGCTTTGAGACCACTGTTAAACATGCTATACAAATAAAACCAAATTAAATTGAGTTTATTTACTGCTGAAGGAGTCGACAATGCGAATTACTGAGGTATCAGAGATGTCTGTTCATGTGTAAGACAAACGGGTTCATGACCCAGTCCTGAATGGTTCTGCGTTAGGAAAAAAGAGGGAATTCTTTAAAAAGCTTTTCTCTAGAGAACTTATATATATATATATATATATGGCATCACTGCAAAAAAACAAAAATGTTTTGGTTCTTCCATTCCTACTCAGGCATTTATAAATGTTTTTTTTTTAAAATATAATATTGTAGAGGTGGTACCGTATTGTACCACATTCAACTAAAATCACGGACTCTGAACATTCTCGAGAGAGAGAGACACACACACAGACACACATATACAGACACAAAGAGAGAGACACAGAGATACACACAGAGAGAGAGAGAGAGAGAGAAGGAGGTGCGTGTGTGCTGTCTCTTGAAATGAAGACGAATAACTCTCCTTTCTGATCGAGTCTCTGATCAGTTGCCTTCAAGTCATTTTCTAAGAATGCTGAGATTTGTTTCATGCACTGAGCCACACGCAGTTTTTTTATTCCATACATTTATCCACCGTGTCGCAATGATTTCTTTTTTTAAAGTGTGGATCCACTCAGCATTTAATGACCCGTGCCTCTAAACCCTCCTCTCTTTCGGGATCGACAGGGATCGAAGCCTGTCAAGTTCGCGTCACTGAAGACAAGGAGCTGATGACACTGATTACATCGTAGTGCTGTGACGGCAGACTCGTGTGATGATGTTACACAAAACGTGATTTTCCCAAGTAAATTCGTATCTGAAATGAACATACGGTTTATTCTCCTCTAGAGAAATGGGGAGAGGAAATAAAAGACAATCACAAACATACAGATTCTTCCTGAATTACAAAAAGATACTTAACTGAAAAAGAAGAAGAAAAAAAAAGGGATCACGGAGCCAAACGCTCGTCCTTTAATGACAGGCATTGGAACAGTGTATTAAAGACTTCGGTCATATCAGAAGGCAGAGAATGAAGAGTTACAGTTTTAGTGATCAGACTGCGTGAGCTCCATCCCTGAGGATCACTACACAACTACACAGCACGATACCATCTTTGGTCTTAGCTCTAAATAATCAGCTGTTTACAGGAACGTGTGTAAGACTGTACATGACTACCGAAGGAGTGTTACAGTATATATATAGTTTAGCAACATTTCAAGCCCCACAAGACTAAACTGTCGGGTCTTCAAATAAATCTCATTAAGCTGGTAATGAAGTCTGCAGATCTTCTCCTTGACATGCCTTCAAACTCAGGACAAGAGCACAGTTCGATCTCTTACATAATCGGAAATCAGGAGCGTTCACGTAATTAAGGAAGCTACGTTACAGTGTTAAACAACCAGAATGCTTTTTTTTTTTTTTTAAACCCAAATGAGTACAAAAATATACACTCTTTAAATACAGTGATTTTCGTCAGGAGGTTACGTCTCAAACTGAAGGCTTAGATTCAGTCGGTCCATCCCTTTGTTCCTTCTCTGCCCCCCATCCCCACCCCGCCCCCTTCTCCTTACTCGGATATTTGAGCTCAGTCGAAGACTTCAGTTCCCCCCAAGCGCTAAAAACAAGAGGGACCTTTATTACAACCTCAGCGATGACTGTTTGGGAATGTTTTTCAGTTTAAATGATAACCAAAAGCTGAGGTAGAAAAAAAAAGACAAAAAAAAAAAAAACAGCGCAGTTCTTTACTTCGATGCTGCGAGACTTAATCGGCGACCTTCATCCCTTCTTTCATTTGCAGCGTTTTTTTATTTAGTGCATCAGTTCCTGAATCTATAAGAGATGGGCAGCAGCAGGTTGTTTTTCTTCAAGGCCTGCACCTTGGCATGAGCGATCTCGTCGAGGGCCTTGTAGCAGCGCCGGGCGTAGTCTAAAAGCTTCTCCTTGGCGGAATCGAACTCTCCGACTTCCTCCACTTTCTCCGGAGCGACCAGGAGCAGCTCGGCGATGGGAGTGGTGGAGGCTACGGTGTTGCGGTCGACCCCGTGGACCTGGAAGGCTCTGGACATGCTCTTCAGCTTCTGGTATGTCACCAGAATCTTCTTGTAGCGGAACAGAACTCCAGCAGGGTCTTTCACTGAAGAGACACATCATCATCATCATCATCTCAATATAACCACTATATTTAAAACCCTTAAAAGGTTTTGGCCAATCTCACATACTTATGCAGTTTTCTACATTCTATAGTATAAACAACGAAAGTCGTGAAAGCTCCAACAAATTGAAGAAGTGCATTTTAAGTATCTGGATGAGTCGTATGAACAACTGATAAAACGATGCGTGGAATGATGGACACTTCCTACACTCAGATACTGGAAGGGGGCGGAGCTACCAGGCGTCATGTGGTGTTAGTTAGTGGGCCATTTGAGATGCAGCTGATGATTAATCATTTCAGACGTTTTGAGTTACACGTGTCAGGAATTATCATCAAACCTTGTAATATTAAGTTATTTACTTTTACTGTGCACTCTTTCTCTCAATCCATCCCGCCCTACCCCTCTCTCCCCCTCACCATCCCTTTCTCCCTCACTTCCACTCTTTTCCTTTCTACCCCTGACTTTCTCTGTCCTTTTGCTTCCATCTTATCACCGTCTTTAAACCAACCTTAACCCCCCCCCGTTTCCATCTTACCATCCTTCTCTACCCCTCTCTTCCCTCCTTACCCCTCGCAGTCCTTGACCCCCTCTATCTCCTCAACTGCCCTCTCTCTCTGTCCCTACCACTCACTCTGTCTCTCTCTGTCCCTACCACTCACTCTGTCTCTCTCTGTCCCTACCACACCCTCTCTCTCGCAGTCCCTACCACTTTCTCTCTCTCTCTCTCTCTCTGTCCCTACAACTCTTTACTCGTCCTTCCCTCCCTCATTACTGCCCTCTCCCTCACTACCCCTATCTCCCTCTCATAATTTTGCTGCATTCACTGTGTTCTCCTTTCCTTGACTTGCAGTAAGTTTAGATGAACATAACACAGCTCCTCCTCACCTCTTTGTCTCTCCATTCCACGTGCGATGCGAAACACTCGGGTTCTTTTGACTCGTGTCGGCCCGGCTTTCGATCTGGTTTTAGTCCGGCTTCTCTTGCAGCTTTTGCTGTCTGAGTCCTCATCATCATTGGAAATGACCTCCTCCTCTTCGAGGTAGCCATCCTCCTCTATATACTCTTCTTCCTCGATCACTTCCTCCTCATCCTCATCTTAAGAAATAAATAAAAATTAATGGGTAGAAACATACACAAGCTGTCCAATGAGCAGGGGAAAAAATAATAATAAAAAATTCCATCAAAACTTCAAGTCAGCAACTAACCTTGGACGCTGTTTTTCTTTTTCCGCTTTAGGGTCTGGCTGCGCGCTTGTCCAGAGCGCGTCATCATGGGCCGTGTAGACGGAGTAGCAGCCCTGCGTAGGATGGTCTTCTGGGATACGGGTTGCTGGGAAACCTCAGGCTGAAGCTCTGAAATGAAAGGAAATTCACCTTTAGCGTCACATTCGGAGAATATTTCTGATGAAATATTTCTGATCGGGATTCTCCTGTCATCTCTCTCCAGTCTTCACCGTTCCTCTCCTGAGTCTTGGTGGTGAAAATGAAGCGGTCAAGCTGGCAGCGCAGGAAGTCTCTTTCCTCTTCCAGGTCCTCTATTCGTTTCTGTAGCCATGAGTTCTTCTCCAGAGAAATCTGCAGCTGGGCACGAAGGTTAGAAATCAGCAGGTATGGGTTGCAGGGAGGGGTTTGTCCTGATACGGTTTCTGTTCAAAGCAAGCAAGGACTTCATGTAAGTTCCCCCTGTTGTCTTTAAAATAGAAATAGAAAAACAATTTAACTCAGTGTAAGATTTTATATGTATTTCATAGAATGCTGTAGGGATGACATATTTTTGTAAATAAACCCAGACGTTTGCCTCAACACAAAGCTGAAAGTTTTTTTCCCATTGGCTTTAGTATCTGTGAAAAATACTTACACGCTTTGTTGGTCAAGATCGAATCAGTACAACGTTTCTGAGATTACAAACTTAAATACAGCCAGAAGTTAGAATAAATAAATAAATACACACACACACACTACACCAAACCCAATGTTCCAATCTTTACTTAAATCATTGGTCCGTGATAAGGAGCCACGGTGCTCTTGTTGTAGGCTGAATGAATCTGATGTATGCAGTGGTTCAGTGCCTTGCTCAAGGTCACCTCAGTCATGGTATTGCCGGCCTGAGACTCGAACCCACAACCTTAGGGTTAGGAGTCAAACTCTCTAAGCATTAGGTCATGACTTCCCCAGTTTGCAGTCAAACTGATGCACGTTTTCTTTCTTCTTCACTGACCCTGATCAGTGTATTCTAGCAGAAAAAAAAAGGTAAAGCTCAAACCTTTACATTTACAGCATTGGGCAGATGCTCTTATCCAGACTTTTTATACAACTAAGCTAATGAGAGTTAAGGGCCTTTCTCAGGGGCCCAGAAGTGGCAGCTTGGAAACTTATCATCCGATCAGTAGTCCAACACCCTAACCACCTACCACCTCCCGATAGATAACCTTTTTTTCCATCGTATATGCAATAACCTATCCCACACTATATTCCATAAATGTGCCCAAATATCACACCTGGACCTAATCAGCAGATGATAGAGCAGAAAAAGCACCAAATTGGACTCCTGCTTACTTTCAGACCTACAAGGTGAATGATGAAGCAGACGCCGGTGTTAAAAATACTACTTATATGCGTCTAAATATATCGATTCCGTTATCTAAGCCAGGTTTCAATACTAATTACAAGTATCTTAAGCTGGATATGTTTATAAGACAGTGTGGAGTCCACATTCAGTCAGTTAAAGGATCTTGTGTTCAGTCTTTAACCTGCTCTTTACTCGTATGTTCACTCGTTCTGAACCGATCTATTCTGGTGTCAGGTTTTTTCTACATCAGTGTGAGCAGCACTACAAAGCAAGGCTTCCCTCTTACAGGTATATGATCACGGACAGAACTCTGGGGTCTGTCTGAAGAATTTTGTGCAATAAGGACAGAATTGTTGAAGCGGCAGCATAACAGATAGCTAACCACATTTTATATACATCTTCTCTTACATGACTTGAATACTTTACCGTCAAACATGTGGTCATTCTGGTTGTAGAAAGCAGAATCGTCTGCATTAGGTTCTTCGAAGGGAATAGAGATTTCATATCCATCCTCATTTTTCAAATCTGCCAAGAAAGCAGACACAAGTGAGAAAATTACATCACCAAAGAAGCAGTAAGCTTTACTGCTGACGTTACATCCCATGTTCCTAACAAAGTAATCAACTTTACAGTATATGGTTGTTACGGTTGTACACCATATGGCCAAAAGTTTGAGGACACCTCTAAGTTGTTATAATTCACTCAACTCCTCATCTGTGAAGTATTTCCACTAGATTTTGTTGTGTGTCTGTGGATTTGTGTTCATTCAGCTACAAGATCATCAGTGAGATCAGACACAGTGAGATCAGTAGTATTTCTGTACACGCAATATTGTTTGAACATACAGTATTTACACTGTTTCTGTTTACTGTCTTTTGTGTATTGTCTTCTTTTGGTATTGTCTTGTAATTGTTTGTCCTGCTCGGCTTGTCCTTGCACTGTCTTTTTGTCTTTTGTCCTGCACTGTCTTTTTGTCTTTGGGGTGCTGGAACAGGGTTCGAGTCTCCAGTGAAAGGGGAATTAAAATGTCACAACAAAGGAAGACATTTTAGACAAAGAACCACAGATGTGTCTGATGGTCAGGAGTGTACAAAACTTTCTATTCTTACTAAACTTTTGGCTATACAACGTAAGTAAATATGAAATACACAAATAAATAAAACCGGAAGTGACGTGTTGTCCTATCGAGAGGAACCAAAGCAGTAACAGTTACCTGTTGAGTTCCTCGCACTTCTCTGTGGTTCAGTCATTATTGCAGTCTGACATGGAGCCTCTTCTCTCACACACACACACACACACACACACACACACAAACACACACACAGAGAGAGAAATCAGGTCAGATATCATCATAAAAAACAGATTATTTTTAACTAAGACATTTACCAAAAAGCTTGTTTTAACCCTAGAACTAAATCTACAAACTAACCAAGCTAAGCTAAGCTAATTGACTGGCTAGCTGGAGGAGCGCACGTGCGCTGTTCATTATCGTATAAAAACACGTTTCACTCCACTTACATCATTTACAAACAATAAATACTTATAAATATGTCGAGGGAAAAAAAAGTCCAGTTTTTACGGTTTACTCACGATTTTAACTTTGTTCAACTTTGTTTGCAAGTATAAACGTTAGCGGCGTTGAATCCAATATTTTGTTGCTGTTATTCGTTTTTGTTGATTACAAACAGTCTAAAATATTTAATCTCTACTCTGTAATTTTTGGGTGTTTGTTTTGTTTGTGAATTATTTTTTATATTTTACTTCTCACACAAGTCAACAACCAAAGAAGAAAAGCACCGCCCTCACCCGAACAGACTTCCGGTCATGCGCACTACTGACTCGGATGTGTTACTTAGTTTTAAGGGAATTATTTCATAACTTAAATAAACAATAGGCAGAAATTATTGGGCTATAATTTTTTATTTTATTTTTATAAAGCACCTAATATATCGTTTTGCCCAGAAAACCTGCTATATAAATATTTATACACTCTGTAGTGTATGGATATCATAAAGAAATTATAATAATGGAATATATATATATATATATTCCAAAAAAAGTATATATATATATATATATATATATATATATATATATATATATATATATATATATATATATATATATATATACATACTTTTTTCCCCCAAACGTGCTATAAAAACTAATTTAATACTTTTCACAACTTGCTACTTGGTCCTCTTAAGGTTCAGTCTGAAAAGTAAGACATGGAAGAGTAACCTTGTGATAAGTTTATTTGTTTATGTTTATGTTTGTGTGTGTGTGTGTGTGTGTGTGTGTGTGTGTGTGTGTGTGTGTGTGTGTGTGTGTGTGTGTGTGTGAGAGAGAGAGAGAGAGAGAGAGAGAGAGAGAGAGAGAGAGAGAGAGTGTATGAGAGTGTGTGTGTGAGAGAGAATAAGTGTGTGTGTGAATGAGAGTGTGGGTGTGTGTGTGTGAGAGAGAGAGAGAGAGAGAGATTGTGTATGGGTGTATGTGAGTGTGAGAGAGAGTGTGTGTGAGAGACAGAAAGTGTATGTGTGTGTATGTTAGTAAGATAAGATAAGATATACCTTTATTCGTCTCACAATGGGGAAATTACTCTGTTACAGCAGCAAAGAGAAAGAAATGCAAATGAATAATAAGAATAGAGACATAATATAATATACAGTATATACACAACACAATATATCAAAAGAGACCACGAGTAAGTAGTTACACTAACAGACATATTGCACACAGGTAATATTGCACATTTTTCAAAATTTCTGTTATTGCACGTGTTTAAAATACTTTGTTACTTTGTGATTGTTGTTATTACAGTTAAACAGAAATAACAGTGTGTATTATGGTGACTGGTTCACTGGGAGCAGCTTTCATTGTAAAGTCTAATAGCAGCAGGGAGAAAAGACCATCTGTATTGCTCCTTCAGACACTTAGGATGTAACAGTCTGTCACTGAAGGAGCTGCTCAGAGCTGAAACCATTTCATAAAGGGGGTGAGAGTCGTTCTCCAGCAATGATGATAGTTTTGCTACCATCCTCCTTTCTCCCACCTCCTGTACAGTGTCCAGAGGAATCCCAAGGACTGAGCTGGCCTTCCTGATCAGCTTGTCCAGTCTCTTTCTCTCTGCAGTAGAGATGCTGCTGTACCAGCAGACCACACCATGAATATGGCTGAGGCCATCAAAGAGTCAAAAAAGGTCTTCAGTAGCTCTCCCTGCACTCCAAGAGACCTTAGTCTCCTCAGCAGAAAGAGTCTACTCTGCTCTTTGTGTGTGTGTGTGTGAGATAGTGTGTGTATGTGTGAGTGTGTATTAGTGTGAGAGAGAGAGAGTGTGTGTGTGTATGTGTGTGTGAGAGAGAGTGTGTGTGAGAGAGAGTGTGTGTGTATGTGTGTGTGTGAGAGAATGTGTGTGTGCATGAGTGTGAGAGAAAGTGTGTGTGTATATATGTGTGAGTGTGTGTTTGTGTATGTGTGTGAGAGTGTGTGTTTTTGTGAGAGAGAGTGTGTGTGTGTGAGTGTGTTTGTGTTTGTGTGAGAGAGTGTGTGTGCTTGTGTATGTGTGTTTGTGTGTGTGTGTATGTGTGAGAGTGTGTGTATGTGCACGCATATTAGTATATTTCTATAGTATTGTGTTGTGCTTATTATCATAGATATCTATACTAGATGTCGCCTCGGGGTCCTAAAAATGCGTCAAAACCGCCACCATCTTTGTACAGGAGTCTTGTACTTCAAATTCATGGATGCTGCCGGACTTCTGTGCTGCGTTTGGTTGTTCAAATTTCACAAGTGAGAATGTGTTTCATGATATTGAATGTTAGGAAATTATATTTCTGGTTACATTGGTTTGTTTCAGTCCTTGGTTAATGACTGCAGCTAATCCATGCTAGTTACCCATTAGTTTTTGACAGTTAGGAAAACAGACAATGTTTGTAGATTCCGAAGCTCTTAATAAGGACATTACAAATTGACCCATGCTTTCTTTGCTTAAAGGTGAAAAGGCCCAACTTTATGTATGTTTTGTAAGATTCCCTTATCTGTCAAACATATTTTATTAGATTGTCCTGGATTTAACACAAGCAGATCGCTCTTTTATCAAGTTACTTCACTTAAGGACATATTTAATGAGATTATGCCTGAAAGGGTTTTGAATTTTTTTTATCATATGTTAATTAAAAAAAAGTGTAATATGACATATTTGGTCTTCATATTTGGTGAACACATTGTTGCAGGGATACTAAACACTTATACAAACTCAGCTGACTGTCCCGGAAGGATGTCACCAGTTTGCTTTGCAGTGTAACACATAAGTTCAGCCTCAAAGTCAAACTTTGTTGTTTTTTTTTGTTTATGTGACTTTAGTACATACTTATTTAATGTGGCAAAAGTATTGCGGGAAAGGAATAAATAGAAGATTGAACAGTCTTTGGCACCTCCACTATCTAACTTTCACATTATGTTCCTCTCAAATGTGTGATTTGTTTCCACCTGCAAATTGCTTTGTGTTTCATATTTAATAAACCGATACAAATTAAATATTTAAATGAACATGTATAGTCACACCATTGTAGCAGTGTTGCATACAGTAGGCTATAAGGTAAGTAGTGATTGTTCATTTGAAGTTTACTCAAGTGGAAGAATGTAACTAATAAACTTAGACCTATTAGCACTATGCATTATATTGTGAAAAAGTAGATTATCTTAATATCAAAACCTTAAATTTTCTCTGGACTCAATAATAAATACATGTCTGACCTTTGGAACGAACCAAAAAAAAAACTAGAAAATCGCATTCATGACGATTTATGGTGATTTTATTTCTTTGCCTACATTGACGCTAATGCATTAAGAGCAGGGGGTCCCCTGTACCAAGATGGCGGCTCAGTTGACGCATTCATTCCAATGTACTGCCGTATAAAAGGCGACATCTAGTGTATATATCTATGGATATCTATGAGTTTTACTACCTGCGATTCAGGTGGGTTCAAAACAAAGGTAACACCGGAAGTGACATGATTCGAGAGGAAAAGAAGAAGATCTCACGCCTCAAAAAACCTGTGCGGAAAAAAAAATCGAATCGGAAACTATCCAAA
Organism: Tachysurus fulvidraco; assembly: GCF_022655615.1. Lineage (NCBI taxonomy): Eukaryota > Metazoa > Chordata > Actinopteri > Siluriformes > Bagridae > Tachysurus > Tachysurus fulvidraco. The sequence continues at coordinate 11,725,775 of NC_062524.1, read as the reverse complement.
ACATTTCAATAAAATTTCGAAAGGGTAAATTAATTTTATTATTTATTAATTTATTAAAAGTTTGGAGCGTTCTTAACTATCTATTCACTTAGCAGGTTTCTTCATGCTGTCGCCTCCAAGCCGTTAGACATCAACTTAGGAATTGTTTTGCTCAGTGTTTATGATGTTAGTCTAGTTATCATTATTTAATTTAATATAAGAACCATATAGAAATTATTTTAAGGGGGGGGGGGCTTAGACAAACCCTTAGACAAACCCTTAGACAAACCTGGGTGCTTTAGAAGTGTCTATAAATGGGCACCTGGCTGTGAATAAACTAATCACCAATTTCAAGAAAACTAAAGCTCATGAGGAAATCTTACACACTTGTCAGTGTTGAAGTGATTCTGATGAACTCAGAATAAAGTTAATCTGTTTCTGGAACATTACAGCTATTTGGATTTCATGTGATTGCTGAAGCCGTAGTCCACAAAGGGAGAAAATGGTGAGCCACACAGGGACGTAAGAGAGAAAAGGACATCCTTCCGAAACGTATTAAGACAAAATGTAATCTGAGAGGACTTTGGCAACATTAAAAGAGCTGCAGAAACATCTGGGAAGTTTTGGTGATGGGGCATGTTTGATAGCTTAAAACCCTTTTTCATGAAAAGGAAAAAGATGAACCGCCAACTAAACATCTGTTACCTGTATCAGGGCACAAAGTGGGGTAGACTGAACTAGCCCAACTAAATCACCCCAAACAATGTATCAAAATGTTTTACAGTCTGATAAAACTAAGGTAGATGTTTCAGAATAAAAAAAAAAAGGGTTTGTGCAAAAAGCAAAGAGCACAGCTTCTTAGCAAAAGAACACCATACCCGTGGAGAAGCATGGTGGTGATAGCTTCATGTTAAAGGTCTGTTTTTCTTTTCAGAGGGATTTGTGAATGGCTTCAGATACCAGTCTGTTTTAGCACGACATTTACATTTAGATGTGGAAAGATTTCCCATAACGCTAAACACATAACGAGGTGGATAAAGGTTGAAGAGGGATGTGTGTAAGAGATCGCCACACAATCGCCAATATACATTGGTAGACTCTTGTACTAAGTCATAGATGTAAATCCAGGATTTTCTTTCTTTGGGCTCAATTTTATTTTAAATACAGCAGTGTTATATGGTGCACCTACCTACAGATGCTAACTGTTTTTTTCAGGTAAACTGGAATGATCATTTTCATGAAATCTTGGGTATCAGCATGTGTTTGGAGTGAATCCCTGCATGCATGCACAAAGACTTTCTCTTTATCCTTTTACAACAAGACATTAGCATTAAGCAGGAATGTAAACAGGCTCATATGTATCTCAGATAAACAGACAATGGATTCATCAGGAAATGTCTCCTATGTGCACTTATTTATTTGAGTTTTTATATTAAGCTAGTATAGGGACTGACAGTGCCTGTATACATTTTTGGTATATTTGGCAACCCTCTCTAATCATTAAATGCAAGCACTAATGGTAACAGGACATTTAAGAAAAACTCTTCAAAGATGTAAGCTATGTGTTATATATTTTATATATTGTGTACCTAGGCCATGTACTCATGTGTATTTTCTTCCTCAGTGACAGGATGACTTTGTGACTTTGTTTTCTGCTTGATAGACCTGACGAGTCAGTATGACCTGCAATGGCCTGGCACACTGCAAGGTGGCGCTAGCGTTCGCAGTCATTTTTGACCTGGTGGGAGTGTTGGTGCTGCTGGCAGGAGTCTTTGTTCCTCTGGAGGTGAAAGGCAGAGACTTCGGTGACCTGTTAGTGTACACAGGAGTTCTTCTGGTACTGATGTCTCTAGGCGGCTGGGTGATGTGGTACAGCGGCAACATCGAAGGCCTGACTGCGAGCAAGGAGATGGGCCACATTGGCAATGCAGTGGACCGCATCGCTCGCACGCTCAGCCGCAAAATGCGCACCCACCGCACCCACCGCACCCACCAGGGGCCCTGAAGCAGAGCGGTAGAAATTCTCAGCACCTAATTTAGCTTCATAGTGGTAGTGTACTTTTTTAAGAGCTTTATCTTTAGCAGAAAAAATGTTTGTGTCTTCTCTGTCTTTTACTCCCTCACTTCATCACTTGCAGGTTTCATGTTGATTCGTAAAGCTGAGATTATGCGACTCGGCACAACCAAGCAGTTCGTGAACTGTACATCATTCAGCTGTTTATTTCGAGCTACTTTACATGCTGCATATGATTGAGTAAAAAAAGTGCCGTCTGCCCTCTTCCACATCCACAAACCCACTGGCCAATATCGCTGTGATCGCCCCTCTCTCAATACACGGCCAATTTTTACCTGGGATTCAGCCCTACTGCTTCTTTAATTTGTCTGATCTCTGGTCAGGACTGTAGTTAGGATATATAAACATGGCTTAAATAAAGCTGTACTTCTTTTCATTTACAGTTTTGGTGTGTTTTATTTATTTGTTTTTTTTAAACATACGTATGAGTTTGTTGTTAAACGAGTGTTGATCCCTTGTCTGTCAACAAATGCTAGGTTAAGATCTAGCATTTCTTCCTGATAAACTAAATGGATTTTACTTGTTGAAAAGGAATTTATTTGTCCTCTTTTTAGTGTGTACGAATAGAGGGATTTTGAGTTTGTAGAACTCAAGACCCCACACACATATGAGAAGAACACAAACAGAGAGAGCAAAGTCTCCTGTTGGACAGTAACCTGAGCTCATGATTGCCCCAGGAGATGTGAGGTGGCACTTCACCACTGTGCCATCCTGTTCTTATACACTACAATACAATAAACCCTACATAGGGCAATTTTATGGAGACATTCCTAAGGTCAATCCAAGGTTGTGTGTCTAAATGAAGCCTTTATTTCCAGGTGAGTGTTCCAGATCATGACCAGATAAAGAATTTCTGTCATTTCTGATTAAATTAAATGGACTCATGGTCTAATCAGCTTACAGCTTTCCATGAAAAAAAAAACAAAAAAAAAAAACAGGCTCTTCGTAAATTAATTGTTTATAAGCAGAAACATATACAAGCTCTGTGTGGACTATATGCAAAGAAATGGATAATTTATAAAAAAATTAAATAAAATAATAAATGCTTTTGGGCTGTTTACAGGTTTCCTTGGACTCTCGTGAAAATTCATGAAAGTCATATTTCACCCATGTATGTGCTTATGGAAAGTATCAGCTATATTCATATACAATGGTCAGTAAATGATTGTTTATTGCAAATAGATGTCATATTTCTACACCATCTTCATTTAATTCAATGTGAGTGTTCCAGCATTTAATACGAGTCTGGATTCCTCTAGAATAGAATTCCTTGATTCCTTGGTTTGCTTATTTATGTTGGAATTCTTTCCTTATATTTTAAGCATCCATATTTACACACAGAATTCTCAAATTCTGCATATGGAAATGTTTAGATTTTTATTTATTTTATCATATTTTAGAATAACATAGAAGCCTTTATAACTATGCAGTGATAAAAAAAACATGGAAATTTGACTGGGGAACAGATTTATTTTTTTTTACCACCATGCCTTTCATGGCTTTTTGACAGACATTTTCATTTGCGTCCTTCCTCCCACGTAATCTCAGCATATTTCATCTTCCTCATCGCCGCCGTCTTTCTCCAAAACATCCGTAATCTTGTCCAATTCTCTCTCGCAGTCTTCGCAGCCCTGCGGCCCACACCTTCCCAGCATCAGCAGTCCCTCAGCGTTCATTCCTTCCATCATCAACCTAGGAAGACCCTCCTTTCTAGATGGCCATGTGGTGTCAATCAGCTTCCTTTGTTGGCAGTGATGAAGAGGAAGGTTGATAGAGTAGATGCTGCGGCTAGCCCCAGCCATGATTATATCGTCATAAGGCGGGGCATGGCTGGTAGCGTCTTCCAGGTAAATACGAGCACGGTGCTTCAATTCAATCACAGTCTTGGTGTAGGAGTTTAGGGTGAAGACAGCCGCAGCCATGCAACAGCTGAAAGAAATCCAAGCCAGTCTGTAAGGAAAAGTAGCTGTGTGTTAATTTTACACCGAACAGAACAGAGAATATTAGTTAGTTAGATTTAAAAAAATGTTTAAAACAGATAAACATTTAAGACTTACGCAAACGACCAGCCGTAGTCCCAGGTCTGAGGTCTCCAGTCTTTAGGACCGATGCTCACAGTCAGCTGAAATACTGTAGTGTACATCATATGTGCTACCATCCCCATCATTCCTGAAACAGACACAATGTTAACTAAATTTACAATAGAAAATTAAAGGAAATAATTAAATATTGCCCAGTATTATACACTACATGGCTAAAAGTATGCAGGTGTGGCCAGTGGTGACCCCTGTATAAACTCTGGCCACCCCTGTGGGCTACCCCAGGATGAATTTGAATTTGAATGCATAATGAAAATTTACAATAGTTCATGAAGTGAAAAATTCTGTACTGAATCACAAGCTCCCTCTCTGACATGCAGAAGTGCGCGCGCACACACACACACACACACACACACACACACACACACACACACACACACACACACACACACACACACACACACACATTTCCACACATGCTGTTGGTCTTTCTTTCTTTCTTTCTCTCTCTCTCTATCTCTCTCTCTCTCTCTCTCTCTCTCTCTCTCTCTCTCTCTCTCTCTCTCTCTCTCTCTCTCTCTCACACACACACACACACACACACACACACACACAAAACTAAACAAGTATAACACACACTACACTGATTTTTTTTTTTTTGGTGCCACCCCAAGATTTGCTGTGGCCTCCTCTGGCCACCCCTATTAAAAGTTTCTGGGGGCGCCACTGAAAGTATGAAGCCATCTGATATTCACACTTTAATTTTCTTCATCCCTAAAGCATTGCCAGACATTTTGAAGCATGGAATTGTTTGGAGTTCCTTTGTATGCTCTAGATTTCCATATGATTTCCCTAAACTAAAAAACTGTTCCCAAACAGTGTTCCATCATGACAACGTCCCATGAAGCTCCATGAAGACATGGTGTGTGAAGGTTGGAGTGAACTCGAGTGTCCTGCACTGAGCCCTGACTCTGACCCAACACCACTGAACACCTTTGTGATGAACTGGAACACAGACTGAACCCCAGACCTCCTCACTCTTACATCATCAGTGTCTGATCTCACTGATGCTCTTGTAGCTGAATGAACACAAATCCACACAGACACACAGCAACATCTAGTGGAAAGTCTTCACATGAGAGTGGAGGTTATTAAGAGGGAATAAAATTTCATAAAAATGTTCAACAAGCACATATGGGTGTGGTGGTCCGATGTTCACAAATATTTGGCTCTATAATGTAAATGATCTTTGTTACTACCATCGAGGTATCATACTGAAGACCTCACCTGAGAGAACGGTGCAAATGGCAGCAAAGGCATTGATCTTGAGTGCATACATCTCCTTATTCAAGCAAAGAAACAGCAACTCCATCCACATCATAAGAAATCCCATGGCCAGCAGAGTGATATACATGAACTCAGAAAACAAGGAGAGCCAAAGAACCCCTGAAGATATGAAAAAACCCAAAGAACAAAATCACATGTAAGATTAACACCATTATCCATCTTCTTCTTGTCCTGTACATGTGTGTACAAGAATTTAATGTGCAAACTGACCTAAAGTTGCATACATGCTCGGAGTCCTGATCCCACCTATCATTTCTTTATATTTTTTCATTTCTTTAGTGATTATACTCAATACTTCTTTAGCCATTTGTGTGTCTTATTTCCAAACTGTTGTTGAACTGGCTAATATTTAGTTGCACTGAGGCTTTCCTTTGGCTCTGAATTTGTCAAACAGCCCGTCACCTAGTTATCTGTAGATACCTGTGAATATAATAGTGTGGCTGAGTGGTTGTGGGATGGATTTCTGTGTGTGAACACAAGCATATAGGAATACCAACCCATGGGGGTTTGCTCCCTGGGTGCACACACTTTTCATTTTCTTCTTGTGCTTCATGGATTTCCTCTAGGTATGCTGGTTTCCTTTACCATCCCAAACAGACATAGGCTTATTGGCATTTCAATATTGTCTGTAGTTTGTGAATGGGTGTGTTTGTGTGATTGTTTCCTAAGATGTTTTGCAACCTGTCCAGAGTGTCCCTCTGTATTGTGTCCTGAGTCCAGTGGGATAGACTGGGATAAGTGCTACATAAAATGGATGGATGGATGGATGGATGGGTGTAGTGGTATACCACCAAAGACCCCATGCTGTCTAACAGACTCTGTTAACATGCATGGAAGGTCCAGTGGTGGTGCTCTCTCCATTTCCCCTGTGTTAGATGAGTATGGGTCTACTTTCTGTGCTTCAGTTTGGTCCTGCAGCCCAAGGTGCGCACTCCATCATCTGGGTCCAGTGCACTGACCAGTTCTTGAAGTCTTCCTTCACTATGTAAACACTGCAGCAAGTATGAATGGCATCTCATAAACTAACCACACATTTCTAAAGGAATAAGACACTTTCATCTCCACAAACCCTGGTGTGGGATCTCACCCTTGTACACATGTAAGACCTCCTATTATATGGCCTTGCAGGATTATAAAGTAAATTAGTATATTAGTATAAAAGGTCAGAACAGACTGACCTTTTACTAGGCACCACTTAAGCAAAAAAGAGTAGTAGAACTGCATCATTTGGAGTCGGAAGTCTACTAACTAGCTTAACCCTAGGGTTTAATTAACTAATCAGTTGAGTGTTCTTGTTATGGACAGTATACAGTACTATGGTGCATTCTGGTACAGGTATCAGTTAGCTACATGCTAAGGCTACATTTTTTCTCAATTACAACCTCCGTTTATACAAATTACATGGAGCTGCACGTACACATTGGATTCACCGCATTTGGGTGCCAATGTAGGTTCACAAAGCCATGAGCATTAACAGTAAAGCAACATCCGCCATTTTCGATGTTGTGTTTGCTGCGCTAACGTTGCTGGGAAAGTATACTTCTCTGACACGTATACAGTGACGTCAGACTCGGCTCTGTGATGGCTCTCTAACTGATGGAAAGGCAAACAGGTTCTTAGAAAGTTCGCCAGTGGAACCAACTTGGAACCAGCACCAGCACTAGCTCTGAACCAGCAACGGGTTCTTTTTGGTGGAAAAGGGGTAAGAGATTTGTTCATTAGACCAACTGTTCCTCTGTCCCTTTTGGATCACCTGGCCTCTAATGTGACATGCATGACTATGAAGTAAGAAGAGAAGGTTCCAAGAGAACTTTGATTGTATGGCTGTATGAGCATTTATCCCAAACATTACACCAAATCCTCTTTTTGGTAAAGGTGTTGGTATCCATGTGCATGCCCTCAACAAGGTAACCAAGGAATATTCACCACACTCGTTTACCTTGTGCTTCTTCAGGAGTCAGCTCAATGAAACTTCGACATTTCTCTCCTGAAACAGAAACAAAATTATGTCCAGGATTCATTTTGAATCCATTTAAATATTTATTAATAGATCATTTTGTTCAATATCATTTAAAAACATCATAAAATTGCCTAAAAATTCTGGAGCATTGTACCATACATGTGGCTCTGCAGTTTAGCAAAAGAAGAGAGGAAGTACATATGAGCCGAAGTGTCGTCATGTGGGACCATTTGTGACATTCATTCTGATCTTCTTGGAGGAGAAACAGAATCAAAAACACTGACTCTCTTACCTTCACCGCTATGGTGTTTCTCACAAGAGAGCCAGAATCCGGTGTGAAAGTATCTAAGCATGTATTTGTCCTCTCCTGTTTCCCAGATATAGTGCACTGCATTGGCCAGCTTCTTTGCCTTCATTGACACTTGCTCCTCTTTCTGCTTCAGAGAAACTGTTGCATTGGTCTCAGGAGTTTTGGGGTCTGGAGTTGGGCTCTCTGTGTTAGAGTGGAGTTAAACGGGACAACACGTGAAACAAAGTGAAAAGGGTTAGCTTTCATCTGGTACAATTTGGACATTTTCTACTGTACATACTGTAGTTTTATAGTACATAGTGATACACACTAAACTGTTACAAAGCATAAAAATTGGGGCATGTGGTAGCAAAGTGGTTAAGGTGTTGGGCTACCAATTGGAAGGTTGTGAGTTTTGATCCCAGGTCTACCAAGCTGCCATTGTTGGGCCCCTGACAAGGCCATTAACCCTCAATTGCTCAGCTGTATAAAAAAAATTAGATAATTTAAGTCGCTCTGGATAAGGGCGTCTGCTAAATGCTGTAAATGTAAATGTAAATAAAAAAATCTGATCAAAAGTGAAAAGAACCACCAGACTAAACTCTCGGGCCTCCTGGTTCACTTCCAGTTTCACGTCCGAGTTCAGGTATAAAAATAAACCGCACTCACACCACCGACAGACGTGAAGTGTTGCTGGTTTACGATAATGCTGAGCACCATATTACTGTGTTTGTCTCATGTGTATGACCGTTTTTGTTGTTTGGGTTTTGGATTTGTATTTTTGCTACTTTGAATTTTTTGCTTGTTTTACTGGTTATGATTCTGCCTGCTGTTTTGGATTGTTTGCTCTGGTTACTTTTGATAAACTCCTTGTATGGATCCTACACCTCCCATCCCTGGTGGTTCCAGATACTTTTGTCAGCGATGTGTTTATTGAAGCAGTTCCTTCTATTTCATTATAAGTTTGTTTGAAATCTGTTCTTTTCTTAGTACAGGGAAATTCTAGCCATCCGCTTTCCTGGAGTCTATTCCAGGAGACTCAGGGCACAATGCTGGGGACAACTAGTCACATTTCACACACTATAGATAATTTTGTTATCTTTGTCTTTAGACCAAGTAGAAAACCAGAGAACTCAGAGGAAACTCCAGAAGCATGGAGAGAACATGCAAACTCCAGACACACACAGGGCAGAAGGAGGAATTGAACCTGAAACCCTGGCAATACATGTGAGGAAAAAGTGTGAAGTGCTAAATCAAATTATTATCCAGGTGAATTCCTGTTGGATTCCTGTTCTGTAACATATTTGTTGGCTAGAACTTCAATTATAAATCAAATCCTAGACCCCAAAGAGAGTTTTAAACCTCATCCAGGTCAAACTGCACTTCCGGGTTCTTAGAACATTTAAACAGTGTGTACGCTAGTAGGTAATGTGAAGTATTCCCAGTTTACCTGCATACTGAGCCCTTGCATTTTGTTTTCCATTGTTTTCCACGTGTATGACCCTCGTCAGTTTTATTGTTTGTGTTTTTCGTGCTACTGCGTATGAGGTTTCTTTGCCAGTTGCTGAACAAACACTATATTTACCGACCTTGATTCTTGGATTCTGTGTTGGTCTGTTTCCTGCTCCTCATAATAGATATTAGATTCTCAACATTCTACCTCTGGAGCTTTGTTACACTTAATTATTAATCATTTAACGATGCGTTCGTGTTAGAGTTAGAGTTAGAGTTAGTGAAGTTAAGAGTTAGTGCTCCTTGCTATTCAGGAAAATTTGATAACAACCTTCTGAGCCTACCAGTAGCCACAACATGCCCCCCTGGACCATATCTATCATCCAGGGGGATCCTTAGAAACATTGCCAAGCTGAGAAACATCCTGGCTGTATCTGATGCTGAGAAGCTAGTTCATGCATTCATGACCTCTAGACTAGACCATTGTAATGCATTACTAGGTGGTTGTCCTGCATCTTTAATAAATAGGTTACAGTTAGTACAAAATGCAGCTGCCAGAGTTCTCACCAGGACAAGAAAGTATGACCATATAACCCCAATTTTATCATCTCTACACTGGCTACCTGTTAAGTTTAGAATTGATTACAAACTGCTGCTACTTACGTACAAAGCTCTTAATGGTTTAGCTCCCATGTATCTAACTAGTCTTCTAACACGTTACGATCCTTCACGCTCTCTGAGATCACAAAACTCAGGACTTCTGGTAGTTCCCAGAATATCTAAGTCTACTAAAGTTGGTAGAGCGTTTTCTTATTTAGCTCCCAAACTTTGGAATAGTCTTTTTGATAGTGTTCGGGACTCAGACACACTTTCCCCATTTAAATGTAGATTAAAAACTCATCGCTTTAGTCAGGCATACACATAATACATCCCATAATACTGTGCACTATGATATCAGACTTGCACATTTTTTATGAACAGCAGATATGTTAATCCCTCTCCACTGCTTCTCTCTTTCTACCCATCCTGAGGCATCCAGACATTGTACCAGCTACGATCGTCTTCCATGCGATGAAGATTTTGGACCTCCACTAAGATGAGGCCGACTCTGTGAGAATCCTGAAGCATCTAGAGATCTACCAGGTCCAGTCAGATTTTGTGATACTAAAGAGGAGATCTGAACTCCTTACACCAATACAACATCTGTTTGACTGTACATATATAATCACACCCTCCAGTGTCACCCATATGAGGATGAGGTTCCCCTTTGAGTCTGGTTCCTCTCAAGGTTTCTTCCTTTACCATCTAAGGGAGTTTTTCCTTGCCACTGCTGCCTGAGTCACCTCAGACTTGCTCACTTGGGATAAATACATACACATTGTGAACTAAATATATCTAATATTAATCTTGATTTTTTTTATTATATTAATTCTTTATATTATTCTTTATGTTTACCTTCTGTTCTATGTTTATGTTCTGGAAAGCTGCTTTGAGACAATGTCTATTGTAAAAAGCGCTATTCAAATAAACTTGAATTGAATTGAATTGATCTGATGAACCACTAACATCCATTCAATCGAGTGATAACATTCGATGCGGGTGAATAAATCCCCATAAATATCATTTCAATCTGTTTTCCTCAACATTGACTGATCCCATATTTTTTTTATCCTTTACATCATTTAGAAATCAAATATTATTTAATTAAATAATTTTTTTTCCCAATGATTATTAATCAAACAAAATGTTTGTGTCGTATCTGTGATTTGTTTTTGTATTTGTTTGCTCTAAAGTAGAAAAGCTGGGTGATTTCATAATGTATTTCTAAACTTGCCTTTATATCTAGCGAAATAGGTCTGAAAAAGGCTTCTTGAATGCTTCTTACCAGTTGTATAGGGCTGGCTGTTGTTCTGACCACAGTTCTTCATCTTCACAGGAGACAGACAGAGCGGTTTTACCACTTTGTGTGTCCCCTCACACCAGTAGGAGGTGCAGAAAGCCAGCACAGAGAGAGTCAGGGCCAGAGAGGTTAGACAGAGAGACAGCAGAGAGCGGCTGCGTCTGGACACCAGCTTCAGCATGACGATCCAAGATCCGAGCAAGAGCAAGAAAATTCAAATGAGGTGAAGCCTGGAAAGAAGGTTATAGAGAGAAAGTGTCATGGATGAGATGATGAGTGATGTCGAGCATTTGAGGAGGGCAGGAGTGCTGTGTTTGGAACAGATGTAAAGATAGAAGAATAATCTCAGCTTCAAGGATCAGCAAATCTGTAGAAGAGATAGAGAGGATTTTAAGAGTGACAGAGCAGAGAGACCCACTAAGAGGACAAAGAGGCTTAAGTGTGTCTTAGGTGGACGCTGGAATACATCAGCATGGCATAAGTGCTGATTTAAAATGTTATTTCTACTCTAAATGATCTATAACCTTCTGAAAAAAATTGTACACACACACACACACACACACACACACACACACACACACACACACACACACACACACACACACGCACGCGCGCGCACACACACACACACACACACACACACTAATGGTGTGATGTAGATAATGTGTTGAGACAAAAAGTTTTCTTTTTTCTTTTTTTGTTTTTTCTTTTCTTTTTCTTTCTTGTTTTTACATTAGTAAACATTACAGTTTTTTCCCGATTGGTTACACACATTTTCCAATAACTGGTGTAGCAGCTCCAGAAGTAAGTTGTATCTTTTAGGTTATTTTGTTTTTATTTTTGCTTTTCTTATCTCATTGTCTCAGTATCTCATTGTCTGTTTAGTATTTTACTTTTTCTATCCCTACTGTATTACAATTAAACAGAACTGTTTATTTAAACTAAAAATGAAACAACAAAAAAAAAATAATTAAATGAAAACAAAATAATAATTTAATTTCAACTTCATTTCCCCTAATTCTATTGGAACTATAGAATTGTTAATTGATAAGAATTGATAAGTCTGTGTCTATCTATCTATCTATCTATCTATCTATCTATCTATCTATCTATCTATCTATCTATCTATCTATCTATCTATCTATCTATCTATCTATCTATCTATCTATAGAAACTACTGGATATCAAAACCTCTCAAAACTACAGCTGACTGGAAAACGAGGGAACTGGGCTCCTATTTACCCCAATGAGTTATATAAAAATCACAATAAAAAGATTATTATTATTATTATTATTATTATTATTATTATTATTATTATTATTATTATTATTGTGTCTATTTAAACTACCATAAAGGATCTACAGTAACTTACCTCACTGACAGACTCGACCCAGCTTCTTCTCCTCCCATCATCGTCTCACCTTTCATGCTTTCTGTCACCCTGCCACTGTGTTTTCTTTCTTCCTTCTTTCCTTTTTTTTTCCTTTTTTTTCTTTTTTCATATCTCAAACCACCCAGATTCCTTTAATCCATCCTTTAATGCCATCTGTTCCTTCTGCTCTCGTCTGCTGCATCTTCTGTCTCGCTCAAATCCTCGGCCTTTCCCTTTAACCACGTCTCTGTCTCTGGTGCGATGCTTTTGAAAGTTTTTTTATTTCAGTCACAGATGTGTCATGTCACAAGTATCTATGCAACAGGACTCTCAGGACTTTAAAAAAAATATTTCTACCTCCAACCAGCAACAGCTCAAGCGATTTAGATCTTATTTACAAACTAGGATTTAAGTAGATTAAGTATAGAAATTTTCCACTTCCATAGATGTCAGAGGGTGATGACGCTGGTAAGAATATGTGTTTAAGGTGTCGCTATAATGGATGACCTTTGATATGGCACATAGCCTTAAAATTAGGATTACATGTCCTGAGATTTAAATATGGCCACGTGGACACCAGGACATTGTCATAATGGAACAGGGTTTGAGTCTCCATTGAAGAGAAAATGTAATGCTGCAGCATTTGTTTACATCTCTCAACCACGTGATTCTGGTCGAGGAGGAGGTCTGGTTATAATCTACCGTGAGAAGTGGAGACTGAGGTCAGTGAATGTTTCTGTCTCCCACTCATTTGAGGCTGCAGTTTGTCGGCTCTCTGGATCTACTCCAACTATTATCAGCACTGTATATCGACCACCAAAATTTAACAAGGGTTTTATCCCTGACTTTGCTGCTTTTTTGAATGAAATAACTACTCTTTCACCAAATATAATTCTTGTGGGGGATTTCAATATTCACATGGATGATGTTCACAACAACCTTGCTAAAGAATTTACATCTTGTCTGGATAGCTTCGGACTGCAGCAACATGTGAATTTTCCCACGCATATTAAAGGACATACTTTGGATTTAATCTGTTGTTCAGGTGTCTCTCCAGGCAACCTCAATGCAGACTTTTTTCCATGTACTGATCATCTGTTACTGTCCTTTAATGTTGATCTTCCTCTCTTCAAATCAAAATCTTCACGTATTATATCATTCCGGAAAATCAAGGACATTAATTTGGACAACTTGTCTTTAAGCATTGCAAGTCTTCCTAGGGCTGACAGTTCCACTGTTCCACTCCAGATAATTTGGTCTCTCAGTACAATAATAATCACCATAATTTGTTGAATACTTTTGCTCCAGTTAAGACTAGGACTGTTTCATTTACTGTTACTGCACCCTGGTTCACTCCTTTTCTCAGGCAATTAAAAGCAAAAGGACGACAGCTTGAGAGACTTTTCAGAAGAACTGGCCTTACTGTCCACAAGGAAATGTACTCAGAACATATGTCTCACTATAAAGACTCTATTGCTAAAGCTAAATCTACATACTATTCTGGCTTAATCGGTTCTAATGAAGGGAATTCAAGCGTTCTTTTTTCCTTATTGAAAAATTTTACAACACCCCCTGACTCACTTCCCTCTCATTTGTACTCATCTGATTTCTGCAATACTTTAGCATCATTCTTTACCTCAAAAATTGAAGGCATTCATCGTCAACTTATGGCCACTCCTGTTTCTACTCCATGTGTCTCAGTTTTACCTGTTCCTACACAACTGTTCTCTGAGTTTATTCTGCCCTCAATTGATGATATCTTAAAACTTCATTAATCTAAATCTTCAACCTGTGTTCTTGATCCTTTACCAACTGTCCTTGTTAAGGCTACTGCTTCCTCTCTGTCCCATTTTATTATGGATATTATGTATTCTTCCCTTACCACTGGGGTTGTTCCTTCTCTTTTAAAAACAGCTGCTGTAACTCCAATTCTAAAGAAACCAGGTTTGGACACCAACAACCTTGATCATTTTCGTCCTATTTCTAATCTTCCTTTCATTTCTAAAATTTTGGAAAAAGCTGTTGCTGCTCAACTTCATATCCACTTGTCTGGCAATAATCTATATGAACAATTCCAATCTGGTTTTCGCCCATAGCACTGAAACAGCTCTATTAAAAGTCACAAATGATTTGCTTATAGCAGCTGATTCTGGTTTACTATCCATCCTCCTTCTCCTTGATCTGAGTGCAGCTTTTGATACAATTTCCCACGATATTCTTTTAGACAGGCTTTCCACTATTGGCATCACCAACACGCCTCTGAAATGGTTTCATTCATATCTCTCTGATCGCACACAGTTTGTTCAACTAAAATCATTCACCTCTTATGTAGTTTCCGTTACCTCTGGTGTTCCCCAGGGCTCTGTTCTTGGCCCTTTGTTATTTATTACTTACCTTTTACCCCTTGGACATATTTTTCATAAACACCAGGTTCGTTAAGTAAGTTTCATTGCTATGCGGATGACACCCAGCTCTACCTTTCCACAAAACCACATTCCAAACTCTCTCCATCTGCTCTTTCTGATTGTCTCATTGACATAAATTCATGGTTTTCAGCAAACTTTCTTAAACTAAATAGTAATAAAACAGAATTTCTAATTATAGGCACAAAAACTGTGCTTAACAAATTTTCAAATTTTCTTATTTCCATTGATGAATCTCTCATAGCTCCCTCATCTCAGGTTAAGAGTCTTGGTGTCATCTTTGATAGTACCCTTTCTTTTACGTCACATGTAAATAATGTTACTCGGGCTGCATACTTTCACCTTCGAAATATAAATAGGCTTCGTTTCTTTCTCACCACTCAATCTACCACCACTCTTATTCACAGTCTAGTAACCTCCCGGCTTGACTACTGTAATTCTCTTCTTATTGGGCTTCCTCACAAAATCCTTCATAAGCTGCAACTCGTTCAAAATTCTTCTGCCCGTATTATCACTCGTACTCCCTCTATCCATCATATTACACCTGTTCTGGAACAGCTACACTGGCTTCCCATTAATTTTCGTATCAAGTATAAAATTCTTCTTCTAACATTTAAAGCTATCCACAATCTTGCACCTTCATATCTTCTTGATCTTCTTCATACTCCAAAACCTACTCGCACTCTTAGGTCTTCTTCTTCCACTCATTTCATTGTTCCCTCTGTCCGTCTTGTAACTATGGGGAACAGAGCTTTCAGTTACTCTGCACCTCAGCTCTGGAACTCACTTCCATCTGAGCTCCGTAATATTGATTCTCTTTCATCATTTAAATCTCAGCTTAAAACTCATCTGTTTAGTTTAGCTTATTCTACATCATGATTTGTAATGTTGGTCCAATTTGTATTTCTATGTAAGTATTTTATAACTATATTTTTTTTGTTGTTTTTCTTCTTCTTTTGTACGGTGACCTTGAGTGTTCAGAAAGGTGCCTTTAAATAAAATGTATTATTATATAAACTCTTTGTGCTTCTTTGATTTAAGAACCAGAAAGAAATCATTATGATATACACCAATAACGAATAAACAGATGAACACTTCTACTACTTCTTTATTATATTACAGTATACTACCTCCCTTTAAGGATCCTCATCTAACGTAGACCTGCAGCTCCATAAACCTCAATCATTCTCATTTAAATCCAGCAAAACTATAAAGGCAGTTAAACGTAGCTAAGCAGAAAATACTGCATGAACATTATATACAAAACAGATGACAAATAAAAAGGGTGAAGCGACAGAAATGGGTGCCTTGCGTAAAGGGAGTGAAGAGTGAAAGCTTCTGAAGGACGATTGAAGAGATTCAGACATGAATTCACAACTTTCGTTTATTTTATTCTTCCAGTGTACACGTTCACGAGAAACAACAATCAGAATAGAATAAATATATTCATTTACTGTCCAAAATACCACTTCTATTTACAGCAGAGCACTCGTTTTATAAGAGTGAAATGAAATGATGCCTTATTCTAAATAAATAAATAAATAAATAAATAAATAAATGAATGTAGATAGATAGATGGTCTCAAAGACAACATACAGATGGTTTTTCCATTCGAGTACAACATTAAATATTTGTCTGGTGTAAAGATGCTGACTTTATGAGATTGTATTTAACTCTATACCTCCATACAGCCTGCTGTACACTGCACTCTGGCTAGAGGAACCTACATAGGACAGGAGGCATCTTGTGCAACAGAAACAGGCCCATTAAGAGCTGAAGCCATCGCTGACCTCAACTCTCCTTCATCTGCTAAAGAAATAAACTGAAGACAAATCTGGTCTCATGAAGCAGCCTGAGCCACGAGTCTATATTTTTTTTCCTCTAAGAGACACGGATTACTGCACAGATTATATATATTTTTAATCAGTGTTACTCTGCAGCTCTAATGATAAAGTATAATGATATATAAAGCACCGAAGCTTCCAGCCTGAGGATCTGCAGCCAACATCAGGTTTTGAGACTTTCTTTAGCAACACCAGTTGAGCGGTGCATTTTAATAGGGTGGATATATAAAACAGAGTTTTTAAAGAGTATATATATATATCAATATAAATATGCAACTGAAAGAAAAAGGTTTTTTTTTTTTTTTAACTGTTCCAGCTGCTTTATTTCTCTTCCTGTTTGTTCCTTTATGTAGTGTAGAAACAGTGAAATTTTGTGTCATGTTGCGCTGTAACATACTTGTTCATCTCAAGGATTTGGATCTAGGACATCGCACAAAGGTCGAAGAACACTGAGCTGACCCTGAACATCACCGCCCCAGTTTTACATTGGACGTGTTGAGGATTTTCAGGTGAGAGAAGATACGAAAACATGTATAAACCACACAGCGATGCATTTCCTACTAATTCTCTACACTAACCTCCACTAAACGGAAATGACAGAAATCCACTGTTCTGATTTAATTTGTGGCTCTGAAGCAGGTAGTAAACAGTGTCTACCTGCACATTGTGAAAGTGAGTCAGGAAAGCTTTAGGTGTGTGTGTGTCCCAAATATTGCCCCCAATATTTATATCTGGTTAGATATGTCATTAACGGCAGAACAGAACAGTAGATGAAAAAAGACCAAACAACGATAAACCGAGTCTCCATGAAAAGGCTACACAGAAAGCATTGTAGTGCGTATGGATTTTAAATATTGTCACATATACGTATGGCTCTGAGCCGGCATTTAGCAAGAACATGTGTGGAAGGTGGAGGTGTATGGATAAAAAACAAACAAATGAATCTCCGAAATAGAAGTTTTCACTTGTTCTGGTGTCCGAATCTAACCGCCGATCCTAAAGAACTTTCTGGGTGGTAAACTGCCCTTCCTCGTTAAGATGTCCTACAGTGCTGAGCTGTACCACTCTTTACATCACGAAGCAAACAAAATGAGGTGGTTTTCGAAGCTGGAGGTGCTACAGGTGGGTTTAGGCATGCAGGAGAAATTCAAACCATCACAATATTGTCATGTGATGTGCTGCAATTCTGGAACACTGGTTTAGTACAAAACAAAGAGAATGTGCAGGTAAACAATACACGAAACGAAACAAACAGAAAGGGTAGAAATGAAGGATGAAGGAAGTGCTGATGAACAGGGGGAGAGGATAAATAACAGCTAAACAGTGATAACATCTAGCCACAAAACATGATCTAATCTGAATGCCCCGGAGTAGAGCCTCAGGGAAGTGAAGTCCCTCTCTACATGAGAGAGTCGAGATCCACCAGCGACGCTCCGTCCCCCAGGAAACTCGCCGGCTTTTTGGAGCTTTCGGTGGACATGGACGAGGAAATGTCACCTGTGGATAAATGCAGGAGAGAAATGACTTACAAAGATCTCCACAAGTAAAGGCTTACTGTGCCACTATATTCACGCTTCCTTTACTTAACGAACCTTATTTAACGAGTTTGCTAATTAACTTATTTCAAACCCAATACACCAAATAATAATAAGAAGAATGTTGCTTTAACCAGTGTTCATAGCATTAATGAGCAAAATAAAGTCTACAGTTTCAAACCGACTTCATTATGCTCGTGGTTGTGAACTGGAAGTTGTAGGAGTGTGCTATAATCATATCTGTGTTCATTTATGTGGACCTATGGCTGTTATCCCTGTTTGTAGGGTGCCATTTCTTTTATCAGATTGGAACAGTTGGTTTTATTGGTTTTTGTGTTAAGCCTGGGTTTCACTCGATTCTCCCGAGAGTACATTTTAGGTGGGGTCAGTCTGGAACAGAGCAGGTTCACATGATAAATTGGTCATGTGAAAGCTGTCATGTGTGAAAGCGAGAGCACAGTAGGAGTCGGTTTGAGTTCGGTTACACTGGAACTTTGAGACGATTCACGTGAACGTGAAAGTGACTCGTACTCGAGTCTGCACTTGTTCGGGAAGTAAAGTGCCCAGTGTGCACGAATGTAGTGGAACTGGGGTTCAATAAAATCAAGTGAATCTGAAAGCAGTCAAACCAATGCAGATGGGCACTGGGAACAAACCCACTCGTATTCAGACCGCAGCTTTCATGTCCATTGTGCAAAGCCCGAGCCAAGTCCCTGACCTGGTGAACTAGCGTGCGGATGTATTTAACAGAGACTTCTGTGAGTCTCTCATATAAAGGGTCAAATTAAGCTTGACTTGTTTAATCCGTGTATAAAAGTCGATGGAGTTAATATTTACGTTAGTTAGACGTCTAATGTGTAAATTTAAATAAGCTCATCAGCACGAGTAGGATACGAAATTACTGGATGCTAATAGAACTGTTAAGTGATCTTACTCCCTGCAGCAGCTCCCCAGGCATCAACGTGTCCTCCGTCACCGAAGGGGTCCGAGTTTACTGCAGCGTCAGTGGGAGTCCCTGGAGCCCCCCAAGGGTCATTAGATGGAAGTGTTGAAGAGACTAAAGGTGAGTAAGGAAATACACAGAGTTCGGTGTACAGAAAATAGAAGCAGATGGACAGACTGTGAGAGATTTAGTGCTGTAGCATTTTGTCCATCTGTCAGGACATGTCCCTCTTAAACAGAGGCCAAAAAACAGAACACAAATGGAGCTGATGAAAATGGAGACACAATGACTTTGTCTTTAAGGAGTTTGTAACCTGCAAGCCAATGTATATTTGATGTAGTAGATATGAAGGTGAGAGCTCAGATTATTCTGATCAGATGATCGACGTGGTACAGTGTAAGATTTTATGTTATGAATATGACTTTCCTTTGAATTTGAGTTTCGTATTTGACCGTCCACTGTTTCAGATTTGTTCCTGGGTCCTGTGGGATCCCAAATCCAACAAATCTAGATAATAATGAACAGACAAGTCAAAAGCAACTAGATTACAATGTGGAGCGTGTTCTCCACTTTGTTTTTTTAGCTAGCCAGCTCTAGTTACCCTACCAGTTCGCTACTATCAGCCTCGGAGCGGGTATATTTTGGAAAACTGGAAGACGGTATATTTTGTCTTCCCGAATCCCTAAATGTACATATTTTGGAAAACTGGAAGACGGTATATTTTGTCTTCCCGAATCCCTAAATGTACAAATCGTACATCCAGGACCTTTAAGAAGCTTTAACGATAAGTCTTATCTTTTAGCAAGACTTCTCCTTTACGTACCTGCTGTGCCCCATGGGTCCTTATCAGCTTTGGGCCCTTCACTAAACGGATCACTGGTTGACGCCGCTGAAGCTCCGTTATCTCCACCCCATGGATCCGACTTGCCCAGCGGCAGCTCTGAAGTGGTCTCCCAGGGGTCTGATGCAGCAGGAGCCGACTCTTCAACAGAATCCACTGGAGCACCCCAAGGATCTATCTTGGCTGGCTGTGAGTTTGCTACAGAGTCATTTGAAGTACCCCAGGGGTCATCAATAGCCAAACCTTTGTCTTCTGTAGGCGCCTCTGAATCACCCCAAGGACAGTTTTGGGCAGGAGGTGATGTCTTCTCATCTGGCAAAGCACCCCATGGATCGCTGGAAGGAATGTCAGCATCTTTCACTTTGTCCCCTGACTCGCCCCAAGGATCGCTGGAACCTGTATTTGAATCTGGGGAGTCATTTGTTGGTGATCTCCAAGGGTCGTTTGCTTTCGGAGCATCAGCGGGAGCTCCCCAGGGATCTGAGCTGGATGGAGGTGCTGCTGTTGCTGCTTGTTCCCACAAGTCAGGCTCGGTGTCACCTTCCTTCGCCTAACAGAAATGTGAATAAGTAACACGATTTATACACGTAATATAACACCATAAAAACAAATTACATCATGGTCAACTCTCTTGCTCCAGATACAGAACTCACACGCCTCTCTTCTTCTTTCTTTTTTTCCTCGAGTATCCTCCTCTCTTCCTTCTTCTTTGCCAAGCTGGCTGTCAGATCTGCCACAGAGGGGATGTTGTCCAATGATGGCAGACCGGTATACGGGGGAATCTCTGTCTTTGGCTTCTCACTGGCTTCTGAAGAGGCTAAGAATAGAAGATGAAGCCGACAGTGAATATAAAAACAACAAAAAAATTTTTTGTATCAGACTCCAGAACGAGTGAGTTGCGGATGGACGTCATTCATATTTATCCCCAAAAAGCAAGCGATGTATATCCTATATGTAGTATTCCTTTTTTTTCTATTTAACAAATACTGGAAATTATTATACAGTAATTTCCAGAACACTGAATGATTAACAAATGAAGCTGCTGAACTTATATTGCTATTAAAGAAAATGTTACCAGTTGCCAGTTTGGTCTTAGTCTTCATGGCAAACTCTCTCTCTTCTTTACGTTTCTCTTCGTCTTGGATGAGTAACATCACTATCTTGGCTTTCTCCCTGACGTTCACACCCTGAAGAGCAGACGTTAGATTAAAATCCCAGTCCGATCACTCAAAATATTAATTACACCGTTCTTATTTAGAGTGTGTCTGCTCTATGGCAGAGATTCACACGTGCAGCAATGCAGTTTCCCCTGCTGACGTCTCCATGAATAGGGGTTACGGATGCCCACTTAAAGGTCCCGTTTAAGAATATTCAATTTACGAGAACTCTTTAAAATCAGCGTTAGCGCTACCTCAGGTATAAGCCCATGACTCGTCAACGAACAAAATCGTACTGTAAAAGAAATCTGTGGCAGCTTGTGAAATTGATCTGTTTATTATTTATGGAACTATAATATTGTTCATGTTTGCATTAACATTGATGGGTGTGCAGCAAAAAAAAAAACAGCATCCCTGGCTTGTTAAAATGACCCTGAGGTCTGTTCGATATGGCCGACAGCTATGAAGAAGGGAGTAGGGTGCAGCTAGGATCATTACATAAGCTCACATAAGGTTTGTATTGGTCCAGAGTGTGTGTTTTTATTTTATTGTGGTTAAAGTCACAAACTCATCCAGTGGAAAAAAAACTTGAAGATCTTCACAATTAAACAATTACCACTGTTTACTGGCATATTCTGTCCTGCACACTGGAAGCTTAGCAATCAGGTAACCGTTCTGTAACATACTGGCTACCTATTTATCAAACCATCAATATTTGTGTTTCCAGTGCTAAACTTCACCAGCTCACATGAATAAAGTATTAGAACATGAGAATATTGTTCCTTAATAATGTACAAAACACCTGGGATATAAGCAGGAAGCCCCAAAACAGCAGGGGGTACCTGGTCTTTCCCGTCCTTGTCCGTGAAGCGATACTCGACCAGAGGTTTAATGAGGTGAATGTTCTCCTGACTCTGCTTGGGAATGCGGTCAGAACCGGTTTTCAGCAGATACTCTAGTAGTGTTAAAGACTGGGAATAATGAAAGAGACAGAAAGCAATTTATAGTCACTGTATTCAATACATTATAGGATTTGACATACATTTTCTTCATAAAATCTGGTTTGTTTACTCTTTTGAATTAGTGCTACACAATTTACGCTATAAGTGCTGAGAAATACAAGGTGCCAGCATGAAGACCTGGTGTTTAACCCTTTACAGCAGGGTTAAAGACTATATACAAACAATAGTGTAAGATATAGCAGTACTTCGGACCATTATATCCATCACTAAAGAGCGCAAAATGAACGCAACATTCACACAGATACAATACTTTAGTTAATTTTTTAAAGAAAACAACAAAACGGGCATAAATGTTCAGCTAGACTTTGGAATCTGAGGAATTTTGAATTTGGTGTGAGTTTTTGACTTTAAAGCCTAAGTTTGTTATGGATCTGCTATGAAAACCACACACCACATTCCCACATGCCCTAAGACTGTGATGAAGTCAGCTATGAATTCTTATTCTATTCTGTACGAGCAAATGGAAAAGGAAAAGTACAACTTTCCTGTTGGTGACCTGAAGCACAGCGGAAGATGATTTTTGACCTTAACCATCATTATGATTTTAAGTCTAACCAAAAATAAATCAATAAATAAAACAAAAATCAAAACAAAGTTTTAAGAAAGAATGAGTCCAAATGTGTCCAGGCAAATATATAGGACTGTGATTATTTTATGAATCTAAAAAGCAGAGATTTGAGGGAAGATGGACTACTGATCAGAAGGTTATGAGTTCCAATCCCAGAGCCACCAAAGCTGTATAAATGTGACAAATCTAAGCCGCTCTGGATAAGGGAATCTGCAAAAATGTTGTAAATGTTGTCATTAAAATACTACATGAGGACAGAACACTACAGCTTCTAACCTAACTGTTGACCAGCGACATTTTGACTTGACTCTAGAAATTTTGCTGGAATAGAATAATAACCAAATAAAAGTTAGTAGCTAACTAGCTCAACATACATGTTAGCTACCCAATTTTTGAAGAATCAGTACAATATTATTTCTACTAGCTAATGACTAGATACGATTTGTCTACACGTGTAGTGTGACGGTTGCTCGTAGCATACGACAATGTAAAAACATGAACCAGTAGAAGCCTACTCTGGATGTGGTAGCCTAGTGGTTAAGGTGTTCGGCTACCAATCGGAAGGTTGTTAGTTCGATCCCAGGTCCACCAAGCTGCCACTGTTGGGCCCCTGAGTAAGGCCCCTCAATTGCTCAGCTGTTTAAAAAGAAATGAGATAATGTAAGTTGCTCTGGATAAGGGCGTCTGCCAAATGATATAAATGAAAGTGTTCTTACAACACCAGTGTATTAATGTAGTCAGTTAAAAGAAGAAGCCTTTATTTTGTCACATATACATAATAGTACAGTGAAATTCTTTCTTCTCATATTTGAAACTTTGGAGGTTGGGGTTCAGAGCGCAGGGTCAGACATGACACAACGGCCCTGGAGCAGTGAGGGCTAGGTGCCCTGCTTAAGGTCGGTAGCAGCTTGGCAGTCCTGGGGCTTGAACCCTGATCCTCCATTTTGGCTTGTTCAGGTGGCTCGTTTTGGTTTATTTCTTATGGCATTATTTAAAACGATGAAGTTCCTTAATTGTTACAAAAACAATCATTAGACAGTTGGTCAGAAAAAAAAAAAAGAAAATTCAGACAAACTATTTGAACATAAAAATAAGCAAATAATTGAAATAATCTAATTTCATTTCAAGCAAATATTGCAAGGTTTTAAAAGATTTGTCTAGCTGAAGGCTTACAAATAATTTTATGATACTTAACGATGACAAAACCCAAATCATTCAATTTGGGCCAAAAGAGCACCCAGATGAAGTTTCTATTAACCTTAGTACTTTTACTCCTTATCTTACTTCTGATGTTAAAGATCTAGGATTTCACCTAG
Organism: Tachysurus fulvidraco; assembly: GCF_022655615.1. Classification (NCBI taxonomy): domain Eukaryota; kingdom Metazoa; phylum Chordata; class Actinopteri; order Siluriformes; family Bagridae; genus Tachysurus; species Tachysurus fulvidraco. The sequence goes on along the minus strand of NC_062524.1, from coordinate 11,701,713 downwards.
ATAATGGCTTCTTCCACATTCGCAGGTTAGCTAAAGTCAAAACTTTAAGCAGAAAAAGTTTTGAAACAGTTATCCATGCTCGACTCGACTACTGTAATTCTTTGTACAGGTTAGCTCTCTCTCTTCCATCTCTCATCTTCAAATGGCCCAAAATGCGTAAGACCGTCTACTCACAGGTAGCCGCAAACGAGACCATATCACACCAATCTTGCGTTCTTTGCACTGGCTGCCTGTCCGATACCGTTTCGAATACAAGCTTCTGCTATTCGTCTCCAAAGCTCTCAATAATCTAGCTCCCAAATATTTATCTGATTTGATTGTTATGTACAGTACAATCCTTCAAGATCACTTAGATCCCAAAATGGTCATCCTTTACTGGTATCACGATCCCGTCTGCAATGCAGGGGAGACCGAGTTTTCGCAGTAGCGGGCCCTAAGCTGTGAAATAGCTTGCCACCATCAGTCAGAACTGCTTCCACTTTTGCTTAAATCCATGTTAAAAACACACCTCTTTTCCTGTGCTTTTAATTGTTGGTAATTTGTACGTGTTCTTTTTTCTTTATTTTTTATTTTTATTTTATCTCTATGTACAGCACTTTGGCCAGCTCAGGCAGATTTTAAATGTGCTTTATAAATAAAACTGAATTGAATTTAAGGGTCCAAAAGTCTGAGACTGGTCAAACACTTAAATTCTGTGGGGAAATGTGAGGGAAAATTGGCTGCTCACGAGTAAATTATTTAACATACTGTAACAATATAGACAACCAGCAAAACCAGGCGTTCAAATCTTTTAGAGTTTTGGATGTGAAACGCTCAAACTGACTAATCTACTGATGTAACTTACTCGTTGCTGTAAAGATCTACTGAAGCTGAACTACCATATGTGGCTTCATTTTAGTATTTTATTAACACTGCAGCTTCTTTCTCCTCACCTTGTAAACATGCCTCCAGTTTTTGTCATCGTTCAGACGCTTCCACAACATTCCCAGAATTTCGTTGCATGCCACCACGTTGTAGGTCAGGTCTGAGATGTCTGCCATCTGAGAGCTGGATGGACCCCATGGGTCATTAGAGGTCGCCTCTCTCACCTAAACACAAGTAAAGTCACCTCAGTAAGATATGCGATCTGAACTCGAGCTCTAACCCTTCATGAATGAACATGATACACTTGGTGTAGGGTATAAACTGAACATAGGAACTTGAAGCAGATTCACTGACATGATCTCAATAGGGGCAAACATTGTGATATTAAAGGTCTCCCTTACCTTGACCTCGGCCTCAGAGAAATTCTGGACAAGATTTTTAAGGGTTCTACGTATCATTGACTGGGTCATGGTACCTGGTGTGTTACCTACAATGCCTGGAAAAGCAAACAAGACAAACCAGGATGTAATTACACAGACATGTTAGCAGATAAAAAGCAGCTAACTCATTAGAAATGAGAGAAAAGATATACATCAATAAACGATAACATTAAATATTGTGTAGCCCCTTGTGCTACCAAAACAACTCTGAGCCTGAGGCATGAATTCTTTCATGGACAATGGAAGTTGAGAGGTGGGACCTCCGTGGATCAGACTTGTTTGTCCATCATAGCACAGACGCTGGAGGCCAAGTAAACACCTTAAACATGTTCCTCAATCCGTTGCTAAATAATTTTTGCAGTGTGGCAGTCACATGATTTCATGAAGTAAAGCAAACTACTTCCACCTGCTTCCATGATGTATTTGTGTCCTGACACCTTTCTGTCATTAACTCTTCGGTGGTGTGTGGTACAGTATGCTCCTCTGTGGGATCAGACCACATGATCTTGCCTTCACTACCCATGCACATCAATAACCCTTGAGCGCCCACAACTACGTCCATCAGTTGCCCTTCCTTAGACCTCTTTTGGTAGATACTAACCACTGCATACCGGGTTCCCCCCACAAGACCTTCTGATTTGGAGAAGCTCTGACCCAGTCATCTGGCCATCATGAACTTGTGAAAGTTACTCAGATCTTTCCAGCCGTCCATTTTTTCCGGCCTTAAATGCATCGACTTGGCAAACCGACTGTATCTGATACCTAATATATTCCATCGTTTAACAGATGTGACGATCTTACGATATTATCAATGATACTCCTGCCACCGGTCAGTGGGTGTAATGCTACGACTGACTGATGGATTTCTAAATATTCAAAATATATTTCTTCTCAAACGTTATCTAAAATCTAACAAGTAGAAAGACATCAGATGTTTTATTAAAGCTCTTTCCTGCATAGGCAGTACATTTACTGCCCAGCTTCTTAGGACTGATTGTGGTTTTTACAGTGGTAGATGCTACAATAGTTCCCACAAAAACAAATCAAATCAGTAAGATCGATGACTGAACCGAAAAGCTTATCTTATTTCACATTTAATATCAAGCTCATGATCATGTACATCACTCGTCTGGATCCAAATGGAGACCCCTTTTGGAGATCCACATCGTTCTCATGGTTGTGGTTTATGTTGCATTAAGTATCTTTTTTTTTTTTTTAGCGCTGCCATTTCCACTACTAGTAAATCTGCTCACTGACTCACTTTTCATTGAGGGATGTGAAGTAGAGGGGAGTCTGATCAACCTTTGTACTTGATAAAAAGGCTAATAAATACAGGCACAATCTCCAAATATCAGAGGTTGCTTAATTTTGTGTTAATTTCCACATCCTAGAGGGACTGAAGCATTTTATGTGAATTGACTGGTGAGGCATATCAGTAAGAGGTGGAATAAAATCAACTGGAAAATTCAGATCAATACCTCAACATACTAGAGGATATAAAGGGATTTTTACTTATTTTACTTTTACTGGACTGTTCAGATCAGTTTAGAGATTCATGCTAATGTTTTTCTTCTTCTTCTTCTTCTTCTTCTTACCACCACTACTTTTAAAAATCCTGTGTTTTTCTAGGGCCGGGTTGTTGTTAATAAAGAATCTTACCGACTCGGTTCGAACTAAAATCTGAAACGACTGAAGGTTTTTCTAAACCCTGTCATGCTGCGTTCACACACAAACTGGAACTCGTTCATTTCCAAGAGCTGGTGATTTCAAGTGACATGAGCAACCGCAAGCGTCTGTGTCTAGACATGGGCGTGTCCAGATCAGCGACAGGTCAAAGCGAAGAAAAGTTTATGCAAATATGGAGCGACTCTGTGTGGTGACTACCAACAGGAGTGAAGAGAATAGAGTGACGTGATCTGTGACAAAGAGCACGGGGAATTTTATACACAGACACCAGATCTCCCTCAGAACGTTCCATTTTAGCCGCAAGAAAAACGATTTATGTGAAGTGGAATCACCGCTAAACATTATCACTATGGCAACCAGTAGTCTTCACACCAAATGAGACTTGCAGCAATAAAATCACTGGATGTGTTGAACTGGTGTTACACAGCTTTGTTACTGGTGTAGAAATGAATTATAGTTCATGTTACTTAGACCAACATCTTTATACATAGTTAATTTTACTGAGTCTACTGCGTTCAGAAAATATTGACGATGAAAATAATATACTGAATAAGCATACTACAAAAAAAACTCAGAAAAAAGGTTGTTATTGAGAAAAAAAGTCCATAATACTGAAAATAGTTCATTAAAAGTCCATCGGGGGGGGGGGCTTTAATGTCAATATATTTTGTGGAATTTGTTTTTAACTGCAAGACAGCATGATATAGCTAAATATTTTATATAGTTAGGATTAGTACTAGGATATAAGTACTACACCAACTCACCCAAACACAAATAACAAATATACAAATGATAATTAGTAATTAATGACATTTAGTCAGCGGAATTTGACCTCGGTGTAACGACAGATCTGAGATATAACAAAGAGATGATGATAAGATGATGATGATGAAGAGCAAACAAAGCAACATGTAAAAACAACCTACACCTGCATCACCTGGGCAGAGCCTTCAGGGGTTTTTAACAGCATAAAAAAAAACAGATTAATGTTTATTTTATTATTATATAACATGAGCCTTATCATGACTGAACGAGTTTATAACTGGAATAAATGTTCTAAGAGCAGAAAAGAGGTGTGAAAAGCATCTCAATGAAGCAGACTACAGAAGGCAGCTTTATTACTGCAAAATTAAACACAATGTCTAAACGTAGACACAGACACTCATCCACACGTTTTAGAAAATGTTATGATTAAATTAGTCATGATTAAATACACAGAGCATCACTAAAAACCCGGATAATGCACATTGTGTCATTTTATAAGCTACCTGCATTATGGAGAGAGAGCTAGCTTTCAGGCTAAATGCTAATAATAACAGTAAGCTATAGGACAGGACGATAACACGACACACAAAGCGTTGTTGTTGTTGTTGTTGGTATTTAGTAAATAGAGTTGTCATTAATACCAACCTTTGGGAAAGTGGGTGGATGGATGGAGAGATGGATGGAGGAGACGATTGGAAGCTGAGACTCCCAGAAGCCAGGGCTGACTTCCGCTTCCGTTAGAGTCCACCTGAGAAACAGAGCTAGTCTCTCTCTCTCTCTCTCTCTCTCTCTCTCTCTCTCTCTCTCTCTCTCTCTCTCTCTCTCTCTCTCACTCACACACACACACACACACACACACTGCTCTCTCTCTCTCTCTCTCTCTCTCACACACACACACTGCTCTCTCTCTCTCTCTCTCTCTCTCTCACACACACACACACACACTGCTCTCTCTCTCTCTCTCTCTCTCTCTCTCTCTCTCTCTCTCTCACACACACACACACACACACACACACACACACACACACACACACACTGCTCTCTCTCTCTCTCTCTCTCTCTCTCTCTCTCTCACACACACACACACACACACACACACACACACACACACACACACACACACTGCTCTCTCTCTCTCACACACACACACACACACACACACACACACTGCTCTCTCTCTCTCACTCTCACTCCCCCCTCTCACTCTCTCTCCCTCTGTCTCTCTCAAACACTGCACTCTCTCCCCCTCTCACTGCTTTCTCCCCCACTCCCCCCCCACTCCCCCCCCCCACTCCTCTCCCGCTTTCCCTCTCTCTCTCTCACTGCTCTCACCCCCCCTCTTACTGCTCTCACCCCCCCTCTCACTGCTCTCACCCCCCCTCTCACTGCTCTCACCCCCCCTCTCACTGCTCTCACCCCCCCTCTCACTGCTCTCACCCCCCCTCTCACTGCTCTCACCCCCCTCTCACTGCTCTCACCCCCCCTCTCACTGCTCTCACCCCCCCTCTCACTGCTCTCACCCCCCCTCTCACTGCTCTCACCCATAACGAGACTTTTGGATGATGTAAAGATGAAGTGTTGAATCATTTGAGTCATTTGAATCTGTTCGGTAAAACGATTCGCTCAACGATTCCAGACACAGGTGGCACTGAATCAACATGAACCGTGTGGTTTCGTAGCTGTTGGATGATGGTTTCATATATAATATATAAAAATTTTTGTGTATATAAAAATATATTGTGTATTTGTTCGTTTTATATATATATATATATATATTAGTAGTAATTATCATTTATTTTATATACCATCTTATGATATATCATCTTTCTTTTAACATAAAACCCTTCAAATAAATTTTGAGGTTGCCATCCTTATTCTTATTTATGTCTGTTTCTATGGTAACAGTGACCTTCAGCCCAGAGAAGAGGCTGATTATCAAACACCTTGCCATTTTCTATTAGGCTCGTTTATCCAGAGCAGCTTACATTTTATCTCATTTTTATACAAATGAGGCCTTGATCAGGGCAGCTCGATGGATTTGGGGTTCGATCAATAGTCCAACACTTTAACCACTAGGCTGCCACATCCCACACAGCTGTTGCTTTTTTTATTATTTATTTTACTAGAGTTCACAAACTTTCCCGGTTGAAAGAGTGACTAATTACTAATAAGTGTCTCTGTATCGACGTGACTTTGGAGTGACCTTGACTTTGTTTCGATCAATCAGATCATTTGCTGCTCTATGCATTGAATTTACCCTGAGATCTTGGACAGGCGGACGGATGCACAGATGGGCAACCAGTTAACGCGGAGTCTCCACCACAGTCTCATAGTGGCAGAGGCATGACATTATTAATAACAGCAGTTCATTTATCTGTGCACCTGTCAGGGCAAGAATATAATACCCCTGGGTTTTTTCTTTTTCTGTTGAGTATTAGATGCTGCCCACAATTCAAACTAGAATCAGCTTGCTTTGCTTATACTGTAGTGAAGCATGTAGATGCAGCACTCAGTCATGAGAATGAACATTGCAGGACGCTGGGGTCAGACCCTTAATATCCAGGTGTGTGGTCTGTTGTGACGTGTGATGCCTGTGGATGCATGCAGCAGGATCCCTGGACACAATGTCTCCCTCCTACCAGTAGAACATGTCCCACAATCCCAATAGCACTAGTAAAATTCATTCAATTTACAGTAGGTAGATTTCATTCATGTGAGGATCAGATACTTTCAAAATGATCCTGTTAAAGGACAGCAAAATTGTAAGTCTCTCCATAGCCCACTTCCTGCATGTACTTCTCAATGTCCAGTGGCTCAGGGGCTTGAAGTGTCATTGTGTCACTGGCGCGGCTCTCGGCCATCCCGAGCATTGAAATCACCTCCTTCAGTGAAGCTCGGTCTTCTGGCTTCCACTTACAACATGCCATAATAATGGTGTATCTGAAATATTAAATATATATGTTATACATCATATTCTTGCGTACTGTCTAATTTATTAGGAACACCTGCACATTAATGCAGACTTCTAATCAGCCAATCATGTGGCAGTAGTGCAATCATACAGATACAGGTCAAGAGCTTAATGTTTACATCATACATCCAAGTGGGGAAACATAGTCAGAACTCTTTGACTTTAACCTTGGCATGAATGATGTTAGTACCAATAGGGCTGGTATGTCAGAAACTGCTGATGTTTTCAGAGAAGTGCCAAACAAACATCTTGTGAGGATGAAAATACCTCATAGTGGTTTTCTGGGATGTACAGTAATTGCAACAGTATAGGATTTTAAACAGAAATAAAGGGGTGATATTGGGAATATAGATTTTATTTTAACATTCTTCAGTCTGAAACACTTCACTGAGGAGAAAAACTAGACTGGTCTGAGATGACAGGAAGTGTACAGTAACTCATATACAACCATGGTGAGCAGAAAAGCATCTCAGAACACACAACACATCAAACACTGTGGTGAATGAGCTACAACAGAAGAAGACCACATCGGGTTCCATTCCTCTCAGGCAATAACTGGAACCTGAGGCCAGCTGCAGACTGGAATATGGCCAGCTGATTCTGATTTCTAATATTCAGCTGTCCAGTTGGGTTGAGTTTTTGCCCATGTGTTCCTCAAGGTTAAATGTTTTGTGCTTGCTGAGATGTTTTTCTGTTCATCCTGGTTGTGAAGAGTGATAGTTTAAGTTACTATATCCAAGTGAAAGTGAAAGTGACGTGACATACAGCTAAGTATGGTGACCCATACTCAGAATTTGTTCTCTGCATTTAACCCATCCAAAGTGTACACACACAGCAGTGAACACACACCCGGAGCAGTGGGCAGCCAGTTATGCTGTGGCTCCTGGGGAGCAGTTGGGGGGTTCGGTGCCTTGCTCAAGGTCACCTCAGTCGTGGCCAGCCCGAGACTCGAACCTACAACCTTTTGGTTAGGAGTCAAACTCTCTGACATTAGGCCACGACTTCCCCCATCCTTTGACGATGCTGTAAAGACACACATATTAGCTACACTATGTCTGATGAGTGTTTACTTACAGTGAGTTGGAACAGTTGCTTGGCCTCTTTATGCTTTTCCCTCTCTGTAAATACTGCAGGAGTTCACTAGGCATTACTTTAGGGAAGGGAGGTTCTCCTAAAAACAGATGATTTGAGAAATGGTGATTTAGACTGAATTGACTGTTAGTTAGAATTTCTTTCAGATTGGATTTCTAAGCATTGGATAAACAGGTTGCCACTGATTAACTAGTCCAATACTGAGGCAGATTTAATTCATCAGACAGATAACTTTATTAACTTTAGTTCATGAAAACGGCCCAGTTTTGTCTTTTAATGTATATAACGTGAAATTTCTGAAACAAAACAAACTCACCTAATGTTACCATTTCATAGAGCAGGATACCAAATGACCATCTAAATGAGAAAGAGCAACAATCACATGCATGACCATGTTATGAGCCTTTAATAATTAAATGCATATGTAATTTTTGAGGAATTGAACATCTCTCTGTTAGATGTTATATAGTCAAGCCATTTGTGAAGGTCTTCTGAGGATGTAACCTGCTGCCATTATGATATTCTTCTCAGAAAAACATAAGTTAAATGTAAAATCTGTCACAGCTGCCAAATACTAGATGAAAGATGGAGAGATAACAGATGCCTCTCAATGCAGATATCTGAGCAATGCACAATCGTGAGTATTCCATTGACTTCCATCCAACACACAAGGTTGGTCTTGGATCATCCGAGCTGACCTTGAACAAAACTAATAGATACCGTTAGCTTGTAGCAATGGCATGAGGATCTCGCTTTTTCTTTTGTGATATCGATACCAAAACCTTGAGTATAAGTCAATATCGATACCCACCTGATAAATATAAATATACTACAAATAAATGTTAACAAAAATACAATCTAATCCAAATAAATCTTTTTTAAATCCAAATTCACAAATTTATATTTCTGTATATTTTAGCCACCATATTTTACTGTTTTTCTGGTATCAGATTAGTGCCAAGTCTATCAGCTAGAGGCTAGGTATGGTTGTTTTTGCAGTTTATTTGCTTTGCTGAGTCCAGGACACACACATGATCACAGCCCAGGCTTTCTCATAAGATTAAGTCAACATAATTACAAATGTTTGTGTTGTCTGTAAGATTATTAGAAGATGCCTTTATTATTACATAAATAATACTGCAGCTTTAAGTTTGCACCTTCTCTACTCACACATCACTGCTTTGACTGACAGCTCGATGGGCTAACACCTCTGGAGCTTGCCACTTCCTCATCTCAATTTCCTTCGCCTCCAACTTCATCCTCCTACGAAAAGCTGGGCCCATTCCCCAGAGCTTTACGGAGAGGTCTCGACCAACCAAGACACTTCGTGCCCCGACGTTGCCATGAATGCAGTCCTTACTGTGCAGATGTTCCTAAAAGTTAAAGATTAGTATTGATCTCATTAAAAGTTATTGTGTGGTATTATACCTTTTAAAAATGACTCAATCAGCACTGATCTACTGAATAGCTGAAGATAATGGAGTGTTCATGAAAAAAATCCAGAATAACAAACCAGAGCAGAGGCGATCTGTCTTGCCATTGAGATAATCACTCTTTCTGTAATAATGCATGGTGCCTTCAGACCTGCGTGGCCCTGTAAGTTTGGGGAAATGAAATTAACTGTCAACCAATACATTAAATCTATTAGATTCATTATATTCTTGCACTGAAAGAAATAATATACATATGGCAGAATGTATTTCACTTGTATCTATACTATTATTGTGCAAACGTTTGTGGACACCTGACCATGAATTCATGTGCTTGTTGAAAATCTCATACCAGGTTTATTAATAATCTCCACTCTTCTGTCATGTAAAGGTTTTCCACTAGATGTTGTTGAGTGTCTGTGTGGATTTGTATTCATTCAGCTACAAGAGCATCAGTGAGATCAGACACTGATGATGTAAGAGTGAGGAGGTCTGGGGTTCAGTCTGTGTTCCAGTTCATCACAAAGGTGTTCAGTGATGTTGAGTCAGAGTAAGGGTTCAGTGCAGGACACTTGAGTTCTTCACTCCAACCTTTACACACCATGTCTTCATGGAGGCCTGTGTTTTGTGTACAGGGACATGTGTGCTTCAAACTTTGTGGCAACAGATTGGGGAAGAACCACATCTGGGTGTGATGGTCAGGGGTGCACATACTTTTATACATAAGAGAAATTATTTGACCACCTAGCTTACACATTAACCAGGTCCATTACATACCATTCTACATCTCCATAAGAATCCTAGAAGATCTCTGTTCTCCAGCCCCTCCAGTATCATAAGCAGGGGTTCCCTGTCTCTCACCACCCCTAGTAGTCTGGGCAGACATGGATGGGGCCCCAGATATGAGAGGAAATGGGCAAAGCCCAGGAAGACCTGACGCTCCCTGGAATCAGCTGATTCTTATTGTTTGAAATAACATAGAGAAAAGAGGTAAGCTGATCATACTGTAGTTGCACTTTTCTATTTCTTAGCATTGTGACTTAAATGTGGAATGTAGACTGAATACTGGTATCTCAAATTGATTAAAGCTATTAAATGTAGGATATGGCTTAAATGTTTGACATTAGACAAACAAAAATGAATCAGTAATATAGAATATAGCCATGCTTTAGGGTCTTCTCTACATTGTCATGGAAACACTCAACTATAATAGATAATTATTCAGATTTCCTACATGATATCCTCTTTCTAATTTTCTTAATTTATGTCATATTATGTTTATACCATTGAGCACTCGTAACACAACAGGATTCCGGTCCATAGTGGCCTGGTAGAGAGACATTGTGTTGTCTGGTTTTAATGTGAAAGACGGGGACAGTGGGGTAATGTGCTCGAAAGAACTATCCTGCCTCTCAATGGACAACTGCAGATCTGCAGGCTGTCTGTTGGGCTTGTGCTTCTGGGTTTGGACTGTCATAGGTACAACTTCATGATCCAGGGGGTTCAGCTCTGGAGGTGCTGTAAAAGATTGAGCGTGAAACATACAGATCATTGTAATATAGTAACACTATAGTCTGAAATAAGCTCTGAAATCAATATGCTCACATAGGCCAATTTAATACTGTAGGAACACCTGTACACCTGTTCATTCATTTTGTGAATCACAATCAATCACAATTATGTCCTAGCCATGCATGTCATAAAATCATGCAGATACAGGACACAAGCTCCAGACAATGTTCAATATAATATATTGGAGAAGAAAATGCGAGCTTAGTGACTGTTCATGGTCATGGTTGTTGACTCCAGGCGGATTGGCCTAATTATTTCAGAAAATGATGTTCTCTTTTACAGACAGTCTCTAGGATTTATACAAAAAAAATAAACATCCAATTAGCAGACATTCTTTGGTTGAGACTAGAAGTCAGATTAGAAGTGACTGTTTCATGCTGACAAAAAGCGACGGTAACTTAAAGAACCACTCTTTAAAATGTGGTGAAAAGTAAAGCATCTCATAACAAAAATGAAGTCGAGCCTAATGGCAGATGTATTGATGTATAACATATATTATATAAATAGCGCCAAATTAAATGACAACTTATTAAGCAACTACATTGGGGTATAACAACACATGAAAAAAAAACCTCAATTGAAGTACATGGTACATAATATTTATTGAAGATGATGACCCAAAGATGATAACTCGAAGGCAATGACTTGAAGACAAGGAGTAAATGCCTTATAATTTATTATATATATATATATATATATATATATATATATATATATATATATATATATATATATATATATATATATATAATTAGGTAATATAATTGCTGCAGTTGCTACTACAACTATTTTAATATAAACTTAAAAGTCCATGCAGAGAACCATACAGTCAAACAAAGCTTTATCATCATACCATCAATGCCCTGTAGATGTCGCCTCCTGTTACTGTAGCGTTGTTTTTGGTAATTATTTTGTGTGATATCCGTGCTATGGCACAGCTTCAGACAACATATACTTATCAGCATACAGAGGGATGATGCAAGCAGCAGCACTGGAATCACTATGAGTTCCACTTGGTATACCTGTATTACTGAGTGCAAGAGAGAGAGAGATAGAGAGAGAGAGAAAAAGAAAGAGTCCCAAGAAAAATACATAACCATGAAGACAAATATTTCAGCTAGGTGAAGCCAAATATTTCAGCTAGGTGACATCAAACATTAGTTAACATAGGAATTTCAGCCATTGTCCTTAGTCACGAAGGCAGAGACTATATATACCTTTATGTGATGTGTGTGTAATGAAGCTTAACTAATAAATTCAATAGAAGCCTTTACTATCACCATATATACCCCAATCTTCTGATCAACAAACCAGAGCCTTTACCACTTGAGCCACCACTGACCACAAATACTGTATGAAAATATATTCACTTCATATAAACTGATTTGAAAAGAAAAAGTGTTTAATTATTGTATGCTTTGAACTGTTTCTGAATGACAGAAATGTTTTTATTTGTATGATTCATTTTATTGAGTGGTGCGCATCTAAATAATAGACCCAAGGAGAATGATGCACCACATAAAATGATGTCTTTAACGTCACAGTCAATCTACTGATTTACAAATTTTGGATGATGTGACTTTGAGCAGGTTTCCTAGATTCAATGACTGAAGTAGCTGTCATGTCTATTTTTAGGGTAGGTGCAGACTTGCTGCAGTTTAGCAATCTCTGGAGAAAAGTTAGTATTTTGGGAATAAGTCAGTTCACCAGACCCAAGTGATGGGATACAAAATATCAGAACATCTTCAACCTTTCGTTCAGGATTATTTCTTATATTTCTAATTTGCAGTCCTCAGTAGGTGAACGACCAAATCTGCAGTCACAGGAGACCTTGTTGAAGAGGCCAAATCACTCTACCAGCGTGATCCAACCACAGGGTCCCTCTATCAGGGTGATCCAACCACAGGGTCACTCTACCAGTGTGATCCAACCACTGGGTCATTCTACCAGGGTGATCCAACCACAGGGTCCCTCTACCAGGGTGATCAAACCACAGGGTCCCTCTACCAGGGTGATCCAACCACAGGGTCCCTCTACCAGCGTTATCTGAACACAGGGTCCCTCTACCAGGGTTATCCAACCACTGGGTGATTCTACCAGGGTGATCCAACCACAGGGTCCCTCTACCAGGCTTATCCAACCACAGGGTCCCTCTACCAGCGTTATCCAACCACAGGGTCACTCTACCAGGGTGAACCAACCACAGCAAAAGCAATAATGGAAATTCTTGCGTTGCAGCCACAGTCCAGACTTAATGAATTCTATACAATACTGGAAGAATCACCAGCAGAGAAGAACATAAAGTTATCTATAAATGTAACCACCAAAAAAGCTGTCCACCTAATGTCACCCTGGTGTTTGATGTAACTGCCACCATGTTCTTGTTTGATTAATCAACATGTGGCAATGTCTCAGAAGCAGGAAGAAGAGTTTGAAGGCCAGTATTGGTGGTCTTATAAAAAGGGGGTCTTATACCATGTAGCCTAGTGGTCATGTGGGCTGCTCCCCAGTCTGTAAGGGAAGCCTATAGGGGAAGCTTACTCTCTCTTTGGGGGCATAGAGCAGTATACCCCAATCAGTGAATCATCTCTTGTCCCTTCATCCTCAATCTTAATGTCAGTACCATATGGCAGCCTGTCTAATTTGGGGCAGTGGTGGCTCAAGTGCTTTATAGAGGATCATGGTTCAAGCCACAGAACTGCCAAGCTGCCACTGTTGGGTCCTTAAGCAAGGCTGACCCTTTGCTCTGACCCAACAGAGAAAAGAGTTTTACTCTGCTGTAATAGATATGCGACAAAATATAGGCTTCTTCTAATTGGCAAGTAAAATAGCAACACAATCTCAATGAACCTAGTTTCAAGTGTAAATACATGTACTGTGTATCCTTCTGCTTTGAGTTATTTTTGTGTTCACTGTGAAATGAGGACAGTTTCCAAGTATCTCAGAAACAATCACGGTACAAAAGCCACAAAAATGCCTTCCAGTGCCTGTCACTGGAAAAGAATCAAACATTAAAATGAGGGCATTATCGTTGTGGGTTCTGAAATATAAAACTGGGTTGCATTGCCTGAAAGTGCCATGTGATTGCTGGTTTGGTGATTCTGAAACCTGCAGGTCCAAAAAAATTACCCATATTATGCAGCATGGATTTGCACATTCGTGGTAGAGCAGATTGCGATAAACACACTTGAATCAATGTGTTAACCAAATGCTGGCTGATGTGTTTTAATGTTTGGATGCCTTACAGATGATTCAGCTTCAGCAGATTTGGTGTGATTGCACAAGTGCTAGCAATAAGTTTACAGATTACTAATGCATACCACACATGATGCAGCAACATATCAAGAGCCATCATATATAAACTGGAATGCACACTGAAAATCTCAATATCCCCTTTAACACTCTCAATAAAAAACACTGCACTGGGGCTGCATGATGCTTGTAAGCATGGCTATACAACTTTTTGTATAGGAAAATATTTAAAACCCCAATTACAAAAATGAGTGTTGCATATTAGCTTAAATCTTTTTAACAATTTACCTTATTTACATGATATGTTTAATCTGTTCTTGCAGTCTTTCGGCTCCTCCCTGTTCGGGTCAAAACAGCAGCTCCAGTATCGAGCCACATATTTGATTTGGCACAGTTTTTTATGGGAGGTGCCCTTTTTTTACATAACCGTCCCATTTTATCCAGGTTTCAGACTGGCACCAATAGTTAACCCCTGAGTGCCTGGGCTGAATCCCTGTCTGGGAATCGACCTTTGGATGCTGCGGAGGTGAGAGTGCGAGATCCTGCTGCTAGGACCCCTAGGAAACTAGGAAATGTTTAATCAATTGTTGCCAAATTATGTCTATGGTTTGGCTAATTGTTGCTGTCCTATAAAGAGAACATGCCCACTTTATCCACTGCATTTATTTTTCAGAGGAAATCCACACGAACACTAATAGAACATGTGAAACAATACTCCACACAAAAAAACAACCTGAGCTCATCATTGAACTTAAGACCCTCTAGCTGTAAGGGTGCAATTCTGCCAAATCCTCCACCATGAAACTCATTCAAGAACTTGACATGTTATGAAAGTCAAGTTATGATTTTGTGTCCTAAATAAAAAAACAACAAATGCAAAGACAAAACAACAAATCCGAGAACACATTAAAAAAAACACAACAATAAGTCAGACAACCTGGAAAAGGTAGGTATTGTTTGTGATTGCAAACTTAAAGTGAAAGTGACGTGACATACGGCTAATCATCGGACAGATCGTCGGACGAGATACCTGTCATTCACCTGTATATCTTGAATGACAGGTGTCTTGTCCGACGATCTGTCCGATGATTAGCCGTATGTCACGTCACTTTCACTTTAACTTTTTCCGTTGGTTGTCTGAATTGTCGTTGTGTTTTCAGATTTGTTAATGTGTTTCATGCAACGATTCAGACAACCCAGAAAAGGTAGGTATAGATTGGGATTAGAAACTTACTGATCATTGGACAAGACACCTGTCATTCAAGATATAATTTGTTTTTGTTAATTTGTTTTCGGATTTGTTGTTTTGTTTTTGCATTTATTAATGGGTTTTGCACTTCTCTGCCACCATAAAATAGTGAGAAAGAAACGGTCTTACTTACTGCATAACCTGTCATTTGAATCACACAGACCTGTTGCATTAGTTGAGTTCGACATCCTATCAATGGAAAACAAACATTATGAGACATTTTAAAACAGCTTCTGACAAACCTGGAAATATAATTACAAAGGAAATTTATTATGTCGTTAATGAGAACACAAAAACTTCCCATAGGCAGTACTGTAGATGTTTAGGAGTCTGTTGGTAAAGTAATTACATACAGCAAGGATAAATATAATCTGGCTGTGACTTCATTCCCAGTAGTTAGAAACCTTATGCAGACATGTATTGGGTAATGGAATAGGAATTAATACAGGAGATGGTAGCTAATCAGTTCAATCAGTTGAAATTGTTCAAGTCTGATTATTTTCTTGATAAATTTTGGTGTAAATGATGTTTTTGTTTGATTAAATAGACACTTAGACATCTATGCAATTTCTTCATTTCATTAACATAGAGAATATGCTTCAGAAACACTTTCAGGTTTCACAGATTTCCACCTGCCCGTGCACGTTAAGCACAAAATGTATAAAAATTAATCAGCCAATCATGCATCAGCAGTGAATGCTTAATATAATGCAAATACAGACCACAAGCTTCAGTTAATGTTCAGCAAAATTTTGGCATGGTTGGTGGTTTGTAAATTTCAGATATACAACATTTAAATTAGATTAAGGAAAATATAGAGTGCAAGGAGAATTGTGCAGAGTGATTTAAGCTGGTCGGGAGTCTAGAGTACATAAAACTATGGTAAACATAGTGGGCACTAGTTCACCAAAAATAGATAGCTAAAAATAGGAAATATGTCATCTGTATCTCATGAGTTTATGCTTGGGACTGCAGCCGAACGATTGGCTGATTAGATAAAAAAAATGCACGCATCAGCAGATACAAAGATGTTCCTATTAAAGTGGCCGGTGAGTGTCGATACAGCTAAAAGGTAAAAAAACACTGAGCGTACATATTCGTGCAGCCAAGAGGAATTCTATTTATTTCAAACATTCTTTTCACTTGTTACTCAACCTGTTCTTCTGCATTGCTCTGTCAAGCTCAGACATCTTGCATTATGTAACTGTCTAAAACTAAAATTCTATTCAAACCAAACTACTACAAATACCTGGGTGTTCATCTGAACAGCAAACTGGACTGGACAGACAACACTGAGGCAATCTATAAGAAAGGACAGAGCAGACGCTTTCTGCTGAGGAGACTAAGGTCTTTTGGAGTGCAGGGAGAGATACTGAAGACCTTTTTTGACTCTGTGGTGGAAACAACACATGCAATAACAGAAATTTTGAAAAACATGCAATATTACATGTGTGCAATATGTCTGTATTGCATAACTATTTACTCGTGGTGTTTTCTTCTCTGTATTTATACATTGTGTTGTGTATATACTGTATATTATATTATGTCTCTATTCTTTGTATATATTTGCATTTCTTTCTCTTTGCTGCTGTAACAGAGAAATTTCCCCATTGTGGGACGAATAAAGGTATATCTTATGTTATCTTACCTTATATTGCTGTTCACTAAACCCTCAAGAACTACATAATAATAAAACTGAACAACTAAAAATGTAAACTTTAGCTAATCTTTCATATAAATGACATTATTATTAAATAGACTTATTAATAACATTATTACTATACTATAATACTATATTGTTTCATTTCTAGGCAATAAATCGTAACAAGTTTTTAAAATCATAAGCATACAGTTGATGATATGAAGAAGAGTTACAGAGATTGTAGTAATTAAGTAAACTTACAGTACATGCCAAAATCAGATTTTTGTATCCAAACACGAGTGTGTTCATTTTCTTCTTAATCCTTTCATAATCCTAGCCATGGTGTATTATTTCGCTTGGATATGTTGCTGGTTCCTACCTTCAGTCTCACTATCAGTAACCAACTTGTATGTTTTGCTGTTCTTGTTGTGTTACAGTCTGCTCGCCCCATAGGTATGCCCTGCCCTAACCTGTATTTCCTCATTTTTACACCCAGATTTCATTTACCCGGAAATATATTTTGGCTTTGTGTGTACCGTGTTAGATCATGCTCTGAACTCTGACCTGTTACAACTCTGTCCACTTGATTAGGAACATATTTACACCTGAACAGGTGAATAGTGAATCAGCCAATCAGGTGGCAGCAGCACAAAGAAAAAATCATGTATATTCAGGTAAAGAGTTAATGTCCACATAAAACATCACGATGAAGAAAATGTGTGATCTCTGTGACTTTAACCGTCGCATGTATGGCAATTGCAAAATGGGCTTGTTTGAGTATTTAAGAATCTGGTAGACCACACAATTTTTAGGTAAGCAAGAGTATTGAAGCAGACGGTCTTAGTGTATTAAAGTAAATAAGACTTTATATTTGCAGAGAGGGCAGTCAAGGCATCTTCTTCTGTGATACTTTTTCAGGCTTTTACTTCAATGTGTTTTATTTTTGTTTCAAAGTTGTTTGTTTTAGGGTTTCTCCCTTGATGCCCCCTTTTCCACCAGAAAGAACCTGGTGCTGGTTCAGAGTGCTGGTTCGAAATTGGTTCCACTAGAGAGCCTTCTAAGAACCGGTTTGCCTTTCCATGGGCTAGAGAGCCATCACAGAGCCAAGTCTGACATCACTGTATACAACATTATACAGCAACGTTAGCACAGCAGCGGCAAACACAAACACAACATCAACAATGGCGGATGTTGCTTTACTGTTACTGCTCATGGCTTTGTGAACCTACATTGGCATCCAAACATGGTGAATCCTGATTTAAAATGACTTAAAATGGCACTAACAAAGTTCTCTTTTGCCTTGTTGGTCACAGTAACCCCGCACCCAGTCCCTGATGAAAGCGGTTCTTTAGTCAAGACCAGCAATGTTTTTGTGCTACTTAAGAACCACTTTTCCTGGTTCAGAGCTGGTGCTTTGGGTGTCAAAAAAGAAATAACTGGTTTTAAATTAGGCTCTGGCTCTGAACCAGCACTCAAACTTCCTTGGTGGAAATGGGGCATTAGTCTCCTCTTTAGGAGGTAAAATGCTGCTCAGTTGGGTTAGGTTCTGGTGATTGACTTCTGTCTAAGATCTTCCATTTTTTCCCCAATGATGTTATTTATTGATTTTGCAATGTGTTTTGGTACAAACCAGGTGTGGCTCCGGCTTGATTGGTATGAAAACCTGCTCTAACACGGGCCATTTAAGAATATGATTGGACACCCCTACCTTACGCATGATCAGCCTCATTCAAATGAAACTGGATGCATTTCTTTGGAAATTTGTCAGACAGTATGTCCTGTAGAAAAGTCTTACCCAGACAAGAACACCATGGTCCAGCAGTAAAGTCTATCCATATATCACAGGGCTTGAGTGGATGTGTCTATAGGTCCATATATGAACATGGAGGTGTGTTTCTGATTTTTCTTCTGTAAATAGAAATATACAGTAACATGAATGCCATGTGCATGTACAGGAAGTTCCTTCTATTCAGAGCCAATGTAATTGAAAAGGGCAACTATTGTTTTTTCCTTTTCCAATAAGCTGTGTTTACTTACAGTACCCTTACTTGTTCTTTTGGGAGAAGTGTGTGTAGTCAGGTGTGTATTTTATATACTGTATTTAGTAATGTTGCTGCTGTGCTCAAGTTAACACAGAGGACGCACATAGAGATTATATACAGTAAGTATATATATGTACTACAGTATAATACCAGTTCCCTTATTCTAACATAACATAGCTGTTCTGTTAGTATTTTAACATGTGAGTAATGCTCTTTGTTTGCTTTCTGTATCTCCTCCTTGTCCCATACAGAGGAAGGTGGCGATGGAGAATGGCCGTTCGGTTCCGTGACACGCAGAGGGTCCTGCCACAGCATAAGCCAGAGTCACCTTGTACTTGTAATGTCTTACAGAATGATGGTTATTGCCCACTACATTGACTGCTTAATAGTAAATGAAGCACATGTGGAAGGCCAATGCTTTTGCATGCAACAATATGCAAAAGAAATACATTTACAGCATTTGATGGACATCCTTAACCACAGAGACTTACTGTGGGACCTTACTCAGGGGCCCAGTGGTAGCAACCTGTGGTCCTGGGATTTAAACTCATGATCTTCCAAGCAGTAGTCAAACACCTTCATCATTGAGCTACCACTATACTGTAATACAGTTTTGCTATATTATTATATACCATGATACAATGTTTACATTTCATTGTGGCCTGGCTTCAATTCCTGGGCAGTGAAGCAACCCAAACACTCAGGGGTTAACTCGGCGTGTCTCAAGCCTGAATAAAAATGAGAGAGTTGTGTCAGAAACCTCATAAAACCTGCCCTAAAATCGAATGTTGGGTCAGATGATCTGCTGTGGCAACCCCAAACAGGGAGCAGTTGATGTACACTGACAACCGTGATAAAAAGATTTGATTCTTTATGTAATATAACAACATCTATAATCTAATAATAAAAAGTGAAACATTTACAGGTCTGCTGTTGTAATACTTACATTGCCTTGTTTGCTGGTCGTATCATTCTGTGTGATACATGTTTATGCCTTTGCACTAAATACCCAATGGTTGCATTAAGCTAGCATTGAAAATATTTGTATAATGTCTAAATTTTGACTTTTGAATAAGCTCTCTTGAATCTTGGTTCACCAAGCCCTGTGCTGATTGCCCAGAGAAACCACAAAGCACTCCAGCTGCCAGATTTCAATCTGACTCAAAAATTACAACATAATCAACTTGCTAGTTGCAAATGCTCAGGTCTGACCATGAATATTAAGCAGAGTAAAAAGACCAGAAAGCTGTCACTATATAAACTTAGGGACAAACTGGCATCAGATGTGGCTCTTAATTCAGGCTGGAAAATTGTTGACCAGAGCTTGTATTTGAGCCCAGAAAGCATTTGTTTCTGTTTCTTGTCTGCAGATCAAGAGAATGATGTGTTTATGGCTGTAGCTGGATTGTGTCACTGGTGGTCTCCACCCATTGATTATGCCATATACAGGAAACTATACCAGATCTGGAAAAAGTTTGTCAAGGTTTTGGTGGACCCCTTCGCTGACGACTATATAACTTCTTGCCAATTGTGATATCATTTTGTATGGGGGGTAGGACAGGGGAGAAGGTGGCATTGCATATAAGGGGCTCATATCCTTATTACGTACCATCTCTCTGAAAAGAACATATAGCATTCATCTGTTATACACCCCAATGAGTCTAGCATAGGTTCTTTCCTCCACTGGCTTCCGGTAGCTGCATGCATCAGTTTCAAAACACTGCTGCTTGCCTACAGAGCCAAAAATGGACCAGCTCCCACTTAACTCAAAGCTCTTATCACTCCTCACACTGCACCTTGCACCCTCAGAACTACCAGCACTGCTCAACTGGTCCCACCATCTCCTAGGGTAAGAGGTATATATACAGCAAGACTCTTCTCTGTTCTGGCAACGAGGTGGTGGAAACAGCTGAGTAACTGGC
Source organism: Tachysurus fulvidraco (assembly GCF_022655615.1). Classification (NCBI taxonomy): domain Eukaryota; kingdom Metazoa; phylum Chordata; class Actinopteri; order Siluriformes; family Bagridae; genus Tachysurus; species Tachysurus fulvidraco. Next base: position 11,680,786 of record NC_062524.1, on the reverse strand, counting down.
TATCTTCAAATGGCGGGTGAAGACCTAAACTTGCACTTTTACCCCGTTTGTTGTATGTGTATATTTTATAAACAATAGTTTTATAAATAAATAGTTTTAGGCTAATAGTAAGTGTGTAACCTAGTGAATCAGTGTTAATGTATTCATTGATAGAGACCTAAAAGCATTTTTGTAAGTTGCTCTGCATAAGGGCATCTGACAATTGCTCTAAAGGAACAAATTTATTAGCCAAGACAGGATGCATACTGATATGGTGTAGCAGTCACTGCTTGTGACAATGTCTTAATATGTCTGAGCTCTGCCATATTCAGAAATACTCAGATGACACTCTGATAGTTGGCTGTGTCAGGGGCGGACATTAGGGGAGTACAGGTTTCTGACTGAGGATTTTATGAGGTGGTGTGCGTCCAACCATCTGCAGCTGAACACCTCCAAGATCAAGGAGATGGTGGTTGATTTTTGTAGGAACAAACCACACAATCTCAACCTGTGTTCATACAGGGGGTTGACGTGGAGATGGTCAGGACCAACTAATATCTGGGACTGCAGCTGGACGATAGGCTGGACCATGAACATGGATACTCTACTCAGGAAAGGACAGAGCTGTCTCTACTTCCTTACGAGGCTTTCATCCTTCAACCTCTGCAAAAACCTGCTTCGCATCTTTGACCAACCTGTGGTCACCAGTGTGTATGCTGTGATGTGCTGGGAAAGAAGCTGCTTTTTGAGATGCTTTTGAGAGATGTGGCACGACTGGACAGACTGGTGAGGAGGGCAGGCTCTGTGGTTGGAACAGATTTGGACTCACTGGTGACAGTAGCAGAAAGAACAACCCTTGACAGACTGCTCTCTATTTGGACAACAACCACCACCCTCTGCACAGCATATTCACCAGGCAGAGGAGTGTGTTCAGTGGCAGACTGCTGTCTCTGTCTCTGTCATGCTCCACTGCAAAACTGAGGAACTCTTTTTTTACCCATTGCCATTAGACTGTACAACATCTCTCAGGTATGGCAGGATGGAAAAATACAACCTGAGGAGTGACTTTAGGGACATATTTCTAACTGTATGTACATGCTACTCCTGGACATTTTACATTTTAGTTCTAATAAAGGACAAACTAAACAAAACAAAACTCTTTTGCACATGTTTTGGTGGGGATTAGTGGTTACAGTGTTCTGATAATCTTTTTTAACTGGATGCTTGAATGATCCTCTGGGAAGATCTACTGTATCAAATGGGTTGTATTTTCCTTGCTATGCCCTTCCCAGTCATTAGGGGGACATCTGTAGCACACCCAATTTCCAAATAAAAAGGAAATAGCAGGGAGAAGAGGGTTCAGTTTGTATCTACCACATGGTCACCTGTTGTTTGCCTCAGTAATCCTGTTCTAGAAACTTTGTTTGCTGCTCAGTTGTAAGTATAATTCTTTGTTTGTTGCTTTGTTTCATGTACATGCTTGCATATTTTGTGTATCATGATGGCTTGGTTTGTAAGTAGAAGTTAATTCATTGTTTTCTTTTATAGAGGATTTCTTTTTTTGCCCATGTGTGTGTAACCTGCTCATACACTTACATTGTAGACTTGCTACAGCCCAGGAAAAAAAGCCAAAAGACTTTGAGGCTACATTGACAAGTCATAACCATAAGTACATAGTGCAAATACATTCCATAAGCCATCACATCAGCAGATAGGTGCTATTATATATTGTTGGACAGTTGATACACATACCTTTATGTTTACCTTTGCATATATACATGTGTGTGTATTGATTCAGTTGATCAGTTGAAAGTTATTGGGACAATTATAATGGGGATCCATAAACACTGCTGGTCACATCAGTGGAAGCAGGGTGGACTAAATGCCTTGAACATTTGCGCATAGGTCAAATAACTCTGGAGTGTTCGACAATGTCACCTAACTCATTGACCTTGCATCTTGGTTACACCACATACCCTGTGATTGTCCAGTATACAGTATGTTCTAAATAAGTAATTGGTCTGAACAGGGCTACTTGTTAAATTGTTCATATGTCATGGTGACAAAGAACAGAATGGATGTCCTCACCATAGGTGGACTGAAGGCCCAAACCCTAATGTGAACCCTTCTGTTCTACCTTGAAATAAACTTCCTTACTCTCAGGGTTAACGTGCAGGTTTAACAGTGACCTTTCCTAAACTGTGTTGTTACATAATGACCTTGTGGCATACATTATCCAGAGGATTCTGAATGCAGTTAAAGTTTGAGTTGTGAAATAGAATATCTGGTCTATTATAATATGCTTTAATCAAATGTTATTGGTTCTCCATTGGTACCTGGCATAAAGGGGAGTACAAGGTTTCTTAAAAAAAAAACATGGATAGATGTTTTTTTATTCAAATCACTTGCATAGACTCAGTTGCTAACTATAGTCTAAAAATCTTCTAGCTTTAGATAAGGGTGCAGATATGGCTATTCCTACATAGAGCAAGAATAGTAAATTGGGCTGTTTGTGTTGTTGCTCTATGTATCTCTCATGTTTGTTGTTTGTGAACCAGTCCCTTGTTTTAGGGACTAAATCACCTACTAAAAAATAAACTAAACTTCCTGAACAAAAACACAAATAGAGACAAATACCTTCTCCCCACATAAGTGGCAGACACTTATTACTGGAGAAAACATGCACTACAGCACTATTTACAAACACATACAAAGTGAGTATAGATAAATTCCGGCAGCTGAAGCAAAAAAAGGAATGAATTAAGATAAGATAAGATAAAATACACCTTTATTCGTCCTACAATGGGGAAATTTCACCGTTACAGCAGCAAAGAGTAAGAAAATGCAAATATCTAAAAAGAAAGGAGACATAATATAATATACTGTACATTATATACACAACACAATATATAAAAAGAGACCACGAGTAAGTAGTTACACTAACAGACATATTACACACAGGTAATAATGCACATTTTTCAAAATTTCTGTTATTGCACGTGTTTAAAATACTTTGTTACTTTGTTATTGTTTATTATTGCAGTTATATTAATATATTATATAATATATTAATATAAGCAATTATAGTCAATATAAGCAAAGTTCAAACCAGAATCATTATAAACAAAACATAGAATATTTATGTGAACAACCACACAAGCAACCAAGTGAGCCTCAGTAATTAAAGACTGCTGGCACTGGCTTCTGTCCAACTTTATACTGTCACCCATTGATGATATCATCTTTGTGTGGAAGTGTCAACACTTCGACAATGGGGAACCTGAAGGAAGACCCACCTGGACTGACTATGTTGTGGATCTGCTCTCTTGTGCTATACAGTATGCATGAGCTGGCCACAGATTCAGTTCCTCATAGAATCATCCTCATAGAACTTTATGAACGGAAGAAAGATTGGGAAAGGGAGATATACTGGATAGTAGTATACAACCTTTCATGAAGCTGACAGGAAGACAATGAGTTGGTTACCCTCCAGTCATGAAACCAACTCCTTCTCAGTGTCACGTGCATTTGTTATTGTTATGGTGGCTGTCTACGTGCCCATGTCGGTGCTGGCCGTGGTGCTGAAGTTACATTCATGCCTTTCTGGAGGTGGTGATTGGAGCCTGGCATCACACAGTAAATCAAGTACCAGTCATATTTGAAGGCAGGTCTATGCATGTCTTCGTTTTTAGCACCAAGCATAAAATCTGCAAAGTTGACTGGATCACAGTCAATTAACCAAGTGTTTCCACACACCACCAGTGTGATAGAGACCCAATTAAAGGTATTCTAACCCTAATATTGTGATCTGCAATAAAGACAATAAAGGTTGCAAGCTCGTACCCCTCAAAGGATTGTTCTTCTTTTAGTATAAGCATAAATCATCTGCAACTCCTAATATCCTTTCCTTCCCTCTTTTTACTGCTTCTCTTTCAGAAAAAATGGTCTGCTAATTACTGCAAACTAACCACATAAACAGATTCTTTCCACATGGCATGAGTCTTAAAAATCCCTGAAATATGACACTTCACATCAATTGCTCATCCTGTTAAACATGTACATAGTTAATAGAAAGATTTGGATTGTTACCAAAGTTTTTCTTACAACTTTCATGTAGTTTAATTCAATTCAATTCAATTCAATTCAATTCAATTCAATTCAATTCATTTATTTATTTGTTTATTTATTTATTTCTATTCATTACAAGCACTGTATAGCACTTTTAACAATGGACAACAAACATTATCACAAAGCAGCTTTATAGAAATATATGAAAGTAGTTTCTTCCAAGCTTTTCAGAAAAGGAGTGTAAAATTAACAGGTCATCACAGTTTAGGTAAGTGCAACTATCTGGCCACTATTAGACCCATTTAGACCCACAAAAACCACAGATATTCGGTTGTATATCAAAGCCGTATAATGTCTCTGAATCCTATCCTAAGGTCTTTCTTATATGCACATGCTCAGTACACGCTGCTGCATTGCACAATTTGAGAAGGTGTTTATTTGGGAGTTTGATGGCTATGTGCATGGTGTGTGTACACATGTGACAGTGTCTGTGTAAAAGTGCACTCACTCTCGCTCAGACTGCACCAGTCCAGAATGGGAATGCTGAGACAGACGCACGGTTTATTTTTGGGTCAGTGACAGTGTGTCAATGGCCGCAGATGCATCGCAAAGGAAGGCTCTGAGTTACCAACAGACCCTGGTTTGTCCCGACTTCTTTCACTCTGTTTGCTTACTCTCTATCTCCTTCATCCTCTTACACTTTAACCAGCCTTTCTTACATGGTGGTTTGCTGTGTGGTTTGCTTGGATTAATTTTTTTTCCACGCTCATAGTTTTGATGTTACATAATAAATACTTGTATGAGGATATATTTCTGTAGCTGCACTGAGATCTTTACTAAGCAAGCGAGTGCACAGGGTGTTGAGCTTAGCCCTGACTTTATCAACATGTGACTGTGTTTAGTAAACCTGTTGTCTCTATCTTTTTGAGTTCATCTCGCTCTGTGAGCACCCTCATTACTTACGTTTCTATTCAATTTGTTTTTCAGCTCTATTTAATTTGTTTTCACATTGGTGCATTTCAAACATTTTAAATTATCCTATGTAGCTGCAAAATGCTTGAGTCCACACCAGCGTGTTACTTTATATGCGGAGACAAATATAAACTTACGCTGTTGTGTGGTGGGTAAACCCGATCACTCAGTCACAAGGGTGATGAACTTGGCTCTGAGTATCTGAGAACATCTGGGACTGTTCTGATGAGAGAGAGAGAGAGAGAGAGAGAGAGAGAGAGAGAGAGAGAGAGAGAGAGAGAGAGAGAGAGAGAGAGAGAGAGAGAGATTTTAAGAGAGAGAGTGATAGAGATTTGTAATTTATTTATTTTTATTTTTTATCAAATTACCCTTACATATCCCTTAATGTAAACATCTTCTATCCCTATAGTTTTTTCTATCTAAGAGATAGACTCTCGATATCTTTTTCATCTGCTCTTCTCGCTCTCTCTTTTCTCTACTCTCTTTCTCTACTCTTTTTCCTTCTTTTCTCTCTCTCTCTCTCTCTTTCTCTTTCTTTCTCTCCTTTCATCTCTCTCTCTCTCTCTTTTCTCTCTCTGCTTCCTTTCGTCTCTCGCTCGCTCGCTCTCTCTCTCTCTCTCTCTTCTCTTTTTCCTTTTCCTCTCTCTTCCTCTCCCCTCTCTCTCTCTCTCTCTTTCTTCTTTCTCTCTCTCTCTCTCCTTTTTTCCGCGTCTCGTCTCTCTCTCTTTCTTTTGCTTTTTCTCTCTCGGTCGCTTTTCTCTCGCGCTCTCTCTCTGCTCTCTCTCCTGCTTTCTCCGTCTCTGTCCCTCTGTCAACGTTGTTTCTGGTGCTCGATCCGCGCGCATCGAGGTACACTTTGAAGTGTATCAGTTTATCGAAGTGTAGGCTCCGGTAGGTGAATTGTCTCCTCCTTTCCCCTCTCTAGAGAACATTTGAAAGAAAAGTAAAAAGGAAATGTAGGTCTCAATAACTTTTTTCTGTGCCTGTGTGTTCAGCCGACCATCTTCCTATAGCTCAACTTCAAAGGTTTGCTTGCATTTGATTGCTAAGGACAAGAACTCATAGGATATTTACCACCAGTTATTATAAAAGGGTGTCAGAAGGGCAATTGGCAGTAGGTTGGAATAGGTGGGCAAAATGCTGGAATACATGGATGAACATGATCATCACCATGGAAAACAACTTCAAATGATTATCTATTTTTAGAGGACCATTTTATTAAAAAAAACAACATTTGACTATGCATAATATAATATGGTGACCGCTTAGGTGTCCGGTTGTCCATGGAGTAAATACCCATCAGCAGTGACATGTAATAGAGTCTTCAGTGTGTCCTGTGTTTAAATACCAGTTCCAGATACTTTGTGTGATGGTATGGTTAAGGTCATTGAACATTAACACTTTGCTAAACTTTGGAAATAACAAAGTTATTTATACATTTTAGTCAGATAGTTAGAGAATAAACATGAAATGAATCAGTGAATTATGATTAATGATATATTAAGAAAAAATACGCTGTAGGAATAAGGAATAAAAGATAGATAGAGAGAGAAAGGTGGGGAAGTGAATGTTGGCTTGCACCGTTTAAAAATAGCCTAGCGGGGTTGTGTTACAGAAAGAGAGGGAAAAGGGGTAACTCCAGTCCAATGAGGTGGAGAGGAGGTGGAGGGGGGTGGGGGTTAAAGGGACTGTCCATATGGAGATATGGGCAGATCAGAGTAGGAGACAGAGGAGGGGTGATCTATAAAGTATACAGGGATTACATGTACTGTGATAACGGCAAAAGGAATAGGATAGACTAATGGAATGGGGCCAGACAAATGTGTAATGAGGCAGGGAGATACTGAGTTCCTGAGATAGTTGAATCCTTCAGCAGCCCAATTACAATTCAAAAGAAGCACTTAAGCATTAAAAAAACATATTATGTGAAATGGTTATGAATATTTATATAAACATTTTCATGATCAAGGCATAAATATCTGTCACCATTAAGGTTGTTGGTATCTTACATCTTGTTAATTGCTTTAAAATCAATACTTCTATACTTCTTAACAATAATTGTGTTAAAGACAATGTGTAAATACAACAGTGTGTGTCAAAGACATGCTCTATTATTCTACAAGATTTTATGGTGCTTTGCTAATGCTCTGTATGTGTCTCTATGGTGATGTACGTATGGTATTTGGCTTTATCTTATGAAATCAGCCACATCATTTGAACATATTCACCACTGATGAGTGAGCAAGTAGACGAAATGTGTGAGGCGGCAGCATGTGAGGCCAGAGACTGCACTGAGACAAACAATTCTGATTTGTCCAAGTTTAAGGTCATTGTGTCACTGAAATGACCAAAACTGAAATATTTAATATTTAAAAGCAAAATCTAGGGGCTGCTAAGATTACAGTTCGATCTGATGCTAATATATCATCACATGGCAATAAATTTTTAACTCTTTTTAAAAATGTAAACAAATTGCTATGCAATTGAATCAGTTTAATGTATATATTGTTTAATCAGAGAAAATAACACATAAAAACATTCAAATAATTGCTTAAAGGTTTATTATTCTGGAAATACTTTCTGTAATATTTCCCAAGAATATATACGGATCATACTCTTATTTTTTATACTGTAAATATTAGGCATATATGTATATATATGGAACTATATTCAAATGTAAATGGAAGGTATATTCAACATTATTATTATTATTATTATTATTATTATTATTATTATTATTATTATTATTATTATTATTATTATTATTATTATGTTGGCTTTGTAGAAGTACACCGAACTCGGACAGGTTCTTTAGGACATTTCTCCTGACTAAATTTTCATTTCGGAGTTCCGACGGAATTTTCGGTTTTCCCGTAGTCGACGATCGAACATCCCATAGACTTGAATAGGGAATTCCGAAAAGTCCTCTAAGCTCTCACACACACAATACATCCAACATTAAGAATTGCATGTACTGTTCCATAATGACTGCAGTATTGACATGAAATGTCCAAACCCTCAGTAGCCACTTTTTGCCAAAAGTACTGGCACCCCACCGGGTATTCTGGTGACGTCACTCGACACCACGTGATGTCACGTGTAGCCCCGCCCCCAAAACAAGCGAAATCAAAAATTTGCACAACATGGACATGTGACACATCAAAACACTCAGCACAATGAGGGGAACTGCCCCACGGGTATTCTGGTCACGTGACGTGACTTCACAGGTATTCTGGTCACGTCATGTGATATCACGTAAGGTCACGTGACATCACGTCAAAATTAAAAATTTGCACAACATGGACATGTGACATATCAAAACACTCAGCACAATGAGGGGAACTACCTCACGGGTATTCGGATCACGTCACATACTCATGTCCGCTCACCTCCAAAGGTATTGGCACCCTAGCAGTCCAGTAGCTTTCACAATCTTTCTGTCCACTCGCCTCCAAAATGCACCGTCCTTTGCGAATACTTGCACCGTCAAAGCCAACATCAAAGTTTGTCGCGACGAACTTTACAAATCTAGTTATTATTATTCTTCTTCTTATTATTATTATTATTCTTATTCTTATTCTTATTATTATTATTATTATTATTATTATTATTATTATTATTATTAGACAAAAATTTATTTAAAAAAATGCGGCCTAGGGCGTTCGAGCCACATGCACCAAATTCAGATATGTCGTAGACCCTGGTCTGAAGTTTGTTGCTCCTATTTTTTCTAAGCGATCGGAATTCCGGCATTCCCGGTACGGAAGCTCAAAGTGGCCTTTTTTCCCATAGACTTCCATTATTAACTTTGGAGGTTTATAACTCGGCAGGTTTTCAAGCGATTTACACCGAACTCGGAAAGGTTCTTTAGGACCTTACTCCGGTCGAAGTTTTTATTCCAGAGTTCCGACGGAATTTTCGGTTTCCCCGTAGTCAACGGTCGAACATCCCATAGACTTGAATGGGGAATTCAGAAAAGTCCTCTAAGCTCACACACACACAATACATCCAACATTAAGAATTGCATATACTGTTCCATAATGACTGCAGTATTGACATGAAATGTCCAAACCCTCAGTAGCCACTTTTTGCCAAAAGTACTGGCACCCCACCGGGTATTCTGGCGACGTCGTGTACTGTTCTATGCAGTATAATAAGTAGAATCCCATAATGACTGCAGTATTGACATGAAATGTCCAAAGCCTCAGTAGCCACATTTTGCCAAAAGTATTGATACCCCAATTATTATCGAGTGACGTATTATGGTGACATCACTCAACACCACGTGATGTCACATGTAGCCCCGCCCCCAAAACAAGCGAAATAAAAAATTTGCACAACATGGACATGTGACATATCAAAACACTCAGCACAATGAGGGGAACTGCCCCACGGGTATTCTGGTCATGTCAAGTGAAAATTAAAAATTTACACAACATGGACATGTGACATATCAAAACACTCAGCACAATGAGGGGGAACTACCCCACGGGTATTATGGTCACGTCACATGACGTCACGTGAAAATTAAAAATTTGCACAACATGGACATGTGACACATCAAAACACTCAGCACAATGAGGGGAACTGCCCCACGGGTATTCTGGTCACGTGACGTGACTTCACAGGTATTCTGGTCACGTCATGTGATATCACGTAAGGTCACGTGACATCACGTCAAAATTAAAAATTTGCACAACATGGACATGTGACATATCAAAACACTCAGCACAATGAGGGGAACTACCTCACGGGTATTCGGATCACGTCACATACTCATGTCCGCTCACCTCCAAAGGTATTGGCACCCTAGCAGTCCAGTAGCTTTCACAATCTTTCTGTCCACTCGCCTCCAAAATGCACCGTCCTTTGCGAATACTTGCACCGTCAAAGCCAACATCAAAGTTTGTCGCGACGAACTTTACAAATCTAGTTATTATTATTCTTCTTCTTATTATTATTATTATTCTTATTCTTATTCTTATTATTATTATTATTATTATTATTATTATTATTATTATTATTATTATTATTATTATTAGACAAAAATTTATTTAAAAAAATGCGGCCTAGGGCGTTCGAGCCACATGCACCAAATTCAGATATGTCGTAGACCCTGGTCTGAAGTTTGTTGCTCCTATTTTTTCTAAGCGATCGGAATTCCGGCATTCCCGGTACGGAAGCTCAAAGTGGCCTTTTTTCCCATAGACTTCCATTATTAACTTTGGAGGTTTATAACTCGGCAGGTTTTCAAGCGATTTACACCGAACTCGGAAAGGTTCTTTAGGACCTTACTCCGGTCGAAGTTTTTATTCCAGAGTTCCGACGGAATTTTCGGTTTCCCCGTAGTCAACGGTCGAACATCCCATAGACTTGAATGGGGAATTCAGAAAAGTCCTCTAAGCTCACACACACACAATACATCCAACATTAAGAATTGCATATACTGTTCCATAATGACTGCAGTATTGACATGAAATGTCCAAACCCTCAGTAGCCACTTTTTGCCAAAAGTACTGGCACCCCACCGGGTATTCTGGCGACGTCGTGTACTGTTCTATGCAGTATAATAAGTAGAATCCCATAATGACTGCAGTATTGACATGAAATGTCCAAAGCCTCAGTAGCCACATTTTGCCAAAAGTATTGATACCCCAATTATTATCGAGTGACGTATTATGGTGACATCACTCAACACCACGTGATGTCACATGTAGCCCCGCCCCCAAAACAAGCGAAATAAAAAATTTGCACAACATGGACATGTGACATATCAAAACACTCAGCACAATGAGGGGAACTGCCCCACGGGTATTCTGGTCATGTCAAGTGAAAATTAAAAATTTACACAACATGGACATGTGACATATCAAAACACTCAGCACAATGAGGGGGAACTACCCCACGGGTATTATGGTCACGTCACATGACGTCACGTGAAAATTAAAAATTTGCACAACATGGACATGTGACTTATCAAAACATTCAGCACAATGAGGGGAACTACCTCACGGGTATTCTGGTCACGTCATGTGGGGCAGTTCATGTGGGGTCATGAATGTCGTAGACCCTGGTCTGAAGTTTGTTGCTCTTATTTTTCTACTGTAAGCGATCGGAATTCCGGCATTCCCGGTACTGAAGCTCAAAGTGGCCTTTTTTCCCATAGACTTCCATTATATCAAATGGACATATCAAAACACTCAGCACAATGAGAGGAACTGTCCCACGGGTATTCTGGTCACGTCACTTGACGTCACGTGAAAATTAAAAATTTGCACAACATGGACATGTGACATATCAAAACATTCAGCACAATGAGGGGAACTACCTCACGGGTATTCTGGTCACGTCATGTGGGGCAGTTCATGTGGGGTCACGTCATGTGGGGCAGTCACGTGACGTCACGTGAAAATTAACAATTTGCACAACATGGACATGTGACATATTAAAACACTCAGCACAATGAGGGGAACTGCCTCTGGGGTATTCGGATGTTCGTGTCTGCTCGCCTCTAAAAGTATTGGCACCCTAGCAGTGCAGTAGCTTTCACAATCTTTCTGTCCACTTGCCTCCAAAAGTAACACTGATCCTTATATCCACTTGCCTGCAAAACGCACCAGCCTTTGCGAATACTTGCACTGTCAAAGCCAACATCAAAGTTTGTTGCGACGAACTTTACAAATCTTTACGAACTTTACGAACTTTACAAAAAAAAAAGTTATTATTATTATTATTTTTATTTTTATTATTATTATTATTATTATTATTATTATTATTATTATTATTATTATTATTATTATCATTATTATTACTGAAGAATGTCATAGATTTACAGCTTGTCAGCACAATGGATCAACTGCAGCCTGTACCTGAAGCTAGTGTGTGTCTGATAACATTAAGTGTCTATGAAATTTTTATATTTATTCTAAAACACTGTGAAAGAATCCTAATGATTAATGAAGCATAAAATTGTTTTACTGCACAGTAATTGGGTGTAGTATAATCTGCCATGCCTACTTTAATCAACATGATTTAAATTAGGTGCTTAGGGCTCAAACCCTGTTCCATCATGACCGCGTCCCTGTACACAAGGCACAGAGCTCCATGAAGACATGGTGTGTGAAGGTTGGAGTGAAGATCTGTGTCCTGCACTGAGCCCTGACTCTGACTCAACACCACTGAACACCTTTGTGATGAACTGGAACACAGACTGAACCCCAGACCTCCTCACTCTTACATCATCAGTGTCTGATCTCACTGATGCTCTTGTAGCTGAATGAACACAAATACACACAGTTACAATCCAACATCTAGTGGAAAGATTTCACAGACGAGAAGAGTGAAGTGGCTTATAACAACAAGGAGGGAATAAATCTGGAATGAAACGTACAACAAGCTCATGTGGGTGCTCAGGTGTCCACATACTTTTGGCAAAATTGTGAACGTATTCTAAAATAATTTCTTATTAATTAACACAAAATATGCGTATAATTAACTTGTAAGAAGGTAATAAACTCTTACTTAAATAATTATTTAGCAAGGTTTAAAAATATGAAAGGTAAAGATTGAGGCATGCTGTGATTGTGATTGTTCTTCACTCTTTTGTTTAGCCAGAGAGACTGTATGTAGTGCTGGATTTAATGGATTAATTAAAAAAAAAAAAGTGTGGCTTGTGTGATGGGATTCTCAATGGAACTATTATGTTGAGTATAATATTAGAATATTTATTCGCTTTTTCTGACTAGCTGTATGGGGTGTACAGTGAACACCCTGGAGGGTCCTGTCAACGAGAGGCTGGTCACCTGCTGACAGAGAAACAGGTAAAGAAAAACCATCATCATCATCACCATCATCATGGACACCATCGGCAGAGTCACAAACACTGCAGCCGACACCATGGAAAACCAGACGCAGGAGATGATGGCAAAGAATCAGAGAATAGGCACACATCCTCCATCAAGAAAGACCCCTCCTACTCCAAGTATAAAGGTGGCATTTATACCTTTATTTCTTCACATGAATAATCTATGCTAATGGTCCAGATGTGAGGGAGGTTTTGTGTGTGTGTGTGTGTGTGTGTGTGTGTGTGTGTGTGTGTGTGTGTGTGTGTGTGTGTTTGTGTCCATACATTTTTATTAAATGCATACACAAATACTCAATAATAGAGTAATGTTTAACCAAATAGACTGTGGGGGTCATTTGCAGCTATGAAGAAATGTAAACAGCCTGAACACTCAGCAAATTTAATTACCACTGGTATGCCATTTGGCGTATCCCAGCATATACCTCTGGCTGGATAAGCACTTTTGATCCATTGATCCCATGCTCTTGTTCATGCAGACTGTGTGGCTCGTGTACAGGAGTTTCTAGTAACTAAATTGGGAGAAGATTGGATCTTTCTAGTGCTCCTGGGCCTCTCCATGGCGTTAGTCAGTTGGACCATGGACTACGCCAGTGCCAAGAGCCTCCAAGGTACAGTACAAAAGCATTTGTTTGATTGTAATCTTATTGTGTAGTAGTTAATAAAACATCATCTTAAAAACTAGACTGCTAATCTCGTCTGTTGGTCAGTTGGAGTTGTCCATTGGTCAGAAATCAATGCTTTATTTGTCTTCATTTTTCATTCTCTTTGTGCACTTATTCTGTTCTCTTCATCCTTTTTCAACTGTTTTCACTTTCTAATTCTCAAACACGATCGCCCATCTCCGTGGAACATGTCCACTATCCTCACTCTTCACCTTTCCTTCTGTCACTTCTCTCCTCCATTGCTGCTACAATCCCTCGTACTCAGCTTACAAGTGGATGTATGGAAAGCTGAGAAGAAATGTCCCGCTGCAGTACTCGGTTTGGGTCGCATATCCAATGGCGCTCATCATGTTTGCCTCCTTCTTCTGCAACCTGGTTGCTCCACAGGCCATCGGTGTGTACTCTTTGCTGTTCCTGGAGCCATTAATCTCTGTATGACTTCTGCTTTATTGTTGATTTTTCATTCTAACTGCTTGTGCTGCTCCTTCAAGTGCAACTTTAAAGTCTATCACATCACCACATGCTGCATGCTCCCAGAACTGTGATGAATTTGTTGCAGCTGGTTATTACACAGGAAGGCTGGAAACTAACATCTGTCAATACCTTGATGATAAAACTCTTGTGTGTGTGTGTGTGTGTGTGTGTGTGTGTGTGTGTGTGTGTGTGTGTGTGTGTGTGTGTGTGTGTGTGTGTGTGTGTGTTCCGTGCCTTCAACACACACACACACACACACACACACACACACACACACACACACACACACACACACACACACACACACACACACTACTGGATTTCCTCTGAATACCAGTCATGGTCAACAGGATAGCTGTAGATATTTCATTCATACAAATAAACCCAAACAAACAATAAACTGACTCTTCTGTTGTCTGTTCTTTTGGTACTTTGATTGGACAAGGAAACAATCCACCGCATTCACGTTTTTTATTCATGATGTTATTTCACAAGCGTATTAGAGCGTGGGTCAAAAAATATGTATTATAGGAAATAGTGGCTCAAATGATTAAGGCTCTTGGTTACTGATTGGAAGGTCAGGCATTTGAGCCCTAGCACTGCCTTGAGTGAGGCCCTTAACCCTTTTTTCTCAACTGACGCTGTATCATGTCTGAACTTCCAAAACTGGGAGACTCTTCTTATGATATAAGAGTGAAATAAGAATATAGTCAAAAAGGGGATTTAAAATCAAATCAAATGGAATTAGTTGAAAGACAATATAGTAAGTAATGATACAGTATATGGTGATAGAACGATGTATGGATGTATATGGATGTAGAACGACTGTTTATGAATAAAGTTTGTGTGTAGTTTTACGTGCAAAATACACTGTGCTGTAATGTACATGTGACAACTGAATGCTTGTTCTTCATGTGCCTCTTGATTCAGCCCTGATTTTAACTGCTGGATTTCACTGTTTTGTCACATGACGTAACTGCTACTGAGCGATTATGTGAATCTACTCTCTGGCCTAGAAAGAAATCAGCCCGAGCCTGTATTTTTCTTATTTATTAACAGCAGATAATCTAATGTGCTTGCCAGAATTAATTTTTTTAACTCTGTATTTATACCATATATTTACTGTCTATTGATTACTATCAATCTTTATGATATATAAAAAAAATAAAGAGATTGCAAAAGGATCCTAAAAGTTCAGAAGTCTTGCACAGATGACCATGATAAGTAATTCAAACAGCATGACTCTTGATCCATTTTGATCTCTCAGTATGGATGATAATAATTGAAAGTTTCAATTCTACACCATTGTGTATCTTCAGTCGTTCTGTCTGGTCTTCACACAGTTTACATATGCACCTTCCTCTCCTTCATCATCTTTTTGTTTTCTCAGGTTCTGGTATCCCTGAGATGAAAACTATCCTTAGAGGAGTTGTGTTGAAAGAATATCTTACATTTAAAGCATTTGCAGCAAAAGCAGTTGGACTTACTGCTGCACTAGGAAGCGGAATGCCAGTAGGCAAAGAGGTAAAGCACTCAAATATGTCAAATTTCATGGGCAAAGTTAATGGATGTAAATTATAGGCTGTAACATATGTCTTTTATCTGTTACTCAGGGTCCTTTTGTACACATAGCCAGCATTTGTGCCGCTGTGCTGAACAGGATTATGGCCTTTTTCTTTGGGGTCTATCGGGTAAGAAGAAGTTAACAGAAATGACTTTAATTACTGTTCAGATAAGTGCTATAAATACATCTACTGAGCTGAAACAATAATTCACTTGGAAACTTGGATTCGGTTTTTTACAGAGATGCACTACCTGGACAAAAGTTTGTGTACCCCTGACCATCACACCCATATGTGGTTCTTCCTCAATCTGTTGGCACAAAGTTTGGAAACACACAATTTTCTAGAATGTGTTCATATTCTGTACTGTTACAATTTTCCCTACACTGGAACGAAGAGACTTAAACCCTGTTCTATCGTGACAATGTGCCTGTTCACAAAGCACAGAGCTCCATGAAGACATGGTGTGTGAAGGTTGGAGTGAAGAACTCGAGTGTCCTGCACTGAGCTCTGACTCTGACTCAACACCACTGAACACCTTTGTGATGAACTGGAACACAGACTGAACCCCAGACCTCTTCACTCTTACATCATCAGTGTCTGATCTCACTGATGCTCTTGTAGATGAATGAACACAAATCCACACAGACACACAACAACATCTAGTGGAAAGGCTTCATAGAAGAGTAAGAGTGGAGGGAATTATAACAGTAAAGAGGGAATAACTCTGCATGAGATGTTCAAGAAGCACATGAATGTGATGGTCAGATGTCTACAAACCTTTGGCTGTATAGCATATGATGTGTAGATGGGCTCAGTCCAAACCCAGGCTGATATGTAGAAATGTAACTGTGGTTTAAGTGCATTGCAAATTTTCAATATAAAATAATAGGTTGTTTCTATGTACTCTCTGCTTTCCTCACCTCTGTATTATCTACACTCACTTCTTCTTTCTGGTCTTGTGTGTCAGTAGAGCCCATATTGCTACACAGATATTCTCACTGTCGGTTGTGCTGTGGGAGTAGGCTGCTGTTTTGGCACCCCACTTGGAGGTAAAATGTGGCAATTACTTAATATATTTCTTACATTTTTTTTTTATAGCTGGTCATTTTTATGTACATATGTCAATATCAAGCTACTCAAGCTATTTAATTCCTCTTTCTATTCATATTGCTCATTCTATTTATATCTTTGACATTTTTTTTTTAAATCCTTCTCTAGGAGTGTTGTTCAGCATCGAGGTTACATCAACGTTCTTTGCAGTGAGGAACTATTGGAGGGGATACTTTGCTGCCACATTTAGTGCCTTCATATTCAGGGTGCTTTCAGTGTTCAATAAAGATGCAGGTGAGATTTTAATATTTTTTTTAATTGTCAAAAAAAATCTGATTTAAACTCATATATTTGAAGCCATTAGGGAGAAGTCTTGTCATGTTAGGCTATAAATACTGTTGACAGACGCAGTAGGTGACCGCAGATCATATATCATATACGGGTGCTATATATATATATACTGCAGCCTTGTTTCCATTTAGTCTTTAAAACTATTTTTATATGTAAAAATCTCTTCTTGTTTTATCCAAAACTTCTTCTGTCTTCTAGTCACCATCACTGCTCTGTTCCGCACCAAGTTTCGGATGGACTTCCCCTTTGACCTGCAGGAGCTGCCAGCATTCGCCATCATTGGGTGAGAGCGTGGGGCAAGAACGTGCCGTTCGTGGTGAGGGCACAATCCTATAGTTATGTTTACTGTAGTGAAACCCTCTACATGTCACAGAACCATCTCCAAAGCACAACATGACTTTGGTGCACATAACATCCCTGTTTTGGTTATTCAAAATCTCAGTTCTGTTGTACACATTTGCAGACTTATTTATAACATGACTGATATTAAGATGTTTTTTTTTGCATGTTAGTGGATTTATTTTGGTGTGGCATTAACCACTTATCTTCATGCAAACAATTCAAATAATACAAAATGCCAGTCTTTCCTTTATCCGATCGTTATTTTTCCCAGAACTAATTTTTTGAAAGTATTCTAAACACACCACTTGTGAAATCTGAAAATCACAGAAACACAAAAAGCGATTTTGAAAGTGTTTTCCCCGCTTGTAAGACTTCTAAGTTTGAACAAACAATTAGATTTAATTTGATCTGATGTATCTGTTGCTCTGCTACACAGCATTTTCTGTGGGTTTCTTGGAGCTTTCTTCGTCTACTTGAACCGGCAGGTTGTCCTGTTCATGAGAAGACCCAACTCCCTTACACGGTTTCTTACCAAACAGTAAGAGAGACATATAAATCAAGATCACATTGAGCTGTACACATAGACTATAGTTGCTTTATAGATCTCAGGTGAGATAAAGGCCACAGATCGGACCAAAATAAAGCATTGTACACTCTATATCCGGTGATGTAGTTTTCCTATATTGGTTATTATATAGGACTAGCTAGGCAACTTATTTACAATGTATACAATAAAACCCAATAAAACCCAATATTTCCTCCTACAGCCGTCTCATTTTTCCAGCCGTTGTTACATTTGTGATCGCGACGCTGACATTCCCTCCAGGTTTTGGACAGTTCATGGCAGGAGAGGTTAGACAAAGCCAGCATCGTTTTATCACAGTTTTTATCCTGCAATTCTACCTACAGTAATGTCTGCAATCGCTTAATTTTTACTTAACTGATAACTTTCAATCTGTTAATTGTGTCTTAATTATCTTTTAATACAGCTAATGCCCA
This sequence comes from Tachysurus fulvidraco, assembly GCF_022655615.1. Classification (NCBI taxonomy): domain Eukaryota; kingdom Metazoa; phylum Chordata; class Actinopteri; order Siluriformes; family Bagridae; genus Tachysurus; species Tachysurus fulvidraco. The sequence goes on along the minus strand of NC_062524.1, from coordinate 11,662,460 downwards.
GAGAAGCTATAAACTCTCTGTTTGATAACTTCACCTGGACTAAAATAAAGGGTGCTTCTGTTCCACCTGGTCTGGGACGATCATCTGCCTGGCTTCATCCGGATGTCAGTGTATTTATCATACTGCTTCTCTTCTTCGTCATGAAGGTAAAGTTCTTTATGTATTTGTTAACATTTTATTACATCTTAGCATAACCTTGTTTTTGCTCTTTATTTACTTGGCAGACGCAATGCTGAGAGATATTATTATTATTATTATTATTATTATTATTATTATTGTAAATAAATTGGACTACATGATTGTGAGCAACCACAAAGGTCGAGCACACTTCTGCCACATCATATAAAATAAAATAAAGTAATAATGCATTGCCTCTTAGGACTTCCGTAGTTCTGGGTATATATATATATATATATATATATATATATATATATATATATATATATATATATATATATGTGTGTAGTGTAGTGTAGTGTGTGTGTGTGTGTGTGTGTGTGTGTGTGTGTGTGTGTGTGTGTATATATATATATATATATATATATATATATATATATATATATATATATATAAATAAATTTGGTTTATTTAACATATTTTGGACAAATTTTATTTCAGCATTTTATTCATTTATTCTGTACTATTTATTATTCAACAGTATTATATTATTCTTTTCTACAGTACATACCCAATGTTTGGCTATATGACATGAAGCAAAGCTTAAATGCTCGTGCTTACAGTTTCCTAGCTGAACCAGCTGGTTCTTGAGGGCTACAGATACAGACTCAACTTACGCCAAACAAACATGACATCATTTTAGCTCAGATTTCCCAGTCACAGAAGAATGCCAAGGATTTGTCATGAACTTACTGATTTTTTGCTGTGTCCTCCATGATGATGTTTTTGTCTAGAGTTGTCTAGGTTTTGACAAGTACCAAAAACATTGTTAAGTTGTAATCGTTAATAATAAAATATTGTACACGCAGTAATAGTTCTATAAGAAATTATTTGGCATGTCATACTTTGGTATAATTCATTTTGACATACAGTTCTCTGTGCAGAATCCTTCTTCCACGTTTCACTTCATTAGTGATAATTCCTCAAGTAAAAGATAGAGTAGGAGTGATGAACAGACCAGTTCCCACTCTGTCAGTGGTGTTGGGCCTGTACAGTAGTTCCATCCTGCTAGTATGTTTGTGTTCCTCTGTCAATCGTCTTGTTTATGCATGACAGCAGGTGTGCTTGCGAACAGTCTACATTGCCAGACAAATTACTGGACATGTTCCAGGGTCATTTTTTCACCTGCTGCTGTTGCCCAACAGCTCACTGTCAACTGTGGTTCTCCCCATATGTGTTGTGTGCTGCACCACTGTGAATCTCACTGAGGGTCATGAATCTGTCACAGTCTTCCTGAAAAGAGAAATCTGCTTCTATCCACCATGTTCCCCCATGAGCCCAGAGTGAAACTGCCTCTTAAGGCCTTATAAAATGCAAAGAGGATTTTTAATACTGTCACCTCAGCAAAAAGAGCAAGAGAACCGAACGCCATGGTGACCTTGTAGCTAAACCCAATCTTCAGTCAGTCCTAAGGTGTTTCTGGTCCTTATGACATTGTAGCATATGTAATGCCTATAGTGGCTGTAAGGAGATATGAAATAGAACAATATTTATGTATGACACTGCAGTCCTAATAATACCAGATAAATGCCCTGTCATTTGGAAGCAGTCTGGACTGTTCTGAAGGTTATGAATGACTAAATGACAGCATTTTATAACAAATACTGTGTCATACATCACTGAGATTTTGAGTCATGTTCGTATGCACACACAAGGCTCCATCCAGGTGATATTCACTGTAAAAAAGTATGAAAAAAAAGTGATTGTTTACGGAGTATCAAAATAAATTGCCATTTTCAAAAACTATATTTTAACATGAACATGTTTGTTTATCTTCATACAATAGAATTGTATTGGAATTGGAAGGAATTAGTTTTGAGTCTGTGGTGAACTCGCGCTGACCTGTTAGTTCCTCAGGAGCTCTTGGCTGCACAATTCCAATCGAATGCAAACTGTTGTAGAAAGGACATTATTTACATTGACATCATTTCCTGTCCAGTGTCACACAAATGATGATGAGGTTCACTTCTGAGTCTGGTTCCTCTCAAGGTTTCTTCCTCATATCATCTCAGGGAGTTTTTCCTCATCACCGTCACCTCAGGCTCGATCATTAGGGATAAATGTTAGAGAGAAATTGTAACTTATTTATAATCTTTAAACATTAAAAATGCTATACAAATAAATTGAATTGAATATGGTGAATGTTTTACTATGAAACAGAATACAACTCTGGCTATAGGTTCTTCAAACTAGATATCTCTTCTTGACTCCAAGACAACATGCAATGTCTCTTGTTAGAAATGAGCAATTAAAACAGAAGCCCGTAGTAAGTGTAATAATGGCTTAAATGTCACTATCACTAAAATTTGAATCAGTAATAAAAAGATTGTACCTTTACTCTTATACTAAATATCGGCACTCTTGGGATGTTGCTTCTCCAATCAAATTGTTAGAAAATAATTACAGAAATAACAGAAATCACCAAGCTTGTGAACACAGACCACCATTTAAATAAAGTGCACTTCTTAACAAAATCTTCAAAAACATTTCAAAATCAGTTAAGCATGGACAGCATATTTACAATAAAAAAACAAATAAACACTAAGGTCTTCTTCATTTAATGTGAAATAAATGGAAAATGTAAATATATACGTACCGTATATACTGTATATTTGCCCCCAGCTTTAGCATAAATAATGCAAATTTGCTACTTTCAAACTTGTTATTGAATAAGCTAGCTAGAAATTAATTGTATTCTGTATTTTGCAGTTGTGGATGTCAGCTGTGTCAACGACAATGCCCATCCCCTCTGGAGCATTCATGCCTGTGTTTGTACTTGGTAAGATAATAAGCAATAATAATAGAAAAATTAAAAATTGTACTAGTGATTAAACAGAAGGCTAGCCATTTGTCATCCTATTTACCTAGAATCTAGTATCTGTTGTTATTGAAGTCATCCATAGATCCAGTGGAGAACAAGTCACATAAATCTCTCTCTTCCTCTCTATAGGTGCAGCATTTGGTCGTTTAGTCGGAGAAATCATGGCCACTTTATTTCCTCATGGCATCCTGTTTGATGGCATCCTCTACCGGATCATTCCTGGAGGGTATGCTGTCATTGGTCAGTCTTACTTCCAACTCTCTTCTCTTCTCTGCTCTTCTCTTCTCTTCTCTTCTCTTCTCTTCTCTTCTCTTCTCTTCTCTTCTCTTCCCTTCTTTTTCCATTTCTCTTGTCATCACAAACCGTTAAATTCACTGAAAGATCCTTATAACAATCAAATCTCCATTTCAAGTCCCTATATGACAGCAAATGTTATGATTAAGTTTAGATTACTGTTTAGATTCTGTAAGAAACCTTTCATTATATTCACTGAGAACCCATTGGAAGCCTTCTTGTGTAAGTATTCATGACCTTTAATGAAGTCAAAAAATAAAACTTTTATATATTATGTAATTGAAATACTGTTGTCCTACAACAGTCACTTAATAAGTAGCTGAGTTCCCACTTGAGTGATGCTGGTTCCAAATGACTCTGGTGTTCAACTAACCACAGTTTCATGAGTAACTAGCGTTCTGCCATATTATGCCAGACCTTTGGTTAACAAATTAGGTGATATGACTGTGGGAAGAAATCACCAGCAACACAAGAGATCTAGTTTATTGGCAAGACACAGAGTTTTTGTTTCTTACATTTGGGACAATTTCCCAATTTCCCAGCAACTTCCCTGGCTTTCCATTCGTGAGTGGAAGAATCTGGACAGAATCAGCAATAGAGGTAAAAATGCATACAGTAGACAGTCAGACCAGTTGTGGGCTAGTTCAACATGACCTACTGGACTGTCATCTCCACCAGGAGAGATCAGAGATTCAAATTAACCTCAGAAAAAAGATCTGCCTGTGCCCAGCTAAACCTTTTCCAGAACAGGGAGATCACATCTGTATCCATGCACCACTCTCCAGACATAGGCAGCACTATGGTCTTGTCCCAGACAATGTATAGTTATGTGGTGATTCATGTATCTAACATTGCAAAGCTGTCCAAATGGACCAGAAAGTGGCAGTGTGTCTCTAACCTGGTATAAACAGTCTCAAGACATGGCAATGCTATCATCCTCAGCAAAACATGATGCTGCACATAATGACCTGCACATGGCAATTGGGCTGACAGTGTGGGTCACTTTTTCCTTTATGCTAAAGAATTAGGTTGTTCACACCAGTATTAGGAAGTCCCCATGAGACAACAGTGTGTGTGTGAGGAGAGTTAACCTTTCCCAGAAAGTTCCCTGCTTCTTGGCAGGTGCCCATAGGAGTCTTTCCAAATATGAAATTCTAGTTATAACAGGGTCACCTTCCAGCATGTGGCCAATGGATAGGACTTGGTGTTGGAACATCTATCCTTATACAGTAGGAGCATCTATTCTCAAGAAATGTTTATTTTGTAGATCTGCTCTGAACCAGTTTAGTGAATACATGGCGTAAATAACATCTACAGCATTTACAGACCAATTCAACACTTTCAAATCCACATTTTAACCATTATTTTTCTTCTGAACTAGGAAGTATTTGTAGAGACCAGCAAACTGAAATTGATATGGCCCTACACCCCAAGAAGGCTATGGGCTGGTAGACCTAAGGTTTCTTTCTCTGCAACATTAGCAGCATATCCTTATGGTCCCTGGCCAATTTGCTCTGTTTTGATATGTAAGACCCAACTGGCAGCTTGGCCAACATTCACAAATAATTGACTGTTCTTTCACACCTAGGATTTGTGTGGCCTGCTTTGTGCTAGTTTCTAGTTTCTTAATTATAATACACCCTGCATGCTGTCCTAGGTTTTCTATTGCCTAGAGTTTTGATTAGCTTCATTACAGAAATTCAATAACTGCAGATTGGAATGTTCATTTCAGTGCAAGTAGCCTGCTAATTAATTACTGTAACCTACTGTATGTGTCATGTGTGATGCAATGTTCACCACCTCACCAGACTGACATCAGTGAAACTGTATGGGATATGTATACACAAAGCTTTGTAAGGTAAAACCACCATTGATGCTATGCTAGTATCAATTGTATGGTGTATTCCACAGTCAAATTCTTTCCATTACTAAGTTTCTTCTTTTGCAGGTGCAGCAGCAATGACTGGGGCTGTCACTCATACAGTCTCTACTGCTGTGATTTGTTTTGAGTTGACTGGTCAGATCTCTCACATTCTGCCCATGATGGTAGCAGTTATCCTGGCCAACATGGTTGCACAAGGACTACAACCATCACTCTATGACTCCATCATCCAGGTCAAGAAATTGCCCTACCTCCCAGAGCTAGGCTTCGGTCATATCAGGTGAGGACACCTGTGACCTGTGTGGAAAAAACCCATACCAGTGAACAGTAGTGCATTCTTTTGCTTTGCCTGGATCACACTGTACAACTAAATTAATTACAGATAAAATTTGGATTATTTTTAGGTCAATTCTAGGTCAGTTGTATCATCTTGGAGCCTTTTCACCTATGATTTTTGTTTTTGTATGGCTTCTATGGCTTTTTTTTATTCCGTTAGAAAGCCTTATTAGCCAATTTCTGGTGAAATGGCATCTTTCTAATTTCATTTAGATGTATGTAATGAAGTGAAGACTGTTGGACAGTATTGGACAAACAGTACTGAGACTAACATTAGCGATATTGCTAAAGTGAAGTAAGCAGTTTCTCCTGTATTTCTTCTATATCTGGCCATTTTCTTCAGGCAAGACACTCATGATCTTGATCAGTCCCATGTCATCTTAATATTGAAGTAATGCTAAACTTACTCCTGGCAGGTTTCCCCTGGCTGCCACCCCTACAACTGATCAATATTGTGGCAGTATGACTTGATCGCTGTACAGTTTAACTCTTACACCAATCATTTCAATTTTCATATGCTATAATAGCTACTAAGACATCCTTCTGCAAGACAAACCTTGAAACATTCACATCTGATGTATACAAAGTCTGAAGCATTTTTTCTTTACTTCATATCCCTCTGCATCCTCCTTTACTATCTTTCCTGATAACATTGCCACCTTATTTGAGTAGCTAATCTCTGCAATCCTTTCATTTGAACCTAATGTCTGTGCTTAACAATCACTCATCATATACAAGAAAAGATCCTGTGGGTTATCTTGCCCAACAAACCCACCTTATAAGAATCTCTCCTCCTTCGCTAACATTAAAAATGATTTCAAAACATCTGATCATGTACTGAGTGCCTTTAAGACATCAAGGGTTGTTTCCATCTTGATGAAGCCCACTCTAGATATTTCAGCAAAAACCAAGAAGAAGCCCACTCTAGATATTGACCTGCGAAACAACCATCAGCGTTTATCCTCCTTGACCTTTCAGACATTTTCAACACAATCACAAGACTCTACTTTCTATCCTTATGAGCATAATAGTAACTTGCTTTTCTATACCTGAGGATCTGTCCAATGTTAAGAAAGTAACCCAAATGGAATGAAAAATTAAATTTTTTTAAAATATGTGGGTAATCAGTGCTTAATTTTAAATGAATAATTTCCGGAACAAAACCAGCAATTTCTCACTGCTGTGACCGAAAACCAACCACACAACTTCAGTTTTCCCAGGTACTAAATGGTAATAGCTTTTCTGAATGGTCTCGTGTATTATTCTGTTCCATATACAGGCCATTCATGGATTTTTTTAAAATATATGTGTAGTTACAAATATGAATATTATGAAACATCACTGCCATCCTGTTTACTAACACCACTGACATTCAGTTCATTATTCTAATCTTCAAGAAGAGCCCACTGCTTTCTGCTGCCATATATGATTTAGTATGACTTGTGCTCAAATGCATTTTTACAAAGTACACTTTGCTATTTTGTTTTATCTGGAGCCGTTGAGGCCACCGCACAATTCACCCACTCAGAGGCTAATTTCATCCCGACCGTTTGGTCAGGTCAGAGCGATCCCACACTCTGACATGTGCGGCAGACCAGTTTTTGATTTTGCATAATCAGCTACAGATATACAACTTGCTTGTACCTCAGCTGTCCTGAGATCAAATATCATTCATCTGATCAGTGGAAATTGACTGGTTGCCTCATCCATTACTTCTGACTGATGTAACTTTGCTTCTGTCTGCCGCTTTCCTGATCCGGGTGTACAGTTCTGTCTTCTCACCTCTTTTGATCAGGCAAACCATCAGCTTTACTCATGGATTTAAAAAAATTAAATATGTTTGACTTTCTCTTTGACATTTTGAAAATACAATTATAATTTAGGTAGACCGATAAACCATTCTGTCATTTTTCTGATCACTGCATGCGAAACAATAATCAAACAAACATTTCTGCTCCAAAAGTGGGCAATTAACATAAGTGGTAAGAGGCAGGATATTGATATTCATGCACACCCACCTCTACATATGCCACCTTTACTCTGCCTGCTAGCTTATCTTAATCCATGTACTGGTGAATTCATCAGTGTGTGGTATGTACACCATTAAACTCAACAGTGTTCAGTAGGTCTCAGCTTAAATTGGGGCAACCTGTGGGGGACTGGTTATGGGCAAGCTGCTCATCATTTCAGTGATGTAGTGAGGGAGAAGGGTGGGGGTGAAAGGGCGAAAAACAAGAGTGAATGAGATAGAGAGGGGGGACAAAAAGGTAGTACTTGTGCTCCTCTGTCAGTTGGACTGTCTGGTCTAGTGTTGGTGGTACTGGACCCATTCTGCCATCCACATTGGTAGATGAGTGACCTGCAGGACCATCAGGTTGAATACATCCTTGGTGCTGCACTCCTCTGCCAGCAGCCATATTTGGATGTTGGGCATGAGCTGGCATCCAAACCCACTAAGTGTCAGTGAGCAGAAGCTTTGATTGTGTTTTTTGGAGTTGTGGTTGACCAACACAAAACAAAGGTTTTTTTTTTCTTTGGTTTCAGATTTTCAGCACTTTTATATTCTTCTACACATATATACAGACTTCTAACCTCTTTCTCTTTTTTGTGGCTCTCATCTTTCCCCCTTTATCCTTGTTAAAGCAATCCCATACTGGTGAAGATCTTTACCACTCACTTTTCCTGGCTCTGGCTTCTATTCACAAACTGGTGTTTGACCATAAACTCAAATCCATGCACACTTAATATTGTGTTAAAATAAATCATCTTATATTTAAGCACAATATACAGTATCATTAATTTCATCTGGTATTTATTTAATATACATATTTTTGCTTATTTCCAATTATAGTTGTGGGGTTATCAGTGACATTGTCCAATTTCTCCTTTCACAGTCAATATAACATATTTGTTGAAGACATCATGGTGAGAAAAGTGAAATATCTGTGCTCACAGTCCACATACAGAGAAGTGGTACATTTACTAAACTCCACATCCCTAAAAAATTTCCCTCTGGTGGACTCAAAAGGTGAGAATATATGGAAACACAGAATGCCTTATATGACAAAATACAATATGATTTTTTTTTAAAGTTCAAATAATTTTTTCTTTTCATTTTCTATATTTGATATGCATTGATCAAGCCTAGTCTTGAACTGGAATAAAAAATATATGTTTGGAAAAAAAAAAGTTCAAGTGATCTAACAATTCATCATCTGTTGAATTCTCAAGAATCTATGATCCTCTTGGGAAGCATTGAGCGCTCTGAGCTTCTTGCTCTTTGTGACTGGTGGCTATCAGCAGAGCGACGGATCCTGACACAAAAAGAGGGTTTGCACGGCAAAGGCTTATGTGCCAGCTGGGAATCCATTGCCTTTGTAGATGAAGAAGGAGAAGAGAGTGGTGGTGAAAATGTAGGAGAAATTAATTCTGGATTTTTGCTCTGAAACTAGTATACTTTGTGATTCATAGTAAAGTTTATTCTACTTTTGGTAAAGCTTTACCTAATATATAGACTGTATATATATATATATATATATATATATATATATATATATATATATATATATATATATATATATGTATATATATATATATATATATATATACAGTCCTCTAATGTCAGTGTATGGTACACTATTATAAAATCTAGTGTAGTTATTGTGTGTTAGTTAATATGCTAGACATTTTACATTTATTACACTGACATGCAATAGAGTAGGAAAGCAAAAAAAGAAGGAAACTGATGTTTCTTGAAGGAGAAATGGTCACTGTGGGTTGGCAATTTTAGGTTTAAACCACAGTTCTCTTTCACTATCTCAGAGTGCACCAATGCTGGAAGAAAGGAATGGCCCTTTAACTTCACCCAAACAACCAGAGCCAACCATCACTCCTCATTCTCCTCCTGGTGAGGTGATGATTTTCAGTGTTGTAATGTAATGGAGTAAAAATACTTCGTTACTGTACTTAAGTAGAAATTTCACATATCTGTACTTTACTTCGCTATTTAAATTTATGTCAACTTTCACTTTTACTCCACTACATTTCCTAGATAAAATGTATATTTTACTCCGTTATATTTCCACTAAGCATCTTCGTTACTCGTTACTACAAAATAAAATCAGAAGACATGTGTGCGACTGTAATACGGGAGGTTTGGCGAATCACTGCTCCTAGCTTGTATTACGCACGTACGCACGCTCTACGGAGAAGCACAGGCATGCGCAGTCGGAGATGAAGGAATTTATCAATAACGTTAATCGGCGGAAAGCCGCAAATACGGCAACCAAAAGCAGTGAAATGTCACTATTCTTTTTACCAGAGTTGGTAGCACAAACAAAATATTAATGCAAACAAATCATTCAATATTAAATAAAAATAACATTTATTGATTTTGTTTTTGTCTTGTGAATATTTTTTTTATTAATGACTGCATTCATTGGACACACTGTTTGAATGCACACATACATGAACCGATTTGATTCAAGATTGGCATCATTACATCATGCATAAACTTTTGGTTCCCACTTTTGCCATTTAATAATACTATAACTTTTGGCTTACTATGTAGTCATATAATATATAATATAAAACTATTCTTGTTTTAAATTCTCACTGAGAGCTAAACCCCCTAAAGATGAAACCCTAGAACCGCCCCTGCTCTTATGCCTCCCGAAAATCACTGAAATTTTACTTTTTACTTTTACTTCAAATACTTTAGTACATTAAATATCAGAAAATTAGTTTTGATACTTAAGTACAGTAAATATCAGATACTTTAAGACTTGAGTAATATTCTAAAAGGTGACTTTCACTTCTACCAAATTCTTTTTCTAGTACGATACATTGTACTTTTACTCAAGTATTGCTTTCTAGTACTTTATACAGACTGCTGATTTTGAATAGGAAAATGGTTTTCTTCAGAAAAATCACATTACAAGATTGTATCAGATAGTAGTAACATTACAATCAGCTCAAATACCTGATAGTTATTGTTGTAAAATATAAGATTATTAAGAAGATATAAGATTTTCACTTTTACTTTTTACTCCAGCTAAAGGTCCTCTCCAGTCTTTCAGGAGAACTTTACACAACCTTTTCTCATCTCCTTCAGAAAGACAGGCAGAAGAGCCTGAGGCAGAGGTGCACACTAAATCTACTCAAATTGAAACATTAAAGTCATTTGTTCTAGTTTTCTGATACTGTTCTTACGTGTAAAATATATGTACATATTTGTTTTTCTTTGTTCCCAGGAGCCAACTCCTCCACCCCTCACTGATACAATGACACCTGAAGAGGTTATGATTTTATTTATATATATATATACATACTGTATATTTATTTGTACTTGGACATGAAACGCTTTTGTAATACACTGCCTGGTCAAAAAAAGTCACACACTAATAATTTGTTGTACCGCCTTTTCTTTGATTACAGTCATGTCATAATTTCAATATGCATATGCAATTTCACATTTTTTCCATCCAGAATTGCATTAATTTCTTGCTAATATTTTGTATTGGTTATGGGGAAAGTCATGGTTCTCGATGGTGTTAAGGTCTGAACCCTGTGGTGACCTATCCATGAGTGAAAATGAAGTCTCATACTCCACAAGCTCTTTTATAATTTTAGCTTGATGGATCCTGGCATTGTCATCATAGAATTGCCAGTGCCATCATGGAAGAAGGAATTGAATGATGGAAATAAGTGTTCATTACGTATATTCTGGTAGTCAACTGACCTCTTTTTTTGGGCACATTTTGTGCTTAACCTAGACCTGATCAAACTGAAGCAACTCCAGATCAAACACTCTCACTACAGGCTTGTGAGTGCATCAACTTATGTACCTTGATGTAACATAATTCTGGATTTTACATAAATGGTAAATCTGGACTCATCAGACCACAGTCTAAACTTTATGGCCTCCCAGTAAACTGGGCTTCTTTTTCTGATTAGTTGACAGTTTTCTGCAAACTCAACTGTTTAGTCTAAATCTCTCGATTTCTCTTCACTTGTTAAAATTCTCTTACTTTCGCCACATATATGTATTTTTACAGCATTTGACACCCTTATCCAGGGCAACTTGCACCTTATTTATACAGATGAGCAATTGAGGGTTTAGGGCCTTGCTCAGGGGCCCAGTAATGTTGGCCCTGGGATTCAAGCTCACAATCTCCTGATCAGAAGTCCAACACCTACCACTTCCCTTTTCCCCGCTCCAGTCCTCCAGTTCTGCTGTTGCCTTTTTTATGATTTGTTTTATTTGATTTCACCAAATGTTTTAAAGATTTATGATTATGATCATTCAAGATTTTTTACAGCCACATTTCTTCCTGGACGATGATCATTCACCACTATCCTTCCACATTTTAATCATGTTTTGGACAGTTTTTAACCCAACTGTAGTAGTTTCAGCAATCTCTTTAATTGATAATTTGACCCTTATGAATAATCTTACCTACTTCCAGGTGGTGACTTTTTTGGCCAGGTGATGTATTTAAACAGTTCCTCTGAAATAGCTGTAGTATGTAGAAAATTCCAATAATCCTGGTCTCGGTTTAAAAAGGTTAAAGCATGGGAGGAATCAGAGATGGATAAGACACTAGAAATTGAGAGAGTGAAGATAGACCCATCTCCTTTTCAACTGGTGGAGAGAACATCGCTACACAAGGTGAGTTTACCTTCCTGCATCCTGGGATTGTGATTCTTAGCACCAGTTTTTAAATTAATTTTCACATAGGGTGAATAAAGTGTTATCTTCATTTTCAAAACTTCAACCAATAAAGGACCTTGGTATGTGGTAGCTCTAATATATTTAACTAAAATAATAATAAATCGGAATGACTTACATTCTGTAGTTGCAAGGGCTGGTGTTGGCCGAGTAAAATAAACCTGTCGGATAATTTGTCTCTTGCTAATGTTTTTGTGGCAAAATATTTGAATACATTTATTTAATAAAAACAGTAGTCCTCGGTGGTCCAGCTTCAGCATCACGTGCTCTCACCAACATGGGTCTGGATAAAGCATGGGAAAATGGGAAGGTTTGCATCAGGAAGGACATCTGGTATAAACCCTGCACTAGATCAGATATAGAGATCAGATACTCTGTTGTGGCTACCATGAACAGGGATCAGTCGAACAATAACATTAATTAAGAAACAATTTTTTAACTTTAAGGATCAGAGAGATGAATGTAGCCAGAACATTTCTGAAGTATAACTTGGACCATTTCTATTAAAAGGTTTCAAATTGAATTAAAGTATCTTGAATTGTAAAATGAACTGGTAACCAGGGGGAAAAAAGTTTGAGTAATATACTCTCTTGCGTATTATTTAGCTCAGATACTTTCAAGGCAACTTTCAAGTTTACTTGTGATGTTTGATAACCTTTGACTCCTATCCTATTTTTTCCCCACACAGACTCATACATTGTTCTCCTTATTGGGCCTCAGTCATGCCTATGTAACCAGCATAGGCAAGTTAGTGGGAGTTGTAGCACTAAAAGAGGTAAATAAATATAGATATTATGTTTTCATACAATCATCAAACTATGTATGCTATTCAATACGCATATTTGTTTTTTATTGTTTGTCAGCTTCAGAAAGCCATCGAAGGCTCAACGAGGAGCGGTGTCCGCTTGCGCCCCCCTCTAGCCAGTTTCCGTGACACCATTCGTAAGTACTCTAAGCCATCCCAGACTCCCTCTGCCCCAACATCCCCGATGTCCACCTCCGACCCTGATTCCTACCATCCTTCATCCCAAGAGGTCCCTTCAGTTCCCCTGGCCCCTGTCCAACACCAGGAGGAGGCGGAAGTGTGGATTGAAGGAGTAACACGAGAGATAGTAGTAAACACCAGTAGCTCTACAACAGAAAGCAGCAGCCCTCAGACAAGAAGAAGTATCAGTGAGGCAGGAAGTCCCAATGGCAGCCCATCTCAATCTTCTTCCTCTCATCCCACTATATTGCTCTCATCCCTAAGACCTGTCCCTGAGGAGAAAAGAGATGCTGATCATGAAAGTGATGATGAACCCCTTTAAGCACTGTGTTTTTAATGTTAATTTTCCCCTTTTGTTATTTTTATATAACGTCTATTGTGTTTTTTTATGTTCTGTCAAGTGTGATATTGTATATGGATTTTAGCTAATCGTAATACTATGTGTCTGTGAAAGACTGCTAAAAGTTGATTTGCTTAAGCAGTTAAGCTAAATAATTGTTTAGGAAATGTTGATAGTCAGTTTTCCATGTTTTTAAGAAGTTCCATAAGATTTCAGATTCGCTTTTGAAGGGCCCTATAAATCGACTACATTGAATCAACTTAATATCATTTGTTTAAAAAAGAAACACAAAAGTATTTGGTTAATCAGGTCATCTTTCCCCTCTGGCTGGTTTTTGGACAGTCTCAGGACACCAATCTAATATCATCCATAACCATCAAGCAAGCTCAGGCCTCCTCTGCCCCATCTTTGGGTTTTCATAAGTATTCGGCTGCATTAGACTTATCCTATAAGTGGGAAAATGCAGGTTATCATTTCCAACATTGGTGCAAATGAACTAGAAAAAACCTGGATGCCTCTGTTTTGTTAGCAACAAGCTAGCTAGTCTACTGTGATGATCGACGTATATTTTCCTCCTCAAACATCTACCTGTACAATGTTAGAGATTTGACAAGTTAATATATCTGTATGTTGATTGATCTCAAGCTACAGTACTTGTTTAGAAAAAGATTACAATTTCTATTCTGTATGCTTTGGATGCTTTGTGCAATTTGACCTCAATCCATAAACTGGGAAGGAACTTGTAGTTCCCCAAATCGACGAGTAGGAATTTCATGTCTCATGGGAGTTTTCTATGGCTGTTCCTTTTCCTGACTGGAGGTTGGAACTTGTTGTAACAATTTCCAGTTGTAACCTCAAATCAGTATTCATTCTAGCTCTGCTTGCTGCTCCTTAACAGATCTTTGTTGTACTTCAGCTAGGTAACTTTAAATGTTGTGTGGTTAATTTTTCACTTTTAAAACCTTATCTTAAACCTGCAGTGTGCTTAATTTCAGCTGCAGACCATGAATTTTACATAAACATTACACTTTATGGACAAGAGTATGTTGGACACCTGACCATAACATGCATATGTGGTTTTCCTCAAACTGTTGCAACAAACTTAAAAGCATGCAACTGTTTCTAGACATGATTTTATTTTCTGCAGCATTACTCCAGGCTCGAACTCAGCTCCAGCAGGACAATTCCCCTGTACACAAAGCACAGAGCTCCATGTAGACAAGGTGTGTGAAGGTTGGAGTGAAGAACTCAAGTGTCCTGCACTGAGCCCTGTCTCTGACTCAACCCCACTGAACACCTTTGTGATGAACTGGAACACAGACTGCACTAGTGATGGGAAGTTCGGTTCTTTTCCGCGAACCGGTTCTTTCGGACAGTTCATTTTAATGAACCAGTTCAATAATCCAGTTCACCAGTTCTGTTACATCTTGACATAATGACGTAATTCACAATGACGTCATGACGTAAATTCCTCCATCCCGCTGCTGCCGGCAGATATTAATACAATCAATTTAACACATTTGAAAAGTTCTTTGTAATCATAACTTTAGTTGAATATGTTTCTTACATTTAAGTTTTACAACTAAAACACCCAGTACAGGCACTGATGTGCAAACGTGGGTGTTTTACGTGTCTTAAAGATATAAAGTTAATATACTAATCTTCATCTTACAAAAACTTACAAAAAAAGCATAATTTTGAAATGTTTCTTTCGCTCCATCAGTTGTTTCAAAAACTAATGCAAATGAGTTAAACACGCATATGTTGATAAGACATTAAATCATAACCATTTCCATTTGTTGCTGTATCAGTTCAGTGATTTACGCATGCGCAGTATCAACAGCTCATCGGTTCTCGGACGCGTCTGAACGAAACAGTTCTCAGTTCAGTATACTCATGATTCGCTGTATCAGTTCAGTGAATCACGCATGCGCAGTATCAACAGCTCGAGCTCACAGTTCTCTCAGCACAACATATCTCAGTTCAGTGTACAGGAGTTACATACAGTATACTCCGGGATATTAGTTTATTTAGAGTCGGGGGGCTGTCAGGCATGACCGAAAGTGAGTAACTTTAGTAACTTGTGGATCATCGCTGACTCAAAACGCGAACTGTTTAGAACAAATCAGTCCGATTTGGTGAACTGGTTAGTCCAGTTCCCTAAAAAGAACCGGTTTAAAAGAACAATTCGTTCATGAACCGGCCATCACTAGACTGAACCCCAGACCTCCTCACTCTTACATCATCAGTGTCTGATCTCACTGATGCTCTTGTAGTTAAATGAGCACAAATCCACACAGTCACAATACAACAACTAGTGGAAAGAGTTTCTAGGAGAGTGCATTATAACGGCACAGAGAGAATAAACCTGGAATGAGATTCAACAAGCACATGTGGGTGTGAGGGTCAGGTGTCCATTAAATTATCATGTAATTCACACCAGTGGCTTTGAGTCATTTAGTTCACAAATCTGCACAGAAAAAAAAATCAACCCAGAACTATTCAACCCTATCACAGGCATAGACTTTATTTGGATGCTTTCCTGTGCACATATTAAGCTGTCCAGATCAACTTTTCACAATTTTCCCTCCGAACCCTCATCTCACATCCCGATTTCTCTTATCTCAGGTTGCTCTAATGTCTTTAAACTCACAATTCTTGGTATACATGGTCAGTTGGAGAACATCACAAGCATTTAGTTTTTATTTTACAATCTTGATATACATTCTATCTTTATTTATTTCTCTCGTGCTCATTCAGTCTGAACAGAACTTGTATATTGTTTAGTATTAGGTATGCAGGATTAGTATTAGGAAAGGTTTTGGAGGTTTATTTTCAATCTAAGAAATCATATGGATTAATAAAATGTGATGTAACGGATTCCCATTCCAATGAATTATGTATATGGTAAACGCTTGTAGGGGAACTAAGAATTATGCAATAAATTATGACAACTATAGCGGCATTTGCATCTGTCGTATTTGGCCAGTGTCTAAATTTCTGATGATGTAATACAGTGGAGATCAAAATCGGCATGAGAGAACAGCAATGACTGTAGCTAAGAGAGCCTTTACAACTAAAATTTCTAGTCAACAGTCAATTAACAGTCAACCTTGAATGACTTCAGCACATCTGTGGCCACAGGACGTCACTAGTCTTCCACACTGCTATGGTGTGATTTTGGTCCACTCTTCTACCAGTCTCTTCCACAGTTCAGTGACTGTAGTGGGTTTCTTAGCCATGACTTTGTCGCCAAAGATTTTCTACAGGTTTTCTATTGAGTTTAGATCAGGAATCTGGGCTAGCCATTTCATTATTTCAGTGTTTTCAACTTCAAGGAACTGTTTTACCGGTTTTGCTGCGTGACATTGGGCATTGTCAAACAAGAAAATTGCTGACTGATTTGTTGATGAACGCATGTTGTCGAAGAAGGGTCTGATAAACATTATTCACTCTGCCATGTAGCTAAATAAGAGGCCCGAATACTGCTGCAGAGAACATCCCCCAAACTGTGACACTTTTACCTCCACCTTTCACTGACTTCTACACGCTATACTATTCTATAATGTTTCCCATTGGACCCAAATAAATTAAACTTGCTTTCATCACTAAAGTGAACTTTGTACCATTTCTCAGTCCACACAACATGTTGCTCAGCAAAGGTTAGGCTAGCCTTTTGATTCTTTTTGCTAATGAGAGGTTTTGTCATTGCAGACTGGGTTTTCAGTCCAAATTCTCTTAAACATCGAGACACTGCATGACGAGACAGATCTTTACTCTGTTCAGTACTGAACAGGTGAGCAATCCCAGCCACAGTGTTGAACCGATTGAACACTGAGATTCTCCTCATTATCCTGTCCTCTCTTGCATTTGCCTTTCGAGAACAACCAGGCTTCTTGGGGGACTAGAATGAGTTTGCAACGTTGTAAAGATGCAATATTTTAGAAATTACAGATTTGGAATGACTATCTTCTCTTGCTATGGCTGAAAGGGTCATCCCTTTGGCTTTCATCTGGACAACCTGCTGCAGAAGGGTTTCGGTCACTTTAGAACGGCTCACCATCTTGCAAAGTCAGTGAAAACTGTAAACTTAGGCAGCCAGTTAAATAGGATTTATCAGACAATTAAAGGTGGGGTCTCATTGTTTGAAAGCCAATATTGACATTTGAAATCCCCAAAACAAACACGCCCCTAACCCAAATGGGTCCCAAACCTGTTTTGATAGCTCCGCCCACATATACACCAGACAAGTATAACCCAAGTATAACCCCGACAAGTATTATGGCAGAACCTGTTGGGGCAGATGACCAAGGGTATATTTTTATCAATAAATGACCTCAATGAGTAATACTATGGTAATACAAATGTGTTTTTGTAGTACTGTGTGTTGTACCGTGAAAGGTTTATCTCCCTTTCATGCGGAAGGAGACGGTCAACACCTAGAACCCGAGGCAGAGCTAATGTTAGAGGCAGAGGTCATAGCGTTGTTGCCTGTTTCAGGCACAAAGACTTGCAGTAATGCAAGTAAGTGTATTGATTGATTTAATATTCTGAACTTTAATTGATAGAAAGCCATATTCTGTTTGTCCTACTTCTTGCCTTATCGTAAGCCTTTCTTTGCTTTCTTTCTTTGTTTTTATCCGCCATGCCAATGTTAAAACCACTTTCTACTAATGTCACACATGTTTTGTTTTTGTTTTGTTTGGCGGCCCAACACAGTTTTCTGAAGCATTTCTCAAACAATAGAGACCCCACCTTTAAAGAAATTAGCGCCAGGTGCCAGATTAACATGAATAACTGGGAGGTATCTGAAAATGTTCTCTAATTTGAATTATTGTTCTTTTTTAAATCTCATTGAATTTTTTTTTTATTTTGTGCTTTAAAATATATGTAACCCATGAAATACACTGCTATTTTACTCCTGTTTTGATCATTTCAAAAAGGACTAATCAGTGACCATGTAATATAAGAAATTGTAGTTTGTTCTCTAATTTTGATCTCCACTGTATGAGAGTCATTTATTTGTGCCTTCTTGTGTGTGTGTGTGTGTGTGTGTGTGTGTGTGTGTGTGTGTGTGTGTGTGTGTGTGTGTGTGTGTGTGTGTGTGTGTGTGTGCGTGTGTGTGTGTGTGTTTACATGGATTTTTCTTTTGGTTTTATTTGCAAGTGAAACAGTGGAACTCACTCACAATAAGATTTTTATTTACAACACATAAAAATACACACATAGCAGATATCATGCCCAACCTCTCATAATAAGTCACCTAATATCCTTTTAGAATTAGTTCTTTTTAGAAGGTCATGGTTTAAATCTCCCTTTCTACACTAAAGTTGACATTTTCCCATGTAATAAAAGGTAAAAGTTAATAAAAATGCATATACTGTATGATACTTTTCCCTCCCTGACACAATAATACCATCCTCATAAAGCCTGTTGTCCACCTTCTAGTCATTTTTATTTTGTATAATGAAGTAGTCATTTTAAATAAATGAATTAATGAATAAACATTGCTCAAGTTGCATAATGGAATTTATCACCAGAAAATAAACACCGCTTCATCACAGAATTGTACTTTAACAGGATTTACCCCTGCATTAGTGAAAGATTATTTTATGAATCCATTCTCTACACCTATTTTCTAGTGATCTCTCATTCATGTCCACAGAGTAAACAGCAAACTCTTTTAATAATTAGATCAAAGCCTACAATCAGTTCATTAATAGCACCTTCTTTCCTTTAGTTTTGTCCATTATGTCCACAGTCATACGGTCGATCAACATGACAATAAATGAATGCACGATGTAGTTAACAGAATTGATCAGTATTTACTTTTTTTTATAAGTTAATTGGTTAGCTGACTTTGCTGCAACACTGTGCTTATTTTAGCTGCTTTACATTTAAGATGGTGTTTCTCTGGTAATTATAAGCAGCTTTTGGTTATGTTTCCACACAAGATTGCGTTCTGTCTTCCGTTACACAATTCAGTTCTAATGAATCACTTGTTCTGCGGGTTTTATACTGAGACTAGTGATTGATGCTGAAGCTGGTCTTCAGGTTTTATTTGTCACGTTAAATAATTGTGATTATTAATATTGGGCCTATTTAAAATAAATAAATAAACAAACAAACAAACCAACAAACAAAAACCTGATGGGACAAAAATGTAGTCACCAACCAAAACCATACCATACATTCTTTTATATTTATAATAGTGCATAAGTCTTATATGTATTGGTGATGAACAGCACTGGGCAGTATTGTGCTTGTGTATACGAAGAGTGTGTGAGTGTGTGTGAGTCTGCTGTAAGTTAAATACATATGAGACGCATCACACAACGTTATTGCCGAAAGATGATAATGGTTTTTGAGAATATACCTTTATACATACATGCAGTCATACAGTCATACCAACATACACACACACACATACATACACACACATACATACATACATACATACATACATACATACAAACATACATATTATATGTACATAGAAATAGATAAGATTTTGTTGGCTTTTAATTTTATTACAAAAATCAATTTCAGTTATTACTATATGTATACTTGTAATTCAGTCACTTAAATATTCAGAATGCATGCACTTTCTTTTGGTTGTCTTGGTATGTTAGTATTGCACTGTTTTCTTGAGTTTCTCCTCCACTGGTGAACAAATCACATGGTATCATCTCTACATCTCCACTCTTACCATCTCTGTTAGTGTGTCCCTGCATTTAAAGAACGCAATTCTTCCTTTATCACTCTCGATGAACATATAAATCAGTGCATCTCACTGTTCGGAGTCCTCCACTGTCTGATAGACAAAAAATGAGAACATACACCTTGGGTGTGGTTGGTTATACATTAGCATAATTAGTTAATTATTTCAGTAAAGACAGTTCCATTTTTAAAAAGTTTCTTTCAGTTATCCTCTTGGGGGAAAAAAAATGAAAAAGCTGTTAATTGGTTGCGACGACAACCACAGCCCCTTCCTCCACTTCCTCTTCTTTCTCTTCCAGGGACTGGATGATACAAGATGTGACCTCGAAGGCCATGTGCTCAGGCATTGGCTCTGCGTGTGACAGGGATGGACTCACGCCGCCAGGAATCGGACCCTCTCTATGAGGCTGTGTGGTCATAACCGGCATCATGGGCGTGGCCTCAGGTTCCAGCGTTAATGTAATGTCATCCTCCTTGAATAAGACCATTGAGAAAAGAAAAGAATATCATTATTATTACCAAAAGAACTTCTTCCATACTTCCAAGATCTTGATCTGAAATGAACATGCAGGCACTGCTTCCATATTTTGTTCATACTCATTGTTTCTAGTTTGTAAGGTTGTGTTTGTTGGTTCAGACATTTTTGCCCCTTTTGGAATAAGACCGGTTTGCTTACATGTTCACGCTCTTCCTTTTCTGTTACCTTTTTATCCTTGCATATAGAGTATGCGCAGTGGATTTTCTACTTCATTGGGCTTGACTGTGTTTTAATTACAATTATGATCACCATTAGTGTTTAAGTCTCAAAAAAGCTGTTTTATCTCTGTACCAGTGTTATAAAGAATAGATGTGAATTATTTGTCCAGCAGGGGGCTCACATCCCTCTTCTGTTCCTGTCCTGTCCTGTCCTGTCCTGTCCTGTCCTGTCCTCTCCAAAGTCATGATACTCTACATACAGAAACCCAACAGTGTCCTGAATAATCTTAACAGACCTGCAGCGATAAAATAAATGAATCTCTTTATACTGATTGAAAATACCCAATAAGATTTGTGTTCTGACTACAGACTGGAACATTAGTGTAATGGGAGAAAGGCTTAATCTTTTCTTTTAGTTTTCTTTGGCTGAAAAATTGCAACGGATGTTAAATACAGTAGATACTTGTCTAATATTAGCCAAGTCAAACTCATGTTGCTAAGTTTATTTCACTTAATGAACATAAAATGTTTATACTGCCAGAAAGCTAAGCAGGAAAATCGAGAGTCGATGACAGATCACTAATTTTAGATATGGTGAATAGGGTTTGGGGCTTACAGGGTGTCATTTAGAAGAGTTTAAAACACCTGACCGACTGTCATTTACTCTAGAATAACTTGTTGATTGACTCTTCTGTCATTTTTTTTACCCAGCAGTTTAAACGTCCGCGTTCTCCTAGCTGAAGGTATTTTAAGAAAATATGGTGTTTTTTTAAATATGAGACAGCAAAGAACACACCTTCGCTTCCTCTTCTTCTTGCTGCTCAGGGATGCACTCATTTTCTGTAACTAATTCCTCGCCGTATGATTCCGGCGTGTCCATTTCGGCCAAAGTTATGCTCATGTGTCCCATTATTTCCATCTGATGTGGCTCCACTTGTGCTGCTGCCCATAAATCAGCCAATCGTGGATGAGTCGGTGGACCCAAGCTATGAATAGTGCTATTGGGTGTCGCCTGCAAAGAATGGGAGGTGCTGTGTAGCCGATGTTCCAGTGACTGGGAAAAAAACAGATTAAATTAATTAACAAACCAGCTAATTAAAAGCTCATTGTTGAAAATATACTGAAGGACCTACTGCACAGCCATTAAGCTCTAGTGCGGTTCAAAGCATTTGTGTTGCACTAGCACTAGTACTGCTACTGTTATTAATGGTGCTTGCAAAGCATCATTCTTGTTATCTTGCATACTGAGATATTCTTCTTCCGCACAAAATGCGGCGCGTAACTTGTCCTGCAGCTTTTGTCCTAGACAATGATGAGGTGTCAAATCGACCGGCTCATTGAGGAGAGGTGTGCTATGACTTTTATAAACGATCCAACCAACGATGTTCGCACAGCAAACGAAAAAGCGGCCAAAAAATTCCCATAGACTTGAATGGGAAATTCCTAAAATTTCTAAAATTCCTAAAAAATCTCTAGCAACCGAGTGCCGAGATTTGCCATGTGCAAGCACCATTCACATTTTCTTCAGAAAATGTACATTCTAGTTTGTAGTACTGTTGTAGGAATTGTTATAACCTGTTGCTGGTACTGCATGAGTTGCTGCTGCTGGTACTGCTGCATCTGAAGCTGCTGTAAGTGGCTCTGCTGCTGAAGTGTAAGCTGCTGCTGGGACAGATAGTGAGTGGAACAATCGTAACCTTCTCCTGAAGCCCCACTGGCTAAGTACGAGCCAGCAGCAGGAGAAGCCATGCCTGACAGCTCATTGCTGATTGGCTCCCAGGCATCAGAGGATGAAAGGCAGTACAGACCCTGGGACACGTAGGTGTGAGGCCACACTTCCGCAGACGAATGATGCAAAGGCTGATCTAAAGTACACAAAGTCATCAGAAAAAGTGTTTGTGAGCAACATTATCTTCGGCCATTGCATTCAGATTAAATGCAAATGATGGGCTAATTGTGCTAATTAACAATCAAGAATAAATTACACATTTAAATTTTTTAGTTTAGCTTAATTTAGCCATGCAGCTTAGCTTTATTTAGTATTACAGTACATTCAAGATGTTCTGTCGTTATCTGTGTTAGCCTTAGTTTCTTATCTTACATTACCAAATAAATCTCTCCTAAAACCACTAAATAAATGACCAAATACCAAATAAAATTTGGTACCCATTACAAAATACCAAATAAAATCTGGTACCAATTACCAAATGAAATCTGGTCTAGAACTGTAAATTCACCTAGAAACAGTATCAGTCAAAAACAAAGTAAACAAAACAAAGCAGGACTGCAGACGTATGAAACTTCTTGACTTCTTCTCAGCTCCAAACAGACTACAGCTGCATGCACCATAATGCTGGAAACATCCAACTGATGAAGTGAACTCCAATAGGAACTGAAACTCACTGACTCAAAAGATCCAGTGATTTAGAGAAGAGTGAATCTCTTTCTAATTTACTGCAGCACATGAAATTTGGTTATACGCTTACTGAGCTGAAATGTAAGTACGTCACTCCAAAAAAATAGTCACTTAAACATATCACGGTTTTTATTTTACAAAACAAACTAAATTAAATAATAAATTTAGTAATAATATTTTTTTTTAAAAATAATAAAACTGTCTTTAGTTATATTTTATGAACATTGAGCAACCCTTCAATGTAAATGACTTATGTCAGGATTACACACTTATGAAATCGAACACACACATGATCTCTGGTTATCTTTACCTCGGCTGGTAATGCTCTCCTGATTAACTTCACTGAGGTGTGCTACACTGCCCTGGTTGGAGTCAACACAGAAGCTTTCCCCATCCATAGAATTCCACGCCAGCAATGTGGCCTCAGAGATCGCAAACTGCTGCATCACTCCTGTTAAAAACAAAGAAGACAAATTGTTCTGTCATACTGTATTAAAGATAATCTCCTAAATAAGACTGAAATTCCAACCTCTAAGAAACGTCATCGGTATAGTAGAAAATACTGTATATGGCATGTGAAGTGGTGGATTGTTCTCAGGGGAAAAATTGTACCACAATATACTAAAGTGGATGCCGTGAGATCAGGGGTTGCAGTGCTTCATGACCCAAGCTAAGACTATTTCTAGTCTTATAGGTAAAGAAATTCAATATTGGGGCAGTGATGACTCTGAGTTAACACTCTGGGTTACTGAAGGTCAGAAACTTAGGTGTTCAAACCCCAGCACTAGAAAACTGGTGATTAAGTGGAAGAAAATGGTGCAAACAATGGAATAAGGCATTGAAACAATGGGTAAGGTTTCCCTCTGATGGTCTGGAGGAGGCTTGTCTTTGGCTGACCCCGGGCTCTGACCCCAGCTTTCTAACGGACAATAATTCCACAGTGCTGTAATGCATATGAGACGAATAAAGGTTTCTTCTTCTCAAAGCGCATTTCTTTGATAAAAATTATTTATTTGATTTGAACACAATGTGTAAAATGTTTTGAAAAGCTTTTGAGAAGCAGCCAGTTTTTACCAGCAGCCATTCGTGCTTCCTTCTCCCCATCACTCAGGTCACTGTAGGCGTCATTCTCAAGTCTTCTTTCCCTCTCGCGGTGCAGATTGGAACGACCTGCTCCCCCTATTGGCCCAGCAGATGGTTTGCCCCAACTCTGCCACTCAATCATGTGGGCTACACGGCCTTGAGCCATAGCTGTGGGTTTAGTTACCTTGTCTTTCATGGACCTGGTCACACCTACATACAAACAGGTACAAAGATTAAGTATAAAACAAAGTGTTAGAGCTCAAGTTTTACTACACACTGTTACCACATAATTTGTCAGTCATGTTTATTACTGGACATGACGGCATGACTGGACTCATATTGTCTACCGTCGTTATGTTAAATCCTGAATACTGAGAGAAATCTGCTAGCAGGATGTGCTGTAGTTCATGAGATTTGGACACAGCTGTGGCTCTGCATGCTTCTGAATGGAGGGGAATGAGAGTATCCAGGCAATGTATTATGAATAATGATTTTCTCTCTCTCCTTTTTTTTTTTTTACAATAATTAAGTCACAAACAAACAAATGACTTGCACCTTTTCTATTTTAGTTCTCACCAAAGTCTAACAAGAAGTATTATTGATTTTTGAAAAGGAAAAGATGACACCAGCAGCTATCAGGATTCTGACACCACTTTCACTACTTTTCCTTACAAGCAGGAAGGAAAAATTCATCTTAGACATATTTATAATTTAGTAAACCAAAATTCCTATGATAATAATTAAGATAAGAAAAAATTTCTCAAAAAAAGTCAGTTATCAGCCACATTAAACTACATGATAATAACAAAAGACATTGTATTTGCAATGAGCCAGGATGACCAGAGACCCTGGAACTGTGAGGATGTGAGGCAAGGCTCTTTCTCTGGACAAACCTAAAAAAAAATTGTGTGTGTGTGTGTGTGTGTGTGTGTGTGTGTGGGTGGGTGTGGGTGTGTGTGGGTGTGTGTGGGTGTGTGTGTGTGTGGGTGTGTGTGTGTGGATGTGTCAGGCAGAGAAAGGCATGGCCTGAGAAAACCCACTGGATGTTCCTGAGGCTGAATTTTTGTAAACAGCAAAAGATTACTAAAAACTAAAGTCACTACAGTTGAATTCTGGAAACCTACTGAAAATGACCAAAATTCACTTTTTCTGTCGGTAATGTACTTTGACACATTTACCTCGAGATTATAATTGTATATTACCCTTAATAACATGAAGATGTTGTTTTTTTTATCTAGTTAAAAACCCTGCCTTGGGTATCTGCCTGCAAAGATCATGTTAGATAAGGAGTCAGTGTAATAACATCACATTTACAGCATTTGGCAGATGCCTTTATCCAGAGTGACTTACAGTTTATCTCATTATATACAAGGTTACAAGGCCCTGGGATTCGAACACACAACCCTCCAACTGGTATGTCAACACTACTAGGCTTCCACATCCCCAATTATAAGGCCAGCAGTAAATTCAGTCTCTCTAAACGTGTCCGAAGCCTTCACAGCTGGCCAGATCAACACACACATAATGCTACATTTACACATACAGTGACTTGCAGCGACAGAGCAAGATGAGTTTAATTGAGCTTGAGACTGGATGTGGGTTGTCCATCTGAGAAAAATTTTACTTTATGCAAATACGGAGCGATTTGGTGCAGCAACTTCTGATCCAAAGGGAGTGAAAATGGTAGAGCGACGTGATACGTGACAAAGATCACACACTGCTTCTCCTTCATGTAGAAATGCTAGTCACTCCACCCACTGAGAACTGATATCACTATGGTAACCAGTAGAAGGAACACCGACTGGCTGCTGTAAAGTAAAGCAGGGACTGGATCAGTCAATGTGTGAGCGTAGCATGAACCAAACTGGTGGATGTGGTAGCTCAGTGGTTGTGTTGGACTTCTGACCTGAAGGTTGTGATTTCAAATCCCAGGTACACCAAGGGGCCACTCCTGGGCCTTTGTGCAAGGCCCTTACCCTTCAATTGCTCAGCTATATAAATGAGAAAAATGTGATGAGGACATCTGCAAAATGCTTTAGATGTCACAAATTTCATTCAAAACAAGAAAATCGACCAAATTAATGAGAGATTATTTGTGTGTCCAACACCAGTCGAGAAATAGTGGGGCATGTGGTAGCTTAGTGGTTAAGGTGTTGGGCTACCAATCGGAAGGTTGTGAGTTCAATCCCAGGTCACCATGCTGCCACTGTTGGGCTCCTGAGCAAGGCCCTTAACCCTCAATTGTTCAGCTGTATAAAAATGAGATAATGTAAGTCGCTCTGGATAAGGGCCTCTGCTAAATGCTGCTGTAAATGTAAATAATGTTCTTATCCCGTGACTAGACAAACAGACTGATCTGGGGTTACAAATTTCTTATGGTTGTGATACATCCACCATGTGAAGGGTTTTCCCAGGCCTCCACACACATTTATATATTATAATGATCCTGTGATATCTATATACAGTATATACATTATATCCTGATCCTGATGGGAGTGGCCTTGTCCACATCCAGCACGACGATGACACATCAATAGGGCAGGAAGGAGAAGGAGGAAGAGGACACGGGCACCAGAGGCCAACCCATTTAAACATATGGTATGGGAGATTTTGGATTATTTGTGTTAGACAACACTGTCTGCCACCATCGTCATGAAGAGGTGTTTGAGGATATGAGCTTGTACTGTACGTACTTCAAAGCATCTTTGAGAGCCTACCACTATTTTCTATGTCATATTTTGCCTCTTTGTTTTCTCTGTAACTTTTTTTTTCCACTCAAGCCTCTGATCCTTATTGGGTTTAGCTCCACTCAAGTGATATAATAAAAAAAATTACTCAAGTGCTAGTGCACTGATGCAAAGATCCTTGTCTCCACTGAAGATGAGAATCACTTAGTCTATTAATTCTGTATTTTACTGATGATTAAACAGAGTAAATCCATAGTACATACTACTGTGCAATATTTTATTTCCATGCCGATCTCTAATCCTGCCTTGTTCAACTCCATAGGTCCTGTTTTGGCAAGAAGGGACACGTATTTATTTGTTTAGTAATGTGAGAACAGACAAATCTTCTACAGAAGTCATGAATTCATGAATTTTACTCAAACATGTTGTCTCTAATGTGATATTCATTTGTGCTCTGAGATAGATCAGAATGAAGAAACTAAACAGAAATGTCCAAGGCTACAATAAAATGTCAGATGTGACCAAAAAAAAAAAAAACAGGCAAATCAGAATTCATGAGACATCTAACTTCAGATTTTTCAAAATTTCCTTACCAGGTTGGAAAAAAGGAGGATAAGAGAGCAGGAAGATTTCAGTGAGGTAGTGATAGTGAGTTAACATACGTTATAATCATATACTGTAAGAGTAAAGACACATATCACAAACACTCCATTTTTTTAAGTAATCTTCAAAATATGGCTGACTAAAAGAAAGTTATCACATTAAAAACAAAATTTAAAGAATCGTGGCTGTGGATGAGTAACGTGTCCTTTCTACAGTGAGCTTGAATACATCGTATGACACATTGTTCCTTTACATTTAGGCGTATGATCTCTTCAGATTAATATCAGATACAAACCACAATGAAAACACTGTAAACAGCTGAACACAAAATTCAGATTTGGATAATTAAAGATTTGGGCCATTTTTGTAAGGATTTTAAACACTTCTTTGCATCGTGAATCCCCTGTTCCCACTCCTCAGCATGACAGGAATTGGAACAAGGACAAGTATGACATCGAGAAAGCTTTTTATAGTGTATGAACATGAGGTCACAGTCATACGATGAAAACATTGTTATTAATGTTGGGCTAGGAAAATCCCACTAGTTCCAAAACTAAAAAAAAAGACCTGGCTGACTATGTACATAATGTGTGTAAATAGATCTACAAATATTTTCTATGTTTCAGTATGGTTAATTATCTGGAAACATCCAGGAATCCATTATCATCACTGATATAATTAATAAAATGGCTATTCAGTGCTAGAACTACAGTTAACTCTTAACCTTAACCAAAAAAAAAAAACATTTAGTTTCTTTGAATTTCCATATTTATTTATTTATTTGTTTGTTTGTTTGTTTGTATATAAATTTATAAATTTAAAGTTTATGTAAGCATTCCTTACAGGAACCTGGTCAAAATAGCCATATATATATGTACAGGTCTCTGCGTCTGTACTGGATTGTTGGGACACACATCATCTCATTTCACTATGTACTGCGTAAGCTATATTTGGTTGAAATGTCAATAACAGCTAGTCATAACTTGACACTTCCCCCACGTTATTCCCTCTTTTGGTGTATTTGACAAAGGTAGACACTGATCTCTAACACTTTGGTGTTTCATTGGGTTGAGATCTGGGTCGTGGCCATGATTTCTAAAACATTTTAACTAATCAAACCATTTAGTGACTCCTTGTGTCCTGGTGTCGAGGGGAATCCTGGAATAGACCATTCCCATGAGGGTAAAGGTGTTCGGTCAGTAACGTAACTGTCACGCACGAAGCACAAGACAATATTAATATTCATGACACTGCAGTAAACTCACATCAGCACACTGGACAAAACCACATAGACTCATCAACACTCTGAAAAACAATTACCACTAAAAATAAACAATAAAATTCCCAGAAGCAAGCCTGTGGTTAATGGGTTGTGTAATTAAATGAACTGTTGTTTGTGGTCTGGTTGGATCTGATTGGGCTTCCATCAATGGCTAGCAGTGGCCATTGACAAGCGAATTTAATGGCAGTAGGATGTGAAACTGGAAAGGAAAAGGGAAGGGAAGACCCACAGGGGCAGCCATGTTGGCTCCACTCGCCATCTCCTCCACTGGAGCCAACATGGGGTCAATTACCATCTACCGAGACAGACACACACCTGACACACCTGTCAGAGAGGACTTAGCCAGAGCTCCAATCCCATAGGCGTTGGAGTTCCTTTTGAGACGAGGCAAGATGGAGGTGGTATCCTCCATAGACAGCTGGCAGAGAGAAATGATGCAAGGAGAAAATATACATAGCAGATATGGAGGAAGAAAGAAGGAATGAGTATTCAAGAAACAAGACATGGACACACTGACTTATTTATACACTACAGTCATGTTTATGAAACATAAAAAGATGTAAAATATTCATTATCCATACAGTCCAACAACCAGTATGTCAGATAGTAGAACTTATGATTTACATTAAATCCAGTGAAAGCACTAGTATCTATTTCTCTAGCTCTCTAGTTAATACATTGATACTACTGAAAATTCTGTAACAATAAAAATGTGAAAATAAGAAAAATAAGACCGTCGGTGCAATATCACAACACACACCAGTACTGGCAGAATTGTCTGGTTTATTTCCAGTTTATTAAATATCAGGCCACGTTTTGTGTGCCGTTAATTTTTATCACTCTCTCTGTAGCTCTGTTTTTCTGAAATGTGTTACTTTATTTACTGTGTGCCAATGTACCATCCCTGCCATGTTCATTTCAAACAGGAAGCGATTGAGAAATGAGGAAGAGAGAGAAAACAGAGATGGACAAGAGTGACAGGACTACCAACTACTCACTCACATTGATTCCTTCCCATGAAAACTCTGCCCGTCCATGCTGGAGGGAAAGCAGACAACGAGACAAGAAGGAGTAGATGAAGTCAGAGGAGCAGGTAAATGGAGTGAAAGAGAGAATACACATATACAGAATCGGAATTTTACGGAAATTGATCTGCTCCCAATACGTTTTTCCTTCTTTTACATTTCTTGATAGTACTTTCAGATTGAAGGTTTTAAGGACAGGAAAGTGCAGCTGTCTGGTATTATTATTGTTCTTTGTACCTTTGTGTTCTGTCCTTATGAGAAGGATGAGACGGTTTTATCGGTAGACAAGACCAGCAGTACATCTGCTAACCCTTTACTGTACCGAGAGAGTTTGAAGGAGCTGTTTTTGCTCCCTAACATCTAAATTTAACCAGTTATTTGCAGTCGCTCTGTCCGTCTCTTCTTCTGTCACTTTGGAAAAGCACCAAAAATAATTCATGTCATGTACAGAATTCTCTACTCAACTGACCATTACCGTAACCCTGAGCATTCTGGGAGACTGCGGTTGACTGACTGCTGCTGATATGATTAGATATGTAACGGATGTGGTAGCCTGGTAGTTACAGTGTTAGTCGTGAAATGGAATCCCAGGTCCACCAAGCTGCCTCTGCTGGGCCCCTGAGGAAGGCCCTTAACCCTCAGCTGTTTAATACATAAGTCGCTCTGGATAAGGGGCGTCTACCAAATGCCCTAAATATAAAATTTATACTATATGTTGACATGTAAATCATGTTTGTTCCTTTTATTTATTTCCAGTTGCTAGCTGCTAGGTGTACTTGCTACGTTTACAGTTGCTAGGTTACTAGGTTGATCCCCTTTGAGATGTCTCAGCCATCACATAGAGGAACCGTGTGTCCAGCTAGGACAAAAATACATCTACACAATAAATAGTGAGATATAGTGAGAAAACAACCATCAGTCGTGGAGATTTCAACACAGTTGCTCTGCTATAAAAAACAGTTTCTGCAGTGACATGATTGCTGTTTTGATTCATTAAAATACTTCATTTCACCAAAGAGGTTTCAAAGCCTTAATATATCAAATATTACAATATGGAGTGTTTGTAAAATAAAATCTGTAATAAAAACTGGTCAGTCAAGTAACAAGGAGTATGTGGCGTATGTGGTAGCCCAGGTTTACCACTGGGCCCCTCAGCAAGGCCCCTAACCCATAATTGCTAGGTTTCAAATTAAATGAAATGTAAGTTGCTCTAGATAAGGGTGTCTAAAAGTAAATTTAAAAATCTTAAATAAATTAAACAGTCCAATTTTTTCAGATTTACTATATATATATAGTAAAGGATAGGACAAATTGATTGTGCCATTACTTTATATATATATATATATATATATATATATATATATATATATATATATATATATATATATATATATATATATATATAAAGTAATGGCACAATCAATTTACAGGAATTTTCATTGAAGGAATTTCAGAGAAACTGTTATTTTCCAGGTATTTCCCAGATTATTACGATCAAACCTCTTCAATAAAGTGATGACACTAAAAGTTCTGCAGAGAAACACTTTACAGGTATTGCCTGAATTATTAATATCAAACTCCTAAATGTTTACATTTAGATATAAGATTAAGATTTTAGGCTAGGTATAAGATCCTGTGTTAAATACATAGTAGAATTTAAACTGCTTAAAGTTTCATGCTTCTTTATCCTAAGTCACCTGCTCAAGTGGACAAAATGGTGTTGCATACTGATTGTTAGTATTTAGTGCCTTTAATTGTTTTACTTGATCTTGAAGAACCGTTTATAGTTTATTTAAGATGCTGTTATTACGTTAGCAATCTTACATCTGTTCATTTCTTCCGTACTGTACGTCACCTTTCTGATGCCTCAACAGTCAGAACATAAGTGCTGAAAGAAATTGTTAAAATAATAATAATAATAATAATAATAATAATAATAATAATAATAATAATAATAATAATAATAATAATAATGTATGTGCATGGAAAAAAAGTGGCAATTTGACTTAGCAGCAACACATTATCCTTTAGGGTTTCCATTAATTACATGCCTAAATTACAGCTCTAAAGGGAGCAAAGCCAATGACATACATTGAATAAATGTACACCACCTGCACAACACCTCAATCTCAATTTCATATTAATGTGCACATGTAATTTCCTACAGTGTATACTGTACATCAGGCACGCACAAACACACACACAGAGTTTAACTTACATAACTAAATTTATAGCAGCAATTTGAAAAGGGATTAGCTCACAAAATGTCTGAGCGTGAGCCATCCCTGTCTTTGTAAGGGTTCGGCTAGCGACACCAGAGCGACACCGCTATTAGACAGGAACAGAAGCGATGTGGTGAAGTGGAACAATTCATGAGGGTATGTCTCCCAGGATAGAACGGCAGTTATACGACTATACCATAGATAACGGCGGCCCTCTCAGGCAAGCTCCTGTGGCCTTTGTGAGAAACTTAATACTCTCATGCCTAAGTGAGCAATATTATGTTATCTGTCACCTGGCTAGGATAAATTCCGTGCTTGTTATCACCATAAATATAGTACAGCATGCAGCACTCTTGTGATTGACTACATTACACTACAGTCAGAGATCTCAGAGCTTCAGTCAAAACGGTGTATTATTATCAGTTTATTCAGAGATTTGATCGCTGGTATTGCCGGCATGGCCACGTATAATCCTTATTAAATGGTTGAACTAAAATATTTTGCCTACTGAAAAAAAAACCTTATTCGCATCGTTTTAATGAGATATTTATTTTCCCAGATTTGTTTGATGTTACTTTTATACTTGCAGATGCTTCTAGATAGATAGATAGATAGATAGATAGATAGATAGATAGATAGATAGATAGATAGATAGATAGATAGATAGATAGATAGATAGATAGATATTGAAATATATAGAGATAGATAGATAGAAATTCAAGCAACTAGTAGCAACATGCATTATGATCACACATTAAGCCCCGCCCACACCCCAGCCAAAGATGTGCAAATGAGGTAATTAAAAAAAAAAAAAAAAGAAATATAAAATGTAAAATGTCTTGTAGCACCAAGGGAATACAGATGATAACCTGTACTAAGTCACTCCTAACTGTAAAGTTTCTGAGTAGTCTCAGATACACTTCTAAGGAAATCAGACAGTAAGCAAATCTTCTGGAGACTTTTATTTTGTCTGAAAAGAGGTCTATCGCTTAATACGTTACTTTTGTTAACATTTCAAGTTCAATGCTGGGTTTCGGACCGACGGGGACATAACAGAGGGCAATCAGAATAAAGACTTATACAGAAAGGGATCATGGGAAATAGTGGGAAGAATACACAGGAGGGGCAGTAAAAGTGGGAAAACATCAAATCACAAAAAATCCTTATAGTAAAAACTTGAAACATGAAATATGAGCAAGGTCCAGAGCTGCAACCTGGAAGGGAAATTCTAAAGGTACAGTAAACCGCAGACGGTGCTTCTTACTCGTGTGCAACAGAAATTGTAAATGTGAATGTAAAATTAGTGTGGAGCCCAGGGAGGGAAGGGTTGCCATGTCCACAGTTTGTACCCATAATTGGGATACTTTGATTATTATTAAATGTCTTACATATCGTATGAATTAAATGGGATTCAAATCAGTTACGTTTTTTTTGAGTATCACTTTTAACAATAAACTTTGTCTCAATGCAGTTTTAAGGAAATTCAGAGTAAAATTTTTTGATGAGGTAGCTTACATTTACAGCATGTAGCAGACACCTTATCCAAAGTAACTTACATTTTTATTTATACAACTGAGGGTTAAGGGTTCTCAGGGGCCCAGATGTGGCAGCTTTGTGGACATGGGATTTGAACTCATGACCTTTCCGATCAGTAGGCCAACTCCTTACCCAAAAGGCTACCACATCCCCTTAGCTTACTAGTTAAGGTACTGTATGGGCTTCTGATTGGAAGGTTGTATGTTTGAATCCCAGGTCCACCAAGCTGCCACTGCTGGGCCCCTGAGCAAGGCCCTTAACCCTCAATTGCTCAGTTGTATAAAATGAGATAAAAATGTAAGTTACTCTGGGTAAGAAAGTCTGCCAAATGCTGTAAATATAAATATTAATCACTAATAAACCTTTAGAAACAACATGAAGAAGAAACCTTGAGAGGAACCAGACTCATCCTCATCGGTGTGCCAACAGTGAGTGTGATTATAAATCATTTACCTTCTACAACTGTATATAGTCACGTGGGTTGTGTAACCAGGAGTTTCTCAGCAACTTATAAATCAGCATAATTTTCATTTTCATTTTCATTCACATTTACAACATGTGGCAGACGCCTTTATCCTGAGAGTGCTTTTAAGTCTCTATCAATGAATATATCAGTACTGATACTGAAGAAATCCATCAGCATGCTTTCGTTAAATGGAATATTTTACTTTATCCAGTTTATATCTTATCAATGATAAAACAGTGCTACATTATGAGACAGAGAATTGCATCAGATCTTAAAAACGTTTTCAAATAGTACTACCAACCCCACTAAAGGATCCTGTTCAGCAGCTGTCATTCTTAAGCTTCATCATTACTACTGTACAGCTGAAATAAACACTGGTGACTGTAAAGTGTGTATTTTAGGTGAGTGTCTGGCATATTTTTTAGGTTTTGACATTTTAGCTAAATTTTTTTGGATAGCTTTGATTGGACAATGAGTTGGTTTTACTACGTAGATCTGGCAACCCTGGTAGAGGGGGAGTTATGTATTGTATTCATGAGCCTGACAGCTTGGGTGTAGAAGGTGTTACCCAGTCTGACAGTCCTTCAGTCTGTACTGGGAAACCTTCTGCTGGATGGTAGAGGGGCAAATAGTCTGTGGGAGGCGTGTGAGGATCGTCCACATTGTTGGAGGCCTTGTGGATGCAGCGTGTGTAAAAAAAAAAAAAGTTGGGGTTTTGTGTGAATTTTTTATGGTCCAATGACACATAGTAAGAAAATAAAATTTATAAATAAGACAAATTTAATTACATAAATAAATAAACAATGATGGTGCCTAAGACAGTACTGTAAAATATTCATCTTTAGGAATTATTAAGTTATTATAGATATTTTTTGAGGTATACATGTATATACTCTATGTTTTCATCTGAGAGAGAGAGAGAGAGAGAGAGAGAGAGAGAGAGAGAGAGAGAGAGAGAGAGAGAGAGAGAGAGAGAGAGAGAGAGAGAGAGAGAGAGAGAGCAGATTATATAAATTAAATAACATGTTTTCTGTAGTAATTGCGCTATAACGATGTTCATAAAAGGGCAACAAAGTCACAGTCCTTTATCATTGGGTTTATATACTGTATACCAAAATACTTCAGGGATTAAATCAAGTATTTGACACATGGGGATAGATGCTGCCACACGTGCTTTAAAGCAAAAATTATGTGTCTGTGAAGAATGTGTTAATGGAAACTCTATGTATAAAGTCAGTAACTCTTACCTGATCTCCGTCTTTCTTGACAGGAACTGCATCTGCTGCTGAAAAGAAAAAAGGAGGATAAAAAAGGAATTAGGCCCCCAAAAAAGGATAAGCTAGTGCAAGTTCCATGACATCAAGGTAAATCTTTTTTTTTTCCACAAAAAATCCAAACCAATTAACAATCAGCAAACTGCCTTCAGTGACAAAAAGGTTTCACCATGCGGACTTATCAGCTATCCTTAATTCAATTCAATTCAAATTTATTTGTATAGCGTTTTTTACAATTGACATTGTCTCAAAGCAGCTTTACAGAACAATAACATAGAACAAAAGGTTAATATAAAGAATAATATAAAGCTTAATAGAATACAAAATTCAAGATTAATATTACATATATTTAAATGTGTATGTATTTATCCCCAATGAGCAAATCTGAGGTGACTGAAGAAATGAAAAACTCCCTTGAATGGAAGGAAGAAACCTTGAGAGGACCCAGACTCAAAGGGGAACCTCATCCTCATATGGATGACACTTGAGTGTGTGATTATAAATATACAGTCTGACATGTTGTATTGATGTAAAAGACCACATGGAGTTCACATCTCCTCTATAGAGTCTAACTGGAGCTGGTAGATCTCTAGATGCCTCAGGACTCTCAGAGTTGGCCTTATCTCAGTGTAGGTCCAAAATCATCGTATCGGAGCTGGTACAATTTCTGGATGTCTCGGGATGGGTAAAAAGAGACAAGCAATGGAGAGGGATTAACATAGCTGCTGTTTATAATATTTGCAAGTTTGATATCATAGTGCACAGTATTATGGGATGTATTATGTGTATGCCTGACTAAAGAGATGAGTTTTTAATCTACAATCTACATTCTGGGAACTACCTGTTCTGTGATCTCAGAGGATTGTAACGTGTTAGAAGACTAGTTAGATACATGGGAGCTCAACCATTAAGAGCTTTGTACGTAAGTAGCAGCAGTTATGTAATCAATTCTAAACTTAACAGGTAGCCAGTGTAGAGATGATAAAATTGGGGTTATATGGTCATACTTTCTTGTCCTGGTGAGAACTCTGGCAGCTGCATTTTGTACTAACTGTAACCTATTTATTAAAGATCAGGACAACCACCTAGTAATGCATTACAATGGTCTAGTCTAGAGGTCATGAATGCATGAACTAGCTTCTCAGCATCAGATACAGCCAGGATGATTCTCAGCTTTGCAATATTTCTAAGGTGGAAGACTGTTTTTGTAGTATGGGTGATATGATTTTTAAAAGACAAGTTGCTGTCTAATATAACACCCAGGTCTTTCACTGTCGAGCTACTAGTAATAGTACATCCCTCAAAATTGAAGTTGAATTGTGACTGATAAGTAGTTTTTGGACCGATAAGTAGAATTTCTGTCTTATCAGAGTTTAACAACAGAAAATTACAGCTCATCCAACTTTTTATCTCTCTAACGCACTCAGTTAATTCGGACAATACCATTATCTGTCAGGATATCATCTAAAATGTAATGCTGATGCTATCAAAAAATATTTAAAACCATAAATGATCAAATAATTTTCTCTAGATTGAAACCTTGAATCATTTTAAAAACACATGTGATCAAGTACGGAGCCAACATCCAGCCTGGTAGGAAAAACAACTCTTTGGAAACTCACTCATCCCACGTTCATTTGATTGCCTTCTGGGAAAAAAAAAAAAAGAGTTTTATCTCATAGGAGACATGTAAATACATTACCCCAGACAGCACCCGGTGAAGGTCTGATTCTGATCTGGAAATTGTGTGTCTCACTCTGTCCTAGCAAACGTTTTATTCCTCATAACCTTCGTTACTTTACAATCTCAGAAGCATTGACCCAACCTTAAACACTTAACTCCACCTTATTATCCTTTGCAGGATATTTTTTTAAACCTACAGTATATGAATTTGTGTCATTGTAAAAGATGAGGTGACATCAAAAGCAGTTTTAAGCATCATTTCTGTTATTGGTTCAATGGAGTAAGGTTTAAAATGACAAGAATTGTTTAGATGCATCTGTTAAGCATGAATAGGCTTTGTGTGGATTGTGAACTAACAATTACATCCTTAGTTTGGCAGATCTTATCAGAGAGATGGAGTCTGCACAGCAGCATTCATTGTATCTCCTTTAAAGTTGAAGTCTGAGTGAATCCACTCACACTTGAGGCACATTGATAAAGTATTAGAGAACATCAGGTTCATTCCAAATGCTATGACCTGAGAATAATTAAAAGAGACTAAAGCGATGGTGACTCTGACACACACACACACACACGCGCGCGCGCACACACACACACACACACACACACACACACACACACACACACACACACACACACACACACATATGTCTCTTTTAATTATATACATATTATATATTATATATATTATATTAACGTTGAATTATAACATGAAATGTAAAAATCCTAATCTTTCCAAGAAAGAAACAGAAATTTTAAATTTTGGGGGAATTCCGGATGAAGTTATGATTTAAGATAAGGAAAAGAAGGATAATGACAGTGCTTGGAAGAGTGGTTTGTGGTTTACAATAAACCTCATCTCAGCATTCATCCAGTCTAAAGAATTGCCTTTTTCTTTATTTTAGTTTAATTTGCTTGTTCAACTCCGCTAATCTGGTCAATGTGGAAATTGGAGTCAGAAAGTTTCAGAGTCAGAAAGATTTTCAGAAGATCATCTTTTATCTTATATTATTATTTTTTACCTGATTCTCACTTCTGAAATGCTCATAACAAAACCTCAGACTTTTTCTCTTTTTCCATTTACATTAGCATGTAATGGTCAGTGTGTACTTTTTTTCTGATATTTGTGAAAATAAACCATTAATAAACAATTTAGTGTCTATACTGCCATCTAGTTCTAACATTGTGAATTGCAGTGTGTTTATATTCACTTTTTGTGTAGCCAGTGTCACACAATGCCCTGCGATGGGTTGGCACTCCATCCAGGGTGTATCCTGCCTTGATGCCCGATGACGCCTGAGATAGGCACAGGCTCCCCGTGACCCGAGGTAGTTCGGATATGCGGTAGAAAATGAGTGAGTGAGTGAGTGAGTGAGTGAGTGAGTGTCACACAAACCTATTCTCACATTTGTCACCGTTTTCAATTTGTTTCTCAAGTTGGTCCTCTTTCCCAAGAGCCATAATTCTCCATACACATCAAGGTTTCGAGCACTGTATGTAACCTTGAATCTCGGAGGGAATTAATTTTATTCTCTCTCTCTCTCTCTCTCTCTCTCTCTCTCTCTCTCTCTCTCTCTCTCTCTCTCTCTCTTCACCTGGAAATAAAGGATCCAGGAAAAGTTAAGATCTGTATGTCGCATCGTTGAGATTCGAACTCATCTTGTGATGATTTTGTCATGAAGGAGCAAGGAAAATGTTTCTAACACCCAAACCCCTAAAGAAAAGCTACAGTACAAC
Source organism: Tachysurus fulvidraco (assembly GCF_022655615.1). NCBI lineage: Eukaryota > Metazoa > Chordata > Actinopteri > Siluriformes > Bagridae > Tachysurus > Tachysurus fulvidraco. Next base: position 11,623,465 of record NC_062524.1, on the reverse strand, counting down.
AAATGTAACTAAAACAGCTAGATGCACAATGTCCAACGGTATCTGGACACCTGACCATCACACCCATATGAACTTTTCAACCAAACATAAAGTTTGAAACAGACTGCACAATCATTTTCCCTTCACTGGAACTGAATTTGATGTGGACACCAAGCAGTGTATACTACAGAGAAAGCAAGAGGTTTCAGAGAGAAGTTATTTCTCGCTTCACCCTTCATGTCTTCCATTTCTGCACACATGTACACGGTGTCAGAAGTGGACTAAAATGCTCAAGGGCTTGTGCACATAGATCCACTTCTTTTTGATGAGCATATCACTGACAACTGGCAGAAACCCAAAAAAGATTGGCACATCTACCACTGTGCCGGGTTACGACAAGACTGCAGCGTCTGTAGCACTGAAGACCATGACATGCCAGCAGGTCACAGACATGAGCATGAGAGACTCGGCAATTGCGAAAGAGCTTCCCTACAATCTGTCGCTTCTGAGAGAAGAGCTCAATGTACAGGACTGGCAAATATGCAGAATTATACTCATGATCCTTAACTGCTGCATGTCTTTATTTGAGTAGAAAGAGGATATTAGCTTAAGATAATGCCCATGATGTTCCTCACACCCTCAGGAGTGACACTGCAAGTCAATTTGCAATGTGCAATGACTTTGCAGATTGTCCGACATGTATGAAGAGTACAACAAGACGATAGGTTTGTTTGTCTGATTGATAGGTAATAAAGTGGATATAGGGTGACAGTGTACTTTAGTGAGAAAGCAGAAAAAAAAAACTGTTGCACTCTTTTGCTGCCCTTTATTTCTAATTAGACACAAAATCTCTTTCTTCTTCTGATTCATTGTAAAAAACTAAATGACATAAAATGTTAAAGGTTAGGTTGTGGATTATTTAATAGAATAGAAAGACGAATGTGTGCGTGTGTGTGCGTGTGCATGTGCATGTGTGTGTGTGTGTGTGTGTGTGTGTGTGTGTGTGTGTGTGTGTGTGTGTGTGTGAGAGAGACAGTGTGTGTGTGTGTTAATTGCTAGGTTCTTTGTCTGTAAGTACAGTGGAGCCTCTGAGCATTGGGGCCATTTCTACAATCAGTCTTTCTTACCCTGGAGAGAGAGAGAGAGAGAGAGAGAGAGAGAGAGAGAGAGAGAGAGAGAGAGAGAGAGAGAGAGAGAGAGAGAGAGAGAGAGAGAGAGGCATACAGAATAGTGGAGTTGATAAAAAAAAAATAAACATTGCGAAAGTCTGGTGGGTAAAAGAACAGATTTAAATGGTTACAGCTATGGAGGGGAAATTAGCTTTTGAAAAATTGCTTCATTCTTTGTTTTTTTAGTAACCAATTTATCCTAGTCAGTGTAGCAGGGATCCATAAAGCAGAACTACAACCTGTGATCTGTTGCAAGGCAGCACACATTCACACACATTCACAAACTCATTCACACTTAGGTGCCATAGCTGCGAGAGAGAGATAAAATAACTTCATCAAAATGACACAGTGTTCACAGAAGAAGTCCACACAGGATGTTGATTCATTTTACATCTGCATAGAAGGACATTACACAACTGTTTCTGTTTATGTATACATGAAACAATTTTAGAGAAGAACTTCACTTAAGACCTAAAAATGATACAGAAATACAATCATCTCAACACATCAGTAGAACCACTGCATACCGTATTCAGGCTCATACAGCATTCTGGCAGAGTGCAAGATACCAAACTACTGCTGTCCAGCCTTCAGGAACAAACCAAGAACAGATAGCGTGACCTAGAATGTGCAGGTGCCATAAGTATGTGGTAGAGGAGAGGATGATGACACTCTCAAAGACCAAGAGGCTATTTTACTTCCAGTACAGACTCAAGAGGTCAACAGGTTGAGGGACAACAGAGATATTAGAATGACTTCTAATAATACAAACAGAGTGCTGGACATAAAATAGAAATGATGTACTATAAGGGATGTAGGAATCACTATAGAGTCACCATGTATGAACATGTACTGGATTTCTTTTTCAATGATTTTCTCTCAACTTGAATATTGGCTAATCATACCTACCAGTCAGGCCTATCCTATCAAGTAACAAGGCCTATCCTATCAAGTATCCTATCAATGCTCCTCCAGCTGCACCTTTCCTTAACCGCTACTTATACTGCATCACAGGGTGGAGTAACACCTGTTAACAGGTAAGAGCATTCAAACCACCCTCCCATCCACAAAGCACATCCAGTTCTGCTCTCTTAGACTTTGGATGGCTCTGCGGGATTCAGACGTGGGATCTCCAAATGTTAGAACAAACATGTGGACATTGAGAACATGCACAGAAACTCCACGCAGTGGCTCAAGATCACCAGCTGGCTTGCTGAACCATTGTGCTACTCCAGTAGCCTCCTTCCTTGCTTGTATTACTTGTGATACAGTCAGGGCAGATTATACACATAAAGATGATAACATAGACGATATTCAAATACATAGATTTGTTCCTGGATCTGGTTTTATCTGGCTGATGGGAATTTGGTGATCCCTTAGACCAGGGATGTCCTGTCTTATCCAGAAAGGGCTGGTGTGGTTACAGGTTTCATTCCAACCAAGCCAAAGCCACACCTGAGTCTACTGAAAGCAGAGATTAGCTGATTAAACAGAATCAGGTGTGGATTTTGCTTGATTGGAATGAAAACCTGAACCCACCCGACTTATGGCACTTTTTTCCCAATTTATGCTACTACTGATGGTATTAGCTTCCACTTATATGCTGACGAAACACAGTTTATACGCTTTGGAAAAAGACAATGTGTAGAAGCTATCTTATACTGGGAATATAAGTACAATTCAAGTTCAGGAAAAAGCCACCATGAAACTCTGTGTTTATATAAAATATTTGTGGTGTGTTTAGCAATGCTAGTAATTTGTACAAGTGTTAATACCAGCTAATTGAGAGTACTGGTCCAGAACGGTTGGTACAGTGTTTTCTTTTCTCCCATGAGAAGGTAGCTGTTGTGTGCAATGCTGACATACAGCAACTCTGCTCTGGGCAGTTAGTGCTTAATAGCAGAAAAACATGAAATGACCTCTACTGTTATTTTTATGAAGGGTGCCAATAATCACAGGGACAATGGCTATGATAAAAAAAGATCATCCCCATGTAGGAGATTTGTCCAGAAGCTCTGATTCTGAAATCGACAGTTAGCTACACTGCATGAGCTGCTGCTGATCATCATGCTCTCTTCAATGATATCATCAATTTAAACAAGACACTCACTGTCCACTTTATTAGGAACAGCAGCACTTTCACGCAGTTTTAATCAGCAGAATGATGTGACTGAACAACAACGCTTAAAATCATGCAGATACAGGTCACAAGCTGTTGAAAATGTGTTATATCTGTCACATTCATTGTGCCAATGGGTGTTGGTGCCAGATGGGATGGTTTGAATATTTTAGAATATTCTGACTTTATAGTTGACACAGAATCATGTGGGGGAAAAAACATCCCATGAGCCAAAGGTCTGCATAGTGAAACACCATGTTGATGCCATTAAACCTTAGGTGAGCAGAAACACATCTCAGCATGTACAAAACATTGACCTTGAGGCGTAGCCCAACCCCGTCATCCTAAATCGATGTTTTGTGCATGCTAAGATTCTCATTAAAGTTTCCACCAAGAGAACTGTTATTCACTTAATGTTTTTTGGTTTTTATCACCTAGAGACTGTTGTGTGTGAAAATCCAAGGAGATCAGCAGTTTATGAAATACTCACACCAGCCCATCTGGTACTAACAACCATGCTGAGATCAGACTTTTATTTCATTCTGCGAACATCAATTGAATCTCTCTACATGATATTTCTGCATTGTCGCTGTGTTCCTCCTATAAAGAAAAATGTGCAGTGAGTTTTGTCTTCACTACCTGATTTTGGAAAACAAAATGGGACACAGTCCGTAATGTTCTTTCATTTAATGGTGATGGTACTCCTAAGTGTTGTTCCCTTGTGAAGAACTGGAACATGTTATCTGGATAAATCATGGGGTCTGCTTGAACCCCTTTTTCTCTTGACACACATTGAAGTAAGACTGCACTGCCTCCCAGGTTTGCTCACTTTTTCTCATCTAATCACCAGTGGAAACCATGGAAACAATAGCAGTTGGTAATCTAAAGCACACTAGACGAGGTTGAGACCTGTAGAAGATTAAATGGGGGAATTTGTTTTGTATTTCATTCAACGGAGGCAATGACTTGAGTCCTGTTGGATGTTGTGAGACAACACACCCTATGCCATTTTCTGAGGTGTCAACTTCAACTGTGAATGGTAATAAATTATCATATCAGTGTAGCATCCTTTAACTTCTTGAGATCTTTTTAATTGCTTTTTTAAATTAGATTGAAATTTTCCTTTAAGGAAGGAAATGAAGGTAGCCACCATGGAAGCACTGTATGAATCTCAAATAGAAGTTGGCAAACTTTAAAAGCTACTCCTATTTCTTAGATGTTAAGCTTTAGACCATGATGATACCACTTCAAGCTAGGTCTGATTCATTTTCACATATTCAGAATCGACCTGAGGAATGCGTTTGGTTAAAACCTAAAATTGATTTCTTTAAAAGAAAAATTGACTCTTGGAGATTTACAGTGCCCTGATCTGGAAATGAAACTTAAATGAAATATTAGTCGTTCTTGAAATCCATTATGGAATGTCTAATATTTAGCAATTCTAGCTCGATTTCATACTCCAATATAGTAGTGTAACCTAAATCCAATGCTTTTCTTTAAATATTCCTCCAAAGCTAATAAAGACTTCAGCAATGTTTGATATGAAATCTGATGTTTCTGCACTTTCTCTTTGAGTTGTATAACAAAAAAGTGAGATGCAGTCCGAGGCACATGGTGTATAAAAGTCCCCAAGATTCTGCTGATTCCATAACTGAGATCTAAACTTCCACTGGCATCAATTCATGGAATGGGTTTCCATGGCAGATCAGCAGCATGCCAGCCTTACATCACCAAGTACAATGCCAAACACTGAATGTACTGGTGTTAAACACACCATCACTGGATCACTGAGCTGTGGAAACGTATTCTGTGGAGTGACACATCACACTTCTGTTTGGCAGTCTGAAGGGCAACAACTGGGTCCTGGGATGCCAGAAAAATGTTACCTGCCTGACTGCATTGTTATGCTCCTAATTATGTGGGAACAGTTTGGGGAAGCCTCTTTTCTATTCCAGCATGAATGTGCCTTGGGGCACTAAAACAAGGTCCACAAAGACATGGTTGGATGAGTTTGGTGTGGAAGAAGTATACTGGCCCACACAAAGCCCTGACATAAATATCATGAAACACCTTTGGTTTGAACCGGAACGGAGATCGTGGTGCCTGACCTCACAAATGCTCTACTGGATAAATGGAAAAAACTACTAGAATATTGGAAGCTGTCATAGCTGCAAAGAAGGGACCAACTCCATATTGATGTCTATGTATTTAGAATATGATTTCATTACAGTCTCTGTCAGGTTCTCCTATACTCTTGTCTATATATACGTGGCACACAGACTTTATTTTAATTTGGCACTGTGAATTTAAATGCTTGATAAAAAACGGAGCTGAATGAGGTTCATGCAATCTGTTTTCTGTAATAGAACTATAACCATATTTAGACCTCAGTAGTGAATTCAGGGCTGCAGGCTAAGTTGTTTCTTCTCAACAGAGAAAAAGCCTTTAGCACAGGTTATGTGGCATCTCAGAGGTAACCAGGACATTTGTGATGTATTCCCCAATAACCGAGGACACACAGGGTGTGCCTCGCTACAAGGGAAGTTAATGTTTAGGCTACAAAGAGCCTATAAAAGACTAAATATATTGTATGTTGATTTGTGTGTTGTGTTGCACAGGGTTTAATATGATGCAGCAGTGAGGATATAAAACTGCTTGTTAAAATGTATCTGTATGAGATCGATGCAATGTGTTACATGGTGCTACATGTGATGCTCCACACAACACATCTGGTGTAAATCTGGTGCAATAAATTTTATTGTTAATCCAAACAAAGTTTTATTGCAGGGTTTGTTCTATGTGAGCTGATAGACTGGGTTAGAACTATAAACTAGGTTGTGCATATGTATATGATCAAGGAAAGCAGTTACTGTAGCAAGACTTGTATCGATACATCAACACAGCACAATGAAAATACCCTTCTTTAGATATTGTGTCACATAGGAATAAAATGCTACTGTACAATTTCATTTTTACACGCTCTCATATATATACAGTATGTGTCATTTTGTTATTTCAGTGTGTATGTATGTAAATTTTTCTAACTCTTATGATGATTTAGGATGATAAACCTGCTCGGACCATCAGTGAAGCCTCTTACTATCTTCTTTTGAGGGGGCATGCTATATCAGAGATGTTCAATTCCACTATGGTAATGTGGGTTCAGGTTCTTGCAGAATAAGAGCACTAGCAAAATGTGTAAAATGGTACATTTTGGTTACTATTGAATAAAGCATCAGTAAACATAGTTCAAAAGTTCTTTGACGGTCTGGAGCCTTCTGTGGATTTAGTGGCATGGCTTGGGCACGTATGGCTACTCCTGGAAGGGGTTCATTAATCTCACTAATCACAAAAAATTAATTTTTGAACAGTTTGTCAGTGGGTCATCGGCTTAATACTATTTAAATGTTTAAAAATATGTTGTTTATTTATACTTGGTGGTCTGCCAATACTTATAGAAGGGACTGTGAATGTAATGCTGCAATTTGGATAGGACATTGACCAGACCGTTGTGTAGCATCACTAGCAGTTATAGTAAGCCATCTTCCAGTTATCACTCTGACAATACTGAAAAAAACTTTAACTCCACTTACTTGCTGAGAGGATGCAGGTACTAGGGGCAAGAGCTAATGCTACATGACCATAACCATATTTAGACCTCAGTAGTCAATGCACAGCTGCAGGCTACATACTTTCTTCTCAGCTCAGTGAATTTTATGAGGAAAAGGACAAGTCAGGAGTAAGTGCTATGACACAATTCCATGGGTGGTGCAGGGACAAATCAGGTGCATTAGACAGCTAGGACATGATAAACAGGGGGGATATAAACCTGCGGACTGCTGCACCAGCAGAAGATAAGCTCTACTATAGCCTAGAGAATATACATATATGTTCAGGTTTACATCTGAGTCTTAAGTTACAACATAAAACTTACAGCTAACCCCTATTAAGTGCAATGTTGGCCAGAAAGTAAAATAATTCTGTTTCACTGATTCTGTTCTTTACACTTAAATGCATTCAAGTTTCTTTCTATTTCACGTCTACGTGTGGATCGTTACGGACTGTGATTACTGGACATTTTCTGTAATGAAACAATTTCTGTAATGAAACACATGAACAGGAGAGATTATAAGACAGCAAGCTCTTTGGCAAGGTCGTATACGCCAATAAATAGTTCAAGATTTTATAATGCACTACACTGTTATTCACCTTGATAAAATGTAGATTCATTGGTTATTTGTCATATGGTTCATAACTAAAATCCTCTTTTGTTTATTGCACCACAACAATGCAGAGGAACAAAATGGGCATACTGGTATAAAAGACTGTAGACAAAATGAGTCACTACTTAAAAGCTTTTTTGTAAATTGGGTTATAATATAACTAACCTGGAGTAAATATTTTCGCTAAATGAAGTGGACATCATGGACACCATGGACATAATGGACTATTCCTTTATGCAATTATCACAAGTAATACAGATATTTCTTAAAGAGCTGTTGTACAGTATCTTAGCAGCAAAAGTAAGAACACAGGGAACCACAAGTGGCAGGTTGAGCTCCAGGTGAAAAACACAGGGACTGGTTATTTTCCATCTTTTACCAGAAATGTGGTGCAAATGCCCACCTGCAGGGTTACATTGTTTGTGTAGATGACTTCCAATCTGCTGAAAAGTGTCTGGCACCACAGCAGATAGTATTGCCACATCACAGCACCTGAAGGCCTGGTTCAATCTTCATCTGGGGGTCATTCTCCTCTGAGCTCTCTCATCAACACGGTGTTTCAGGGTTACTGAATTTCACATGTTCTCTCCTTTATCCATTTGGGTTCTCCAGATTTCTTCCACCTCCCAAAAACATGCTGTTAAATGAACCAACCATGGGTGTGAATGAGTGTGTGAATGTGTCTGTGCATATTGGCCAGTAATGGATTCATGCCTTGGCTTATTATTTGCCCAGGAGAGGTTCCAGATTCATTGTGACCCCTAATCGATCTGCTACACCAATTTTTGTGTTTAATTTGATTCCTCGTCGAGCACTGAACATGAGAACAGAAAGGAACTTGGGTTTGGACATGGAGAAAAGGAACAAAATAAAAGTTGTCAGTGGGCAATGAGGGCTTAAGGTGCAGAAGGACATAATCTCATGCAAGTCCCAACAAGAACAACAACTAGTCTCCTGCTCTGAGCAGGGTGTTTGAAAAACTCACAAAAACTCACCTAAACTATGTGTAGAACTTTTGCTCTTCAAAAACAGCCATGACCCCTGAAATAAATTTTCCAGCGATCAGAGACAATATATTGTTTTCACCTTGGGCATAAATGGAGGCAGGAGTAATCAAAACTGCCACCGCATGAAAAAGCTCTCGCATTCTCCAGGAGATCCATCATATATCATAGATCATACTTCAGGGCAGGGTTTTAAAGAGCAAAGCTTCTGAAGAAATGGATTGAGCTGAGGATTAGTGGCATGAAAAGCTTAAGCATGCTCCTTAGTGGCAGAGGAGATGTGCTGTAGTAGTATGGCGTGATCACAAACTTCAAGAAGTATTCCTTGCTCTGACACCGAGCTTCTCAAATCCTGTACTTATGCCTAATCCATGCTGTAAAGTAAAGTCAGCTCCATGGCCATATGTTTTACCTTTTTACTGCATTAAATTTGATGGGAATTGGATGGAAATCAAGTTATTTCTAAGAAAAAAAAAACATTATAATGTAGTATTTGAAATATTCTGCCACTGACTTCCAGTATGTTTTATACTGGTTCGGTCCTATGTTCCATCTTCCTCGTCCACATTGCTCAGTTCTTCCCGCCCACCTTCCTCTCCTCTGACTCATTCTTTGCAGTCTCCTTTACTCTGTCTGTTAGTCTCTCTCTATTTTCCTCCCTCTCAACTGTCTTATCTCATTTTATATTGGATCGTCCAGACAACACAAGCATGGTTATCAATCAGAGTATTGACCAGTCACTTGAGACCGTGTTAGTCACTGTGTAGACTGGTTCACAGAATCAAAACATTATTTACACAACTGTGATTTTACCCTAGAAGCTAATGTGCATATGGCAAAAAGAAACTGAATTTATTAATGCTTGGTAGCATGTTAGCTTGGTAAAGCATGCAGATACAGGCAAAGCGCTTCAGTTAATGTTCATATCTAACACCAGAAAGAGGGAAAAATGAGGTCTAACATGGCATGGATGTTGGTAACAGATCTACATATTTTATCTGCTGATATCCTGGGACTTTACAATGAATGCAGTAAAAAAAACAGTATTTTGAGAAAAGGCATGTCTCTTGCAATGATTTATAAATATAAGTTTTTGTGCATTGTACAGCAATGCACAAAAACTTCTCAACAAATATTCTGCATATTGTAACTGATGCTTTAGCGGCTTTGTACACTTTATGATAGTAACCTGAGCTGGTCAAGTGTTAACATTTCTGTACATATTACTGAAAGTAAACTTCCTGGCCAACATAACACAAGTACTATATCTGTAAATTTAAAGATTAAAAACTGATTAGGATTACGCTGAGTTTAATACGTGAGTGATTTGTAATTATCTCATAACCCTAGACAGTCATTAGTTCACAACAGGAATGATGAACAGCTACAGCAAAATGTTAGTGTTGTAGATTTTGTTGATTTGATTCCAAAGCAGTCTCGATGTCAGTTACAAGTCTACTGCATATATTTGTAGAAGATGATTTCTTGCAACAGACCAGACATTGGTCTATTGTATTATAAGCACTTGACCCATATTCTAGGCATCAAATCTCCTCTCTTCTTCTTCTCTCACTATAAACCAGATACTAATTATAGCTCATCATGCTAAATATGAGAGCCATGCTTCTCCTCACAAACAGTAAACCTATTTACTGAAGAGCAGAGCTGAATGGGCAGCTACCCTTTCGCACAACTAAGCGGTTCATTCATGATGCTTTTCTATAACATAAAAAATAAAAAAGCTCATGTACTTAGGCTGAAAGGAACAATGGATAAATCAGGCTAATCTTCTGCTCTACTTTGCTACTTCTTTGCTGTAGGGTGTCAAGTATACACTGGCCCCTATTTTTCTGAGACAAAAACAGCACTTTGTCTTTAAGCCACCCTTATAACGCTGACTCAATGACAATCAAAGGTCAAATATGGCGCCAATTGTTTCATTCCGTCTCAGGCAGTGGCCCAGGTTTGATGTAATAGGTTTAACTCTTTGATTAGCAGCTGTGAATTTCCCTAAAGAACGAGCAGCACTAAATAGAAATGATTTATGCTAAGAACTGCCATTAAATCCTGTTCACAAATTAGCTCTACTCATTGCAAGTGCTATGAGATAAAATGCAGGCTGAATGGCATTTTCACACACACACACACACACACACACACACACACACACACACACACACACACACACACACACACACACACACACACACACACACACATACACACACTGCAGATCTCTAAATAAACTTGGCAACATTTGGTGAACCTTCAAACTCACACATGCATGTTTGTTTCCCTCTCTTTCATGTCTTCTCTCACTCCTCCTTCCTAATTCCTCCTTGTCTGTCATTGGCATTTTCACTTATCATCCAGATCACCATGCCCTGATAAGGATGATCTGTCATCTATTTTTCTGTCTTCCTTCTTGCTTAAGTTGCTGACTGTATAATACCATCCCACCCCTATATCCGTCCCCGATTCATGTGTGGCTCTTCACCCTTGTCTGATTGCTGCCTTCACCACCTTTCAGTTCATCCATTCAGTTCTCCTGGCATCCTTTCAGGATCATTAGAAATCATAGTCTATACTTGAAGACAAACCTTTAACCAGAGGGTTTCCATAGTAACACTCACACTTTCCCTGGTTGGGGGGTGTGTATGTGTTAGCATTGTCCACTCCACCACCCCGGTCCCCTATTAGCCTAATAAAAATGGAATGAAAACAGCAGAGCATCTTACTGATAGTGCGGGAGCCAATACAGCCCATGGTGTCTTAGTGAGGGCCGGCAAGTGACTGAGAAAGAGGTGCCTTTTCAGCAGACATCGCTCTCTTTCTTCTCCCGGTGTCTCTGTTGTCCTCTTCTCTGTGTCCCCCCTCTCTCTCTCTCTCTCTTTCTCTCCCTCTCCCTCTCCCTCTCGCTCTCTCTCTCTCTCTCTCTCTCCCTGCAAGGCTGCCTGCGATTGTATGCTTCTCTCACTCTCCCCGTCATCCATGTCTCCTCCCTCCCAGCACGCCCACTCTGTCTCACCCCTCCCCACCACCACCACCACCATCACTACCTCTTTCCCACACACACTTAAAGCACACATGTTCAATGGTAAGCTGTGAAATTTGATTCAATAACGTAACAAAGTGCATTTTTCCTGCTAGACGACACAGTAAGATTGTCATTTTTGTACATTTTATTATTCCCACCAAATACCTCCTCACCACTATCTTTACTGCATTTAATCTGCTTCTTTTTAGTAAAGGTAGACAATTTAAAGGAATTCTAAGCCAACGTATTTAAGACTGGTTGATAATGCAGCACGTAATAGTTGTTTACACCCCTCCATTTTGCTGCTCCTACTTTCTATTTTTATTTTGCACCATCACATTCTGCAGACTATGGGCAACAACTGTCACTCTTCCTCGGTTATGTCTTCACACAGTAGGGGTGGGCTCTGTAACCTTGAACGCACCCAGTCATGTGCACACAGCATACAGATCTGACTACTTCAGTCTGTGATTACACTTTTTAACAGCTCTGAAAAAATCAGAGGTCGGAGTATTAGGGACTAAAATGTTAATATACTGGATAAAGGTGAGAGAAGGAATAAGATGATGGGGAGAAAAAAGGAATTAAATATGTATTAAGAAAACACATTAGATTGTACTACATTACATTTTTATACATCTATGCTACTAGTGCTCCAGTGCTTTCAGCAATGCAGTAACGAAGCTCCAAATGCATATTTTACTTATTTAAATAATGTTAAGTATTTTTTTACCATAGTGCATACATAAAATGGTGCCTAGCTTAACATTGGCATACTACTACATACTGATATAATGTATGTATTATTTTGAAGCCATTATTATTATTATAATTATAATAACAATAACAATAATAATTATTATGATGATTATGATTATTATTATGATGATTATGATTATTATTACTATTATTATTGTTGTTGTTGTTGTTTTTGTTGTTGTTATAATAATAATAATAATAATAATAATAATAATAATAATAATAATAATAATAATAATAATAATGATCATAATAATAATAACAATAACAATAATTGTTATTGTTATTATTATTATTATTATTATTATTATTATTATTATTATTATTATTATTAATCCCCCCTGCACATTTACTTAGATGAGTGACAAATTAAAGTGAAACCAATTCCAGTACATAGATGAAGTATCAATCATTGCTTAAATGTCTTTCACTTCAAACATTGGCTAAAATACCATAGACATATCCGTATGTCTGGAAAAGAAACAGTCAGTAATTGTAGCCTGGTCTAGTAGGACTGCAGTGTATGATTTGATTTAATACAATTTCTTTCTATAGTGCTTGTAACAACAGACATTGTCAAAAAGCAGCTTTACAGAATTATAATAAAAATGAAATTCAGGATATGAATTGAAGATTCATCAAATTCTCTCTAATGAGTAAGTCAGAGACAATGGTGTCGAGGAAAATCTTAGGAAACAAATAATATTAGGAAAAACCCTTCTGAGGTGCATTAATCCATACAGTAACCACATCATTTTAATGTATTTAGTGGTGCAAAAAAAGTTAAACTGTCAATTGAGCTAGTTCATGTGTGGTGTACGCCAAGAGAAGTGAATAATACAATCCTGGATATTTGATTTCTACACTGAGGGGATCCAGAGACTCTGTTATGCTGTGGAGAGCATTTTGTTGGAATGGATCTAGTCCAGCATTTCCCTTAGAGGTTAGGGGACTCCTTATCCATACAAGGTTATACATACATATTTAAAATGTTAAAATAAAATGCATAATATTACAGTATTAATTCATTAATACCACTGTATGAAGGACAATCTGAAACCTAAGGACTGATTAATGACAAAATTATAAACAGCACTTTAAACAGATTATCTTTCAAACTTACATAGGTTCATAGAGAAACACAAATTCAATTCACAGAAATTCAGTCAAATTGGCCAGGGTTCCTGTCATAATTTATGATTCCATCTCCTGGCTACATTTAATTAATCAGTGGTCAGTGCACAAGACTCACAGCTGTCCTGGCCAGACAAGCAGCTTACCTGCTGGTCACAATACTGCCTCATAAATTGCATCCACAGACCTCAGTTCATGTTAGCTTTGAAAGCCCTAAAACAAGCAACAATTTCACCTGCTCCCAGAGATCCATGACCTGGCTCATCCAGATGACTACTTCTCAAGAAAGCTGTCAACAGCAGAACACAACTATGATGTGGACCACCGTGAGCTGCTGGCAGTGAAGCTGCAGATAGAGGTGCAGAGACAACAACCCTTTGTGATTTTCAAGCACCATAAGCACTTTGAGTACCAATTCCTCAGATACCACCATCCTAGCAGTCATAGATTGATTATCCAAATTCCTGGGTCTTGTTCCCTTCCCTGTTATTCTACTAGCTTTCATCATAGCCGAGCTGCTGTTCAAATAAATGTTGTGTTATTATTGCATCCCAGAGGACATGAGCGATCGGGGTCCCCTGTTCACCTCCGGTGTATGAAATAGCTTCACATTCTGAGGATTAATGTCAATCTGAATTCCGGGTAGCATACAGAGTCCAGCTGCCAAGTAGAGCAGGCCAATCAAGAAATTAGGAATTCTGCTACCAATTGGTTCCAATTCCTGCTTTGGGCTGAATATGCCCAGAACTACCTTTTCCACTCAACTGCAATTTATCCCCAAGTCAACAACCCCAATTCTACAGTACTTGTGGTAAACAAATCATTTCGGTGTAGAAAGCAACATTCATCAGAGGTTCCAATGAGCCACCCAAGCCAACAAATAGCAGGAGGGCTGTTATAGAGAACCCACTCCCTAGATACCATCTGTGGGACAGAGTGTGGCTTTCAGCCCGAGACATTTGAAAATACCGCACCTGAACAGGGGCTCTGTTAGGTCACAACTACGCACCCCATTTACCATAACACCCGTGGCCTACAAATATAGCAGCAATGGACTCTACATGCACTTCCAATTTCAAAGTCATTGGATTGTCCCTTATCTTTTTTCAAACATAACATACTCATTGCTCACATTTAGAAAAATGTTTTGGTTTGGTTTCAGCAATGTTGTGGAATATCAAATTAATTAGAAGTCTGGTTGCCGTACATGCTGTATATTAATACCTATTTCCTCTGGTTGATTGGTGGATCCTTGCAATAACAAATTGACTAAAACTTCACACCTACAATACTTTTAACACTAGAATACTTGTATTCCTAATTATATTCCTACGTCCGTGGAGACCCCTGTAGGCAGCAGTCTTTTCATTTTCTATTTATCTAGACTGCAACTTTTGACTTCTGATCCTAACAATGGCCACTATTTTAAAACTACATTTTGCATTACATTCAATGCAATGAAGCATTTTTAATAAATAATGCTTGGGGTGGGGTGTGCACCAGTACACCTGCTAATTTATTTACCAAACTTATCATCTTTTCATGACCGAGCGAGTGCCAAAAATCATGTAGGCACAGGCTAAGAGCTTCGGTTAATGTTTAGATCGTTAGAATAGAGGACAAAAAAACTGATCCAAGTGACTTTGAACAGGGCATAGATGTTAGTGCCAGACAGGGTGTTTTGAGCATTTCAGTAAGAGTTGAACACCTGAGATTTTCACAGATTATAGTCTTTAGTGTTTACACAAAATGGGAATGTAAGTGCTGCCAAATAGGCTGACTCTCTCCAGCTTATTGGAAAAGGACCACTATTATACCTCATTTACTGGACCACTTACACAATAGAGTGAGCTATGCTATACCTAATATAGCCTAATATAGTCTAGTAGTGAGCATACTGTAGCTACCTTTCAAACAGTTGTCCCAGGTCCGAATCCTTTATCCTGGATGTACAATGACAAGAATGCCATCAAAGAAAGGCAGTGGAACAACAGAACAGGAAATAATCACCTCCCTGCAAATTACTTGCTTGAAAATGCATTCAAGAGAGCATGGCGTAGGCTGCTAACTCTGATGAGCAATGTATATTTTCCTCAAACAGGCAGGGTTGTTGCCAATGTTTTGCATTATTAAGTAAATATGTCTATATGTTAAAAAAGCATATACTTCTTCATACAGTATACTGCTTTCCAAGTTTAATGTCAATTTCTAGTTTTAAAGCTGTGTTCACCCATATTGATTTGACTTTACACCATAAATGGTGAAGGATCTAGTAGTAATTTTAAGGTGAAGGTGTGTTTTCTTGTAGAATGTTAGGAATTACAAGTTGCTGCCTTTAGTTAAATACATTATTACTCTCGACTTCTTAAGCAGTGAAAGTGCCATACTTCCATATTCAATGGAAAAGCAGAAGCTCGTTTTAAGCATGTGTTATGTGCAAAATCAGAAAGCATGGAAAACCATTCCCACGACTGCTCTATTGTGCATAATAGAACAGAATAGAAGCTTATATTTGTCACATATACATTAGAGCACAGTGAAATTCTTCCTTTGCATATCCCAACTTTTGAAATTGGGGTCAGAGCTCGGTCAGCCAAGATACAGCACCCCTGGACCAGTGGGTTAAGTATCGATTTAAGAAGAATGTGGTAGCTCAGTGGTTAAGGTGTTGGGCTACTGATTGGAAGGTCATGGGTTTGAACCCCAGGTCCACCAAGCTGCCACTGCTGGGCCCCTGAGCAAGGCCCTTAACCCTCAGTTGTAAGTCACTCTGGATAAGGGTGTCTGGTAAATGTAAGAAGAAAGTTTCCCCCTCTCCTCAATGCAGAATTCTTTCAGGTGTGTGATGTTTGAGGGGTTTCTTACATGCAGTCAGTTTCAAATCACCACACAGGATCAAGATTTAGATCTTTTCAGCCAGTCCTTACTGGTATGATTGAGTCATGGTGAAGGTCCAGTTCTACTTCAGCTTCAATTTTTTGACAGATGGCCTCAAATGTTCCTCAAGCACCTTCTGATACAACATAGGTTAGGTCCTGCTGCAGCAAAACATCCCCAAACCATAACACTTCCACCTCCATGTTTCACAGTTGGCATGAGGTTCTTTTGCTGAAATGCCAAACATGCCGTCTGTTATCATGTCCAAATAATTACATTTCTCATCTGTCTAAATCACAATATTCCAGAAGTGTTGGCCTTTGTCTCTGTGTCTCTCTCTTCGTTCTTACCCTCATGTATTTCTAAATACAGCAAAGGTTTCCTCCTTCACACCTCCCATGATAATTAAAGATGTTTTGTAAAGAGCTTGCTGAAGGTCCCGTGATGATATTTTATTGTTTTTAGAGACTTCTTTAAGCATCTTACTGCCTGCTCTTGGGGTGAATTTGCTTGGCTGTCCTGACCTGGTCATGTTGGCAGATGTTTTAAATGTTCTCTACTTGTAAATGATTTCTGGACAGTAGAATGGCTGATTACAAATTCTTTTGAGATCTTTTTATATCCCAGACTCATAATCATCAACAATCTTCTTTCTGATGGCCTCAGAGAGCTCTTTGGATCTCACCATGTTGAGACCTCTCACTTCAATAAAATGCCCTGTAACAATGTTCTAATAATTTGCACCTGATGTGAGACACCTGTAGGTCATTTTATCCAAATAATTGCGGAGGTGTCCTTACTTTTTCCTCACAAGTATTTTTTTTAAATTACATTTTACAGATCATTTAACATACTTTTCTTTGGTTTTATTATGTTCAAAAAGCTTAATTCATGATACAGTTTAAGGTTTACTGCTAAACTGGAAATATTTTTGTAAAGAATATGCTTGAAAATTCATTCATGGTATTGGTGGTATAGTGCTGAGCATAGCTCCTTTCAGGCAGTTGAGCTGGGTTTAATTCCTGGAATGAGAGGTGTTCAGTCCTACTCAGAAAGGGCTGATGTGGGTACAGGTTTTCATTCCAACCAAGAGCAAGCCACACTTGAGATTCTATTGAAAGCCAAAATCACATGATTAAACAGGTGGGATCAAGTGTGTACACCAGGCCTTGGAGGATAGAAATGCTGCCTCTGCAATGGAACAGCAAAACAGCAAGGAATCAAATCCCTGCAAATGCATTGCTGGAGCTTTTACAAATCAATGCCGGTTCATTTGTTTGCAGTATAATAATACCCAGCTAAAAGTGGCCCTGTGTTCTGGGTCCTACATTTGTTTTATGACTAAAAAGGATTTACCAACAACCTACACACTTCTAAAGTGCAGGACTAAAATAGAAAATGATATTACCTAAGTCTGCTGCTCTCCGACGACCAAGCAATGGAAATACCTTATAAACCTTATAACTTAAAATATCTGACTCCATCACATTACCGTATTTTCTGGACTATAATCCTCAACTTTTTTCCCACTTTTTGAACCTTGCGTCTTAAACAATGACGCGGCTAATATATGGATTTTTTTCAAATTTGTGACGGGCTCAGTTTTTTGCCGACCTGAAGCTTTCATTAGACCAATGAAATTGCCGAACGGGTTTAAGGTCAAACAACTTTTTTTGTTTACTGTTTGGATTTAGTAGGCATTTAGTAGTCGGTTTTGTCTGGTATAGTCTGTTTTGTCTTGTATAGTCCGTATTGTCTTGTCTTGCATAGTTTGTTTTGTCTTATATTGTATAGTCTGTTTTGTCTTGTAGTCTGTTTTGTCTTGTCTAATATAGTCTGTTTTGTCTTGTCTTATATAGTCTGTATTGTCTTGTCTTGTATAGTCTGTATTGTCTTGTCTTGCATAGTCTGTTTTGTCTTGTATAGTTTGTTTTGTCTTGTCTAATATAGTCTGTTTTGTCTTGTATAGTTTGTTTTGTCTTGTCTTATATAGTCTGTTTTGTCATCTTGTATAGTCTGTATTGTCTTGTATAGTCTTTTTGTTCTTGTATTGTAGTCTATTTTGTCTTGTACAGTCTTTTTGTTCTTGTATTGTAGTCTATTTTGTCTTGTACAGGTATAGTCTGTATTGTCTTGTCTTGTATAGTCTGTATTGTCTTTGTATAGTTTGTTTTGTCTTGTCTTGTATAGTCTGTATTGTCTTGTCTTGTATAGTTTGTATTGTCTTGTATTGTATAGTTCAAGCTAAATGTATAGTAGTGTTATTTATATCTGTACTTTTGAGAGTCACAAACAGCTGAACCAAATTCCTTGTGGATAATAAACCTGATTCTGATTCTAATTCTGATATAAATAAAAGGCAACAATAAATAAAAAAAACAGGTGTAATATAAATGTTTTAAATATTTTATTGACTTTGTAAAGTTTTAACAAATAAATAAACCCATTCTTTGTTTAATGGCTTGAATCATGATGACTCTTAACGTCGTGCGCAAGAAAAAATCCAAACCTTATTGGTTTATCCGGGTTACCGTATCATTTGCATTAACCAATCGTTGATCGCTGATCATTCTTTCGACATTCGACATATCTTCCCTTTCCAGGCCACTCGGCAGCGCGCAGTTATCTTTAACAATAAAGGTGGTTACAGTCACCAGTTTATCTCATGTACATCTAAAGAGTCTTTAGTCTTGTCCTAATCATCAGGATTAGTAAATCTCTCACACGTCGGGGTTTATCTTGGCTCTATTACACCACATACGAAGCCCGAACCCAGGAACAACTTTTGTTTGTGTTTTTCCAAGATGGCGGCCGGGATGTATCTGGAGCACTATTTAGACAGTAAGCCTTTTGTCTTCATTTCAAAGCAGCGTTTAGTTCTAAAACGTGTCATTTATATCATATTTAATCATTTAATAATTATAAAATCACGATAAACAGCCCTGTTCGTCCTTTTGTATCGAGAAACTGTGCTATTTTGTCTGAGAGGTGACGCCAGTCTTCCTGTTAGCATGCAGGCTAGTAAATGTAAACACGAGTGTTTTATTTACATTCACATCATTTATCAGACACCTTTATCATCCAGAGTGACTTACAATGTATTTTAATTCATACAACTGAGCAGTTGAGGGTTAAGGGCTTTGTTTAGAGGCCCAGCAGTGGCAGCTTGGTGGACCTGGGATTTGAACTCCCAACCATCTGATCAGTAGATCAACACCTTAACCATTAGACTACCCCGCACTGTAGGTTATAACATGTAACGAGTGCTATAACCTTACAGCACACCGTTGCTAAGCTTACAACGCAATCTAAGAGCGATGAATTGTTTAGGGGCAGCTTGGTGGACGTGGGATTCAAACTCATGACCTTCTGGTGGGATTCAAACTCATGACCTTCTGATCAGTGGATCACCACTTTAACCACTAGACTATAACTGTAGATTATAACATGTAACAAGTGCTATAACCTTACAGTTGCTAAGCTTACAATACAGTCTAACAGCGATGAATTGTTTAGGGGCAGCTTGGTGGACCTAGGAATTTGAACTCACAACCATCTGGTCAGTAATCCAACTACCTTATTTGAGCAAATAATATCACCACAACGAATACCACTTCCTAAATTTGTTTCTAAAGCTCCGTATTACCTCAGAAGTGGTATCATATGTTGTAGAAAAAGTCTGGATAAATGATCAGTCAGCAATTTAAGAGTTAAGAGATCTTGAGCCAGTAATGTCCACCCCAGTCGGAAAAGGTTGGAAAAGAATTTGTGACAGTTTTGTCAGTCGAGTAAAAAAAAAAACATTCACCCCCCCCTCCCATCCAGCTTGTGTTTCTGTAAATTCACGCATGAGAAAGAAGATTGATGTAAACCTTGATTTGTTATGGACGTTACTGAACTTTGTATGCTTGTGTTTTTCAGTGTTGTGTTTTACAGCAACGTTAGTTTTTAAATTGGACCTAGTTGAGCAGCGAGTCATTGAACTAAAATGCAGCTGCTGGATCGCACTGATGAGGATCAGCTGAAGACTGGATTTTCGAAATAATGTGAAGTTCAAAGACTCGTCTGTTTATGTTCTTAAATGAGTGATCTGCGGTTGTACACTGGTCTGTTTTTGTAGGAACATCGACTTTATATTCTCACCAACCCTGAACATGACGCTTAACAAAACGAACTGTGATTGGTTGCTTTGTGTGTCAGACAGACGCCTTCACGGTTGGTCTTCGGCCAATAAAAGCGGGCTATGGAGACCAGACCTTCTGCCAGCAGTCTGAAGGGATCTGGTTACATGAGATTAGTCTGTGTTTATGGGTTTCCATCATTCTGGACCTTCTCACATGCGATGTGCCTTATAGCCTGTTCTCTAGTGTTCCATTTTATGGCTTCCTTTGTGTGCTGACACATGGTGATCAAGAGGACACTGAAAGATTGAATAAACATAGCAGTTTCTCTGTGTTGGGTCCGGTGTCCGTGAGCTCTTCGCTCTTTTCTCCAGTTTCATATCAATCCATATTCATTCATTTAATTCTGTAATTTTGTGCCACACATTGGCTTTTCAGCCTCTTCCCCTGTTACATCATATCAATATTTATTGGCAAAGATGTACCTCTGAAAATGTCAAAGATGTACCATCTTTTTAGTTCAGTCAGCTTTGCCTTTTACTAAGCTTGTGGGCGTCACCATATCCACAGCAGATGAGCCACAAAGGCACCCGGTCAGTGATGTTAGAAACATTTGCGCTTGAGTTCTCAGGAATATTTGTAAAATCTTGTAAAAAAAAAAAACATTTGCACAGAATTAAACAACTGATTACATCACAAATGCTCACAGAATCAAAGGTAATGCAGATGAAACTGTGAACTGCACCCCTGGTTGGAGTCTCGTGGCCCGGATGCATGGTCAGCCAGTGTCTCATGGGATTGCTGTGGATGGAGGTGCCTGGGGACTATCATGCCTACTTTGAACCAGTGTTGTGTCAGTCAGCTGTATGGTCTGGTTTTCATCAGAAATCTGAAATTCCAGACAAAGGAATCAGTGTTGGGTCTGTGGTGAACTCAGAGTTTGCGATGACTCATTAGCTCCTCAGGAGCTCTCGGGTGCACTATTATAAACTGTTGTAGAAAGGACATTATTTACAGTGTCACACAAATGAGGATGAGGTTCACTTCTGAGTCTGGTTCCTCTCAAGGTTTCTTCCTCATATCATCTCAGGGAGTTTTTCCTCATCACCGTCGCCTCAGGCTTGATCATTAGGGATAGACGTACAGTATTTTAAAATTAATGTTGTATTTTATTTACCATGTGGCAGGAGCGAACTCTCCCACAGCCGACCCGCCATGTCAGACGTGTGTTTTATTGCTCGTGTGTTTCATTATTAATGACTCGAACAAGTTTTATTTCATGTTCACGAGTCTGTCATGGTCACCTTTTAGCTTGATGTGGTATTTTGACATTTTTCTGTCTTTAGGTATAGAGAACCTTCCCTTTGAGCTTCAAAGGAATTTTCAGCTCATGCGAGACTTGGACCAGAGGACTGAAGGTAAAGGCAGTGACAAAATATAAACACACTGATTATTTTCATTTCCATGATTAATGTCTTGTTGTTCATTTATTTATTTAGATCTGAAGGGACAGATTGATTCCCTGGCTCGTGACTACACGGCAAACGCCCGGACCTTGTCCTCAGAGCAGAAACTGTCTCTCCTGAAGCAGATCCAGCAGTCGTACGGGAAGTGCAAAGAGTTCGGAGACGACAAGGTCCAGCTGGCCATGCAGACCTACGAGATGGTCTGTTCCAATTTCACACACCGTCCTTATTAATATTCACCCTGTTTAAAAGTGGACTGGATTGGATTGTCACAGAGCTCCTTTAGAGAAAACATTAATAGCTCCTAATAATCGTTATAAACTAAATGGAACTCAATGGAAGCTTCTGAGAAATACTTTGGCTTTAAGATCGTGTCTTTGTTTTTGTGGCCATCATTAGCTGAATCGTATTGCACTCTATTGGGAGAACTGAATAAAATCTGTTTAATCTGCAGGTTTTACAGCTGTTTGTATCTCAGTTCATCGCTGTTATATTGCGTTGTAAGCTTAGCAATGGTGTGCTGTAGGTTCTAGCACTCATTACATGTTATAACCTACAGGGTGTGTAGTCTAATGGTTAAGGTGTTGATCTACTGATCAGATGGTTGTGAGCTCAAATCCCAGGTCCTCCAAGCTGCCACTTCTGGGCCCCTTGAGCAAGTCCCTTAACTCTCGGTTGCTCAGTTATATAAAACTGAGAGATAAATATAAGTCACTCTGTTGGGAGTCTGCCAAATGCTGTTAATGATACAATCTAAATAAAACCATTGTAACGGACAAAAACGTGGATATAGAGAAATGACAAATCATGCCACAAGGTGGCGCTACTTTTTTTATGGAAAATGTGAAAGTCTGAATGTGGAAATCTTTTATTCAGCACTCAGATCCGTTATAGAGTTTAAAAACGGATCCTTTTTAATATTTAAAGCAGTTTTGTTGTCTTAATGTATTGTAGCTCTGAGTTACCCTGCCTTTTCTCCCCTAAGGTGGACAAACACATCCGGAGGCTGGACACAGATTTGGCCCGTTTCGAGGCAGACCTCAAAGAAAAACAGATCGAAAGCACAGACTACGATTCTACCTCCAGTAAAGGAAACAAGAGTAAGTGCTATTCATTTCTCCTGATAGTGTGCGATGATGGAGCGTTCATTTATTATTGACGACGATGATGATGATGATGATGATTCTGGCTCATTTGAAGGTGACCTTCGGGGGCCTAAGGAGAAAAAGGTGTCTCGCACCAGGTCAAAGGTCAAGAACTCTGATGATGACTGCAGTCCTAAGAGCAGCCAGAAGAAAGTCAAGCTAACGCAAACGTAATTCTAACCTTAATATCCCAACAATATTTGCATTGTATAGTAGGAATTATTGTTGCCAGGCAACCGGAACAAATTGGCTTATAGCGCCAGACTCCACCAAGTAGACTAATATATTTATATATATATTTATTTATTTTTCTCCCTCAGAAATGAGTTCACGTCTCCGACTGTGAATTTCGGCAATGTTCACCCCTCGGATGTGCTGGACATGCCGGTGGACCCGAACGAGCCGACGTACTGCCTGTGCCACCAGGTCTCTTATGGGGAGATGATTGGCTGTGACAACACTGATGTGAGTTTCATTTGTTTCATTTAAAGAACTAATGAGATCAAGTTACGTAAAATCCTTTATTTTCCAGTTTGTTCAATCATCATAGGAATCTTCGTTGTAGAAGATAAAGCTGTCCTCTTTCGGTCAATGACTTAAAAAACAAACAAAAAAAGCATTTCTGCCATCCTTCTTTTTTTAATTCTTTTTAAAGTTTTAGAGCTTTATGGTTTTTCCTCTCAGTTAATTACTATTACTATGTTATTCATTGCATGGCTGATTTTTGTTCTTTCTTCTTGGTTATTTCTTCCTTCACAAATTGAATGTAAAGGTAATTAAAAATTAAAAAGTTTGCCCATATTGTGCAAAACAGCGACAGACAGTAAACACATGTAATCAGGAATGAAAAGGGGATATGAAATGAGACCAGCAAGAAATGTGTGTAAAGATCCTTAGACACAACAGAGTTTAAATAGACAAAATAATCAGGAGTTAAACAGAGTACAGTGAACACAAGGAGAACAGACGCAGGATCAAACGTCATTAAACACTTTGTATGGACATTTTTATTTAGAACACTGGACTTTTCATTGACCTGGAAATCATAAAGCAAAAATTAGGTCCAAAACACTCTGTCTCTCTGTCTGTCCATCTCTCCTCTCTCTCTCTATCTGTCCATCTCTCTCGCTCTCTCTCTCTCTCTCTCTATCTATCTGTCCATCTCTCTCTCTCTCTCTCCATCTCTCTCTCTCTCACACTCTCTCTCTCTCTGTCCATCTCTCTCTCTCTGTCCATCTCTCTCTCTCTCTCTGTCCATCTCTGTCCATCTCTCTCTCTCTCTCTCTCTCCCTCCATCTCTCTCTCTCTCTATCTGTCCATCTCTCTCTCTCTCTCTCCATCTCTCTCTCTCTCTCTCTCTCTCTCTCTCTCTCTATCTGTCCATCTCTCTCTCTCTCTCTCACTCTCTCTCTCTCTCTGTCCATCTCTCTCTCTCTCTGTCCATCTCTCTCTCTCTCTGTCCATCTCTCTCTCTCTCTCTGTCCATCTCTCTCTCTCTCTCTGTCCATCTCTCTCTCTCTCTGTCCATCTCTCTCTCTCTCTCTCTCTCTCTCTCTCTCTGTCCATCTCTCTCTCTCTCTCTCTCTCTCTCTCTCTGTCCATCTCTCTCTCTCTGTCCATCTCTCTCTCACTCTCTCACTCTCTGTCCATCTCTCTCTCTCTCTCACACACTCTCTCTCTCTGTCCATCTCTCTCTCACTCTCTCTGTCCATCTCACTCTCACTCTCTCACTCTCTGTCCATCTCTCTCTCTCTCACTCTCTGTCCATCTCTCTCTCTCTCACTCTCTCTCTCTCTGTCCATCTCTCTCTACCCTCTCTCTATTCATTAGCATGACTGGTGTTTACAGTGTTTAAATTAAGTATTGTTTAAGGATCAGTAAACATTAAGAGAAAGCGGGTAAAAAGAAAAAAACTAATACTAATCACAATAGTATCAAAAAGCAATTAAATATATTGAGAACTTAAGTTTAATTAGAATATTAATTACCATAACGCTCTCACTCTCTCTCTCACTCTCCATCTCTCCCTCCCCCCACAGTGCTCCATTGAGTGGTTTCACTTTGCTTGTGTTGGCCTGACCACTAAGCCCAGGGGAAAATGGTGAGATGTGATTAGAAACTGTACCTCAACATTTTATACTGAGTTTTTGATTTTGTTTTTATATATAAATGTTAACGGTCTGTTCCTCTTTCCCACGCTATAGGTACTGCCCAAGATGTTCACAGGAACGCAAGAAAAAGTGAACCTTCTTTTAAAGAAGAAAAAAATATAAGCGTGATATTAAATAAGGCAGAGAATGAGGTAGAAAGACAAGGAAATGAGGTGCAAAGCTCCTCCACCCAAATCTCTCTCTATCTCTCTCTCCTCTCTCTCTCTCTCTCTCTCTCTCTCTCTCTCTACAGACACTAATATAGATTCATGCTCTGCTTAATCTGGTGCTCGTCCTCCTGTCTTCTATCCTCACTTTCTTTTTTCTGTACAACAGAAAGCAGGGATGACAGATGGACGTAGGAGCTGTAGTTATAACTGTAGCTTAATTTATGTCTCCTGTAATGACTGTTACTTGTAATTTTGTTACTTTTGCTTTTTATATACATGTTTTACTTTGAGTGGTCATCGTATTGTTTGGTTGCTCCTTTTTTTAAACTATGCTTTTCTTTGTACAGTTACACAAACACAGCAGTGGTGTTAAATCAGGGAACACGACACTCTGTCCTTTAAATACGGTATTTTACCAGACTTGCTGTTCTTTACCAAACGGTTTCGAGTCAAACACTGGCACGAGGTGAACCTACACAAACTAGTTTTTCTCACAGACTGTTTTTTTTTTTTTTTAAATCTCTTACATTCTCTCTTCACTTTTCATTCTTGGCTATCGTATTTTCTCAGCGTGTCCAGGTTAGCTACCTTTCTCCTCACGGGTACCTCGGGAAAAGTATTTAGGGGACACGCGCATCGAGCTTCGCCGTGAGTTTCACACAACGCACATAAACCAGTGACTTTCACTCGTAGGTTGCTAACACACATTTCAGGTTTATTCCACAACTAGCTGCTGTGAAGAAAATTTCCTCTGGTGCTCACGAACTTTCCAAAATCGAATGGATGGCGTTAAACGCAAAACGGTGAAGAGTCGCTTTTAGGCTGCGACGGTGCATTCGTGTAAACGCCGCTTAAAGGTTCCTTCGTGTATTAAACTCGCTGTATTTAAAAAAAACAAGCTGCAAACAAAAAACCGCTTGCATTTGACCTCTAATATCGATTTATTATTTTGTTGTAATATTTTGTTGTAACATATATAATGTTTGACTTGATTATGGTGCTGTTAGAGATATTAGATCGTAGGTGATTGCAGGAAAGTCATCGTTACACTCCATTGTTAATCTCTCCATCACGTGGCTGGTGCCAGAGGTTAAGGTGCTCTTCTTTCATAGATTGCTACCTTTTATTTAAAACTGGGCTTCGATATTTAACACGGAATTTGCTAACACTTTATTTGGAACATTTATTAACACATCCATAAGCTATGCATAAATATTTTATAAAGCAGCGCCTGATGAAATGGTTTCTGTCAGAACTGGCTGAGGTTTCGTGTGACACTTGACACGTGAGCTTTCCTGATTATGTTAAAAAGGTGTCGACTTTCTACAGAGCGACGTTTTAAATACAGATCGAAGTAACGTTTTAGTTTGTGGGCTTTTACATTTTTTTATTTTAATTTAATTTTTTTAAGCTTATCATAAATATGTAAATGAGCCTTTCAATGCAAATTGAACCAAAAAAAGGAAACGCTTCACTTCTATAAGAAGTAAATTGAGTAAATTCTACCACTGAAAGTAAAGGTGAAAGATGAACACTAAATACGACAGAATAACTTTAAAAGGTTTACAGTTTTCAGTCAACACCGTGCTGACCGTTGAGGCCTTTTTTCCCTACTGATGTAAAGACGAAGCATTAAATTACGTCAGAACTTTCACAAAATCTTCCAAGTTTTGACCCAAATCTTCTAGTATTGCTTTGTAAAAGATTTATCCCGTTTTAAAATAAAGTGTTACCGTAGTTACTAGTATATCTTTAAGTGTGTGTATTTTGGCTGATTTGCTGTCACAAGGCGTTGTGTGTGTGATTAAAATATGACGTCAGCCTGAAGGTGGAATTTGCATGAAGTGTTTGTGAAGGTACTTTGATTGTAATTTGATTGTTACAGAAGTTTATACTAATGTCACATTCTTTGTTTAGTGTCTTCCATGTTGACTGAACAACGCCTGATGTCTGAAACAGATTTGTGTGTGTGGTTTTTATTGTCTCGCACAATAATATTACAGTTAAATAATTGCTTGGAAACGTGAATGATCATCTGTGTTCTGTCATTACTTATGACAGTATACACACACGCATGCACACACACACACACTGTCTCTCTCACACACACACACTCACTCACTGTGGGTAGCAACAGATGTTCAGTCCAGATTTTTTAAGGCCGCCTCATGTTCCAGCATACAGCAGGTGTTGCCCAGGGTTACTTTCATGGTGGCAAGTCCACCTTATCTGACCTCTCAGGTCCCTTAGAGCAGGCAGAGGAACCATATAGAGATCCAAATAGAGCAAGATACACAAATACAATGTACAGTAAAATACACACAATATCTATACACAAGTTATAACTGCATGAGTTTTAAAAACGTCAGAAGACAAATGGATGATATGAAACTCCATTTTTTGAGGTATTTACATTTATGGCATTTGGCAGACACCTTTAGCCAGAGCGACTTACATTTACCTCATTTATATAGTAATTGAGCAATTGAGGGCCTTGCTTAGGGGCCTAATACACACAGCACCAGAACCTGAAATGAACCTTTGCCTATTTTTTATTTTGATTTTTTTTTAATATTATGCAGATGTGGTCCATTATTTTCAGGTAATGTTCACATCAACATCAGAAATAGGAGGAACAAACTGTGACATAATTGTTGTTACCAGCTTGACTGGATTTGTGTATTTCTGTTGATCTATGATTTTCACACACAACAATCTCTAGAGTTTCCCCCGAATGGTGGAATAAAGAGAAAACGCCCATGGAGCAGCAAATCTTTGTTGATGAGAGAGATCTCTGATGAATGAATGTCAGAGTGGATAACCCATCAACCAGTGAGAGGAAAAATGATGCACCATGTCACAAAGCAAACGTGTCATACTGGCTTCATGAGCTCATCAGTGGACGTCCCAGTCACTGCATTTGAAACCTGGAGAAGCGAACCAGGGTGTGAGGCAGGAATAAACCCTTGATGGTACCATACACATACAATGACTTTTAATTGTTTAACACATCTAGATTTACATATCTGTATATAAAATAAAAAATGCTATCGTCTCATATTCATCCAAAAACAAACGTTGACCTTGTTCCAATACTTTTGGAGGAGGTGTTTTTGTTTTGTTTTTTTGTAAATTTAATAGGAATTCTTTCTGAATTTGCTTTGAAAATAGTTCAGTGTGATGAAAACGGCTCATCACAAAGACATTATTCATCTTTCGATCTCAAACCCAAACGTCTTCAATGTAAAACAAAAACGGATGTCTTGACATTGCGTTTCCAAGTTGATTCAATTAAAGGTCAGGATTCTCCTCATTTTTTTAGTTTGAGAATATAAAAACATGCTTCCTGTTACCTTCACATGTACTAGCAATAATTCTGTTAAGTGTTTCAAAAGTATATATATATATATATCTCATTGGAATTGGGATGGATCATTTTCACACATTCTTTAGCTTTACCTGTTGAGTTTTCAGCTGAGTTACAAAATTCAATATCACAAAAAATGTGCATATAAATATCACATTAAGTGAGCCGTGTCAACGATATGAGTAATAGACTTCATACAGGCTATAAGTTAATGAAAATTAACTATCTAAAGAGAAATAAATGAATTACATAGAAGATGTGAGCTACTGGATGTGCAATAAGGAAATTAGAGAAATTAGAGAAAAATAATTAACGTGGAAAATTTCATCAATTTTATCATATTCATCATCTTCTTCTTATTATTATCATTATTATTATTAGTTCATTCATTCATTCTCTACCACTTATCCGAACTCTCGGGTCACGGGGAGCCTGTGCCTATCTCAGGCGTCATCGGGCATCAAGGCAGGACACACCCTGGACGGAGTGCCAACCCATCGCAGGCCACACACACACACTCTCATTCACTCACACACACACACACACTACGGACAATTTTCCAGAGATG
Organism: Tachysurus fulvidraco; assembly: GCF_022655615.1. Lineage (NCBI taxonomy): Eukaryota > Metazoa > Chordata > Actinopteri > Siluriformes > Bagridae > Tachysurus > Tachysurus fulvidraco. The sequence goes on along the minus strand of NC_062524.1, from coordinate 11,594,177 downwards.
CCAATCAACCTACCATGCATGTCTTTGGACCGGAAACCGGAGTACCCGGAGGAAACCCCCGAGTCACGCGGAGAACATGCAAACTCCACAAACACAAGGCGGAGGCGGGAATCGAACCCCCAACCCTGGAGGTGTGAGGCGAACGTGCTAACCACTAAGCCACCGTGCCCCCTTATTATTATTATTATTATTATTATTATTATTATTATTATTATTATTATTATTATTATTATTATTATTATTATTATTATTATTATTATTATTATTGATGTTAATTCTTTCTCTGTCACTGGGAACCTGCAGCCATACCCAAAGGACTCCGGTGCATCATTGCTGGATATAATCGACCTCACACACACTACAGATGCAAGTTAGCTTACAGTTTGTGTCTTTGTACTGGGGGATTAAACCAGAGGCCCCGGAGGAAAATCCCAAAGGACATGGAAAACATTCAAACTCCACACACACAGAGCAGAGGTAGGAATAAACCCCCAACTTCAGAGGTGCGAGTCGAAACAATACTGTATTTGAAATTATATGATCTTATGAAGTAGATTATTTAAAATAATGTCACATTTTCCATTATAATAGAATAACGTCACATTTTCAGGTCACTTTAAACTCACTTTTGCTTCACAAAGGTATACAAGTTCTTCCAGAAATAGGTGCTCTTGAATGTTTTTTGCTGTTAGTGTGACCAAAAACACATGAAACATTTACATCTTTATGTTTAGAGAGTTAAAAACCAACAGGGATTAATAGTTTGGAGGTACAGTGCAGACCAAAAGTTTGGACACACCTTCCAAAAGTTTGGATACACCATCTTTTCAACAGGACAATGACCCCAAAACACCTCCAGGCTGTGTAAGGGCTATTTGACCATGAAGGAGAGTGATGGGGTGCTGCGCCAGATGACCTGGCCTCCACAGTCACCGGACCTGAACCCAGTCGAGATGGTTTGGGGTGAGCTGGACCACAGAGTGAAGGCAAAAAGGCCAACAAGTGCTAAGCTTCTCTGGGAACTCCTTCAAGACTTTTGGAAGACCATTTCAGGTGACTACCTCTTGAAGCTCATCAAGAGAATGCCAAGAGTGTGCAAAGCAGTAATCAAAGCAAAAGGTGGCTAATTCGAAGAACCTAGAATATGACATATTTTCAGTTGTTTCACACTTTTTTGTTATGTATGTATATAATTCCACATGTGTTAATTCATAGTTTTGATGCCTTCAGTGTGAATCTACAATTTTCATAGTCATGAAAATAAAGAAAACTCTTTGAATGAGAAGGTGTGTCCTTTTGGTCACTTTTGGTCTGTACTGTATTTTCTTAAGTATTTCCTTTGCTTTGCCACAGATGATATACTTGCTTGTGGTTGTAACCAAGACATTTTACACATGGTGTTTGGAAAGAAAAAACATTACACAAATTATATTTAGCTCTTGGAGGCACAGTATTTCTTCTTTGTAAGGTAGATTTTTGTTCAATTTATTTTCCATCAAGTAAAGATATACACTATACAGTATGGCTAAACGTTTGCAGACACCTGACCGTCACATTCATATGTGGTTCTTCCCTGGCACAAATTTGGAAAAAGTCAATTATATAGAATGTCTTCCTTTGTTGTATGTTACATTAGAGTTTCCCTGTAGACTGAAACCCTGGTCCTTAATGGCAATGTCCCTGTACACAAAGCACAGAGTTCCATGAAGACACGCTGTATGAAGGTTGGAGTGAAGAACTCGTGTCCTGCACTGACCCCTGACTCTGACTCAACACCACTGAACACCTTTGTGATGAACTGGAACACAGACTGAACCCCAGACCTCCTCACTCTTACATCATCAGTGTCTGATCTCACTGATGCTCTTGTAGCTGAATGAACACAAATCCACACAGACACACAACAACATCTAATGAAAAGATTTCCAAGGAGAGAAGAGTGGAGAGTTTTTTAACAGTTATGGGAGTAAATCTGGAATTAGATATGTGTGAATATGATAAGTATGTAATATGGATATTTTTGTAAGTATGTAATATGGAAATACAGGAGGCTTTTATCAGCTGATCATTTTGAACTACGCAGTGGTTTTTTGCTGCTGACTGACGTCAGGTCAGTGTTATTGGTGCCGTAAAGTTTGGACTTAACGCGCTTAGAAAAAAGTATTATAAAACTCTTATAATACGGGACACTATGGAGTAATTACACCGTGAAACAAATCTATAGTTTAAATACAGTGCGGCTTCAATGCCTAGTGGGTGGAAGAAATAAGAAGCATATTAGTATGTAGGAAGGTAATTTAAGAATATATATTAGTGTAACTGCGGTAATCCGCAGCGAGTCCCTGCGCGCTCTCCATCAGGCTTCTCCTGGGCAGCAGCGCAGCATCATTCTGTACTGTGCTGGTGTGCGGCAGCCTAATAAATAACAATCAGCTTTGTTTTTGTTTTTATATGCAAAACTGTCAACGTGAAAACGGAGTTCATGCCAGATTTCGAGCACTTCCGATTTTCCAGCTCTAGAATGAATCCGGTTTTGGGTGAGAGCGCGTACGCGGTCCAGCAGCAGCCGCAGGATCCCGGGGCGACTTTATCAAACACTGATCCTGGATACACGGGCCTTTTCTTTGGTGATGCTGGACAAGATTTTTTGGATTCTGGCTCACTGTCCAGCAGCTTTCCGTATTTCCATTCTAGCGGTTCACTGTACCGAGCATCTCTTCCTCATCCTCCTCCTCCTCCTGCTGCGGCTCTGCGCAATGATCTCGGCTCCAACATTTGCGTCCTGAAGACTCTGAACCTGCGGTTCCGCTGCTTCTTGGCCAAAGTGCATGAGCTAGAGCGCCGAAACAAAGCCCTGGAAAACCAGCTTCAGCAGGCCAGGGAGGCCAATAATCATGACAGAGGATGTGGACAAGGTAAAAGAAATTGCACTGTCCAGTCAGAAACAGACTTCACAGCAAGTTCGAATGCAAACGATTCAACATGCTTGACCAGGACTTTACTAGGACCAACACTTAATGGATCTGGACTCATGCCCAGAAACAAGATATCGGTTGGAAATCAGGACTCAGCAGGTCTAATGGACTCAAATTCCAATCTTTCTCCATTATTCCCCTTATCTCCAGTTGTTCCTAAGTCCATCAACTGTATCAGACAGAGCTATGATGCCAATGGGACAGAAAGGTTTACTAACTCCACATCTCAAGTTCATCCCACCTCAGTTTTGTTTCACAAACCCACTGGACGGTTGAACAACAGCTGGGATTTGAGGTTTTCTGGTCCCAGAGTGTCCTGGCCATATCAAGATGGGGTTGGGGTTCAAATCGACACCATCACACCAGAAATTCGGGCCCTTAATAATGTGCTGGCAAAGGTGAAGCTGGAAAGGGATGAATACAAGCAAAGGTCAGCATTTCTGCTCTATCAAATCTCTCTATGAACCATGGTTTAAAATTCTCTGAGCAAACCAGATGGAAATATAGCTGAAAAGTCTAGCTTATAGTTTGTCCTTTTCCCAGTTAAGGGCACAATATATTGTTTCTGATCCTAATCAGGGACATACCTGAAAAACTAAATTACTGTATGTTTTTCTACTTTAATATTATATTGCATTCTGTATACATTAAATATATTTAGCCAGACATACAATTACTTTTTTTTCTGGGTCATCCTGCAGCTGTGGGTCTTTACCTTAGTAAATATGATGCTGATTCACTAGGACACAGACTAAGCAAATGACTCAGCTGTTTGGGGAAGTCACTCCACCACCTCAGTGCCAGAACAGAGGAGTCTCGATGTAGAGTTTCCTTGTACCCCAAGAGACCAATATTAATCTTTGATATGCATCTGGTTAATCCATTATTGTTTTTGTTTTTTTATACCTTTTGGAATTCGTCATCTTTCACAGTTATACGTTGTGTTATTTCTGTAAAATAAGCTTATGGTTTTGATACTTTTTATTTAAAAACAGGCATTGAAATGTAGTGAAGTAATTAGAGCAAGAAATCTTACATTTAGACCTTACATGAAGGCAGTTGTTACTGAATCTGTTAACGTCTGGAAGATTAATCGATCCTGCCATTTTATATATATATATATATATATATATATATATATATATATATATATATATATATATATATATATATATATATATACTGTATATGTGATGCAGTACATGATCAAACTCTTACAAAAAAACATGTAGATACAGTATACATTCTGTAATTGCTGAAAATCAAATTATAGATTAATTCCCCTCTCTTTGTTGTTATAAGGTGCTCCATTCTCCTATGAAGTCTTTCCACTAGATGTTGTTGTGTGTCTGTGTGGATTTGTATTCATTCAGCTACAAGAGCATCAGTGAGATCAGACACTGATGATGTAAGAGTGAGGAGGTCTGGGGTTCAGTCTGTGTTCCAGTTCATCACAAAGGTGTTCAGTGGTGTTGAGTCAGAGTCAGGGTTCAGTGCAGGACACTCGAGTTCTTCACTCCAACCTTCACACACCATGTCTTCATGGAGCTCTGTGCATTTGTTCATATTGGAACAGGGTTCAAGTTGCTTAGCTCCAGTTAAGGGAAACTGCAATGGTTCAGCTCACAGAGACCTTCTATACAATTGTGTGCTTCAAACTTTGTGGTGAGGGTTCAATGAACCGCATATGGATGTACTGGTCAGGGGTGCACAAGCTTCTGCCTTCTATTACATTTCCCTTTAGAGAATTGCTATGCTGTGTCACATGTACATTGCTTTATTATCAAGATTTTTCACTCTTTCACATTCCATGAAGAGATTTTCCCCTGAATGGCCAAACCTACGTTAATTAAATATCAGCAGCTATTAGCCTTTATTAGCCTTTACTGCAAAGTCCCACGCACTGCTGACCTTATCACAGCCACACTGAGATTGATTACAGTTTAATAATATAATCCTGGTCCACTTATCTGATTGGCCAAGCAACTTTTCAAGAGTGCTTATGTTCCCCATAACCTCACTGAGGACATTTCACCATGTCCATCACTCCACTCATCTGTTTTCACCATGTAAAATTCCACATCCTGGTTAGAAACGGTCACTAAAGTAGTTTTAGTGACACCATCAGCTGTCATAACAAAGGATACCGTTCAGAAAATATGACTACTAAAATATCATCAGATGAAGATGAAAAGGAAGGAAAGCACCTTTTTGAGGATCTGATTCTGCTAGTGGAGCACAAATACATACATAACAGAACATCTGGCCATATTGTGTTTGAAATATTTCTTCTTCAATATTAATTTCTTGTTTGTAAAAGCAGTATCACAAATGTGTGTGACTGATTAAATGCATCACAGTCTGATTGAACGTTTGTGATCAAATTTCTGCCCAACATGTAATAATCTAATGTATAATAATAATAATAATAATAATAATAATAATAATAACAATAATAATATTAATAATAATAACATTATGGCCACTGACAGGTGAAGTGAATACCGCTGATTATCTCTTCATCATGGCACCTGTTAGTAAGTGATGTATATTAGGCAGTAAGTGAACATTTTGTCCTCAAATTTGATTTGTTAGAAGCAGGAAAAATGGGCAAGTGTAAGGACTTGAGCGAGTTTGACAAGAGCCAAATTGTAATGGCTAGATGACAGCAGCTCTTGTGGGGTGTTCCCAGTCTGCAATGGTCAGTATCTATCTAAAGTGGTCCAAGGACGGAACAGTGGTGAACCAGCGACAGGGTCGTGGGCAGTCAAGCCTCAGTAATGGTGGTGGCTACTGATGGCTTGCCCGTGTGGTCCGATCCAAAGGTGTCAGAATACACAGTGCATCACGGTTTGTTTCGTATGGGGCTGCATAGCTGCAGACCAGTCAGGGTGCCCATGCTGATCCCTGGAAGGGATGGTGAGTCAATGCATAATGTTATGCCTGATCGGTATATATATACCGTATATGGAAAAACATCATGAGACAGAATGAGAGAGAAAATTTAAGAGAGGAACCTTGAGAGGAACCAGAGTCAAAAAGGAAACACAACCTCATCGGTGTGATTATAAATCATTTACATTATTATATTGCCTGGAACTGTTTACTATATGGTCAAAAAGTCTGTCTTGTTGAATTTATCAACTGATCACTATCAAAATTTTAGTCATTACTGTGCACCTATAATACCATAAATCTAGTTATAGTGTGATTACGGTGAGTGCTATTAGAAATCAAAGAAATTATAATCCTGACAATCAGGTCACTGTTGTTTATATATGAAGATGTGAGTATAATTTAACAAATGAAACTCTTATAAAAGTCCTAGTTATACTAGGTTTGTTTTAACACCAGAATACAGGAAAATAATACTAAATCAAAAACACTGGACACACACACACACACACACACACACACACACACACACACACACACACACACACACACACACACACACACACACGCACACACACACACACTCACACTTCGGCCTCCTCCCCCTGTCCTTCAGCATCTGCAATGCAGCATGACTGTGGATGCTCCAAGTGTTCAAGAGGATCTTGAACTTCCCTTCATTTCTCATTTCATTCCTTTACATTCCCAACTTTTCTTCATGCATCACAGTCTAGATCTATGCAAACATTTCATTTAAAGCCTGTGCTAAATATATTCTTAGTCAAATCTTAATAATATCCCTAGTTACATTTGTAGAAAAAGAAAAAAACAACAATCATTGATTTGCCTTGGCAGTGTACTCAAGTGTACATAATGAGTATTCTATAAAACTGTTCTAATGAAATAAAAACACTTATTTACAGTATAAAGTGTTGAACAGGATTCAAATTCAACTTTGTTTAATCACACACACGATCCTACATGGTACGACACGCAGTGAAATGCTGTTTTATGACTGTCTGCGTTATAAAGTAGAGTCAAAATAGATTGTATTGCAGAAAACATGGAAACTGTTCATTAAATGTTATATACACAATAAAATTCTCAGAAACTCCTGGGATAATCTTGTGATAGACCACTATAGGGGGTACTCGCAGGAGTTTTTGTTATAACTCGTTATTATGTTGTTTGTGACTGCTTACGTGTTTTTTGTCACGTCCTTCCTATTGTTCTGTTTCCTGCCTCGTCACCTGTTTCGTCTTTGCCCTACAATTTGCCCTATATATACAGTGCACATAAAGCTGGAGGCTCAAGAGGTTAAGGCTCTGGATTGTTGATTGATGGATCAGGGTTCAGGCACTCACTGCTCCAATGGTGCTGTATCATATCTGCCCCTGTGCTCTGACCCCAACCTCCAAAGTTGGGATATGTGAAGAAAGAATTTCACTGTGATGTTTATGTGACAAAAATATAAAGAGTAGATTTGTAGTATGTAGAAACACCTCTGCAGACAGAAAAGAAATGTGTAGTTTAATGCTCTAAGGAAAATTATATCATGAATGTTTTTTTTTTAAATTTCCATATGATTTGATCGAAGCGAACCAAATTTAGACTACACACAAAGCACAATCCAATTTCTGCTGAATTCTTACGCATGAAGACAGGTTATATTTATAATGTCACTTCTTTCATGGCAGGTGGGAAGACGAGTATGCAGTCAGATTGGACCTACAGGAGAAGATTGCAGAGCTAGAAGAGGTAAAATATAAGCTCGGGTTTGACAATTGACGCTATGAATTCTTCATACAGCATGTCTTAACCACATAGTGTAATTAGTTACACCCCTGTTACAAGGACACACAAAACAAATCATTTTAAACAGATGATGTACTGTGTTTATACAGTACATATTCTGATCATTTGGACCAGGTACCCTAATCTTAGTCCAATATAGCATTATTTTCGACTCAGGTTTATTCTCAGAATATGTCATTAAATCATATTAAAGAACAAAAACAAACTGTTACTCAAGTCAATCATGTTCAGTTCAATTCAGCAAGCTTTTTAAACCATGGTATAAAGTTTCCAAGCATGCGTGTAGTATGGGTATTATTTTTTGCTTCATTTTGATAAGGTTAAATATCTAAATAGTCATTACGACTGCTTCATACAGTAGATAGATTCTTTATTGTCATTACACTAGGTACAACGAATTAAGTGTCAGTCCTTATGGTGCATAAAATGGTAAAAAAAAAAAAAAAAGGACAACAATTATACACATAAATATAAAAGAGTATAAACATTAATATAAGTGATCTGGTAAAATACTATTTAGTTGAAGTAGTAAACAGCTGAAATATTGCACTTAACATATTGCACATATGTGAATAGTTCATTCATTCATTCATTTTCTACTGCTTATCCGAACTACTCGGGTCACCGGGATCTTAGGCGTCATTGGGCATCAAGGCAGGATTCAATTCAATTCAATTCAATTCAAGTTTATTTGTATAGCGCTTTTTACAATAGACATTGTCTCAAAGCAGCTTTACAGAACATAAACATAGAGCAGATGGTAAACATAATTAATGATAAAGGAATTAACGAATAACAAAAGAAATAAGAATTAACAGAATGAAAATTCTAGATTATTATTAGATGTATATAGTTCACAATGTGTATGTATTTATTCCCCTATGAGCAAGTCTGAGGTGACTCAGGCAGCAGTGGCAAGGAAAAACTCCCTTAAATTAGTAAAGGAAGAAACCTTGAGAGGAACCAGACTCAAAGGGGAACCCATCCTCATATGGGTGACACTGGGGGTGTGATTGTAATATACAGTCAGTAAAATGTTGTATTGGTGTAAGGATCATGGACTTCGGATCTCCTTAGTATCACAGAGTCTAACTGGAGATGTCTCAGGATTCTTAGAGTCGGCCTCAGCTCAGTGGACGTCCAAAGGCTTTGTCCCACAGAGGACGTTGGGAGCTGGTACAGTGTCTGGATGCCTCGGGATAGGTACAAAGAGAGAAGCAGTGGAAAGGGATTAACATATCTGCTGTTCATAAAAATGTGCCGGTCTGATGTACTGGTGCATGATATTATGGAATGTATTATGTGTATGCCTGACTAAATAGATGAGTTTTTAATCTACATTTAAACTGGGAAAGTGTGTCTGAGCCCCGAACACTATCAGGAAGACTATTCCAAAGTTTGGGAGCTAAATACGAAAACGCTCTACCACCTTTAGTAGACTTAGATATTCTGGGAACTACCAAAAGTCCTGAGTTTTGTGATCTTGAGAGCGTGAAGGATTGTAAGGATTGTAAGGATACACCTTGGAGAGAGTGCCAACCCATCACAGGGCACACACTCTCATTCACTCACACAATCACACACTACGGACAATTTTCCAGAGATGCCAATCAACCTACCATGCATGTCTTTGGACCGGGGAGGAAACCGGAGTACCCAGAGGAAACCCCCGAGGCAAACTCCACACACATAAGGCTGAGGCGGCAATCGAACCCCCAACCCTGGAGGTGTGAGGCAAATGTGCTAACCACTAAGCCACCGTGCCCCCTATTATTATTATTATTATTATTATGTGAATAGTGTTTTATAAATTTAACTATAGCAATAAAAGTTTAAATAATATTAAGGTATTGCACATTCACTGTCTTAAGGTAGACAGTAATTATAATGAGGTATTTTGAGTCTATGAAATGTGTAGACGTGAGTGTTTGTAGTGCAAATAGTTGTTAACATTCAGTAGCCCATTTGATGAGCCCATAGCTTGTTGTGCTTATAGTGCAATTCTACTGGTACCTTAAACAGCGAACTCAGCTGGTAGACATCCAGATGCCTGATATCTAGACATTTACTGTATATTTATGGCATTTTGGCACACTACAGTCTGAGCAAATCCAGAGCAGTGTATGTTTTATCTCATATTGTACAACTGAGCATTAAGGGCCTTGTTCAGAGGCTCAGCAGTGGCAGATTGGTGGACCTGGTGTTTGGAGACTCAACCTGTAGTCCAACACCTTAACCACAAAGCTATCACACGTATACACCCGTATAGGTACCTGGTAATCTAAGTGTAACGAGGGGTCATAAGGCTGGTGATCGTTTATTCAAAACTCGAAAACAGACAGGCAGGGTCAAACACGGCAAACACAATATCAAAGGACAGGCACAAATCAGACACGAAAGGACAGGCAGGAGGTCAGGGCAGGCAGCAAACAATCAGAGAATCAAAACACAGAAACTAGGACTAAGAAACCGGAACTAAGACAGACTGGAAACGCTCAGAATGACTGCTAATGCAAATCGAGACTTCGCACTGAGGTCAAGTTCAAGTTCGTATTTATACACGCCGGCTAGTAGTCCGGAAGCGACTAATATTCTGCCGACCCTTCTTTACGTTGCCAGTCGGGAAGCGGGGGCGCTGACCGTGACATGGAGATGAAAGTCTGTTGAATGTGATCCAGTTAGTAAGAATTAAAATGGTGGGGTTTTTTTTGCACATGTCTTTCATGGTGTGCTTGTTAAAAGATTGATGCTAACCTTGCTTCTTTCTTGATGAACAAGTTTTAGTTGATTAGTTGTTGTCTAGTTACCTACCAATGTATTAAAATTAAACATCTTGAGTCTGTACTTGATAAATAAAAGGCCTGTGCATAATATTTGTGATGGTTCAAAGTGCAGATTAGATTAAAATCCCTTGCCGTGTGGAATGGGTTACACCGAGGTTAAAATCATTCTAACGTTCATGTTTCCAGGTTGTGTTTGTGAATAAAAGCACTGCGCTTAAAATGTAATTCACTTTCGATCTGTTTTTATTTGTATAGCACTTTTAACAATTCACTTTTTTACAAAGCAGCTTTAGAGGATTATAAAAATTCAGGGAATAAATGATGACATTTTAATATTAAATTTAATGAAAAGCTCAAAATAGAAGCCATCTTCATCTGGGTGACACCAGAGAGTGACCAGAGGGAAGTCGTGGCCTAATGGTTAGAGAGTTTGACTCCTAACCCTAAGGTTGTGGGTTGTGGGTTCGAGTCGGGCCGGCAATTCCACGACTGAGGTGCCCTTGAGCAAGGCACCGAATCCTTTAGCTTCCTGGTGGATCCAAGAGCAGGATCCTGTGGTCTCATTGCCGTGGCCTGGGTTCAATTCCTGAGCAGGGAGTTAAACACTAAGAGTTTAATAATTACCCTTCAGTGGCTGGATTATTCCCAAGCCTGGATAAAATGGGAAGGTTGCGACAGAACAGAAAGCCGAAAGAACAACAACTGTACTCTATATAATCATGTGCAATTGTGTAACGAGGAGCTTTTAAGCAACTGATGAAGATGAGCATCATCGTATATTAAATCTTAACAATGTATATTAATGTTACATTTATGTGTCTAGGACCTGTACATGAGTGAGATGTGTCAGGATAAGCTGGCTCTCCGAGTTAAGCAGCTGAAGGCTGAGCTCATCGTCTTCAAGGGCCTCATGAGCAATGTGAGTTAGATAGAACCAAAAAAAAAAGTTAAATATAATGTCAAATAAATACGCTGTATGTTATATATAGAATTGGTTTGTAAGCTAATTCTTTACACTTCCCATCAGAACCTCTCAGACTTGGACAGTAAGATCCAGGAGAAGGCCAGGAAGGTGGATATGGACATCTGTAGAAGGATTGACATAACTGCACGCCTGTGCGACGTCGCCCAGCAGCGGAACTGTGAGGACATGACTCAGATCTTCCAGGTAAAAACATAACACTAAATTAACATCACTCTTTAAAATTATCAGATTTTTTCAGGACACATAGTAAAACTCTGTATGATAAGCTTTAGTAAGTAGTATGTCACAGTCTACTTTATTGTAATGCTTATTAATTTTTCACCAAAATACCATTAAACAAAATCCATCAGTAAGTCATTTAAACACATGTGGTGGTGTTCCATACATCCATTTTATTCCTTTGCTTTTCTTCTGCCTCTCTTCACTTACATTACTTACATTCTCTTATAGTATATTTGCCTCAACTTAGCTCTCTCTCTCTCTCTCTCTCTCTCTCTCTCTCTCTCTCTCTCTCTCTCTCTCTCTCTCTCCCTCTCTCTTTTAAATTCAAATTTAAATTCAAGTCAAGTCAGGAAGCTTTTATTGTCATTTCAACCCTATATGGCTGATGCAGTACATGGTGAACTTTCCTCCATAAATCAACATAGAGCTACATAAATGAACATAGAGCTACATAAATCAACATAGAGCTGCATAAATCAACATAGAGCTACATAAAACAGACCGACACAGAACAACAGAGAGCTAAGGACTGGAAGTAACTTTGTCCTAACTACATAAAGTGCATTGTGTGCAACCTGGAACAAACAGTACAAGACAAAAGACATTGCAACCAGATAATACATAACACTACAGGACAAAATCTGGTTGTGAGGGCCCGATTGCTATGGTACAATTTCCCAAATGGCAGGAGGGAAAAGAGTGTATGTGAGGGGTGTGTGGGGTCGTGCACGATGCTGTTAACTTTGCAGATGCAGAGTGTGATGTAAATGTCTGTGATACAGGGAAGAGAGACTCCAATTATTTTCTCAGCTGTCCTGCACCGAAACGGTGCAGTTCCCAAACCAGACAGTGAGGCAGCTGCTCAGGATGCTCTCAATGGTCCCTCTGTAAAATGTGGTCAGGATGAGGGGAGGGAGATGGAGTAAGTAGAGATGCTGCTGAGCTTTCTTGGGGATGGACCTGGAATGAAAAAGTGAATTTCTTCACCAGATGAACAAGAAGGAATTTGATGCTCTTGACGATCTCTACAGAGGATCTGTCGATGTTCAGTGGAGAGTGGTTGCTCTGTGCTCTTCTGCAATCAACAACCATCTCTTTAGTTTTATTAGAGTTAAGTGTTCAGATAGACAGATTGTTGGCTCTACACCAGGCAGTTAGCTGTCTAACCTTCAAACTGTATGCTGACTGGTTGTGTCATTGGTGAAATTGATGATGTAATTTGAGCTGTGCATTCCTACACAGACGTGAGTCTGCAAAGTGAACAGCAGTGGGCTGAGCATACAGCTCTGAGGAGCTCCAGTGCTCAGTGTGGGGGTGCTGGAGATGCTGTTCCCCAATCCAGACTGACTGAGCTCTCCCAGTCAAGAAGTCCTGGATTTACTTGTAGAGGGAGGTGATCAGGCCCAGCAGGCTCAGCTTCTCTATCAGGTGCCGAGGAAAGATTGTGTTGAATGCTGAACAGCTGATGAACAGCTTTCAAACTTAAGCATCTTTATTTTTATAGTGGGTGAGAGCCAGATGGAGGGTCATAGCAATGGTGTCCGTAATGAGGTTTGGACAGTACACAAACTGCAGGGGGTCCAGTGAGGGTGGTAGCTGGGTCTTGATGTGCCTCAAGATGTGCGTTTCAAAGCACTCACATGATCGGTGTGAGTGCGACGGGATGATAGTCATTGAGGCAGGACACTGTAGAATTCTTTGGCACAGGGACGATGGTGGTTGTCTTGAAGCACGTAGGAACAACAGCACTGCTCAGAAATGTTGAAGATATCCGTGAGCTAGTTCTCTGCATTCCCTGAGCAGAGGAATGTTGCCAGGAATGTTGTCTGGTCCAGCAGTGAGTTAGAGTTACTACATAGAGTTCTTCTCACCTCAGACTTGGTTAGACAAAGTACCTGGACTCAGATGAGCTTTATTGGCCTGACTGTGTTAAAGAACAATGTTGCAAAAGCTTTTATTATAGGTACATACTATTATACATTCCTTTCTTTTTTAAATTACTTTTGAACCAAAAATGAAATTGAGGGGAAAAAGACACATACATACATTCACACACACACACACACACACACACACACACACACACACACACACACACACACACACACACACACACACACACACACACACATATATACATACTTACAAACATCATTCAAACTTTTCTTGAAAGTTATTCAATTACAAATGTTCACAGGATCAGAAATAATGATTATTATAGTACATCATAAATATGTGCAATATAATAGTCCTGACCAAATGGAGCTATTTGTATAAAATTAATAAAGCATAGGTTATTTTTCCTTCCATAAGATTTTTCGGATACACTTCCAGTTTGATGTTGGCCACACCCACATTTATGATGTCATATAACTGTCATTAAGTAATTTTTTTATCAGGTAGCTCTGCAGTAAGAGCTCAGAAAGAGACCTGTGAGACCTGGACACATCTTGAAAGGAACTAAGCTGGAATGACTGAAAGCTAGTCAATGTTTCAATGTTACCTGGACTGGAAATTTACTATACATTCTTCGAGTTCTTTGTTGTTCTATTGAGTGTTGCCATAGTTACCCTTTCTCACGTTAGCAGGTGGCTACGCCTCCCTCAACACTGACCCGCTGCCACTGCAAACAGGCCTCACAGACTAATAAACCCACCGGTAGTGACGACTCGGTCAGCATTTCTGTGAGTGAGGGGTGCAAGAAAAAAGAGCCGGAGCTGTGTGGCTCATCGACCAATCCGGTTAATGAGGAAATGCAGAGGATTCTCAACAAACTGTAAGTGTCTGAGAACAACTTTTCAGTCAATAGATTGATGGATTATTGGATGGATGGATGGATGGATGGATGGATAGATAGATAGATAGATAGATAGATAGATAGATAGATAGATAGATAGATAGATAGACAGACAGACAGACAGACAGACAGACAGACAGACAGACAGACAGACAGACAGACAGACTGAATGACTTTATTAATCCCCACTTGGACAACTGGTTTGCATGAGCAGCCGAACATAGCCATGCAATACAAAGGATAAAAGTTATAGATATAAAGTATATACAGTAGATACAAACATTTACACTGTACAAGACTATGCAAAATATCAACAAAAAATATATTTCTTTGCAAATACACAAATTTATGTACAAAAAATATGTACCAATATATAAACGGATGCAGGTTATTTATGAATTGTCCTTTAGGTTGTTATGGAATGAGTTTTGCTGTCTAGTTCACTAAAAATCAACGTCAAGGGTGCTTTTGCACATGGGAGCAAAAAACCTCATGTAACATTCACATTCTTCAGCTAAAATTACTCCTCAATCCAACAAGCATGTGTTTTAGAGGGTGAGAGGTGTTCTCTATAATGTCCAGCAATTTGTGCATCACTCTCTTCTCAGCAACGACCTCCAAAGGGACCAGATCCACTCCAATGACAGAACATGCTTTTTTGATGAGTTTATTTATGAATTACAAGATTCAGATTGAACAGGAAATACATCCAAAAGGAACACTAATACAGATATAGAAAATATGTATTCATTTTGCTTCCAGAACTAAACAAGTTGTTTATGAGTACAAGTTTTTTCATTTCTCGAACAAAGCAGCAAAGATTTTTATCTTGACTAATTATAGGAAATATTTTAAGACCCTTTAGATTTGGAGTTATGATTCTCAGTAGTCTAATCTGATCTATTAGTATTGATTCGAACTCTTAATGGCCTGATAATGCCTCCGTGTGTGTTTTGTAGGCATGACAATGAGTTTGAGGATGACTGTGATAGTCTGGCTTGGGAAGAAACAGAAGAAACATTACTGCTCTGGGAGGATTTCCCAGGATGCACCTTGGCTGTGGACACTAATGGGGAGGTACAGAGATTTTGATACCTCTTACTGGGTACATTTACAGTATAGCTGGATGATGTTGTGCCAAATTATTCTGAAAAATCATTATTTTCTGTTGAAATACTGTATATAAGGCATGATGCTGCCTCGATGGTATATAGTCTTAAATATTGAGCCAAACATAAAATGCATAAAATATCAATGCCTTAGGATGAGTTTATTAGGTAAACTAATTTCAGAGAATACAGTTCTGTTCGTTTTATCTTTTTTTTTTTTTTTTTTTACACAGCAGGACGAGTCCATAGAGAAGGTGATAAAGGACACAGAGTCTATGTTCAAGTTTCGTGAGAAGGAATACCAAGAAACCATAGACCAGATAGAGGTAAGTGTTTTCGGTGCCTTATGCTCTGAATTCATATGGAGAAAGTGAAAACAACATTTATATATATGTATTTTTTTTTAGTCACACCAGTTTAGAGATTTGCAAAAGAAAATTCTTTCTTGTCCTGATTTATGTCTGGCAAATGCTGTGAAAGGTGAACATGCTCTTAAAATATATCAAACACTCAGAATCTAGCAATGAAAACATCTCAACTTCTTGCAAAAATGCTTCAGATCTATCAAAGTGTGAGGAGATTTTCTGGTCACAACCTTCAAGTATTCCACAGAAATTGAATTTAGACAGCACAATTGTTCCTTTGTTGATTTGGATTTGTGCTTTGGAGCATCATTGTGACTTACTGTAATTGTAACATGAATATTGACTAGAGCTCTAAATCCAGTTAAGGCACTGGGCTTCTGATTGGAAGGCTGTGAGTTTGAATCCCATACCCACCAAGCTGCCACTGTTGGGCCCTTGAGCAAGGTCCTTAACCCTCAACTTAGATGACTGTCGCCCTGAATAAGGATAAATGCCAAATGCCTTAAACATAAGACAAGCAGCTCCATAGCATGATGTTTCCACCAGCATGTTTCACCTTGGGTGTGTGTTGTGTTCCTTGGGGTCATGCAATGTCTTATTTTTGCATCGTACAAATCTGGTAGAATTATGCCTAAAAAGTTCTCCCTTGGTCTCATCAGACCATAAAAGTTTATTACCACGCGATTTGGGCTGATTTCGTCAGGCTTGCTTTAATGTTCTGCAGTTTTTTCCTTAGGAAAGGGTTTCTGTTTCTTCCAACATTCTCACACCATGTCTTCATGGAGCTAAGTGCTTTACAGGACATAAGATTATTAATGTTAGACTTCTATTGAAATGTGTGTGTATTTATCCATAATGAACAAGTCTGAATTGACTGAGGTGACTTTGGTGAGGAAAACTCCCTTAGATGGAAGAGGAAGAAACCTATAAATATTATATTTAAATATTAATCTCCTTTCTACAGTCCTTTCAGTAGCTATGTCTTTAATCTACATTTAAACTGAAGGAGAGTGTCTGAGCACCCAACACTGTCAGAAAGGAAATTCCTAAAGTTATTGGAGCTGTGGCAATTTCACTGTGTCATTGTTTATGCTGCTGCATGTTGGTGTAGCAATATCACTAGTACATTGTCAGACCCAGCTAGAGTTGTGAAAGCATTAAGAAGGCTATCACAGTCTTAGGATCTGGTGTAGGTCTATATTTGGCTCAAGCTGTCTTATATAATTATTTATCTTATTTTCTATTGTAACATTAACCTGGAGCTAACATTTGATTCTTCTGCTTTCTTTCAACAGCTGGAGTTGGCCACAGCAAAATCAGACATGAACAGGCATCTGCATGAGTATATGGAGATGTGCAGTATGAAGAGGGGTCTGGATGTGCAGATGGAGATATGCAGGAGGCTCATGACACAGAGTGGAGACAGGTACATGGTAGCACACGGTTTTCTGCTTATGATGTAACATTTAAACAGGAAATTGTTTGAAGGTTTGTTAGGTAGCTCTGTTTTAAAGATCTTAGCTAGCATACCATATCTTTAACCAGCAGTTAAGTAATTTGTGTAACTATCTCTGATTTCTTTTCCCTTTCCTATATATATAATTTTGTTTTTACTTCTCCAGGAAATCTCCTCCCCTTCCAGTTTCTGTGACTTTGGATGACGCAGAGGAAGGAGAGAAGGAGCGAAATGCTCACCTACCATGGAGGAAGTCCTAACAGACTTTTGTGTCAGCTAAGCCCTACTTATATTACCATCTATACTTCACACCAAGGATGAGGTGGCACCTTAAAAGACTTATGATTATACAAAACACACTAGTGCCCCCCAGTGGCAAAGAGAATGACTACATGAACGATTTACTATCATAATTTACTTGAATAACACGTTAAACTAGAGCAGCGATGTCCAATCTTATCCGGAAAGGGCCGGTGTGGGTGCAGGTTTTCAGTCCAACTAAGCAGAAGCCACACCAGAGTCTACTAAAAGCCAAGAATGACTGATTAAACAGGTGGAATCAGGTGTGGCTTCTGCTTGGTTGGAATGAAAACCTGCACCCACACCGGCCCTTTGTGGATAAGATTGGACACTGCTGAATTAAAGGATGCAGCTTCCCTTTTAATTAAAAGCTACCAACAGAAGTAACACGGGGGTCATTCAACTCAAGGCTCAGAATCTTTATAGAAGAATAATTGGCCCTTTCTCAAAGCCAGAGAACAAGAAATTGGTTTAAAACTAGGTTTATAAACAACTGTGGATACAGATATGACAAACAGGGTAAGTAATTTGGGGTATTTTTTATTTGTGTGTGTGTTTCATCCTTTTCTCAGTCTTCTTGGGAAAATAAGTTACCAGTGCTGTATGTTTCTGATTTGTTGTCTATATTCTGCTATATACAGACAATTTACTCAGCTCTTGGCAATCCTGCTCATGGAGACCAAGTTCGTTAACCTGATACTAATAACATGCGCTATGTGGTTTTAGCCCAAACTAAACACTGCCTTACTAAGGGTAAGAATAAAACCCCTTTTTTTATTACTAAATTTCTATACAACAAAAGAAATTTACTAAGCCGGTGCTCGAACTAGCTCTCACAGGCTGAAGTCTGCGGAGTCACCTAAACAATTAAACTGTACATACACTGCATGCTTGTCCTTAACAAATGATCATTCTACATACTTATTAAGAGTAAATCATATAGTAATTATAATGAAATAATCCCCATTTTGACTGACAGAAACACTGTAAGTAACAGATTCTGGTGACGTGTCCAGTGAAGGTTTTCTGATCTTTCTAAAATGTAACAAGCTGAAAAACTGTCACATGGTTACTGATATTGTTGTCTACTTCTTTTTTTATTTGGGTAAAAAAAAAAAGCTTTTAATTAGCAATTAATTAGCTTGTAATTAGCTCGCTTACTTCGTCACATTAGACTCAAGCTATTAAGATTTATAGTTCAGCAGTCCGATAAAGTTATGTTCTGAAAATTAAATTTCCCTAAATTTGACCACACCGACATCCTTGTTAAATCGGAAGAAGAAAACAGACGATTTCCTATTTTGGGCCCTAAACAGACAGAGACACAAATACAGACAGAGACATTGTGTTATACCCTTACTGGGGCAGTAGAGGTGTAAGTGGTTAAAGCTCTGGGTTGTTGATTAGAAGATCTGTTGACCCCAACCTCCAAATTTGGGATATGCGAAGAAAGAATTTCACTGTGGTGTAATGTATATGTACATGTGACAAAATAAAGGCTTTTATTTATATATAACTGCAAACAGGAACACATTCTAAAGATTTCAGAGAAGATTGTGTGTTAAAAATAAGCAGTCAGGTGGATTTACATGTCTTGGAGAAAGCACACAATAGCCTTCACTCTCCCAGGCTGGTAGCTGACGTATGATTCATTTCTCACTTCAAATTTATTTGTATAGCACTTTTAACAATGGACATTGTCTCAAGGCAGCTTTACAGAACATAAGAAATATAGTACATAAAGATTAATATTAGACTTATACATTAAATGTGTTTGTATTTATCTCTAATGAACAAACCTGAGGTGACTGAGGTGACTGTGGTGAGGAAAAACTCCCTTAGATGGAAGAGGAAGAAACCTTGAGAAGAACCAGACTCAAAAGTGACCCTCACTCTCATTTGGGCGACACTGGAGGGTGTGATTATAAACTGTTATAAACACCAGAGAGTGTTATTATGAATAATGTAATGACAGTGAATGATTTTCTGTATAATCCTTACAGGTGTGATAAACCTCTGGTGTTACATTGTCCAAAATGTAATTACCATAAAGATTTGGACCAAATGGCCCTTCCTCCTTTTTGTAGGAGGTCCTAACGGTTCCCACCTTTTAGTTTAAGACTGGGTATAAAGTCTGATCACACGCTGCTTTGGGTAAAGATCTACAGTAAAAGAAGTCTATGTTATACGAGTATCTTCAATAAACTCTTTTCCCCTGAAAATCTGTCTTACTTTTCTTTCTGTATTAGAAGCTTTCTAATAGTCATTTTTATTAAATATATCTTCTTCTTCTACATCCGTCTTTTCCCCTTAGGGGTCTCCTCAGAGAATCATCTGCTTTTACCTAACTCTGCTCTCACACCGATTACCTTCATGTCCTCATTCAACACATGCATATATCTCCTCTTTGGCCTTCCTCTTGTGACCTCTTACCTGACAGCTCCAACTCCAAAATCCTTCTACCAATGTAACCATCTCCCTCCTCTGTACATGTCCAAACCATCTCAATCTATCCTCTCTGACCTTGTCCCCAAAACAGCCAACCTGAGCTGTCCCTCTGATGTGCTCATTCCTAATCCTGTCCAACCTCATCACTCCTAAAGAGAACCTAAACATCTTCATCTCTGCTACCTCCATCTCTGCCTCATGTCTTTTCCTCACTGCTACAGTCTCTACCCCATACAGCAGAGCTGCTCTCACTACTGTCTTCTACACTTCTCTTTTGATCTTCTGTCACACAACATTCCTGACATTATTATTATAATTATAAAAATAAATAGTTATAAATATCACATTCAAAACGAACTAAAGTAGAAAGCAGAAATCATCAGAGAGAATCAACAGTCAACAAACAACTAAATACAGTATACTAGGAATGAACAATAAGACTATTTAATGCATTCAATATCCAGGATATATTTTTATTTATTCCTGTATTTTGGTCCAGATTTCCAGAACACATTGTACATTTGTAGCCTTTCATTAAGTTTATGCCTCTCTGCTGAGGTCAGCATCTTTCAGTTCTGCAGATCGGCCGATTTATTATTCCGAATTAAAAAAAGAGATGTTTTGTTCTTCATTTAATCAAATGAACCAGACAGAATGAGTAAAAGGGTTAGATTTCAACAGACTAAACACTACATATGCTAACCTCTGGTAATGCTTTAGCATTCAGGTCTCCCATAAAATAAGTAGATATGTTAACAAACCCTAATTCAGGTTCATTAAATATCATGATTAGTAGAGCCAAATTGAGATGTTTGAGATACTGTAAGACAAGACTTGAAAGACATGATCAGTGAGAGTTTTTTAATGCACACGGTGTAGTAAGACCTACACAGATTAGTCTAATGTGGTGACTGTCCTAAAGCCATTAGTCAGTTTTTTCCCCAGAGATGGCAATTTCTAGCAAATACTCAAGGACGCATGGAACAATCTATTAGCCACCGATTTTCACCAAAACCTGTGAGACAATGTACTTAAATTTAACTGAAAAATATTCCCAAGTTGAATGATGAAAGTTTTTCAAAGATGGTCATAATAGATAGTAGATAAATGAAGTCAGTTGTATCGTAGCAACCGTGTGCCTGTGGAGTTTCATATCTCGTCTTCATCAGACTCCTGATGCCAAAAACAAGCTACTGTAAGAAATTACAGATTGTCTGAACCCAGATTCCACTCGAAGATACATGTCAGAAAGAGCTTATTCTCAAAAAGGCTTAAATATCATAAAGCAGTAGGTTTAGAACTCTAAAATAACCTCCAGCAGTTCAATAGTATCAAGGACTATGACTGAACAAAGAGTATACGTGACCGTGAATATATTTAAACAATAGTATCCCTGACCATTTGGGTGATAACACATGTAACAACACCAAATAAAGGTGTATGTGACCATCATTAGCATCTAAAGACATTCAGCTAGACCTTAGTATCACCCAGACATTTAGTAGATACACAGTTCATATACTTACAATGCCCTTTAAACTACACAAAGGAATAACAGTATAATCTTTGAGCAGGATTCTTCCTGCGTTCTTCTTGACTCCGATGAACCCGAAGTAGTTCATGTATATTGTCACTGCTACATTGTAGTAAACTTCTTCTGCATTAAAGTCTTTTCCCTGATCGTTTTAATATCTTACACCACATTAGTGCGACTTCCTGTCCTTCTTCTTGATGACCAGGAACTCGACGCATTACATACTGTTGAAAAGTCTCTTCATCTCTACTGCCATATTGTTTTTTTTGCCATTATTGCTGTTACACATCAACTCCAGTCACTTCTTCTCCTTATGGCTCCAGTCCATCTATACTGTGTGCACATTTATTAGGCAAGTGATAATTTTGACCATATCATCATTTTATCCGTGACCATATCATTAGATGGATGGGCCCATGGTTGGATCACTAACGGACACAGAGCTCCACTTGGATGTGGAGGTGGGATACTGGTATGGGCAGGTATTATTAAAGATGAGCTAGTTGGACCTTTTTGGGTTGAAAATGGATTTAAAATCAACTCTCAGGCCTACTGCCAATTTTTAGAAGACACTTTCTTCAAGCAGTGGTACAGGAAAAAGTGTGCATCTTTCAAGAAGACTTTAATTTTTATGCAAGACAACGCTCCATCACATGCATCAAAGTACTCCATTGTATGGCTGGCCAGTAAAGGCCTTAAAGATGAAAAACAAATGACATGGCCCACTTCTTCACCTGACTTAAACCCTGAGAACTTTTGGGCCCTTCTTATGCAAATTTACAGTGAAGGTAAACAGTAAACCTCTCTGAACTGTGTCTGGGGGGCTGTGGGTGCGGCTGCACAAAAAGTCGATTCTGACCAGATCAAGAAACTGACTGACTCCGTGAATGGAAGGCTTGTGACTGTTATGGAAAAGAAGGGTGGCTATATTGATCACTTTTTTTTTATTTTAGAAATGTTTATTTGTAAATTTTGAGTTTGTTTAATAATTCTGCACACTAATAGTTGCCTAATAATGGTGTACATATAGATATTCTCTTAAGAAAGCCAAAAATTCACTTTTACTACTTAAATGTTCAGGTTTGAGGGTTTGTAAACATTTTGGATTGACCAAGAGCTCGGTAGTTGTACAATAACAAAAGTAATCCTCAAAAATACAACTTGCCTAATAATTGTGCACACAGTTTATATAACTAAACATTTACTTTTCATTTATGGGATGTTTGCACTTGTTTAGTGTTCTGTGTACAGTTTATTGTCAATTACTCTGTGTGTTAATAAAGAATCTTGATTGGCTGTAACAGTATGTACAGCAAATATGCATAGTCAGGTATTTGCATAGTCATAGGCCTCGATAATGAAGTTGGATCTTAACAGATTTATTTGGAAATTGTTCTTTTACACATTGACATAAGACAGTTTGGGTCCTTCTCGTTCTGAGCTTGTGTACGTTTATTCATAAAGAGACTTATTAACGTAAATCTTTCAACTTGATAAAATTTAAATCATCCAATTTGCAATATGTCACTACATTTTTTTATACAGATTATTCTGTCAGCTATAAATAGCTTATGTGTTTTAGCTACACACAAATTTAACTATTTTGTGAAACATAGCTTTACATGTTTATGGGTATTAAGTAAATTTATATTGAAAGAAAATGTCATCCATAAATGAAGACAAATAAAACATTAAGTCATTCAATCAAGAATGCTGCTGTAAGAGAAGGAGGGACTGCAGTGACTCAGCATATAAATCAGTTCTGTTGTCTACGGCGTCGTCTTTTAATGCAGTGCAGCATTCTATTAGCCTGCAAGTGACTGATGAAAAAATAAGGGAGGGAGGGAGGGAAGGAAGGAAGAAAGGAAGGAAGGAAGGGAAAAAAGGAAAAGGAAGGAAGGAAGGAAGGAAGGAAGGAAGGAAGGAAGGAAGGAAGGAAGGAAGGAAGGAAGGAAGGAAGGAAGGGAAAAAAGGAATAAGGCAGGAAAGAAAGAAAAAAGAATGAAGGAGGGAAAAATTAAAAGAAAGAAAGAAAGAAAGAAAGAAAGAAAGAAAGAAAGAAAGAAAGAAAGAAAGAAAGAATTTTGTCAAAACCATTTTCACTTTAATTCACATCTAATTCACCTTTTCTGTAATTCTGCTTTAGATCATGGTCTTTTCAGGCAGTTGTTAAGTTGTTAGATATATATACACCCACTGTCCACTTTATTAGGAACACCTGTGCATTTCTGAAATTCAATGCTACAAACTTCTATGCCACAGTATCACAGATCAGACTTTTTCTTCCTTTTTTTTTTTTGGCCTGGTCATTTCCGCTGTGCGAACTTTGCCTTTGATGGAGTTTTGTGGGCGTCTCTAAATGTGATTGCGTATGTTTTGGCATTGTGTGGCGTAAATTTTAGTGCAGACTACAGAAGTGTGTGTGTGTGTGTGTGTGTGTGTGTGTGTGTGAGAGAGAGAGAGAGAGAGAGAGAGAGAGAGAGAGAGAGAGAGAGAGAGAGAGAGAGAGGGAGGGGATAATTGGAAGTCGTGATCTGTCTCTTCAGAACCCTCCTCCCGTACGGAATAGCAGACTCATATAAATTTGTTTGTCCCAAGATCCAGACCAAGAAGTGCATCAGGTTTATTGGTCATTTATTTTGTACACTTTTTTATTGTTATTCCAATCAACACACTGGTACATTTAGTACATTTAGGCTACTACGTAATAATAAATCTCTCTCTCACACACACACAAACAGTATCCTGGCATTAGGCACTTGCGGTCATTATGTAAGTATGCAATGTTTTCTATTACTTAATCATATCAGTGTTTTGTGTATGAAATGCTGCTTTGTCCTGTTTTTAAAAAAAAAACATGTTAGCAATGTGTAGCATCGATGCAGATGACAATGATTATACATGTGACAATAATACAATGACAGTACATTCATGTGAGTTTAATTTCACTATCTGTAGATATGGAGATATAGAGATTCCCTCATTGTACTGTAGGTCTTCAGGAGTGTGCAAAAATATCAGGACAACAAATATACAATCAAATCTCTTAGGCGTTAAGGTTTGATCACCTCCTGAAGTCCTAATTAAATATTGTCCATTTATTCTGGTGTATTTAAGAGCCTGAGAGTTATGGAAGTGTGATCTGAATTATTGTCACATAAATACTCATCTGCACAGGTCTGGACCAGATCAGGATATCACCACTGAACCAGGAGCCCCAGACAGAGATGAAGGACAAGAACCAGCCCCAGCTCCAAACTTTACTGGCAATCTGCGCCTCCAACAGACACAGGAACAAGTGGATGAGGTAAGCACATCAGTCAGTGTTTACTAATTTTAAGTCACATAGCCTGGATTTTTGGTACGATGAACCAGACATCCATGAATGCATCACGGATTGTATTTTGATTAGCTTAGAAGTAGACAATCTGGTGTTGTGCTGTATGAGTATGGTACACAGTCTGTACACGTCATAGTTCTCTCATTAAAACCCAAAACCTTTTCTTATCTTATACATATATGCATGCTAATGTCCACAGCATGCTGTTTCCCGGGCTCATGAGTAGTGTAAGAGGAAAAAGTGCAAGACACTTATCACAAGAGTGATGCTAGCTGTATGTGTACAGTACAGTGTACAATTTACAGTGGATTCAGAAAGTATTCAGTTTGGCCGTGCAACCAGCTCTTGGAAGTGTCTTGGTTATGCAACAATCCTGTCTCTGGGCTCTACAGATAGTTCCTCAGTGACATGCATTGTCAGCTATGAGGCCTTCTACTGAGAGGTGTGTGCCTTTCCAAATCATGTCCAATCAATTTAATTTACCACAGGTGAACTTGAATCAAGGTGTAGAAACATCTGAGGCAACTGAGCAAAATGTGTTGTTGTTGTTAAGGGTCTGAATACTTGTGATATTTCAGTTTATTTCTTTCTCACACATTTAAAGACATTTTTAGAATTCTGTTTCCACTTGGTTAATATGGGGAGCTAGGAGAAAACAATGAATCTGAACAATTGTAGTATCGGGCTGCAACATAAAACTGAAAAATGTGTAGGGGGTTTGAATACCGTCCGAATGCACTGTACAGTATGTAGAAGGAGACAGTCAGTTGCATTAAGCTTCTAAGCGACTCAGCAGCCTTCAGAAGAATTATGTATTGGATAAATCTGACAAATTGAGCTAATCTTAAATGAATCCCTCTAGGTGGTGGATATCATGCGTGCAAATGTTGATAAGGTTCTAGACAGGGACAAGAATCTGTCGGAGTTGGACGACCGGGCTGACGCACTGCACAACGGAGCTATGCTGTTTGAGAGCAGTGCTGCCAAGCTAAAGAACAAGTTCTGGTGGAAAAACCTCAAGGTTTGTGCATCCTGAGTCATCTTTTATGCTTGGCAGAAGCAAAATGTGCACTTATAACTAGGAACAGGATGCATCATTCTCTCATATCACTTTAGATACCGCATAGTGTATGTCTTTATTATTTTTTTTAGTAATAAATGTGTTGGAAAAAATAAACGTTGGATCTTTGACAGCATGAATTTCAGTATCCATTTTTAGCATACCTGTCATCTTTGTGTGCATGAAATAGTTTCATTAGCATCACTGCTGGTTCAACTGCTTCTAGATAAATTATCTTCACCTTTTCTTAGATGATGATCATCATGGGTGTTGGTGTCGTCGTCCTGATGGGCATTGCTTTCAGTGAGTAAACTCCCCTTTCCCCAAGGTAACATGTAACATGTTATAATATTACAGTGCCCTCAGAAAGTATTGGAACAGCAAAGCTAATTCTTTTGTGTAAAGTTTACACCTTTTGAAATGAAAGGTTTGAGATTTATCCTTATCCAGCTCTTATTTCTGAAATATATACACACACATATATATATATATATATATATGTGTGTGTGTGTGTGTGTGTGTGTGTGTGTGTGTGTGTGTGTGTGTGTGTGTGTGTGTGAGTTAAACAACTTAGAACTTGGCATCTTTTGGTTAAACTCACCCATTTTCAAGTGATCAAAAATATAGGAACATGTGACTGACTGGTGTTGCTGCATTTGTTGTTGAAAAAGGAGAAAAAAAGAAAGCAGCTACTGATGTACTGACATATAGTGAACAGGTTAGCCAAGGGGGAAAAAAAAACATTTGATAACAGAAATATTGTAAGAGCTATAAAAAACAGTCACAGTCAGTGGCATCACCAACAACCTCTATAGGGCAGGGGTGAAGATCTCACAATCCAGCTGGAATACAGAGACCATACCACACACACACAAAAAAACAGAACAACACACAGGAATTCAGAAAGAAATATAGAGATGATTCACTAAAACTCTGGTGCTGGAAAGGAGAAAGTGTGGAGAAAGAAAAGAACCCACATGATCCAAAACAAACTCAGGGATCAAGCACAGTGGAGGAAATGTAATTTACTTTTAAAGCATTTGGCAGACACCCTTATCCAGAGTGACTTACATTTTTATACAGCTGAGCAAATGAGGGTTAAGGGCCTTGCTCAGAGGCCCAGCAGTGGCAGTTTGGTGGACCTAGAATTTGAACTCATGACCTTTCAATCAGTAGTCCAACACCTTAAACACTAAAGTACCACATCTCAATGTCATGGCTTGGGTTTACATGGCTGCTTCTGAAGCAGACTCACTTTAATCCTTATTGATGATGTAACTCATGTTAGTAGGAATTCAGAAATCTATAGAAACAGTCTGTCTGACAATTTAGATCGAAATGTATCCAGTGTAATTGTGGAGGAACTTCATCATTCAGCAACACAATGATCCAAAACATAAAGGATTTTATCAGGGGGAAAAAGTGAAAGGTGTTAATTCAAGTCAGTCTCAGAAATTAACTCAACTGAGCAGCATTTTACCTCCTGATGAGGAAACCAAAGGAGAAACAAACTTAAAAATGCTGCAACAGTTTGGTGATATCAATGGGTCAACGGATTGATGCAGTTCTTGCAAGTGAAATATACGCAACTGAATTTTAATGTTATTCAATTTAATACTATCCTTTAACTTTTGCTCATTGGGGTGAAAATGTTCTACCACCAAAGGTCGTACCTTCTAAGTCGATTAACGTGTCTGGATGTACATATCGGGAAATTAAAGCTGAATTTCCAATCCAATATATACTGTATGTATATACACACACACATTCCAAGTCTGTCCCAATGGTTTTGAAGGAGACTGCATATAATTACTTAACAAGTAAAAATATCTCACTCCTTTTCAAATGGTATGTATTTAAAGAGGATTTCAACATAAAACTAGTATTTAATTTGTCATTATATTATGTAGTAAAATGTAGCACAGATTTTTCTTCCTCCGTCTCAGCAATTTGGCAGAAAAAAGGGTTATGCCTTTTGCTTGTGAGTAATGGTACAGACAACAAAAAGGTCAAAAGGGCATTTGGTTGAGACTAGAGGTGTTTATCAGGACTGGAATCCCACGGGATGTATAAGTGACAGAAAAGACATGTGAGCTGGAGGTTTTTACTTTCAGTGCAAGTGTCTAGAGGTCTTTTTTTTTTAATATTTTGGTCAAACCTACTATGAATTTAAATCTTAATACATACCAGGTTTATTTATGTTACTTTAAATTCGATCCTATGTTGTAATTCTGATGTAAAGAATGTGTTTATTCATAAGTAATATGCAAATGAGGCATGTATTGCAAGCTGATCGACATTACTAAATTGTCTCTAATGCGTGAATGGGTTGGCACCCAGTCTAAGGTGTCCCCTGTCTTGTGCCCCAAGTCCCCTGGGATAGACTCCAGGCTCCTGTATGACCCTGATTAGAATAAGTGCTACAGGAATGGATGGAAGGATAACAGAATCTGATCAAATCCCAGAGTGGCCCCTAATCAACATCTTCATCTTGGGCTGTTCTGGGATATGAAGAAATATATACTGATTACTAGCAATGGCATGTATTCAAATGATAGTATGATCTATTTAAGCTCAAGTTTTCACAGGACTTCTTGTGATCTTTTCTCCACAGTGTACTTCTACCACTGATCTGTATACAAGCATGTGGCAAATTCTATCAGGGGAGAAAAAATTGGTGCAATGTTCATGAAAGTTCATACGGCTGTCCATTTTTCCTAACTGATGCCTTTTATCCAAAGAGTTTCCTCTTAACAACAGACATCACTGAGTGTTATTTTGAATGTTTCATGACATGTGTGTATTATGACTGTTTATGTCTATGTTGTATGTGTCAAACAAGTGCAGTGTTGTGAAAAGAATTTCCCCTTTGGGGACAATAAAGTATAAAGTAATTAAAGTAGTAAGTATTATATTCATTATAATTCACTCAAACAAAAATTAATTACACATATAATCTTGTTCATTTGGGGATTTCAGTATCAACACAAATTCAAATATTAACTCTATGCTTGATTGGCCTTTTACACAGCAAAATCTAATTTGTTTGGATGGAATATATGGGTTAAGACACAAAGCCCTGCTGACTAACCTGGAAGTAATCAATTTGTTAAGGGACTGTGTTAGTTGTGACACTAGTGTGGTGTGTTTTCACCAAATATGGCCAAATGAATGTGTTCACCTGTCTATCACAACCATGTACTTGTTCAATGTCTCTTTCCATACACTGGTTTAAGACCTGGTTTACAGTCCATGGGGAGGTTTTTCAGATGTTTGTCATGGTCAAGGGAAAGCTTTACAGATCATGACTGCTTCAGAGTGCTCATAAACTCAGAGAGAAGGTTCAGTGTTTAACATTATGACCTGAAACACACAGCCAAGACAATACAGTAGTTGCTAAGGGCTTTGCCAGAGCTCAAGATCGAACCAAACTGAACACATCTGGAGAGATGCTCCTCATTTACGTTGAGATAGCTTGACAGATGTTCTTCAGAGAAGACTCTGTGTGGTAAGCTTACAGCATCATGGCTAAGAAGACTTAAGTCTGTAGTTGCTACCGAGGATACTACACCAAAGGGTCTGTTAAGGTTTTGTATTTAGTTTTATGAACTTACAAAAAAATAAAGAACTTTTATGAACTTAGGGTAAAGAATAAAGTACTCATGCTTATATCTGTCTTGTTCCATAATGATCAGGGAGCAGGGTTGCTAGTCTTAGTCTCTAAGTTGAGGAGCTTGGACATTCAGGAAAACCTCACAGAAGAGCCACTGGACCTCCAAACTGAGAGAAACCAGTTGACGTGTTTCAGGCACCTTACACTGATGGCCCCTGGTTGACTCTCGCTAGAGCTGCATCAGGCGCATTGTGCTGAAAGGAGACCCTGAAGGAAACCTACATTTCTAAGACTTAAACTCAATCCAAACAGGGAAAGGTAGAAGGAAATGAAAGAAAAACTATTTATATGTAAATGTTAAAGCTTGGTAAAGATTATTTTACAGCCAAACATGGCTAATCAACCTCTATAACAATGCCTGAAACAGGTTCAATCCCTAAACATCCTAGTTTTTTCACACAATAAATATCAGGGTTTGATCTGGATAGTTACTGGATAGAACTCTGTACATATAAACTCTCAAATGTCCCACAATACGCTGGCACTTACACAGCTATCACTTATGACAAGCAGTTCATTTCAAAATGTTTTAAATTAACTAATAAAATGTTGCCAACAGAATGCAACTCAGAGCAACAATAAGACTTGTGATCAAATGCTGCCATTTTTATCTCACTCTTTTTTCTATGAAGTCTTTTCACTAGTTGGTATATTGTGACTGTGTGGATTTGTGTTCATTCAGCTACAAGAGCATCAGTGAGATCAGACACTGATGATGTAAGAGTGAGGAGGTCTGGGGTTCAGTCTGTGTTCCAGTTCATCACAAAGGTGTTCAGTGGTGTTGAGTCAGAGTCAGAGCTCAGTGCAGGACACTCGAGTTCACTCCAACCTTCACACACCATGTCTTCATGGAGCTCTGTGTTTTGTGTACAGGGACATTGTCATGATGGAACAGGGTTCAAGTCTCTTAGCTCCAGTGAATGGAGATTGCAATGTTTTTTAGTCATATATTGAATGCTTTCTATTAATCTACAAATGTTTTAAAATAAAATAATTGATCTTATTAAACATAAAATTATTGCAGATAGCAGAATTTTAAAAATGCCACGAACATGTTTTATTACTTATTTAATTCAATGTATATTAAATGTGTTTGTGAAAAACGACCTTTTCATGAGAGTCATGAGACCTTTTATGATTTTAATCAACATAAATTTGTCATGTTACAAAGCTTAGGCTTGTTATTATAAGTGTCTAGAGATTCCTCTAATGCACAGAGAGGGCTTAACATAAACTACATAATAAATAAGAAATAATGATTGGATAAAAATTCAGTTTTTGTATCCAAATTAGTAAGAAATCTGAAAAAAATCTAGAATAAAGCAAATTTATTTTAGATTTAATTTCTGACACTATTAAAAGTCTAGTCTAATAAATCTAATCAAAGATCCAGCGTTCTTGTTAAAAGTAAAGTGTGAAAACTAGCTAAATAAAAAAGCCTGCAAAATGGTTGAAGAAAGCATTTTATTACAGAAAAAATATCAAATACAAGTGCTCACATTAAACAGCATCTAGTTGTTAAGAGTACAGACTGATGTAGAAATCAAACATCAAGTGAGTTACTATAGTAGAAAACAAGCCTATGCACTTGCTGTAAGCTAATACATCTAATGCTAAGCAAAATGGTTAGGATCAGTCGTTTTAGGTGGGAGAAAGTTGCTTTATATACACGTTCTACCAGGGATGTACACATCTACTGTCAAAGAACAAGGCATTCTACCCATCTACTTTAACTAAATTAACAACAGCAAATTCCACAAGCGCAAGCTGCAGACTTGAAACACACCACATGTAGGCTAGCCCACATACGCAGTTCAACAAAGTTTATGGAGAACATTTAGATTTTAGCCCAAATGTTGCCCTCTAACAAGTTCTTAATTTGTAGCCTAGGGTAGCAACTCTCGAATGTTTTACACTTCTAAATCGTTCTAAAAAAGGTACCACCTTCTCCTTTTTGGGACTCTGTTATCCGTTAAAGAACACAGACCCTTTAGTAACTTCACAACAAACAGGGCTTAAAAATTATTTAAAAAATTATAATAAATAAAAAGGGAATAGGGTGGTTAACTATTTTGTTTCCCCCAGCTTCTGTCCAGGGCTTTTGGAGAAAGGCTAAACATATGAACGGAAATGTCACAAGCATCACAGAAGGATGACATTTTTCTGAACTTTATACATCAATCAAGAGAAATTCCAATAAAAAAAGTTAATGGAAACTTTTTTTTGTTTTGGAAAACTGATATAGCAAGATTTTTTTTTTTTTTTTTTTTTAAGTATACAAACTTTTTAACAGTACAAATAGTACATAATCACAATCTTAGCTAATTGAAACAATTCATGGCTGCCTTTTTTTTTTTTTTTTGGAAAATCACAAAATTTGAGAAGAATTAGGACAGAAATTGCCGATCTGGCAAGTACAATCTGACAGGTAAAACCAGAAGATCAGCAACAAAGAACAAGACTTACATATAAATATTTGTGTTCACCTGGTTGGTCATTTAAAAAATAAAATGAAATCAAAACTTCAGTGTGTGGTCTTGTAAATTAAACTCTGAGTTTCTAATAACTACAGCTTCTGTTGTGTAAATGTCTGTTTAGTTTATAGTTGATGCCCTGAAACCTAAGCAGAAAAACTTTCACAACCATGATCACATGGACATTTAACTCCTGTCTTCTAACAGAAATAATTACCTCAATGTCTAAATGAACATAATTCTTTAAAAAAAAGAAAGAAGGAAAGAAAATGAATTGCAGTCATAAAATGAGTAAAACGAAGCAACGTTTTTAATGAAACCGTACACGTCACACAATGTGGTGAGTACGAGAAACCGAATCTCGGTTTAGCTTTTTAATATCGTCGAGCTGACATTTATGCTACGATGGTCATTTTCCACTTCATACCACATTCTATGGAAACATCAAGACTTGGAAAAAATATACATCTATAGAGAAGCTGGAGCTGTGCTACTTGGCCAGTGGACTTTAATTTGGTCAAGACCATCGTAATTTAGCTCTTTGTTTATAGATCTTGGGGAGAACGCACCCAGAAAGGATAAAACATCTGTCTGCTCCGATGGTCTTCAGTAAACATCTGGCTTGAAGATGATCATGATGTCTAAAATGGCTCTAGAGATTTGCAACAAACTCTGGGGGTCTTTTTTTTTCCTTCCCCAAATTGATACACTGATCATTGTTATTTATATATATATATATATACACACGTATATATATATACGTATATATCAAATACAAAAAATGTATACATTTTATGGCATGCACATTGATTAACTTCCAACAAAATTCAGTCCATCATTCTTAATTCCTGCTTATATATATAAATATATATGTATTCAAGTCCATAGTTTCTCAGGACACTTAAGACCTGCTGAGGATGGCAGCATAGGCTCAGGATGCAGTTATGTCTAGCTAGATATAGTCTGATGTTTTGCGGTCCGGTGAAGGGGTGTTAAACTGCATGCCATTTTTTCTAGACAAATGCTTCTATTAAAAAACAAACAAACTAAACAAATGGGGGGGTGGGGGGGAGAGACAAACAAATAAAAACCCACTCCATAGATCCTGTACCAATACTTCCCTACTTCAATACTTCAACATCATCTAGCATCAAGCCTAAATTTCAGCCCTTTCCCCTTCAAAATCCACTGATACAGACTAGACTAAAACGTAGTTCATGTTCCGGTCGATCTTGCAGTCGATATAAAAATTTAGCAGAATTACCGAATAGTCGTGAAATAGCTTATTTTTCTCACTTGATAAATTTGTATAAATAATAAAAAGGCTCAGTGTACTAAGACTAGTCATGCTAACAATGTAAATAGCATTTGAACACAGTTGAACATCTGCATTTGTTTCGATGGGGGTTAGTCTGAAGGAGGGGAACCGTAGAGTATCAAAATAAACATTTTCTTTCAAAGACATGCAAAAAGCACAAGAGCTGAGCAACAGAAGAACAACAAGAAGAAAAGATCTGCATTGTTAACCCTCAGAACAAGTCAAATTATTTGTATGAAATCTGGTAAAAACCCATTCAAAAATATGTGTGCTCTATTCTACCCAATAATTTACTTCTTTTTTTGGGATTTACCTGCTACCCTCGAGCATGAACCCTTTCTGCTGTTACTCTCGTAAACCTCCTCAACTGAGGCATCGTTTATCTCATCCTCACGAACTTGCTCTATACTGTCTGGTTTTGAAGCACCTCCAGCAGACAGAACAGGATTTTCCCCTGTCGCAGCCACATGGCACCCATCATTCTCACTGGCCTTTTGGTCTTCAGCATCTGGTTTACTGGAATTCTTGGTTGAGGCAAATGAGTTACGCGGTCGTTTGGGTGAGTGTTCGTCATTGTCCTTGATCTTTAATTCTTCAGCATCAGAAAAGGCTTCAGTCTTTTTAGGGCGACCCCTTTTACGAGGATGGACATCAACAGAGAGGACACTGTTAGTGAAAACATGCACAGCCTCTTCTGTAACCATCTTGATTTTTTTTAACGATCCTGGTGGTCGGCCTCTCTTTCGAGGGCTTCCGTTTGTCTCCTGTAGTAAATCTTTGACTTTGGTCCCAGTACCTGGAGGACGTCCCCGCTTTCTGGGAACTCTGTCCGTCACCTGCTTTGCAACCTTTACCTTTGTACCAGATCCTGGAGGTCTCCCTCTCTTTTTAGGAGTTCCATTTATTTCACCTGAAATAACATTTAGCTTTCTCCCAGAGCCTGGGGGTCTGCCCCTCTTTCGAGGGGTACCGTTCGCATCCTGTCTGACCTGTAGCTTGTTTCCGGAGCCTAGCGGCCGCCCTCTTTTCCCAGGAGTTCCTTCTGTTGGTCTTTTCACTGGAGTTGAACCAGCTGGCCGTCCCCGTTTCTTCTTAAACGAGCCTCTTGGTCTTCCCCTCCCTCGTGGTGTCTCTCCACCAAGCTCAGTGATCTTTACGCTTTTCAGGTTCCCGTCAACTCTCCCATTTTGTGAAGCTATGGATTCATATTTGCGCGGTCTACCTCGTCCCCTTTTCTCCTTCGGCATGTCTACGAGGGGATGGATGCGAGGTCTCCCGAGAGGCTTCGAGAGTTTCCGTTTCTTGCTCAACCTTAAAAGTCTCTCAGCTTCTTCCTCTGGTGTAAGAGGAATCTTTCTCGGTCTTCCAGGAATTCTTATCTTTTTTGGACGACCGCGCTTCTTGACTTTCGGTCTGATCACAGTCTCAGGGGAAAAGAAATCCACTCTTTTGGATGCCCTAGCATTGTGAGGTGCCTCTTTCACAGAGATGTTTCTTTTCTTAACTGACCCTCGTGGTCTGCCCCTGCCACGTTTGCCTGAATTGGCACTTCCATTGGCCATAGTGTTGCTAGAGTCATTCTTCTGTTCAACCTCCATCACAATATTATTTAAGCCTTACTGGGGGTCTGGGACCTTCACCCAGGCTTGCCTTCTCCGACTGCTAATTTCTAGAAAGGACAAATAAAAGAAACTTTAGTGCAAGAGTTTTTCACAACAGCAAAGCCATTAACAAATCCCATTTTTTTAGCACATTTGTTAATCAAATTTCCATTTCTTTATTAAGAACAGTATGCATGCATTCTGTTCAGATTCCTTTTTGTCTGTGCTCGCACCACTCTCAGATGCTTCAGTTGATAGTTTCTTTATAACTGTGCTTTAAGTGGCATGACACATTCCAGACCACAGCGTGATAAAAAAAAAATGAAAAAAAAAAGACACTAAAACATGCTTTCCAAGAATAATAAATATAGGATAACCACTGTGGAAAAGAAACCTCAAGTGATTAATAACACAGCAAGTGAATTCTCACTGAAGACATTTCTGAAGTGGTTTCTCTCACCTCTATACAGCAGCATGAGCATCTCTTGTATCAAATGGCTTTCATTTAACTAGTCTATAAATCCTTGTGATGCGTTGGTTATTATATTTACAGTTGCTGCAGTTTACATCAGCTCCACTGTAGGGCTTTTTCCTGCTGCACTTAACCCTGTATTATTGCATTATCTGAACTAAACCCTGCTTTTAACACCGGTTAGAGGTCATGAATCCTTACACTGAAGAAGAGATTGCACGGCTTTTGTTGTTTTAAACCACGCGATGTGAAATGGCGCAGTGATGGAAAGTTACGACTGCATGCTTAGCAACAAGAAAAGACAAGCCGTTATTTAAAGCAGCCAAACACTGCATTTATTTAATCATGCTTGTTGACTAAACTAATCTGCAAATTAAAAAAAAAGGTTAATCCAGGGTTTAGAGAAACGCAGTGCGAAATGTGAAAGATTCTGCGGAGTCAGGATTAAACGTCAACCCCGGGGCAAGTCTGAGTAGTGTGAAACCTTAAGCTATCTAACCCAGGATTCCGTTCAGCCAGAGTTTACAATCATTTAGGGAAACCATTTCAAATGCTTTTCCCCACTCTTTCTTCTAACAGACCCTCAGTAAAGTGTCTGATCTGCAGAATGAACCTACAGACATAATTCACTAAAGCAGGTATAAAGCCTGGCATTTTATATTTTGCATGTATATCATGACTGTAGTTTTATATAAATAAATCCATGATACAGAAACATGCTCATGTGATATATTTGAAGAAAAATGAAAGAGGGAAAACTAGATTGTGTTCTTTTTATACTTAATCAGGAACGATCGTTAGTGCACAAGCTTTGTGTTTACACTCAAACTTCTGTTCATTTCCCTCCTTCAAGCTTTTTTATTCTGATTCCTTCTGATGGCCTCCGTCTAGTTGCAGTAAGACAAAGTTAAGACATTGCAGTAAGACAATGTACATCAGACGCTCTCTTACTTTTCTATGAAAAAATGTCTTAAAGATCTTTTTTAATGTCGTATTTATGTTTACTATTTCTGAGATTTCTGAAAAACAGCCATTAAAGTAATTGTTCTAAGCTAAAAGCAGTAGCATGTGAAGATTGGGTTGTAGAGGTACACGTTTACTCCTCTTGCGCAGTATAAAATATTAGTCTTAGTTAGGTTTTGATGTTTAAATAATCACGCCCGTGTCCACGAAGCTCCACCCCCAGGATTTACATCAGCTGGTAGTGTCTATAAACACACAGGATGTTCATCCAAATGTATTTCTCATGTTCTACGGATCGTCTACACTATTAACACAATTAAGGATTTTGACTAAGTGCACCTTTAAAAACCACTGAACGTCACGTCACAATTCACTGACGTGCTGAATCCAAGATTTCAGCCAGTCCTTTCGTTATTTGTTTCTGTGGTTTGTTTTATAGAATATTTTGTGTACTGGTTTTAGTTGTGGATGTGAGCTCTTTGTGTTAAGTTTTTTTTTTTATTCTAGGCACCGGATACCAGAGTCACCGTGGTCGATTCACAGAAACCTTTATTATTAAAAAATAAAAATGAATTTCAAGTAAAAAAGACGGTTAACCCACATCAATGAATCTTCCTAATCAACATACTGCATTTTGTTTACTAATCATCATGCAATTGTTATATGCAACATATGACAACAGAGCAGATAAATCATATGGTCCACCTGCCATTTCCTGCCACCCAGAAGAGAAAAGCTGCAGCTTTCTGAAGAACATTCACACACCTCAAGAAGAGAACTTCCTGAAGGTTATTAGCTCCATGCAGGAGGGCTTTTTTTTTTTTTTTTGCATTAATAACTCTCACTGGTTTCTGAGTAATGAATGACACAAATATGTAAAATCCTGTCATATTATTATTATTATTAGAAATTAAAATATGTTTTAAGACTTTACAACATATTGTTATTAGAAATTAAAATATGTTTTAAGACTTTACAAGAGATGACAAATATTTATAATCAAAATTATACATACGCATATAAAATTATACTTCATATTAAATAAATAAACCTACTGTTGTTAAGGAATATTTAACTGGCCACAGTTTTATTGGACATCAAACTTTAAGGATTTCCAGTTTTAAATAATTGCATTAATATAGATATACATATATATATATATATACATATATATACATAAACACACACACACACACACATATATACATACAGATATATATATATATATATATATATATATATATATATATATATATATATATATAATTAAATCATTTTACATTCTTCAACTCCTTTTATCAGGCTATAATATGTTTTAAAAATAAATAAATTTAAAAACTATAAAATATCTGTAATTATTCAGGCACTGCATTGGAACTATGACCAATTGATCTATAATGACAAAGCTAGCAGCATTAATAATAAAACCGCGTGCAGACCCGGACATGTATAAACAACATAAACATTGTCTTCTGTTTTTCCCTTTTGTGGGTCACATTATTAAAGCTCAGGCCATGACGCCCTGTAAGGCGTGTATGTGTCCAGGACGACAGTAAAAGGCACTTAATAAAGAGCTGCACACAATAACAAGGTAAAAAGTGCTAGCTGTCTCTCATTAGCTTGGCTACATCGCGGCTAACGAATTAACACAACTTTTATTAGCAGAAAACAGGCAGCTAGTGACTGAGCAAGAACGCGGAAAGTGTTTTAAAAACAATAAAACTTACTTAATCACCCTTTAAGCCAGGGCAGAAGAGTTCTTTCGCATGCACTCAACAATAATATCGATGCAAAACAAACACCAGACACAAGAAGGCTGGCGGATGCGATTATTTGAAATCTAACGTCTTTCCGTGTCCTTTTTTGTTTTGCGTGGCTGTGCGGCTTGTAGGTGAATGGCGCCCTCTGCTGTTTTGGAGGGTCGACTAACCTGCACCTGCTGTTGAACTGATGCCTGAACACGTTCCGAGTCAAGAAGCCTTTGTTGTCATTTTAAACATATAAGGCTGGCGCAGTACGTAGTGAAATGAAACAGTTTCTCCAGGACTATGATGCTACATAAAACAACATAATACTACATAACGACACAGAGCTAAGGACTAAGTTAGCCACATCAAGTGCATTGTGTGCAACTTAGTGCATGCAGACTGAGACAAGAGACTAAACAGACAACACATACAGTACAAATACACAAAATAGCACCAACTACAATGTGTGTGTGTGTGTGTGTGTGTGTGTGTGTGTGTGTGTGTGTGTGTGTGTGTGTGTGTGTGTGTGTGTGTGTTCGGTATCAGTTTACATCTGGTTGTTGAGGAGTCTGATAGCTTGAGGGAAGAAACTGTTGCACAGTCTGGTCGTGAGGACCCGATTGCTATTCAGTACCTTTTTTTTACAGATGGCGGGAGGGTAAGGAGTGTGTGAGGAGTGTGTATAGTCATCCAATGATCTTCTCAGCTGTCCTCACTATCCACTGCAATGTCTTTGGATCCGAGGAGGTACAATTCCCAAACCAGGTAGTGATGCAGCTGGTCAGGATGTTCTCGATGGTCCCTTCATGCCATGTTCACACCTGGCATTAACATGCATCCTGTATGATCCGAATATAAGTGACCCCAAAAATTGACAGACGTGAACAGGGTCGTATCCAAACACACATACGGATGATCACACAATTAATGTTAAAATCAATGTCAGTGCTCTTCACCACTAGACTCACAGATAAAGTTGCTCTTCATTGCTTTTTTTGTCACCTCATTATTATTAATTTACAAGTTTTGTGTCGAGATCATGTGACCGAAATGTTTAAAACAACCCGTTGAGGTCAATGAGACAAAATCTCTTTTTAATTTATGCTTTAAATAAAGTGGATGGGTGTAATAAATATGTGTTGACTTTTCTCTATTGGAACAGCGAAATCTAAACCCAAATGTAAAGACCATTCGAACTGAGAGATGAGAACAGCTGTCCACTTGTGATGTTAACTCCAAGGGCAAAAAGAGCCTTATTCATGGCCACAGTTTCATGTCACCTGGACGTTGGTAGATCGGAAGCATGTAGTCTTTTCCTAATCATTTGATCATTTGCTGTGCTTCTGTAGACTTGGACTTCTGTTCAAGACTAACAAGAGTGCGACCACGTTCTCTTCTGCAGTTGTAGCTCATCCACCTTCATCTTCTTTCAAATTTGACCATTTCTAAGCACATCTCAAGGCACCTTGTTACCTTGAACAAGCTTTTACATATACAGTATACATGATATATTTAGATGTTACAGAGATGAGTTATAGAATGTACTTATTATCCTTTTTGAACTAAACTGGGATAAATACAACCAAAGATTCTAATTGATTAAAATTTATGAATAAATATTTAGGTACACACATTGCTGGTGGTTCTTCCATTTATATTACACTCATTTTATACAATTGAGGGTTTCTCAGGAGCTCAGCAGTGGCAGCTTGTTGGACCTGGGATTCAAGCTCACAACCTTCTGATTGGTAATCCCATGCCTTAACCACTTATCTACCACATTCCCACAGCCTAGTTATTTACTTCATTGAAATAGGTGCTTTCATTTGGTTAGTTGTAATCATATTTGGATTGTGTTTACCTTTTAACAATAACAGCAAACGCAAATCAATTCAGTTTTATTCAAATAGTACGTTTAAAACAATAGACACTGTCACAAAGCAGCTTTACTGAAATAACTTAATTTAAGATCATCTCAATTGTCTATAACATTATCATTTACTTTTGAGACGAAAAATATGTTTGTTCATTTCAATTTTATTTGTATAGCACTTTTTTGTAACATTTAAATTTATCACTAATAAGTGAGCCAGAGGTGACGGTGGCAAGGCGTGCGGGCGGGCGGGCGGGCGGGCGAGCGGGGGTGTTTGTTGGAACAGTAGCCAACAATTTAGTTATTCCCTTTTGTGTTTTGTTAAGTGTTGAGTTGTACTTTGAATATTTTTTTTATTTGTTTATTTTTTGGTAAATTTTGATTTTTCAATGGAAATTTTGCTTTGGCTTCTTTCACACCTGTCTGAGAATGGTGGCTCAAATAAATAAAAAGACACTTCATTGGATTTTTCCAGAGTTTTGTCATTTCTTTTGCTGCCAGTTAGCCACTGCACTGACCATCTTACCACAAATGGTGTCAGAAGTGGGATGTGAAGTCTTTGAGGAGTGACTGACAGTAGAGGGGGAAATCTCAAATTTCAAGATGGCTGCTAGAGGACATGGAGGTTCTCAAAGGATTACCCGAGCTCATCCAATACTGTTCTCCGAAGAGGAGGAGGACACTGTTGAAGTTAAAGCAGGTGATGTGGAGTTGGAAGCTGTGATAGCAGAGGAGGCTGTGACAGACTTGTTTCATATGAGGAACGTGCCATATCCTGAGACTGAACCTGTGGTGAGACCCAAGAATAATAAAGTGAGTACACCCCGAGGTGAAGCAAAAGGTATTGTGGTGGATCAAGAGTTTCTTTTGGAAGTAAGGAACTTTATGAAGCAACAACAAAGAAATGAAAAGTTATTATTTGATGAGTTGAATGGGTTAAAGTCTACCATTCTCCAGAAATCCAAGGCAGGGTGGGAATCAATTGAACAGATAAGTAAAAAAACTCACTACCCATTACCTACACCCAGATCACTTCCACAAGCACCAGGAGGAAGAGCCATGTTTTCAGAACCCCATGCAACCCTACCAGAGGATCATCTGCCAAGTATGTCTGTACCACTGGTAGCACCTTTGAGACGTTTTCATGAACCTCGAATTCCTGATTTTATGGAAGGTGAGGATGTGGAGAGCTTGTGTGTGCGGTTCGAATGCATTGCTAGAACGTGGGGATGGCAAACCCGATGAGTGGGCAGCACAAGTGGTAACTTTGTTAACAGGCAAAGCTCTGGAGGCCTATGCAGGCATGGATGAATGACGTTCCGGATCTTATGCTGACATCAATGCTGCTGTGCTGGCCAAGTACAACATGACTGAGGAGACATATCGCCTGCGTTTCAGGAGTCTGACGGTACCAACTGGAGAAAGTGTAAGAGAGACCTACAACCGCATTAAGGGCTTGTACAAGATGTGGCTGCGATCGGAAATTAAGAGCAAGGAACAGCTGGGAGAAACCATCATATTGGAACAGTATCTAAGAGTGTTGCATCCTGACGTGAGAGTATGGGTCAAAGAAAACCAACCACTAACTAGTGAGGAAGCTGCTAGGTTGGCTGAGAGATACATGGCTGCACATCGAGATCCACCATGAACCAACAAAGGTACTGTGACTGTGGGCAGGGGTAAAGTTGAGGAACCTGTTGATAAGACAATGGGAGTGTTTGGGAAACATTCTAATGCAACTTTGATTTGTTTTTATTGTCAGCAACCTGGACATAAGGCTTCCCTTTGTCCCCTAAAAAAACCCAAAGTGACTAATATGTGTTATGTTCCCAGGAATGAGTGCTTTGCTGAATCAAAATCTACCGAGAAACATAGCCACCTTCTAATGGTAATTGTAAATGGTCAGCCTGCCCAGGCTTTGGTTGATACAGGTAGTACACAAACTTTGGTGAAATCTGACTTGCTAAACTGTGAAATGTTGAACTATAGTGATACTGTATGCTTGGGATGAACAAACTTATCCGACTGCTGAACTCTCTGTTATTGTAGAAGAACAAGCATACTTGTTAAGGGTGGGGGTAGTTGAGAAATTACCATTTGTTGTGGTGTTAGGGGAAGATTTTCCTTGTTTAACTGATTTGGTGTCTTCCAAAATGTGTGCAGTAGTTACAAGGTCCCAGGCTAAAGGCTTGCAACCTCTTCCCAGTGCGGAAGCTGAATTATTTTCTAATGTGGGGAAGGAGAGAAAAAGTAAAAGACCGAGACGACAGGAAAAACATAGGGGGAAGGATAAGGTACAAGAGAGGTTAGCAAATTTTCCTGACTCTGGGTCTGAGTTGGTTAATTCCCGTTGGCAGGTTCCTGATCATTTTAGGGGGTTACAAAAAGGAGATGTTGCATTACAACCCTTGTTTGCAAAAGTGTGTGAAGTAGATGGTAAGCCAGTTGGGGTACCAAAGTTTGGGGGGACCAGTACATTTTAAAGAACAACCTTTTTGTACCTGGCTGACATAGAGAGTCCTAGATTAGTGGTACCCAAAGCATTGCATCAAATAATTTTACATTTGGGGCCCCTGACCATCCCTTGGTCAGGACACTTAGGCCAACAGAAAACGTATGAGCGTGTCAGTCTACGTTTTTTTTGGCCAAAAATGTACCATGATGTGCAAGAATACTGTAAAACTTGTTCTGAATGTCAAATGGTAGCACCTGTTCGAAAAGCTGATAGAAGTTATCTGCAACCTTTGCCCGTTATTGGAACTCCATTTGATCGTATAGGTATGGATATAATAGGTCCTTTGGTAAAGAGTAGTTCGGGTCACCGATTTGCATTGGTGATGTGTGACTATGCTACCCGATATCCAGAGGTCTACCCCTTGCGTTCAGTCCAAGTTAAACACATTGTGAGATGTTTGGTTGACTTGATTTCACGGGTTGGAGTTCCATCCGAAATTATCACGGATCAGGGGACAAATTTTATGGCTAAAGTGATGAAGCTGTTGTATAAACATCTAGGCATTAAGGGAATCAGAACTACACCATTTCACCCTCAAACAGATGGTCTTGTAGAACACTTTAATGCTACGTTGAAAAACATGCTGAAGAAATTTGTTGATGAGTCTGGGGGAGATTGGGATAAATGGATTCCGTTTCTTCTTTTTGCCTATAGAGAGGTCCCTCAGTGTTCAACCGGTTTCTCACCTTTTGAACTTTTGTTTGGCAGGCAAGTCCGTGGCCCCCTGGACATGCTCAAGGAAGGGTGGATAGCAGAGGAACCAGCCCAGTGCAGTATTGCTTCATATATTTTACAGATGCGGGACAAGTTGGATAACTTTAGGACTCTGGCTAAAGAAAACCTAGCTGCTGCCCAGCAAAGACAAAAGGTCTGGTACGACACACATGC
Source organism: Tachysurus fulvidraco (assembly GCF_022655615.1). Lineage (NCBI taxonomy): Eukaryota > Metazoa > Chordata > Actinopteri > Siluriformes > Bagridae > Tachysurus > Tachysurus fulvidraco. The sequence continues at coordinate 11,550,568 of NC_062524.1, read as the reverse complement.
CAGGGAAAGGGATTTCAAACCAGGACAGAAAGTTCTATTACTATTACCATCAGGTACCAGCAAGTTGTTGGCCAAATGGCAGGGTCCATATGTTGTAACCAGAAAACTGGGTCCAGTAACCTATGAGATTTTGTGTCCAGAAAGAAAACAGCCTAAACAGGCTCTACGTGTTAATCTTCTGAGAGAAGAATGTGTCTGATCTCCAAGGTCTCAAGAAGGTTAAAGACCAAGTGATGATGGTGAGAGCTGTAATGGAGGAAGAGGATGAACCCGATATGGATCCAGTTCGGTCAATACAAGATGCCCCAGAATGTTGTTCACATTTGAATAACCAACAACAGCAGCTAGCTGAGGTACTTTTCCCTCTCTGTTCCAGGAAAGGCCGGGTCGGACTGAGATTCTCACACACAATATCATCCTGAAGGACACTACCCCTATACGACAGAAATCCTATCGAGTCCCGGAGAAGATGGTAGAACAGTTAAAGACTGAGATCAAGACCATGTTGGAAATGGGGATTATAGAACCATCGAAAAGTGAGTGGTCAAGCCCCATACTACTGGTCCCTAAAAAGGACGGAGGAATTAGGTTTTGCACTGACTTCAGAAAACTAAATAGTGTATCATGTTTTGATTCCTATCCGATGCCTCGTATTGACGAGTTGATAGAGAGACTGGGCAAGGCATCCTTTATGACTACATTAGATCTGTGTAAAGGTTATTGGCAGGTGCCCCTTAGTCCCTCGTGCAAGCCCTACACTGCCTTTCGATCTCCCTCAGGGCTATACCAGTATACGGTTATGCCATTTGGATTACATGGAGCACCGGCCACTTTTCAAAGATTCAAAGAGTCCTGATTGATTCCTGTCTAGAAGACTGTGTCTTTTATGTCTCCTGGACCTTTCAGCACCTTGATAAAATTAATCAGTTCTCTGCAGCAAATCCTGTCTCGAGCCCTGCAGGTATCACTGTTCGCTTTATTTCAGTAACAATATATTAATAACGTTGAAAGTCATCTGTCAGGAACTGCTTTTAATTCTATGATTATTTTGCTTTCATTTCTTAATCTATTTTGATTTAATATCAGAGAGGCAAAATTTCATTATGTTCATATGCATTTCATTATCTTTAATTGAACCAACAATATAATTCTCTGCTGTGATCATGTTAGTGCTAGGATTGCGGTCTGTTTGTACAGTAAAATGCAATAAACATGGACATGAAATTTCCCAAACAAAAGTCTAATGTATTTGTTTGCTACCGGAGCATATCTACATTCAGATTCAGTCACAGTTTTGGATGGCCAGAAGTTTCCAATGGTTATGTTCTTCCTTCTGTCTACCATCTTTCTTTGGTTAATTATACAGGTACAGGTGATGATGTCAAGTCAATTCAAGTCAAGTCAAGTCACTTTTATTGTCACATCACCACAGCACATGTGCCTTGGTGAGTGAAATTCTTGGGAGCATACCCCAGAAATTGCAGAAACATACAGGTGAAATTAACAGAAGAAAATGTGCAATATGCTCATACATATAATCGGTACACACAGTGTACTCTTAGACATACTTACAGTAGCACTACATATTATATGCAATATGTAACTATATATACATATTAAAAATAAAATAAAAGGTGCAACAGATTGATGTCTGTAGTTTTGAGATTTTCCTAATGGCCTAATGGTTAGAGAGTCTGACTCGTAATCCTAAGGTTGTGGGTTCGAGTCTCGGGCCGGCCACGACTGAGGTGCCCTTGAGCAAGGCACCGAACCCCCCAACTGCTCCCCGGGCGCCGCAGCATAAATGGCTGCCTACTGCTCCGGATGTGTGTTCACGGTGTGTGTGTTCACTGCAGTGTGTGTACACTTTGGATGAAAGGCAGAGAACAAATTCTGAGTATGGTTCACCATACTTAGCCGTATGTCACGTCACTTTCAACTTTTTTTTTTTATATTCAGTTTTGCTGGCTATATAAGTTTACTTGTCTTGTTCAGAAGTTCAGCTATATTGAATGTTTTTTTACATTGAATCAACTTTTTTAACTGTAGAAATTTGACTGTTTTTTTATGTTTTGTTAGTGTTTATATTTTTGTTTTCATTTTGAAGTTTTCGTTCTATACTGTATACACTAGGAAATCTCCATGGAGTTGACCTAATCCTCATCAGTTTTACTTGCAGCCTTACGTTTTAAGTGCAGACTTCATGAATTTGCTTTTTAAAACTCTACATGCATTTATTTCTCTGCTTTCACGAGGTGCTGAACATTCCAAACATTACTGATTTTCAGCCTTGGCCTTTGACACTGTGGACTTGAGTGCTGTTTCTTTATGGAGGATGCTGAAATGCTGCTGTTAAACAAAGTTTTATATGATACCACATTAGCTCATTTGCTTGGAAAAGCTGAATAAGTCACTCCAAAATCATTCCCTTTCTTGAATCACAAATCTGGTAGCAAATGATGGTGTCTTGGTCAGTCAAAATTTACTGCACTCAAGAACATAAAAATGTACACTGTATAGCACAGGATTTATGAAACAATGATCATTACACACTTTATAAGCTCCACTGTTCTTTGAAGACTTTCCATGTTGGAGTGTAACTGTGCGGATTTGTGTTCATTCAGCTACAAGAGCATCAGTGAGATCAGACACTGATGATGTAAGAGTGAGGAGGTCTGGGGTTCAGTCAGTGTTCCAGTTCATCACAAAGGTGTTCAGTGATGTTGAGTCAGAGTCAGGGCTCAGTGCAGGACACTCGAGTTCTTCACTCCAACCTTCACACACCATGTCTTCATGGAGCTCTGTGATTTGGGTACAGGGGCGTAGTCAAAATGGAACAGGGTTCGAGTCTCTTAGCTCCAGTGAAGGGTAAATATAATGTTACAGCATACAGAGACATTCTATACAAATGTCTGCTTCAATTTTGTTGCATAAACGCATAAAAAAAAGCATTTGGTTATATATTGTACCTGTAAGTCTTTTATTCTGTTCTCCATAATTCACAAATATCACAAAGCAGAGGCAGATAGATATAAGTGATAGGTTAATTGGATATCCACATCAGAATTCAGAAATTAGACAGGGGTCAAAAACTCAGAGCAAGAATGGGAAATCCAAAATCAGAAACAAAAATCAGGTGCCAAAATCAAAGTAGAAATAGTAAGTGTAGGTGGAGATCTGACATATACAGGAGATACAAAATACTAAATTAGAATTTAACAGGTTTAACAAGAGGTGTTATATGGGTGTCATAAAATGTCATAAAATTGTCCTGGCTCTTGGATCTTTGCTGAATAAAAATTTGTCAGTCAAACATTTGTTGTAGAGTATATCATAGATGAGGTTTATATACAAGTTCATGACATGCAGAGAACAATATATTTATTGCATAAAAATTTAAAAACATACCACATTACATGCCCAAGTGCTGACATTAGTGATTTTTATTTTGTATTAACCTGTGTGGATTTCTCATTTTCTATGTATTGTATGTTTGTAATAACATTCATGTAGTTAGCATTATTTCTATATTTAATTCATTGTAGATACATATACATCATGCACTGGTACATCATAGTTAAACTGTGTCAGGAACTGGTAGTGGAGACAGATGCAATTACAGATTGGGGACAACAGCAAAAGCTTGAAAATGAGACACTGAAAACTGGAAGTTGAATAGTAATATAACTAGTGAGACTAGTGAGAGGAAATTGGTCTTGTGATGGCCTGGGACTGATGGGTAAGTGTAATTCCAATATGATTGGGTACAATAGTGTTACTAGATAGTCTAATGTAAGCTGTCCAGGTAGGCTGTAGTAATCAACTAATGCATCCCATGGCACTAATGATCACAAAATGATCAGTTCTTCAGGCCGGATGCTGGTCCAGGGGATATGTGTAGGGGTCATGTACCTGGACTGGCTTCTGATTGGATACTCTGAATGATGAGATCACAAAAGCCAGCCAACAGGAACTGTCCCCACCATCAGCAAGATCTACCATGCCTTAGTTTGTAACAGTGTTCAACACAGATACAAACTTATTCAGTATTTCCTTTATGGTTCTCTTGGAAATATTGGTAAAGCATGTAAAGGAAAAAGAAATAGAGTGATGAACATGACTGAACGTATACTCTATATTCCCAAGGACCTCACCTGTGACCTTGCAGGGACACCACAGGTTAAGGGTCTCAGGGACACAGAGTCATACTCAAAGGCATAAACTTTTCAAGCTGGTGAGATATTTCTCTCTGTATTCCTTTGAAATTATGTACAGAATCCTGGATCTTAAGTGAACATTAAAAAAGGAAAAAGACAGCATCTTATTGTATAAAAAAAAATAATATTGTATGTACAAATAAAAACGTTAGTCATGTGCACGTTGTGTTTTGTCCTGCTAAACAACACTACTGCAGGTAGTGTCACATGGTGTTTTTTTTAATGCTTAGCACCTTCATTTAGTCAGGCTGAATGTCAGGAACATCTGAATTACAATTGGGACTAAAACGCACCCTGATATAGATTCATTAATTAATCAATGAATTTATTAATATAAAATCTACAAGCTCAAAATAAAAAATCAAGTAAAATGCAAAGATAACAGAAAACCACTATGTGGACACTATGTGGAAGGTATTTTTCTTTCTCCAAAGAGAGAATGTAAATGTTCCTAAATGTAAAACTTTATTAATTAATCAAAATACGGTACATAAAATCAAGCTCACAGTAACAGTAGTGGTTGCCCAGTGGTACCTCATGTTGGATGTTCAAAACCCAATGCTGCCACTGTTGGTCCTCTATCCCTGTCTGTTGCAGGGTTGTTGAATCATAGCTGAGCCAGTAGACACTGAGCTCTCTGAAGAATTAAGTGGAAAAACTCCAGAAAATGAATGTGCTCTCCAGTAAACGCTGCACTCTTAACCAAACATTTTGCAAAATCTGTGTCACAGCGCCTAATTCCGTGGCTTCCACTGCTTTGGGACCATCAAACATGGCCAAGACTTGTTTACATTCACCTGTTCCTAATTACTGTATGTATTGATACTCACCTTACTTTAGCACTGTGTTCACCAGAAGATAAATGCTCTTTGTTTTTCATCTGTAACATTACTGAGGCATTTATTTGTTGCTAGGATTTCCTGGTTTTTGATCTTTGCCTGTTTATGTCTGATTTCCCTCTTTTCGCTTGTGTTTTTTTTTTTTGGACATCAGTTTTGCTGCAGTTACATTTGTATCTGTTCAGTTTGCTTAGTCTCTGTCTCTGCACTTGCATCCAATGCTGAGACTTTGTGTTGTGACAAAATACCTCACTACACACTGATTCAACAGGTGACTCTGCCTGGCATTGGGCCATTGCCACCCACAGGTGACAGCTAGCTGGTGAGCACTAATGCCATCTGATTGACCTGGAGTCGAGAATGGAGAACGTCTCTCAATCTGTTACTGCTATGACTCTGTGATATGCATCCAGATCGCCAACCATGCCATTGCCAGATGCCACGTAATCCTTCCCAAATTAGAGGTGTTTTATTACAATGACCTCTCTACCTTGCTAGCCCTGAATTGTCAGGTTTGTGGCTCTCCCCACTGTCATAGCACTGGATTGGGCAAAGGATTGGAGACAGCAAGAAAGTGGGCAAATGTATGACTGATTATGCTGCATGCAGAGATAAACAGCTCATCCTGGACTTGCTCATTGACGTAACCATCCATCTAGACCAGCTACTATGGAACAGACTAGCTCAGTGTTCATTGAACCTTTTGCCTGATACCACCAGTGGCAGCAAACTCATGGAGTTGGCTCACAGATACAGCACTCAGACCAGTCTTCTTTCCTTGCAGTGTGACCTTTAGTCATTTAGACTGCTTAGCACCTCACAAACCATCCAGGCCATTGATTGGGACCCATTGGAGAGGTTAATATTACCCAGAAACACATCCTCTGCTCCTCAGGTTTGGCATGCTTCACCAGGAGCATATCATGCTGATGGTCACCCTTTCTGAAAATCATCTCATAATCTTAGGCCTCCCATGGCAAAACCCACTGCTGACAAGTTTAGTAGCTTGTTTGCTGGTCTTCCTCCTCACTCCACCAGTACATCCAATGTCCCAAGTTTACTCTAGTCCCCACCTCGGTGAAAAGCCCAGAGCCTAGTAACCAACCCTGTGTCCTGTCTGGGTATCACAACCTGAAGGAGCTCAGTAAAGCCCCCCTCACTTAGACTATGACTATGCCATTGAGCTACTAGGGGCCATGTCACTTGTCAGTGCCAGAGAAACAGGCTGTTGGAGGAAAAGAGACGAGTGGAAGATAGCATTCAACACCTCAGTGTTCTAGTATCTTGTCAATGATGTGCTAAGAGACATGTTGGGAAAATTCATTGTGAAATCAATGATATCTTTGTATACTCCCCAAACTGTGAACTAAATGGTCAACATGTCTGCCTTCTGTCCTGTCTGCCTTCTGTCCTGTCTCCATTCTGTCCTGTCTCCCTTCTGTCCTGTCTCCTCAACCACTAGTTGTATGTCAAGTGGAAAGAAGTGCAAGTTCCTTCAGAGAAACATTCTTGGGCACCTCATTTCCCAGATGGGGTAGCTAGGACCAGACCAAGGTGTAAGCCATGGTGGACTGGCCCACTCCATGGACAGTAAATGAGTTGTAGCTTTTTCTGGGGTTTCTTTTTTACGTGCTTCATCCTTCCACTCAATGGTCAGTTTGAAGTAACCTTAAACACCTAATGTTGAATTCAGAATCAGATCATACCATGACATGACTGAAAGAAGTATTGACCACAGCTCCTGTTTGACCATGCATTGTTTTGGTTTGCAGCTTGGACATTTGCTTATCAGTTTATATTCATTCTTTGTCATTTGTTTAATTTTGTGACTTTTTTGTTGTTTGCACTTTTTTGATTTATTGTCTTAAAATATTACAATATAACAAATAAAGTGCATTACTTAATTAGCTGGTGGTTTATATTTTGTATTTCATATATAAGTACTAATTAATGTATTAGTGCATGAACATTACTAAACAATTTGTAAATGCTCTTGCCACAAGAAATCTAGAAAAAGCAAAGCATGGAGTTGTACTCATACTCATTCATACTTGACTAAGAGTTCAGAGACATTACATTTCCCTTCTAAGCTTTTAAAAGCTTCGGAAAGTGGTCTCTATTTTCCCTCATGCTCCATTTAAGAAGTTGCGACTTGTTATTCACCACCGTCAACTTGTTAAAATACCAATACCAATTTCACCTTGGAATTGAATCAGTTCTTTTCTCCCTTTCAGTGAGATGTCAAATGAACAGCTCACTATTCCCCTCCTACTTAATTATTTTATGATAATATTGGCTTGATTAACATAACACTTTCATGGAGAGGTCAATTGTCCCAAGGTGAGAAATGACGTAAATACAACTTGGAATTTAGCACTTACAAGGCACCGTTTCACAGCATCAGTCATCATGAGGCTATGATTAGTTGGGATGGTGACACCGCAGGAAAAGATAGAAGGATGTACAGTTAAATCCAGGCTGATTATGATGTAAAACCATACAACCAACTACCTCAACCCGTAGTGCACAAGAGCCAGTCCTACAAACCTGCGATAATCCAGCAGGACTTACAGCCTAACACAGTACACCTTGATCATCATCAAATCGCAATCTCTCTAGCATGAGTCTCAAGGTTGAGTCAGTAATGTTTTGGGCAACCAAGCTAAAAAGAGTTTGTTTATAGACATATTATATAATTATTATATAATCTTTCAGCCAAACGTAGATATATAGGTTCTTTTCTGTTTTAATGTTTGCTGCTTTTAATGAAGTTATTTTTTTCATTCAAATGAGTCATTCACATTAAGTTGCTTGCTGAGGCAGCTGCTGATTTATATCAACACACATCCAGGATATTTAAATAAGGTGAAATACAGTATAAAATAAATTACATAATAAATCCAGTCGAGTCCAATGTTTTTAGTATTTTTTTTTACCATCTACTACAATTACAATCTTATTTATTCTTACTCAATGGAGAACAACATACTGGAATTCTAGCCATATAAATAGAGCAGGAGAAGCTTAAGGATTTAAAAGAACTGTAAGTGGGCTTCCATTTAGAAGGCTGTAATGTAATAGTACTGTACATGCTGTGTCATGGATATCTCAAGATACCATTTGATACCTACTGTAAAGATTAGTTCAGGTTAATTGAATTCAATATGTATAGCACTTTTAATAATGGACTTTGACATAAAGCAGCTTAACAGAAATATAGAATTAAATTTATACCTAATGGGTAAGCCACAGTTGGAAGAAGCAAGGAAACACTCTGTGAGAATATATGTAGAAGAACCCTTAAGAGGAACCAGACTCAAAAGTGATCCAATATTCATTTAGGTGACACTAGATAAACTGATTATAATTGTAACCAGTAACATGAAGACTATTTTATTGAAGTTAACAACACTTCACTGATGGAGGCTTGCAATAATAGGCAGTCTTAAGCCATTTTCATGGTTTCTATGTGGTACTTTGCTTAATAATCCCATTTAGGCTGTGCATGTGGGGCCATAATCAGTTTCCGAGATGTTTGTGTTGACATTTCAACATAAAGAAAACATTGCTGTCATCCATATCTGCTGTTTGGCATAGCACATAGCCATGCGGCATAGTATATTTACCATAGCCAGCCATACACAGAAACTCAGCATGACCACCAACTGTAAATTTATGGACTCTTGCTTTAAAGCTACATCATACTACACATACATTGGAATGTCTACCTATGAAACAGGAAAAGTACTTGAACAGTGTTGATGCGCCCTATGACAAAAAGTATGAGGACCCATATGTGTTTTGTCCTTGCCAGATAGTCTCCCCTTTGGTGATATGATACACTTGACTATTCTAGGAAGGCTTTGGGGAAGACCTTTGGACATTTACCTACTGTAAAACACTGTTGTATAACAGTGCCAAAATGAAGGACATGAATAGAAATTCTATAGTTTTGCAAGAGAAAATATACAAGTCATGATGTGTCCTGTGTTTGATGGGCAGATGACAGAAATTCCACATGATCAACAATGCCAGACATTCATGACTTGTATATGACATTGATGACTTGCACAGTCATCAAAGCCTAAAATGCCAACAGCAGAGTTGTTGTTTGTGTCCTTGAGACATTGCCTTCAGGACACAATAACTGTTCAGTAGTCACTGTCCAGCGGGCAAGGTTTTGTTTATGATCCCATCACATCTTGTTGGGGCACTGTATACATAGTAAAAGAGGTTCACAGAGATGCCTACCAGTAGAATGAACATAGTATTCCCTAATTACAAATAGCACAAGGCAGGTGAGCCCCATGCTGGCTTTACTATTCCCACAGCTTCACCCTCCTAAATGCCAACCGATCCATATGATGCAAAAAAAATCAAGATAGCAGTGAGTTGCCTGACATCTTGGCCAATAAGTACAGGAGTGCGGTATCAGTGACTCACCAAGCCGTCATCACTTGGGCACTGTCTATCTGAGTCATCATTTAAATTGTCCAGTCTGTGTTCACCTTTGGAGTTTGGGATTAATGTGATATGTTAGTTGCTATAAAAGCAAGTTATTAACTGGATACAGACACTATAGTAAAACTATTGAAAGTATCGTATTTGACAAGAAACAAAGCTTTTGGAAAACTGCCTTCATTATTTATTTTTTTCTTTTTTCAATTATTACAATGAATTAAGGAATGAACAAGGAATTCAGCCATCATTACAGCCTGCTTGTTGGTGGATAACCAGTGAATCTGTGAGAAAGCGAGAAAGTGAACTGAATCACACCCACTGTCCCAGCAAAATACTATGGTCTAATCATCTAGTTGAAAATAATATAATTTTCTAAAAAGTATACATACCCTTGTTGTTTTTTATAGTATATTTGTCATGTCCTTTATGTGTGCTTTTTGTGCTAAATGGGTTTGTTTAAGGAATTGGAATTGTTTCAGCCAGAACTTTTCAAAGTATTGAGCACCCAGAATTAATATTATTATGAATGGGCAAGCTGAGAATGCAGATCACATGGGTCCTCCTATATCAACTACCATATGATACTCCTTCTAAAGGCTTATTCCATTTAATGAAAACGAGATCCAGGATATTGCTGAGAAGCCACTAATGGACTCCTGGCAACGGTTGCTTGTTGGTCATTGTCTTGTGAATGTGTGAGACAAAAGTAGGGTAGCATGTTGGGAAAAGAACTGTGAGAACTGTGGGATAAAGAAGCAGCCCTTAAATTCAAGAATTTCTGGGCTTAATGAAACACACACTGCTGTCTGTCCCACCAGAGTCAGAAATGTTGCTGTAGCAGTGCATGAGTTAAGCAAATTGAAATTGAAAATGTAAACGTACATATAGCATTTGTTGAACCCACTGATTGGTGAATGTAATAACATTGATTATCATTTTACAATGGCACCTTTCAATGGGTGGGATATATTAGACAGCAAGTGAACAATAAGCTCATAAAGTTGTTCTGTTGGAAGCAAGAAAATTGGGCAAGATCTGAGCAACTTGTGGAGTGTCCCCAGTATACAGTGGTTAGTACCTACCAAATGGCTGCTGGGTCATGGGAAATCCAAGGACTCGTTGATGTTTCTGGGAACCCACAGCTAATATGTCTGTCACACAGAAGAGTTACTGTACTATACCAACAAATGCTAAAAGGTTAATGCTAGCTATGATAGAAAGGTGTCAGAACATATCAGAACTGGGCCATGGAACCATGGAAGAAGGTGACCTGATGTGCTCAATCACATTTTTTATTATATCATGTAGAAAGCCTTGTGTTTGCACCACTTACCTGAGGGAAGAAGGCAAGTCAGCAGATGCACTGTGAATCTCTGGTCAAAATTCTGCAAGGAAACCTAGGGTCCTGCCATTCATGTGTACAGTGGAAATAAGAATCACCCCTTCAAAATAATCACATTTTGTTGCTTTGCAGCCTGAAATGAAGAAGGACACAACTTTTGTTTTATCCAGCTGTATTTACTCAGTGCAACTTATAACACGCTAGTGAAAGATATAATACTGTAGCAACAGGTCAGAAGAAAATATAAAAAATTAAAAACAGAATTACTGAGTTGAATAAAGGATTCTTTATCAGTATTGTGTCGAACCACCTTTTGCTTTAATTACAGCCCAAAGATCCAGAGAACAAAGATCCTTGCTTTGTTATGAGCCTTTGGCCAGTCAAATAATGCTTGTATGGGGACATGTTTGAACAGCAGTTTGTAAAAAAGAGGGCAAAGCCAGGAAACAGGATCATTAAGGATTTACACCTGTGTGGTATTGTTCTAATGTGCATTTTGTATTGCGTTGAGTGGAAGAGAGAGTAAAGTGTGCAGACACTAGCTCCAAAGGAGAGAGCTACAGTACAAAGCACAGAGCTGTAAAGTAATCGTAGTAGTAATGGCCAATAAAGAGCGCTTATGAGTTGTCCTTAGCCTTTCTCCAATTTCCTTATTTCTCTTCTGAGCCCAGGAGAAGTGTAACAGACATCCATCGGTTAAATGAATTAAACCCTACCCTGGGTCCAGATTAAAAACAATTCTATAAGTTCGATGAGACTTATAGTTCATCCATTGTTGCAGTACAGTTTATTAGATAGAGCGCACCTAGACGACTCTTCATTTTGTATGTGTGTGCGTGTGTGTGTGTGTGTGTGTGTGTGTGTGTGTGTGTGTGTATGTGTGTGCTTGTGTGTGTGTGTGGATTGTTGATGGATTTTAAGAAATAGGATGCAAGTTCTTTTCTTTGAACAGAAATAATATGATTTGCTGTGCTATAGATGTTAAAAAACAGACTTGATTATAATACTTACTTTTTGTCTGATGCTTAGTCCCTGTAATCTGATATGATCCCGTTTACCTGGAAGTAAACAGAAAAATAGTTAGTAGTACATTTGGCAAGCTGAGTAAACTTGAGACACTTGCTTTCTACTTTGCTGACATTCTTATTGATGCTTTTGATTTCTTAATCTTAATCAACAGTTGTCATTATGGCTTGGACAATTTAATAATTATCAAATTATAAAGTCTGATTTTGTCTTGTGCCATGTGCTTATGTTTGTTTTCATGTGTGTTTTCACCTCTGCACACCTGATCCTTATGTGATACTAATTACCTCCCCTACTTATACCTGTATACTTACCTGTTGTATTGCGTGTGTTTTTTGCTGATTCTTGGTTGTTATGCGTTGTTTGTTACCATAGTGTTCTCAGCTTTATGTTTTTTGTTTGTTTGTTTGTTTTTGTATCTAGTTTTGTATTTTAGTTGCTTGGTTTTTCCCTAGTATTTTCCTGTGTCTTTTGTTTTTGTGATTTTATTAATAAAACCACTGTCTGTCTTCTATCCCCGCATTTGGTTCTAGATTCTATTGTTTTCTGTGGAGGCACCCTGCACCCTGACAGCAGCAGTTTGTGGCTGTAGATTTTGATAATGTCTTTATATGCTCTAGCATTAGAAATTCCTTTTGCTGAAACTAAACCTGCTCCAGCATGGTAATGTCCCTGTGTACAAAGTGAGATCCTAAAGCTTAGAGTTGTAGTGGAAGATCTCGAGTGTTCTGCACCAAGCCCTGTAGTCAATTTCACAGATCACCTTTAGGAAATAGTGGAACAATGGCTATGCATGCAAGGCCTCCTTGCCCAACACCAGTCCCTAATCCCTGGCATACATGTAGCTGAAGATGAAAATCCCCATACTTATGTATTTCCCTGCAAGGGGAACTGTAACTCCTATCCCCACTTTTAGGGCTTGTTGCAGTTCCCATTTTGACCACCAGATATAACAAGAGCTGTGTGGAAACTAAGTGGGGAAATGCTCAAGCTGCCCTGTGATTGTACAACATCTAGAAAGGTGAACAAATCATTTTTTAAAAAAAATCTCTGGTCACAAAAATGAAGGACACACAATTATGGAATGAAATCAGACTAAACAAGCACAAAATATGACAGATTTTTATTATTGGACAGTTTCCAAATTAGAGATATTGCTTATACAGAAAGAGGATTGATCAGTGTTCTTCAGATCATAGGCATGTTTTATTTACTTCAGCTTTAAAGGTACTTGTGTTCAAAGGTGGTTGTCTGGACATTACTGAGAACCCTATCCAAAATGTTTCGACTCTGAAGAATCTGCCAGCATTTCAGATTTTATCCACAAAAGTGATTTGCATAATCTGAATTTAGCCCCCAAGAAAATCTTATATTGAAAAAACTCGGAACAAACTCAGTAATAACGATGACAGTGTCAGCACTGCACTAGAAGCACAACATTCTGCCATGCATTTGGTTCAAAAGTCCACATCAGTAAAAAAGTACAGTATTAAAGTTGCCTTGGAAAACAGAACTGATGCAAGGACTAAGAAACAAGATAACACTGACTTCCTCTATCCCATTGGCTATGAAAGCCCAACTGCCATAGCAACAACCTTGAAGGCACCAGCTGGGTGTCCAAAAAGCCTGAGACAAGTATCAAAATCTCCAATTACTAGTCACAGCAAACACATACACAGCTGTTGAATGCCATTTAAGTTAGAATAATAATAAGCCAATGCTTAATTGCTTTGGTGTCTGGTAGAAATATCTTGATTCCAAATGGGAAAATAATCAGGCAATGAAGAAATCCTTCTCTTTGTGTTATTATAGGCTAAGAAGTTATTTTCCCAAAGTGTATATGATATGATTTCAGAAACATAATGTGTTTTCAAAATTAGGGGCAGGGAACAGTATTAGATTCACTGCTGTTTCATAAGATGTCGCATTATGTAATCAGTGTAGACCTGTTTTTGTAACGCGTAATGATGACTGAACTGTTCTCTAAAATCAATACAGATATCAAGACAATAAAAGAATTCCAGTCCCTCTGTATCAACAATATTTATCTAGTAAAGATTTGACACAAGTCATGGTCATTTTTTTGGTATTTAACTATTAAACATATTAAATATTTTAAGCATCAAATAGTACAATTTAAGAAGTGGCACCACTTTCCTGCTGGATGTGCTGCGAATGTCAAAAAATATTGACCACAAATCCAAAAATTCCAAGAATTATTCAATACAGCCAGGTTCAAAGAATATACATTTGTACTTTTTTTAAGGACATTCAGTACACATGAACACAAACATTAAACTGCTCCAAGGCATCAAGTCACAGAGCCTACGTCCAATACTAAAAAATTTCATCCTTTCCTTCATCCTTTCCTTCCTTAGTGCTAAAAATTCACATAGAATGTATGATAATCCAATTAAAATTATTTTATTACTGAACTCCAGCACATGCAATTGAAAGGAAGTGTTACAAAGACAAATAAATTAACCAGTGCCTCTATCTGGAACATCATTAAGATGTTTTCTCACACTAGCATGGTTTTGCAGAGATTTTTTTGAGAACTTCAATGAATTCCAAACTCTATTGAGTACTGAATGTGGAGTTATCTCAAAGGGGCATTATAAGCATTTGAGATGTGGATTTGGGATTTTGGACTGGAATGGCTTAGAAGGTTTCAGACCTAACTGTAAAAAATATTCCAACATCATCTGAGGGAAGAGAAACACTATAACAAATTAAAGCACAAGAGTAAATCCAGTTGAATGGGGTGGAAGGAGATCAAGTTAGGATTAAAACAGACAGGAAGTGCACAGGACCACTTAACATTACAGACTCATTCATACCTAGTTACTGTAAATACAAGTTGCTTACAAGATAAAGAGAAAGAATAAGAAGGAGAATGGTCTTAGCCATCTTTCCCAGATAATAGGACTTATGGAGGGTCAAGCTTCTGTCTCTAGCCCTACAGCCTCAGATGCTCTGTAATATTTGGGAATGTAACTGTTTGTTTAACAGGCACTGGGAAGTGAGCCAATCTGCTCTGTTGTCAAGGACACTCCTCTGAAATAATCTGCAGTGACACACCTCTGTATTATGTCATGACAAACACAGCAAGACATTACTGATCTCCAAGCTCTCTTCATTCCTATTGATTTTTCCAAACCAGTGCTATCCATCGTGCTCGCCAATATGTACTACAAACATAGGTGGAGATGTTCATGTGATCCTCGCTGATTCAAGAGGTTGTTATATGAATAACATTCTGTTACTTATATGTTAAAGGTTCAGCTTGGATTGTTGTTGTAATTATTAAAACAATATGTGTGTATGCAATGAACTCATCTCACATTAATCAGTCAATCTGCAAAAGCTTTGTTACAGGCAAAGAAATTTTTGTTAAAGCTGTAAAATACATCCAAATGAAAACCAGTAAGTAAATAACCAGTAATGGTAGTGATAAAATGAGTTTAAGGTGGAACATGTAGAGCATACAGTGAAACTAATAATAAGTACAAAGCTGAGTATTTGTAGTTTGTGTATAGAAAGATAGCTGATTTGACTCAAAATCCTTGAGAGGTTGGTTGAATAATGACTCAGGGCAGATATGTCAGGAGACACAATGCAAAATGCAGCATTATGCAAAGTAGACCTGGGACTAAATAATTTTTGCATGAACCACAAATTGCGGTTGCAAAAGTGCAAAGTGATGCAAATTTTCAACTCTAGAACAACTTGGGACACTGGAAAATATGCAAGTTTAGCTCAGTAACATTTCTTAATAAATGCTTTATCCTTGTCAAAGTCACACTGGATCTGGAGTCTGTCCTGAAAACACTGGTATCACTTTTTCACTAAAACAGTTCATGTTCTGGTTCCGGACCTGGGTCTCATCCAGTGCTAAGCCAGGCAAACTGGAACCGATTACAAACCGGCCACAAGTTTCTGCAGACTCCAAAAACAAACAATGACGTAACAGATTTTGTTGCTATGCTTGGTTCACGTGACTTCATATTTAGACTTAAAAACATACTGTGACTTTAAAACCAATATGTTTTTAAGAATTGACTTGAAGCTCAATGCTACTTCCATTGACGTTCTATGCACATGATAACAACTAATGAGCTAAATCTTCATTTTGTTTTTATTTTATTATGGCTTTGCTAGCCTACATTTAAACCAAAACAATGTTTTTTTTATTCACATTGCCATTTAATACGAACTTTACAATATTTCTTGATCGAGAATTCCACTGTTTTTAATTAAAATTGCAAATGATATTCTTCTAGCCTAATTCACACGTTTTCTCCATAGACCACAGATGAACTACTTTTTCAGACATTTTGTATGTTTTTTCTGGTACACTAGTTACTGGGGATGCTATTGATGTAGCTAGCAACCAATGTCATTGTAATTCTTCAGAAAATCTTTCCTTGTTAAGCTGCATTTCCCCACTCCTGCAGCATAGCTGCCCCTGACATTATCGCTTCTGGGGTTAAATTCCAGCCAGTTTTCAGGAGCAAGTTTTTTTTTGTTTTTTTTTATGACAGAAACTGACTTCTCTGTGGTGAACACCATGAAGTATAAAGGGAAAAACACCATGGCATGGGACACACACACATATTCACTTATACATTCACATCTGAACTGAGCAACTGAGAATACTCAATCCACCTGCTTTTGGGAGGTAGACTCAAGGAGAACAAAGAAAACAGCACAGAGACCTTCATCCAAGGTCAGGATCAAACTGGAGACCATTGAGGTGTGAGGTAACAATGCTGCCTGGTGACCCACTGTGTCCATCAGTAACAAAAATAATGTGATAATAAATAAATGTCACAGATTCTCAAACCAAAACAATTAAATAGCATGATTCCCATTTGCATTTGTTAAAAGACAAAACTTGTATTAATTATGAATAAATAAAGATTCCATTTTAACCAAGCTAGACAGTATGATAAAGTCAAGTATAAGGGTCAAGAATGATCAACAGTATACTGTTGGTGTGAGTAAAGTAAGATTGATATGTTTTTGATAGAATGTACTAGGAGAAGTGGTGGCTCAAGGCTCTGGGTTGTTGATTGAAGGATCAGGGTTCAAGCCCCAGCACTGCCAGGCTGCCACTGTTGGGTCCTTGAACAAGGCCCTTAACCCTAACTGCTCCAGTGGTGCTGCATCATAGCTGACCCTGTGATCTGACCCCAAACTCTAAAGTTGGGATATGTGAAGAAAGGATTTCACTGTGCAGTAATATATATGTGACAAAATAAATAAAGGCTCCTACTTTTAATCCCATTTACTGTTTGACCCAGACACTTGATTATGTAATGTTTTACAAAAATATAATACTTATCTATAGTTTGTACATAAATTCCAACCTCACTTTCATCTGACATGCAGGTGAAGAGACTTCTCTGAACCTGACTATTGAGATTTTTAAGTCTTATATTCCATGTGAAAGAGCCGTAACTATAGAAACAATAATATTTCAGAAGAAGCACTTTACTCTAAACATGTAACTGGCCTCAGCAATTGACTCTGATGTTGGAATAAAATTGCTAAGTGTGGCCAAAACAACTATGTAGTAAAAAAAAAACCAAAGGATTTGAAAGATTACAAGTATTCAAGCATACCAAATATTTTTCTCTTTCTTTTTTTCCACTCCAAAAACTGTTGTAGAAAGGACATTATTTACATTTACATTATTTCCTGTTCCTGTGTTACCCAGATGAGGATGAGGTTCCCTTCTGAGTCTGGTTCCTCTCAAGGTTGCTTCCTCATATAATCTCAGGGAGTTTTTCCTCACCATCCTCACCTACAACTTGCTCATTATGGATAGATGTTAAAGATAAATAGTAACTTAAATTTAAACTTAAAATTTTTATTCAGTTTCTATATTTCTGGAAAGCTGCTTTGAGAGAATGTGAATTGTTAAAAGAGTTATACAAATAAATTGAACTGAATTGAATTACAGAAAACCACTGTGGTGGAAAAATTCTTTCTCTAGTGAGGAAAAGGCCCTGTGCAACATTTGGACACCCTCCAGGAGGTAGGACTATCTGTATCAAAGTCAACAATCAAGACCTTTTTTTTTTTTGGGAACAACATGCTATGGACAGATGAGACAAAGTTATTGCATCAGAATGATGGATAAAATAAATCATGTGGAGAAGGAAAGGCACTGCTAAGGATCTGAAGGTGTGGACATGTAGGGTCAGTTCCCTTGTATTTATTGATGATGTGAATACTGACAAAAGCAGCAGGATGAATTCTGTAATGTGGAATGTGGAATTCTGGGCTGTAGTTTCTGCTCAAAGACATCCAAATTCCTTAAATGGCTTAAATATTTTAATATTTAGAAGAATATTTGTAGAATACTAAATGAATAACCTTTAGCATGGGATCGACAGTGGGGCATCGAGGAGCATCTCTGAGCAAAGGTCTACATTACCGTGATTATCAATTACAGACATCTTGTTGAACAATTTTATCACCCAGCAATTTTGTTCATACTTAATACTTACACTCATAAAGCTAAACTCCATTTAAATGATGGACATTAATAAATGCTTGAGCAGGAATTCTTCATTAAAATCTTCAACATCCTTTTTTCTCCCAGCATTCTTGGTCAAATATTGAGGTGTATTATTTACATAAAAATAAATTTCTGTGTTGACAGAATCCCATCAGAGAGTCCATTTACCTTTGACTTATATAGTTAAGCCTAGATTTGTAGTATCGCCAGGAACAGGGAGAGCCCCGATAATATGTAATAGTCCATTAGATACGAATGGAAGCACACACAAACATAGATACAATCTATATCCTATTTTTCACCACATGCTAGTGTTGTTAACAGATTATAAGATGGAATGTATTCACAGCAGACGAGTGAAGGAATGAACAATCAATAATGCATTTCCACACACATATTAAACGAACATAAACCTGGATCCCCTACCTCCAGGCCGTATGTCCTGCAAATTGTCATTCAGGACCCCAGAGTAAAGGGAAACCATAGGAGAGAGAATAAAAACAAGGAAATGTTATGGATAAAGTAAAAACAGAATCTGATAAACAAACGGCACAAATTGAGGGAGAGAAGAAGAGTAAAATGTAAGGACAATATCTCATTTAAAACCACAAATTTACAATAAAGAAAAATAATAATAAAATTTTATGACTGTGTTTAGAAAGTCAAAAAGAGACATCTAGAGACAAAAAATACTGAAGAGAATAATGGAATGGATACTGCAATAATTTAGTACAGAAATAAGTCAGAAATAAGAAATAAGAAAAGTGAGATGAAGAATGAGACAAAATTAAAAGAAAATGGTATATCGGCTCAGACCGAAAGGGAGGAGAATCCGATCTGCTGTTTCTTTCTTTTTATTTCTTCATTTTTATCCCATGATTTTGCTAATCCTTGCATCCACCCATATGTAATCTCAGTTGAGTCCCAAGGTGCCTCTCTCTCTCTCTCTCTCTCTCTCTCTCTCTCTCTCTCTCTCTCTCTCTCTCACACACACACACTCTCTCTCTCTCTCTCTCTCTCTCTCTCTCTCTCTCTCTCTCTCTCTCACTTTCTCTCTCTGTGTACTTTATCCTCACCTTCTCTTCTTCACACTTCCTGTCTGCTTCATCTGTCCTCAGAAGTTCTTCCTTCTTTGCCTCGTACATAGACGCTTGTTTGGGCTGTAAAGATTTCCATACATCCTGGATTCTGACAGGAGGTTAAAAAAATCCCAAATGAGGTGAAGTTAAAGCTTGATCAGCTCGATCAGCTTGTCTGCGAACAGAGAAGTCAATAAGGTTTCTCAGTCTAGGATGAAGGAACACATGCAATGCTGCCAAGCAGGACGAGAAGCATCATAAAATCCCTGTGGCCAAGAGAAGGAGAGAAGAGAGAGCATAAGAGAGTTGTGCGTGTAAGAGGGGGAAACAATAAGGGTGTATGCATGTTTGTAATCGAGTGCAAGTGCGTATAGAGGTGGAAGGGGAGAGACTGATGGAGAAAAGGAGGCATGGGTTCGCACGATGGAGAGGAAGAAAGAGAAATGGGAGTGGGGAAAGGGAGAGTTCGGGACAGGAGGGTGGAATATATGTCATTGCCAACCCCACCCCCCAACCCACCCCTTCTCCATTGCTGGGCAGATACTTCCGCCTTTGGCATGAGAGGCAAAAAGGCAGACAGGGAGAGAAAGAAGGCGTGTTTTCCCCCACTTTGGCTTGCTTTGTATCCCATAGTCTGTGCACATGCTTTAATTAATTCTGTCTGCCAGCCCCATCCCATTTGTTTTCCTATCTCTGTCTCAGACAGAGGCAGCCTGTAAGTAAAAGAGGCAAAGAAGGAGGGGGGATATGAAAGGAATAAATGCGATAAAAAAAAAAGAAGAGATGCTAGAGGGTTAAGAGCCTACAAGATCTGAATGTGTGAATGAGAGAAATCTCTGCATGTGAAGATTAGATTTATAAGATTGGAAAATTGTCTATATGTAAAGAGATTAATCCTCTTAAACCGAATCAACGGAAGTAAATTTGTATTAAAGCAATAAATTAACTGAACTTAAATCCACAGTGCAGTAGGATTTAGTAATATGCTCCATATAACATGAGGTTCCTAGGCTGCTGTGGGTTGCCCTGACAATCCTGTTACTGTAAATACAGTCACTGCTGTCAGAAGGTGTGGGTCTGGAGACAAAGGGAAATTTGTAAACAAACGGCAGGTCAGCGACATCAAAATTGATCTTTTCTTGACTTTAGGCATAATTCAGACTACAGAGTGGCATACATACATACATCTGAGGAAAACATTATTCCTCTGTTCTCTCCAAAATCACATCCACCAGAAACTCTTTAATCGACATGCTAACTGATGTCTCTGCTGGATGATTGTGGTGTAAAATGAAAAGGCTGTAAAATGTATAATACATGATTTGTTTTGTTTTGCATTGCTGCAATAGATGCAGTTCAGTAATATTTTAATAATGTATAAATTTGTTCCTTCAGTATGTAGACTGTGCAAAAGTCTGGACATTTTTGTAATCAAATTTTGTTTCACAAATCTCCAGAAAAACAAAACCATATAAAATGACCCAGCACGAATCTGAAACTGTGGATGTACAGTCTGATGTAAAAACAAAGGCTCATCACACAATATTGATTTTGTTTAGTTTTGGTCTCATTCAAGTTTTATTTCAAGTAGAAAAAAAAATAATTAATCATTTTCAAAGGAATATTTTCCACATTTCATAACAGATGCCTAAGAACTTGGAATGAACAGGCACCGTGATTTCAAGGCAGGAAACTAATCCAGCCACTTAAGAGTTAATTCACAGTGCTGGTCCCAAGCCTGAATACAATGGGAGGGTTGTGTCAGGAAGGGCATCCAGTGTAAAACTTTTGCCAAATCTTATACGTGGACCAGATGATCCACTGTAGCGACCCTGAGAATCAGGGAGAATCTGAAAGAAGAAGAACACCACCAACAACATAATATATGGCAATGAACAGTCAGTTCTCCAAGTTGTGTTGGAAGCAGGAAAAATGGACGAACGTAAGGATCTGAAGATCCTTTATGGCTAGAAGTCTGGGTTAGAGCATCTCCAAAACATCAGGTCTTGTGGGGTTTTTCTACAAGTACATACCAAAATTGGTTCAAAGAAGTACATTGAAGTTGCAACAGGTTTAATCCGACAAAAGAGCTAGAAGTAGTGGAAGTGTTAGTTTAATGGTCACTGTGTTGGAATACTGGCTGGAAGATTGTGAAGACTCTTAGTGATTAGCACGTTCGCCTCACACCTCCAGGGTTAGGGGTTCGAGTCCCGCCTCTGCCTTGTGTGTGTGGAGTTTGCACGTTCTCCCTGTGCATTGGGGGTTTCCTCCGGGTACTCCAGTTTCCTCCCCGGTCCAAAGACATGCATAATAGGTTTATTGGCATCTCTGGAAAATTGTCCATAGTGTGTGATTGTGTGAGTGAATGAGAGTGTGTGTGTGCCCTGTGATGGGTTGGCACTCCGTCTAGGGTGTATCCTGCCTCGATGCCCAATGCCGCCTGAATATAGGCACAGCCTCCCCGTGACCCGAGGTAGTTCGGATAAGCGGTAGAGAATGAATGAATGAATGAATGAATGTTCCCATTTGCCAGACAACTTATTCATATTTTCCATTTATTTCCATCCACTTATATAAATAGTTGTCAGTTATTGGAGAAAGATGCAAATACAGGTGGCTTATTAAAGCACCCACAAAACAAAGGGGAGACATGAACCCTAGACACGAAGAATGAAACAAGGCAATAAATATATTCATAAAATACGCACAAACACATGCAAAGAAACACTAAAGAAACTCCAATTAAATAGGATTACATATTATTTATTAATGCTTATTTTGTGATTTTCTAAATTTACACTAGATGTGGATCTGGTTAGCTGGAAAAGGTGTGGTCATGGGTCCCTACCAAAGATGAACTCTAATCACCAACTTCCAACTATAAGCACTCCAGTGAGAGAGGTATCATCAGCCTAGAAGCTGACACATTGGATAATAAGGACATCAGGAAACATGCATCTGGGTAGAGGGATCTCTTACATCTGCATCCAAGAAACTCCAGTCACATCTGCTTTCTAGGAACACTCTCTCTAACCAGCTGCTTGCTATTACCTAATTACTGACTGTCTCCTACACATGTGTTCTTCATCCAACCTTGATTATCATGACTACAACTCATGCAGAAGTTACTAAAATTATGAAGTCTTCCATAGTACTTTCTGGGCTGTGGTTTTTCCCCTTTTCTCTTATTGATTTCACAGTTTGTGTTTTAGGGATTTTGGATCTTGATCCATACCTCAACCTATTTTAACCTTCGCTTGGCCTTGTTTTTGATACACACACACACACACACACACACACACACACACACACACACACACACACACACACACACACACATATATATATATAATGAGAGAGAGAGAGAGAGAGAGAATCTATCAGGTCTACAATCTATATGTTTCATCATAGGTGTTCAACTGGATTGACTAACTGAACAGGCCATTGCATATTTTGGACATTTTGGCATTGTGATCCCATCAGGATAAAAAAGTTTTATCATCAACACTTGAAGAAAGTCAGTCAGAATAATGTTGTACTAACATGTGTCTCTCTAAAGCAGGGGTCTTCATCTTATACACAGTGTTGGTCTGCAGGCTTTCCTTCCAATCTAGTAGGAGCCACACCTGATTCAACTTGTCTAATCAGTCCATCTTGGTCTTTATTCAGCTATTAAGTATGCCTCCTGTTCGGCTGGAATGAAAGCCCGCAGTCAAACCGGCTGATAAAATTGAAGACAGATGTTCTAAGAGAATAAATGCATCTAAACCTCGACACAAGCTAAGCATCATCTTTTACTCAATTCACAATTGTGTATATTCTAAAGAAAGTCAAATGAGATGCCATGACCGGTGTCTCTACTAATGTAAGAATGCATGAACATTTACATATCACATGAAAAAAACATTACAGAAATGCATGAATAGGAATAAATTACACGATCAGCCTAATAATTCAATTCAAATCAATGTTGTGTAGAATGTTTAAGATTAACAGAAATCTAAAGGTTAAAATAAAATGTATGTGTATCCCTAATGAACAAACCTCAGGCAATGGTGGCATGGAAAAACTCCATGAGACGACGTAAAGAAACCTTGAGAGGAATCAGACTCAAAAGAGAACCTCATCTTCATCTGGGTGTGATTATAAATCATTTCCTTTCTTCAACTATATATATTGAAATAGAGTTGTGTGACCAAAAGCTTTTGAGCAACTTCTTAAGCGGTTCTATTCATAGCAGTCCTAAGCAACAAGAGAACAATCAGAAGAGCAGAGCTTCTGCATGCAACCGTTCAAGATGTTCACTGGAAAAATAATTGACATATCCACTAAAATCACAGGCCCTTAAGAATAAGGGTTAAGGTCTTGTTATTCATTAATTATTTTGCTAATTGTTTTCCTTTGTACCACATGAACGAATTTCTCTGACTTGTCAGCAGTAATAGCAATGAATGTCAGGTTCTGACCTTGTTTTTTTTTTTTTTTTACATAAAATTTGAACTGTTTTCACCTCATGTTGTCTCAGAAGCAACTTGCTTATAGACATATTTTGTCATTTACTTTCATGTTATTAACAGCAGAAGATAGAACATGGCAGAGTTCAAAGAATCCACGAACGTGGACAAATTTATTAGTCTATTATTAGTTTAAAAAAATTTGTTTAAAAATGAATATTGGTATAATTACCTTATAGGTGTACATATAGAGGCAACAGCTTTTTTCACTGCTTTTTTTTAAACTATTTAAATTAGTTAAAATTATTAGTAAACTCTATACTTCAGAGTAGTTCAGCTAACTTCTATCAATTAACATGAGCTAGCTATTTAAGGAAACTAATAAGCTACTAAAATCCAAGCCTTCAGCTAACAATACAATTCTTTACACTGTACAGTTGATAAGAAGGTGTTGATTTCAGCATCTCATTTATGTCTTGGATGAAAATTTTTGATTTATCGGAATATAGAGAAAAAAAAAGATAAAGTTTCAGCAAGCCAGAGGCAACAGTGGTAAGGAAAAACTCACTAAGGAAGAAACCTTGACTCAAGAAACCCACCCATATCTGGGTGACACCAGCTTGTGATGATTAATTATTTCCTTTCTAGAACTGTACACTGTATAGTCAAGAGCAATCGTGTAAGTTGGAGCAACTTGAGTTTGAGCATCTGGGTAATTTATGAATTCATTATAGTTCTAACAAATTTCTTCCAGCCATAGCCATCAAATGTTCAGTGATGGAGACCAGAGCAAAAAGTCCTATGTATCTCTAGGCTGTCCCCAGTACCAGTGAGGACCTCCATGTGAAGACCAAAAGTAGTGCATCAGGATGGATCAAGCAGGAACGAAGAGCACATGCGTTCACAAACACTGCTGTGCAGAGCAGATTGATGGGGTTTGGAAGGTAAACACAAGGTGTGAACCCCTTAAAAAGATATATTTTTTAAAACGTTATTGTGCTATGAAGTTAAAGTTGTGGAGTCAGACTATAACACCAGGAACATTGTGTTACATGCTTGCATGCTTTGTCCAAAAGAATGAAAATGCTACCCCAAACTTAACCAATGCTATAGTACCTTCAACATCTGTCTGAATCTCATCAACCTGCAGCCAGTATGTTTTTTATTAATCACAGATTGCTATCACTGCCTCCAGAAGTAAGATTATACCCACATGGTTCTTAAAATTGACAAACTGAAGATATATTATGAATAGTTTTAAACATTTACGGCATTTAGCAGACACCCTTATCCAGAGCGACATACATTTTTATATAACTGAACAATTGAGGGTTAAGGGCCTTGCTCAGGGACCCAGCAGTGGCAGCTTGGTGGACGTAGGAATCAAACTCACAACCTTCCGATTGGTAGCCCAACACCTTAACCACTAGGCTACCACATCCCCTGTTTAAAGGTGTTCAGAAATGACACATGTGACAAACTCATACTGGTGATGAAACAGATAGTAGATAAAGTGCATGGTATTGAAGTGCCTATAAGGAGGAGACGTATTGTAAGAAAGCATGTCAAGGTAGTGGCTAAGACTCCAGCTTGCCAATCAGTGACTCCTGCAAGTTGACAGCAGAACTGCAATCTGTATCCTCAGAATTCATCTCGCACTTTTGTACCATGCTCACTAAGAAATTCTATATTTCGTACAAGCCATATAGAGGTAGATGCCGCTGTCCTTCACAGGCTCAATCTGAAGTGCACTTTACGGCTGTCCGTCAAGACCAGGGCTTCTCTTTTTAGTTGTTGGACCTACAGTGAAACTGATTTACTCTTGAGTGTAAGACACAAACATCACTTTAAAATTTAAATTAATACAAACTCTGTTCATACCAGGTCTAGACAACCAGATATATGTCTATAGTCTGATTTCTTGTACTTCTTAAAAAGAGATAACTGGTTGCAGTTATTTTACAAGGTACACAAATATAAAATGCTCATGCACAGTATAAGGCTGTTTAAAAAAATCCCTTTACATTTTGTTTAAAGAGGTTCTTTATTACATTTAGAACATTATAAATAGAAAAGTGCATAAAAAAAAAACATTTCCGGTGTTTGTACAACTATATACAAAAGATTGCCATTGTGCCAAATAAGATGGAAGCAGTTCCTCAAGCTAAATTAATGACTCAATCTTTACTTTTCGTATTTGGGAAAAATGAACAAACAAAAAAACTACAAGTCTGTACACAAATACAAGGACCTGAAGACTGTTGAAAGCAACAAAAAAAATAATTATAATAATATTAATAACCTGCAGTCACATTGCATACATTTAATGCTAGTGTAGAACATGGTAGCAAAGGTTTCCGCTACTGTTCATGGTGTTTCACTAGCCATCACTGGTCATAGCCACTGAGGTAGTAGACTTTCAAAGTCCCTGGTATTACTTACAGAAGAGAGAATTTATTAAAGGAATAATTCATAGCTATAAAGAAGGATGGTTCTCTCTTCAGTTTATGTGTTTGACCTTATTAAAGTACAACAGATGCATGCTTTCGTTTAAGTCTGCTGTGATTGTGCTGGTTACAGCTGGAAGATTTCACAGCTTATGCTAGAAATGTTTCTACATCCAGGGGTTAAATTCTCCAAAAGCACAAGAAAAAAAATATATAAAAACTAGATATTTATTAAAAATTTAAAAGAATGTTTCCAGTGCAGACCACTGAACACCTTCCCTTTATATACACCCCGATTTCTTATAGTTCAAAATAGGGGGTAAAAAATAAACTGTACAGGTATGTGACAGTAAGAAGCTGCAATGAGTCATTACGACTTGAGCTGGCTTGATCTCATACAGTTTGAGCGCAGTAATAATAAGCGAATCAACAATGATGTGCGTTTGTTTTATATATATAAAAAACAAGCAGGGAAAATGACCTTCATTAAAAATGTTTACTCAACCGTGTGTTCTGTGAGAAAGAGTTCTAATAATCCAGCTACTCTCTGATAAAATACAGAGCCACAATGACAAGGTGCGAACGGTGGAGTCTCCAGGTATGGAGACCTCCAGTATCAGTAGCAAGAACAAATTTATTAGATAAAATACTGTTTGTTTTACTCTAAAGCCCTGGTGTATTGAGGTCCAGCAGTATGGCTGTGTGCACTCTAACAAGACTTCAGGAAAATTCACAAGGTACTTTTTTCCCCTTTTTTATAAAAAAAAAAAAAAAAAAAAAAAAAAAAAAAAGGGAAAGCAGTAATAATGAAATACGGACCTAGAGGTAACAAAGAGAACTTTAGATGCAAGAACGGAAATTGAAAACTCAACCACCTTCATAATAATTAAATACTGTTCACACTAGTGGCACGTTAGCTAGTTCACCCTCATCGCCTGACAGTCAACAACCAAAAAGGGTGAAAGCTAGCGAGAGTTTCCTCCAAGCCAGCTACCATATCTTATCGGATGTCATGTTACAGCGCAGCTGAACACACACATTTAGGATAGAGTTCACATGTTGCTCTGATTGACAGAGGACATACTAATGCTCCTCATCACATTCAGACAGCACAGCCATTTTTGAGCTTTTCGGACTCCCAGTCACAGATGGCTGTGGCATAGTCGCTTTCCTGGAGTCTGGATAGAAGAAAAGTCTACCTTGACTACAACTGTGAACAAATAATCTATTAGGTTTTTCTCGACTTTAATCCATCTGTTAATTTCCTGCCTCTTGCCTATGCAGGTGTTTTAGATCCCTTTACTTTAGGGTAGCTAGTTGAGAAAGCGTCTACATCGTCTAGCACCACAGTTACAGTGCAGCTTGTTGCTGGCGTCTTCAATCGGAAATTTGTAGTCATAGGTGAGCTCTTCCCCGCGGTAGATCTTCCTCAGTGCAAAAATGACAATGTGCTTCTGTCCTTCCACGTTTATTACCCTCGAGTAACAGTTCGGCTCACACGAGTGGTTGATGAAACGTGCTGCATTGCCATGCATAGTGGCATCCACTACCTCAAAGTCATCAATGCGAAACATGTAGCAGCCAATGCCCTAAAGAGAGAGAGATGGAGAGAGAGAGAGAGACAGAGTATAAAGGGATAAACTTTAATGCTACATTCACATACAGCAGATGATTCATTATGAATGATGAATGATTACAGGAGATGATTCATTTTCATCGATTGCTGTAGACGTCTTGTGAGCATTGTTGACTAGATGTGGGTGTGTCAAGTGTAGGGCTGTAGCTATCGAATATTTCAGTAATTGAGTATTCTACCGAAAATTTCCTTGATTAATCGAGCAATCGGATAAAATGTATTTTTTGCTTAATTAAAGAGCAATAAGGGGGCACGGTGGCTTAGTGGTTAGCACGTTCGCCTCACACCTCCAGAGTTGGGGGTTCGATTCCCGCCTCCGCCTTGTGTGTGTGGAGTTTCCATGTTCTCCCCGTGCCTCGGGGGTTTCCTCCGGGTACTCCAGTTTCCTCCCCAGTCCAAAGACATGCATGGTATGTTGATTGGCATCTCTGGAAAATTGTCCGTAGTGTGTGAGTGAATGAGTGCGTGTGTGTGCGTGTGCCCTGCGATGGGTTGGCACTCCGTCCAGGGTGTATCCTGCCTTGATGCCCGATGACGCCTGAGATAGGCATAGGCTCCCTGTGACCCGAGAAGTCAGATAAGCAGTAGAAAATGAATGAATGAATAAAGAGCAATATTAAATATACAAGAGAAAATAAGACCTGTCTCTTAAAATGAACAACTAATTGGTTTCCTTTTTCAGAAAAATCAAGCATCGCATTAGTTCTGGCAGGCCACGTCGTCAAGCTGCATCAGCTGTTCATGATGCGCACCAATCCTTTAAATTCCCATTCATTGAGCCGCTTTCTAGCGCATCGCTGCTGCTGTGATTTAAACTCCTTCCTCCAATCCCAACTCCACCTTGCCGGAACGGACAGCGCCTGGATTTTTGCCCAGAACAGAACCATACTGCCAACACTAACTGTATGCATATCATCTAATAAATCCTCATTTGACAAAGTGGTCCTGACTCAAATAAACTTATTTTTTTAAATGCATAGTATGCAATGCATACAACGATATTTTCTATCAAAAATAAACATTTAGATATTACCCGTTGTTTCTGTACTTGTACTGTGAACAATGACAAAGTTGAATGAAAGGAATTAAATACATTTAAGTGCCAAACATTCTGGGTTTTAAATAAAACCGTTTTCTGAGATGCAAAAAAATAAATTACTTTCAAATTACTTTTTTAAAGTATCAAAACTAAGGCATACATTAAAATAATAATAATAATAATAATAATAATAATAATAATAATACAAAAATACTGCCTTCAAGTCATGCAACTTAACTTTCAGAACTAAAAGTTTTAAAATCTACAGCTCAGGAATAACATAAGCCTTTACTGTCTTCCTGAAATGCTTTGTGGTATTTAAGAGGCAAAATATATATATATATTAATCAGAATATAAAACTCTCTCAACGTGTGTGCGCTTTAAAATCTTTAAAGGAGCATGTGATTGCATTGAAGAAAGGTAAACATATCAACATGCTCAGAACTGGGGCTTGCCCTGCGTTTTGAAGCAATGTTTCCTTTGATTTTCTGTCATTTTCTCCTGTTTGTTTCTTCCCTTTGCTCATTACCATCGCACGCATCGCACAAATCAAAAGACCGCTAATAACTCCTCGCATCTCCTTCCGCTTTGACGTAAGCGCGGTTGTCACTCACACACAAAATAATTGCACAAGAACGTGACGTGAGCTTTAAAATGAATTAAACGAGGTTTCGAGGCAGAGGAATTTGCCTCAAATAATTTTTGTAGTCGAGTTACTCGAATTACTCGAGGAATCGTTTCAGCCCTAGTCAAGTGCCATGAATAATGTAACTTTATGCAAATAAAATCAACAAGTTTAGCAACTACCAAGGGGAGTGGGGACAGTAGCACACATGTGACCCATGACATTGAGCTTCTTCATCTCTCATGATATGCACTGATAAATCTTATATAAAATCTATATAAAATGCTAAATCTCCCGACAACACTAACTAATTTTGGAACGCTCCTTGCACCACCCACTGATAAACGCTATGACAACCTTTATTACTACTGACGACTTTCACCGACTGGTGACTCGATGCATGTGAGAATGATGTTTACACGTGAGAAGCAGAAAAATACATGAGCATAAAAATGGACATCTTTCATACCTTACTGCTGTAATAGTTCTCCCGCTTGTCAGTCAGGACTGAACGAATTACATTTCCAGCATACTCAATCACCATCTCTCCAGCTTCTATGGTGCGTTTGCAGAAAAGACCACGACCATGAATGGCAGATCTATAAATAAATAAATAAATAAATAAGCAAGCAAGCAAGCAAGCCTTTTTGTTTCATGTACAACATCATAGGGGTACGAGTGAGCATCTTGATATCAATTTGAATTTCATCACATATTCTATAACCGCTTAAAGGAGTGAACCGGACATGTGGCGGCTTTACCTATAAACGCCAACAGCTTCTTTAGATGTTTTCTCAAGATGTCTGAACCTCATTGCCATCGGCAACTCCGTGCTGGTTGCACGTCTAAAATGGTTTGGAAATGAAAACATACCTAAATTAATTATCTTCACAAACATCAAAGGCATTTCCATGCAAAATAAATTGGAAAAAAACAAAACAAAACAAAAAAAACACTGCAGATGCCAACTGACCTGCTGCATTTGAGCTTGACTTCATCCTCGTCTTCATCACACGGCCTGCTCTCAGGAAGCTGACGATGTTGTGAGGCCAAAAAGTTAAACATGTCAAATGTGTTTTTTCTGCAGAAAAGGAAACAAAAATTTGTTATTGACGTATGCATCAGAAGATGGGTCCATGATAAATCTTATATGCAAAGAACACCAAAACCTAGTAAGAGCTCAACTGACATCATGAGAGAAGGAGCAGTGAAAAAGCTGTTGCCTCTATATGTACACCTATAAGGTAATTATACCAGTATTATATAATAAAACCTGCTTAGTATTTAGAAATAAACATAAAAAAAGCCAGAAAATAAGCCTCGAGTCCATGAACATGGAGTAATGACCCTTAACATTCAGACCCTTAAAGGCGGGGTGCACAAGGTTTCAAAAAAGCTTCTGAAAACTGAGTCGGGCTGACGAACAAAACAAACGTGTAGTCAATGAGCAGAAAGGGGCATGTCTTGTCAATATATGCTGCAGAGAGAGTGTTCAGTACGCATGTGTGACATAAGCAATTACATGGCGGATAAAAACGAAAAGAGAAAAAAGGCTTACGATAAGGCATGAAGTAGGACCCGTGTTAATATAGGATCATATTTCCAGCGCTGGAAAGAACTGAAAGTCTTGCACGTGGAACGGAGCTAAACCTTCCACGGTACAACATACAGTACTACAAAAACACATTTGACCTGTATTACCATAGTATAACTCATTGAGTCCATTCATTGATAAAAATATCCCCTTGGCCAGCTGCCCCAGCAGATTCCCCAAAACTGCCTGGGTTACACATGTACGTGTGGGGCGAAGCTATCAAAACAGGGGTGACACCCATTTGGGTTAAGGGCGTATTTGTTTAGGCTTGTTTATGTCAACATCGGCTTTCAAACATTGTGCGCCCCCCACCTTTAACATTCAGACCCTGGATATTCAAACCCGCGATCTTTAGATACATCTCAGACAGATGCATAAACCTCCAAAATGAGTCTAAGCTTGGATCTAAATTTGCTAGACAATAGTTGAAAATAGTTTGTAGCCAAAGAATCTCAAAGAATTGTGACTCTTGCCAGAATTTTCTTGCCACTGTATACATACACACACCAGTCATAGCAGTACATCCACACCCTCAAATGACCTCTTTTACAGGATTATAAATACCTTGAATAGAATTCAGCACGAGCGCAGCCGCTAGGGTTTAACGGTAGCGCTTCCTCAGCGTTTTCTTGCTGGTGGAAACGGAAGCGATGGTTGGAACACTGTGATGCCCCCTGCAGCTGCTCTAGCAAGAACATCACGGCGTCATGAATGACACCCAGCACCCAGGAACCACTTATTCTAGCCAGAGGCAGCTGCTCAAGCCTGTAGGCTGTCCGTGCCTCTTGGACACCATCCACCACTGCCTTCCAAGCCACTAAAAGCAGTTGAGAAAGGAGAAAAAAATGTCTGTACATATACTCTTCTAATGCAAATTACAAATTAAATTAATTATTTACCCAGAATGCATCAGCATCGGGCAAAACTGGAAGTGCAAAACAAGTCTGTTACCCTCTATGCTATCTGCCTCCACACTGAAGCCATCATCACTAGTAATTCTGAACAGCAGATGAGGTTTATCCTGACCGGAACACGAATCCCTGTCGTTCTTAAATGGTGATGAATCCTCGTCTGAACTCCATCCTGAGATGAAAAGGGGGTAAAAAAATTAATTATTTAGGAATGATTAAGAATAAATGAATTACGATACAAAGCTCTGTTTCAACCGTACCTGAACAGGGGGTCCAGTCGGACAAATCACTGTTTCTGGAGCCGACCCATTCTTGAGTTTTGTCTTGGTGGCTTTCGCTATCCTGTACTTCACTGGGTTTACATTCCTTTGGAATAATTCTATAAAAAAGCAAACAGACTGAAGTTGGTCTAGAGACATGAACGGTAGGGTTTGTAAAAGTGTGTATAAATTAATAGCACACCTTTTAATTTCAGATTCTTTGGCTTCATTACTCTTTGGTTCACAAAGATTTTTAGCTTCCGGCGGATTAAAATGCAGCACCTCCTTAATGGTTGGGGCTTTGATACGGACACCTATTGATCTACAATTGAGGAAGGACATGACATGATTTGTATGGCTTCAGGACAACAGTACATGTTTACTTCTTGGTAACAGTCTGACTAACCTGTTTAGCTCATCCTGAGGGGTGAGAACTGCTGGCTCCAAGGAGGTGGTCTTGCATTGTTTTAAGCCAGTTCGTTCTGATACTGATGACACCCTCTTGACCCTGACCTGAGGCCTCAAATGCGGCAGAGTGTCGGGCGTAGTTTGCAGGTGCAACCCTGGAAACTGTTTAACCACATTATTAGACTCGGGTGACTGTAGCTTATTAAGATATGGGGGGAACTGGAATTTGGAAGGACTAAGCCCAGAAGGGTTTGCCATATCCCTATGGCTTGCCATGGCTCTCTCAATTATTGCCTGGGCATCTTCCCCTTGGATCCTTTCTAACTCGGATGTACTTGGCACTGATACATTCGTGAGCTTTACGCCACCGGTTCCTTTCATAGGTATACTGCTGTTTGTTTGCCCTTCTGAAGAATTCTGTGGTAATCTCCTGATCAAAACTTTAGTTGAAGGTGCTGCACCATTGGTGTATACCACATGTGTAGTATTACCTTGGCTGAGGCTTGCTTGTGGCATCGAGGTCACCATGATTCTGGGTACAGTTCTATGAACGAGGTTATGACTGTGGATGATCTTAGCAATCTGGCTAATTTGGCTGTAAGAAGGTGAATTAGCACTAGGCATCTGGAAACTATTGGTCTGTGGGTCTTTTACTAATATTTGACCAGAGCGGTTGACAAGCAAAACTTGTGGGCTAGTCATTGTACTAGTCACATTTGTTTTAGCAGTGGCAGGAATTCGAATGGCAAGAGGTCGGTTCTTTGTTGTATCCTTGTGCCGAGAGTCCAGACCATTTATTATAACTGGAGAGGAAGTGACAACATGGTTTCTTTGTGGAAAAACTGAAAGAGTAGATGCAGTGGAAACGTTATTAAAAGGTAAAGCCAGAGACGAGACAGCAGGTACAGCCATTTTGACTACTCTGTGTTGTGTAAGAGGCTGTGGAATAATAAATCGTCT
The DNA here is from genome assembly GCF_022655615.1 of Tachysurus fulvidraco. Taxonomy (NCBI): domain Eukaryota; kingdom Metazoa; phylum Chordata; class Actinopteri; order Siluriformes; family Bagridae; genus Tachysurus; species Tachysurus fulvidraco. The sequence goes on along the minus strand of NC_062524.1, from coordinate 11,516,740 downwards.
AGGAGGGGCTGGACTAGATGTGATGATTGTCACTTTTTCAACATTGCCCGTAGAAGGTGGTTCTGAAAGTACAATCTTCTCTGGTCCTTTCTCATTACTGCACAATTTTGAGGAATCACACACATTTACTGAGCCTCCATGTTGAGCAGAGATTAAATCGTCACTAGCCGGATCCAGCACCACCTCGTTCAAGTGATCCAGAGGCTCGCTGTGCATTAGAATGTCATGTCCGGCAAGATCACTGCTTGTGTCAAACACTGGGTTAGTTGACATCATTAAATCCTTCATAGATGTACCTTCTTGTGGTGCGAATTCCTCGGCGATGGATTCCCCAATGTCATAATTTTTTTGTAAGAATGCTGATCCTGGACATTTATCCAACACATCTTGCTCTTTGACTACATGAAAGGATTCCTTCACAAAGGACTCAGCTTTGCCAGTGAACTCTACCCTGCTCCCGGCGGCCTTCCCTACAGAAGCACTGTCCTTCGGTGTATCATAACTATTTCCTACTTCCTGAGTATTGTCATCCCCACTGGCTTCACCTGCCTCACTTTCTGAATTGTTGTCTGCTCCATCCAGCTGAGAGATTGACATTAACCCTGTCTGTGCAGAATCCTTAGCAGAATCACAGACTACTACTGTGCGAGAGAAATTAAAGTAATGATCGGAGTCTTCGTTAGTCGAGTCTTGTTCCATTAGCTCTTCAGCAGCTGAAAGACTAGAAAAATCCTTTATTCTAGAGTTACATCTACTGGCACCTGCACTTGAAACTTGATTTTCATCAAGCAAGCCATTTCCTTCGATCAATAAACCCTGTCCCTGTTCAGCCACTTCTGCTCCACTGCCATGCTGACCAAAGTGCAAGGCCACATTCTCATTTAGCAGGGCCTCATCAAATTCAAGTTTTTCATTCAACACCGAGGCAACGGCTACATCTGTGTCAGCATCGAACTGTGTAGAGAGCAACTCTTGGTCTGAGGACAGTGGCACTGGGTCATCATCATTTATAACTGCAATCATGGAAATGGCCTCCTCTGGCATTCCAGCAGCATCTTCGGGCTCTAAAGAGGCAGAGAAATCTTGAGGTACTTCTGCAGACTCTTGTGGTGCTACCTTTAAATGCTGCTGAATCTTTGGAGAGTGACATGGTGACAAGACAAAAGTTGATGGGGGGCTCGCAACTGTACCTTGCCGAGGGGAGTAAGCCGAAGTAGCACCAGAAGGAGAGGAAGGAGGGCGGCCCCTGCGGCGAGGTGACACAGAGCTAGCGGGGTTGTCATGAGCTCCAAGTGGAGAGACAGGCGAGCTAAATGGGAGCGATCTGGGGTGAAGACCAACACCTGAAGATATTTTCAATGACCCAGAGGGGGATGTATGAGGGGGTGAGGCATTTCGGCTACGTAAGGAAATCCTTCTTGACCGGCGTGTTTCATCAAGGTCACTGATGGTCAGGATGTGATGGGAAGTGGATACTGTCCCTATGGATGGGGAAACATGTACATGTTTACATATTCATATAAAAAGCACAATACACTATAATATATACCGTAATACATTTTATTTTACTGTTAGCTTAGAAGGAAAACACACCTGGTGAAGGCAATGGTCTGAATGTCCCACCAGCTGGTCTCCTGTTTAGAGGATGGCTAGGAGTTTTAGATCCTGTTCCTGAGTCCAGTTTGGAGTTGGGAGAAGGGGTGCCTGGGTTGAGCTTCATTTCAAGACCAGCGTCTATGGAGACTATATGTAAGGAACAAATATATCTGGTAATAAATATGTGAAGGTTTGCAATTGTTTAAGTTATGGTCAATAGTGGGTATCAAAACACTGATAATGAAGAGCAGTAAAACTAAATCTACAAAAATATCTATATTAAACTGCAGCTGTCATGTCCTAAAAATGTCTTCTTTTTTTATTTTCAAGATAAAACAAACAAAAAAGGACTTTTGTAGTCTTCTTGTTGGTATACAACAAACATGTCCAACACAACAGACTAGAACAAAAACATGGAATACATTTCTTATTTCTGAGTTACCAATAGGTGATGTCCATTAAATGTAGATCATTTTTCATTGATTTGTCCAGGCAATTCAATACTAAAATTATCTCCCTTTACATCAGTGCTAATCTAATTCAGAAGAAAAGAGAAGAGAAGAGAAGAGAAGAGAAGAGAAGAGAAGAGAAGAGAAGATAAATAAAGTCAAGCAATTAACTCACCTTCATCTTGTTTCGGGCTGTGTGCAATAGTGCAGTTCTCTCCCTGGTTTTGTGCTAGATATGGCATTTTCCTTAGTGATGAAGGGTGTGCATCTGTCACACTAAAAGTGTACTTGCATGGCTTACGTGGGTTGAACGTGCTCCAGTACCACCGAGTGCACCTAAAAAGACACCAAACAACTTCTGAAAAGGGTTTTAAAATTCTCTTGTTTTTAAATCTCTAAATGTTCTTGCCCCGCCCTACATTTCTGAGCTGTTACACCCTTATAGACCCACCCGTTCTCTCAGGTCAGCTGATCAACTGCTCCTGAATATGCCCAAAACAAAACGAAAGCTTAGAGGGGACCACGCCTTTGCTGTAGTAGCTCCTAAAATGTGGAATGATCTGCCACTGCCCATTAGACAGGCCTCTTCACTGTCTTCTTTCAAATCGCTTCTTAGAACCCACCTTTTCTCCTTGGCCTTTGACACCTGATTTGGACATTTTGTTTCTTAGTTTGTTTTTCTGTCTTGTATGAGTTGGGTATTTTATGTTTATACATTCTTCTGTACAGCACTTTGGTCAACTTTGGTTGTTTTTAAAGTGCTTTATAAATAAAGTTTGATTGATTGAAAAGTACTGCTTGGTCTCAAGATATTTAAATAAACAAACAAACAAACAAATAAATAAGAAGTCTGAAGATTTATTAGACAAACACCTTGAAATAAAAAAAAAATTGGCTCAACTGTATAAAAGGTAACATGTATCTGGATCACAGACATGTTTTTGCACTTCCTTTAATATTACACTACAGATGTAATTCATTTCACACAGTATGCACATAAATATGCATGGTAGTTCTTGTTAAAATGTTGTACAAAGCAACGGAATTAATGTTAAAATAAATTACTTACTGGTAACCCACAGGATACAATTTTCCTGCGTTTGTAGATAACTCAGTGAGCACACCCAATCTGTGTATTTGTAAAGAGCCTGTACGGGAATAAAGAAATGAGATTACAATATGTGAGGGCTGCTCAGAAAAACCTCTCTCATGCACTTAAGCTGCTACTAACGCAGGTTTACTGTCCAAGCGACTAATGTACTCGCCACAGTGGAAGTGGCACATGACTTATCAGCTTCTAACTAAGATTAAAATCCTACTGGTTATACATACCAATCATAACATTAATGGAGTCTGGTTCCAAGCCTGTTAGAAACTTTCTTCGAAGGTTAATGCCTTCAAAATCTACATAAACTCGTCTGAGGACCTCAAATACGTTTATCACCTATGAAAGACAGATTTGTTATTTTAAATGCACAGAACTTGAGAGTGTAGGACAGGAATGAAGAGAAAAAAGAAATTTTTTTTTGCTCAACACTAAACCTTGTTGCTGATGAGATCATGGTGTTTGTAACAGTAGACCTTCTTATCGGCCTGAAAGACGCAATGGCTGGCACGAGCACACATGAAGTGGTAATTACTCTGACAAGAAGAGAGACAGCAGCCCACGGTTGCCCCGGCATGGCTACACCGCTCGCAACGCTGCAAAGAAACGAGATCACGCACTGTAACAACAGTTCTTTCGGTGCGGAATGCAGCCAATTAAAAGGAAAAAACTATTTGATAGAAATTTGTCCTCACCATGAAGCGTCCTCTTGCTACAGCACTGTGCACATGCAACAGTGCACCCTTGACTTCCTGAACCTCAGCAGACCAGATGCAGCAGTTTACATGAGCCCACTCATTTTGGCCCAAGTACAGCAACCTGCCTGCATCCTATAGACACACTTATTAGACAGCTGCATACAGAGGACATATAATAATAATATTTACCAATGACAAATAGGTCGAACTTACAGTGGGTTTGGCATCACCCCGCTGCTGACAAAGAGAACAGTGTCTTTCATCTACACCACGTCGGTTAGCGTTCTGAGGATCTGTAAATCAATAAGACACAAATACATAAAAATGAAGTCTTAATGAAAACCAAGCAGGAGTCACACCAGATTTCCCTGTAAGTAATTTATACAATTAAAAAACAACCAAGCTCGAAACAGTCTACAACACAACACTGACTCTTACCTTTTCTCTGTGCATTAAATTGAAGGTTTCCCTGGTTTTTGTTTGCCATGCTGTGGTTGTGCTCCTCCAACCACTGGGCATAACTGTGCTCTTCAGATGGTGGGATTATCGCATCTGGGAGCATACGACTGTGAAACAAAGAAAATTTTATCAAAAATGTAGAATTGGACTTGTACAACCTACTCATGTAGAGTCCATTTTGTGCTTAGACCAGGGGTCGGCAACCTGAAACACTCAAAAGTGCCATTTGGACCCGTTTCCCACAGAAAAAAAACAGGGAGCCACAAAACCCATTTGACATCTAAAATGAAGATAAAGCTGCATATATCTTTTTTTTTACCACGTTTTTTTCGCAAGTCAGCAGTTATGACGCATATTTGTTTATTGGGGATGCCGCTATTTTATAAAATATGATAATCTAGATCTTGATTAAGAAAAGAAGAAAGAAAATTATTTTGCCAAAGACGGCTTCAGATTAAAAGAGTAATAAATATAAAGAGATATTAATGAAATATTCTATATATAAAATATAAATTACATCAAATTACAAAAGTGCAAAAGGTGCAAAAAGATGCTAGGGGATTAAGAAAATACCGCACATGGCCATATTAACGTATATATTGTACTTATGGTGCGCTCTGTTCCCTACTGTAGAGGGAGGTGTTAGAGTTTGAAGGCCATTTGTAAGAAAGCCCTCCTTTGGATGTCTTCGTTTATAGAAAGGTTTCATGAAGGGTGCCAATGCTTCTGTACCTGACTATATGCCTTAGCACAAGGGCCCAAATTATAAGAATCATAAAATAAGTTAATCAGGAGACATAACCAATAGAAATACAGTGTTTATACACGGCTTTGTATGTATGATAAAATAGTATATGATGAATCGGACATCCATTTAATCTCATTTCTGTACTTTAACGGCAATATCTGATGTTTATAACCACTTATTATTATTTTATTTTTTTCACACTGGAAACAGAAGATACCTTGGCAATTCTTTCATTACAGGTCTCCATACTTTAGGGTCCTGACCGTTGAACCACGTAAACGTTTGCTCCAGTAACTGCAAACACAATTCGACAATAAGTTCACATTTCATGGAAAATGACGTAAATAAAATGTATGATTTCATGATAGCCATTTTAAGAACTTAAATTTCTACTAATAGAATCATTAACGTTCGCCTGAATAAATATTTGTGTCATTAATTTTACTTTAATATAGAACGCTTTGGCCTGAGCAGTTGGCCTCTGTTCTTCTGGAAGTGCTTCTTCTTGCTGTAGCTGCTTTAGTAGTAGAGTCACCACATCCTCGTGAAACACAGTCTGTTCAAACGAAACAGAATCATTGAACCACATTTTATGAATTCAGCAATACCGCATGTAGCTCATTAATGTGCAAAAGTTTAACGGACTCACCAATGAAGTGTACGAGCCTTCTTCGAACTTCCTTCTCACAGCATGAAGATCACAAACCACCTTCCTACGTTTTATACCGGCAGCGTCAGAACAGGCTTCACACTGGTTTAGAGAACACAAATGCATATTAATGATTCAGCTCAACAATTCAACAACCCCTAGCTCAAATGACAGACACAGGTGCTGTAGCTCTCTCGCTCCCCTGATTACTTTATGTACATCTGCAGGATTTTATATAAGACATTTACAAGATAGCACTTCAGAGCTAAAACATCTCTGTGTGTCAGGTCCAAACTGGACTGAAAATGACTTGCGACTTCCTGCACAGCGACATTAAACACACTAAAGTGCTGTTTCTCTTTTTAAACAATGCAGTCATTGTGAAGAGCTGCATCTGAAGAGACACATCTGGCCATATATCACTGTATTAGCTAGAGGCAGGGGTTTACAAAGTAAGAAATAAAAAAAAAAATAAAAAAAAAAAAAAAAAAAGTACTATATGTACAGGGCACATGAGAGAGCACACGAGGGAGAGAGAGCGAGAGAGCATACGAGGGAGAGAGAGCGAGAGAGCACATGGGGGGGCACACGGAGAGAGAGAGCAAGAGAGAGAGAGAGACACAGAGAGAGAGAGAGACACACACACACACACACAGAGAGAGAGAGCATGAGAGAGAGAGAGAGAGAGACACAGAGAGAGAGAGACACACAGAGAGAGAGACAGACACACACACACACAGAGAGAGAGAGCAAGAGTGAGAGAAAGAGCGCTTACCTCTGAGCATTTCTGGAGGTGACTGGTGGTCAGTGAGCTCATCAAACTATTCAGGATATTTTCTAGACCATTGTGCAGGACAGTCTGCACCACCTCCTGCCAGCCACTAGGGAAGTTTTTACAGCAGGCTGCACAGGAGAACACCAAACTCTTCCCCCTCAACCTCTTCAGAATCTCATGCAAGTCATCTGATGGGAACGAGGAGAATTAATAATGAGAACATATATATTATTGTATGTATTACACTCCTGTCCATGAGTAAAAGAAAGACAAAAGAGCAAAGACTGAAAAATACACCCAGATGTGGATGTCTCATATTTGGGTATAAAGCATAAAAAGCAGCTGTATACTGAATTCAAAAATTTTAATACTTGTGGTTCAAATAGCATTCAAAAACCTGCATTCACACCCTTAACACTTACCACCAGCATTTAAAGTCAACACAGCCTTATTGTGGCTTTATTGCACCATAAACTAATGTCTGACACTTAGCAAGCACAGAGACACTAACCTGTAAGTCCCTCACACTTGGGATGAACCCAGTGGGCACATCGAGCACACTGCATCATTTTCATGTCGAATTCATGCTCGGGATAGCACTTCAGACACACCGTGCAAAAGTTTCCTGCAAAATTGTAATCAAAGAGACACAATATTACTAAAATATAAGACTACATTTGTGGTGTGTGTGTGTTGGGGTCGTGGGGGGACATGTACAATGAATCAGTTCTAATAGATAAACAATGTTCACACACAGTAAAAACCTACCTATGATGTAAGAAAAGTCCTTATTGAAAGTAAAAGGAAAATAGACAGTTTGCTGTAGGAACTTACCGAGAACAAAATAAAATTATTTGCATGTGTATGATTACTATTAACATTCCTCCAGCTGTATTTACTCTAATATTTCCACTTGACATTGTCAGCAATATCCTGCTACTGGTCTCTGTCTCTATCTCCATGTCTATCTGCCTCCATCTTTTTCCATCAATATCCATCCGTCCATCTTTGTCTCTGTCCCTCTCTGACTCTACTTCTCTTCCTGTACATCAATATCTCTATCTATCCGAAACCATCTATCAATCTCTCTCTACATATATTTGTATATATAAAAAAGATGTGATTATCTTTTGTCAGTAATAGTGCACAGGGTAGCAGGTGTAGTGTTTTTTCACAGTTTGTTAAGTTAGTACCTTGTTTGTGGAGGTTACAGCAGTCAGGGCAAAGATCAAGCTCATGATTCCAAGACGTGCTCCAAGCCTTTCCTGGCGTCACCCCACAGCTTTTACACCGAATACACAACATACATACCTACACAAACAATTCACATTTACAAGAAAGAAATTAGATATGTATGCATACACAAACACACAATTATTTCCATAGCAACAGCTTATACACACTGACGCTTTCAGGCTAGCGGTTTTTGTCTAAACGGAGAAGGTTCACACGATAATTTGGTCACGTGAAAGCTGCCATGTGAAGAAAGAGACACAGTGTGGTACTGAACCCCAGTAGGAGGTGGTGTGAGTTCGGTTACACTGAAACTCTGCCAATTGTTCTCTACTTGCTCAGGAACTAAAGAAACCGGAGTGTGTGTGTTTTACCCAAGGATGTGGCAGGGGATCGTAGTTGGACACAGAAGAGAAACTAAAATACATTACTGCTAATAACACCAAAAATACTCATTAATAAAGCAAAAATTTGGCAAGATGCACGGAGATGTGTTCTCCGTGCATCTTTGTGACGATGGAAGATAATCACTTAGCACCGGGGCTCAATAGAAACAAGTGAATCTGAAACCAGACCAATGCTGCAGAGCACTGGGAAAAATATCACTCAGACTCTTCCATAACCATAAAAATACAGAATGTGGTGAATATAATTTCTGAATGAATGTCTGGTGGCAGCACTTTGTAACTGGAAAGTCTTCAGGAACATAAGGAAGGATTTGGCTTTCTGCCGTCTCTGTAAAATGTGTACTTACCCAGGGTGCACTACATTTTCCAGGTTTGGGATATGTGGGTCCTAGACATGACGGGTGGTAGCAGTAAAAACACTTTCTACATTGCAGAACCGGCTACAGGAGAGAAACAAAAACAAACAAGTACAAAGCTGAAAGTATTAACATTCAAATCCAAAGTAAATACCAAGAAACAAAGTTTTTCTCCATGGTCATAGGCAGTGGGGACTAAAATCAGAATTCAGTAACAGCAAGTGATGTTTGTACCTTTCCCTGTTTCCCCTTACGCCCACAGACGTGGCAGAATTTGCAACGCCTGCAGCACCAGTTCTGCTTATTTTCATTCTGTGGACGATCATCGACTGGGAGGCAGAAGCGATGGAAGGGCTCACAGCACATCTGACAATATATCATCTGAAATAACAGTTGAGCTATTAAATACCACCAGTGCTCAGTCTTTATGTGAGCAAAAATAAATAAATAAATTTGCACAATTCTACACCATTTTGTAAAAAAAAACTGGTGTACGATATATCCATGTTGAATGTATGTTTCAACATTTAAAATAAAAATCAGCGTATTCTGCTAAAGCTAGCACTGCCTCATTAAAGGTGGGGTCTCTGTTGTTTGAAAGCCAATGTTGACATTTGAAATCACCAAAACAAACACGCTTTATCCCAAATGGGTCCCACCCCTATATTGATAGCTCCGCCCAAACATACATACGCAACCCAGGCAAATAATGGAAAGAAATGTGTCTATCATAGCTGAAGGGAAGAACAATACGATTGCAGATAAACAAACGAGCAAAAATGACACACAAGCATAATCATGTAAAGGACGGCATATATTAGTTCTGTGAAACAAAGCAAAACCAACGTAACTCACCTATCGAGATGGAAAAAAGCGCCTCAGCGTCTTAAGTAAAGTTGGCCGCATATTCACAGATTGGAGTTTCCTGAGTCAATAACTCCTGCGCTAAATACTGTTACTAGCAAAATGCAGTTGTAGCTGCCTCTCTACATTACTACGATAGAGAAGAGATGTTATTTGTGTAGTAGCAGTGTTTAGCTCAGGAGTTATTGACTCTGGAAACTCCAATCTCTGAATATGCGGCCAACTTCCCGCTCCTTCAGTTCTCTCCAGCGCTGGAAAGCTGATCCTATATTAACACGGGTCCTACTTCTTGCCTTATCGTAAGCCTTTCTTCGCTTTCTTTCTTTGTTTTTATTCTCCATGTCAATGCTAAAACCACTTTCTACTAAGATCACACATGCTACTTTCTACTAATGAACACTCTCTCCATCTATATTGACAAGACCTGCCCCTTTCTGCTCATTGGCTACAAGTTTGTTTTGATTTTTGTTTTGTTTGTCGTCCCAACTCAGATTTCTGAAGCATTTCTCAAACAACTGAGACCCCACCTTTAAATGCGTTTGATGTCATTCTATATTTACTGGGAAACGACTTTAAACATCACTGCAAATTAAACATGGATTTACACAGTTCTACACCCTTACATTGTGATGGCCTTTACTGGCACACAGCAGACACAAACACTCCACTGTGATTGGAACAGACGTGAGGACACTTAGGCCCCCCATCGCCCAGACATTCTGAATATTACAGTCCTCCTAGAAAAGAAAAGAGAAACACACAGCAAGTGTGAGATTTAATAGAATAGAAGCCTTTATCATCACACATACATTAGAACACAGTGAAATTATCTCTTCGAATATCCCAACTTCGGGAGGTTGGGGTCGGAGCTCCGGGTCGACCGCGATACAGCACCGCTAGAGCAATGGGGGCTAAAAGCCTTTATCAAGGGCCCAACATTGGCAGCTTGGCAGGGCTGAGGCTTGAACTCTGATCCTCCGTTCAAAAACCCAGAGCCTTAAACTCTTGAGCCAGCGCTACCTTTCTCAGACGTAGTTTCAGGTAAATCAAAAGACACGGTTGAGCTGATCAACAGTTTTAAAAATCACAGCTCGGTCAGACTTCAGACTTTTTTTTGCAATACAACTTAAGTGTGACTTAACTTGTCTCTTTCTATTAAAGCTACCTATAACCCATTAAAAAGTGAGCTGTGCTGTTCAGAAACAAAAAGGTTTTAGAAAAGAAAGTAATACTACAGTGTGTCTAATTACATTGTGTAACTGTTGCCGTTATGCAGATTACTTAAAAAAAAAATTAGTTATGAGGCCATCCTTAAAAATATTCTTGTTTGCCGTAACTCGACCGACCCTGTCAATTTAGGACCGACTCAAATTCTTCTTTTTTTTTTTTTTTTTTTTTTAACAACCGACTTGCCGGTTGTAAATTTTCATTAAGACCGACCTTTTTTTTTTACTCTTCAGTAAACAAAATGTTCACAAAATGCTCAAAAAATTAATTAAAAACAGCTAGACACTGCTTTAACTTGGCACGAAGTTCTGGAAAAACTGCCCAGCATCAAAATGAGATTTGCAATGATGCGCCCAAAGGCACGGGTTGAAGACCCAGTAAGTGACGTCACAATATGCTAATTTGTTTAAAGTCATACCTACATAATCACCATCACCAAAATTATACTTTTTTTTTTTTTTACAGTGAAACTTACCTACCTACCGACCCTTTTTTTTTTTAAACTGTTACTGCAAACCAAAATATTTTTAAGGATGGCCTGAATTTAAAAAAAAAGCAAGCTTTCACTTGGATTGTGAGCTAATGGTAGTCCCCAAGTCAAGGTTGAAACACTGACCTTAAAGTCGACCCGGATTTTGTGCGCTGGCTCCAGTGTTGGTCGTTCCCGATATGCAAATCCTTTGGCCAGTGTGGCCAGGACGCTGGGGGGCATGTGCTCCATTGAGCTCTGGGAATGAGGAAGACAGGGGTCAGTAAGGGGTTGCTGCACAGCTCCCTTCTTCACAACCCGCTTTTCTCTATCCGCCTCCTCTTCTTGTGCTGTTTTGTCATCAGGCTGGGAAGTTACAGCCACCGAAGACAGCTCTGCAGCTCGCACCATGCTAGGTGGTAGTCTATGCAGCCGCAGCTGGAACCTCAGCCTGAGCTTTACAGATGGAATTCCTGTGTCTGAGTGCTCCGGGACCTTTGAGGTAGGGCAACTCTGGAGCTGGGAGAGTGGGAGAGCGAGGAGGAAAAGGAGGTGGGGAGCATTATAGTCGGACTGCATCATGACAACTGCAGCAAAGAAGAGCAGCCAAGCAAGAGGAGGAGGAGGAGGAGAAGCAGGAGGAAGGAGAAAATGACCACTGGTACCCTCTCCCAAGACAAGAAAGAAGAACAGAAGGGTGCAGAAGTGGTGCTGTTCACAATATATAACCCAGGCATTACAGATTGCATTTTACACCCTGGGTTATTACACTGTAGCTGTGGATAAAAGCCAGAAACATTCACACATTTCCAAGGAAGCATAAAATGAGAAAACCAACGACTCAATTTCTTAACTGGGGCAGAACACTTACCATAAAACATCCATAACACTAAATGACCAAAGGTCTGTGGTCACCTAACCAAACCACACTCATATGTGCTTGTTATAATAGCCTCTAGTGTTCTGGGAAGACTTTGGGGTTTGCCCTTGATCTCACTGATGCCCAAGAGGGTTCAGTGCAGGACACTCAGAGTTCTTCACTCCAACCTTCACACACCATGTCTTCATGGAGCTCTGTTTTTTGTGTACAGGGGAATTGCCATAATGGAACAGGGTTCGAGTCTCTGAGTTCCAGTGAAGATTATCTGCAATGCTGCATCCCAAAACGACCATCCAGCCAATTGTATGCTTCAAACATCAGACTGCGGCACCAGTTTGTGCTTGTGCTGGTAAGGTGTCTGCACAGTGTATAATCAGAGTGGAGTGCCCTTGTATTCACTTTGAGACTGAGCTAATTAACCACAAAGGTTCTTTAGCCAAGGGTTCCAATCATTTTGGAGCAAAAAGTAAACACCCGATATGATAACTGATCATCAAAAATAAGAAAGAAACTCACAACTTTTCATTTACTGAAAATGTCCAACCTCAAAATTTAGACCAAATGACTTTTTCCAGTCCCAAGGAACAGTGACTGTTAACGGAAATAAAAAGCTCTACAATAAAAAAAGCTTCTCTCTTACCGACATTATGATGGGTACCAAATTGTAATTAAAACACCTTTAAATATAAAAATACCTTATTACTTCGACGTCGTCCCCACAGTCCTCTCGGTAGTCCAGGCCTTGGTGATTTCACCACCTCATCGTGTGCGGCAGGTTGTGTAACAGTATCTACTGGACAAAGAAAAGAAAAAAACATTAAACATATAACAGGACCTTTGCTTACATTTATATTTTATGGAGAGACTCAAACCTGCCACAGGATACTGGTATAAACATGCCCAACACTAAAAACATCACACCTATTTGAGCCTGTTGAACATCCCATTACAAATTCATGGGTATTTACTGTATACGGAGTTCCCCATTTTGGAGCTTTCTAAGAAATTTCGTTATGTGTCTGTTGGAATCTGTGCTCATTCAGTAAAAAAAAAAATTAAAAGTGTGCATTCAGGTGCAGTACACTTGGCAATGTGTTTAGTAACTTTAGGCTTGTATGAAGTTGCACTGTTATGGTACTTGACCTTATGTTGTCTCCAGACACAGTTTGGAAGGCTGGAGTGTTGATGCAATAGAAAAAAAGACCACTTTTTAACTCTTAACCCACACAAATCTACCAGGCTGAAGCATGTAATGTTTCATTGATGATATGCTAGAATCTTGAAGCTTCTACTAACAGGGGACCAGGAAAGATCTAGCAGGGGACGTATTCAACTGGACACTGAACGTCTATATGCACCTGAGTAAAGGACGGGGCTTAAACACCTAAATGCACTCATTAGGAAGAGTTTCTTTCCCCCTTAGCTTGTGTGCATCACTTGACAGCATCACCGCAGGCCTTCTTGCTTATAACTTGAGTCTTAATAGGAAGAAAACCAACATAACCACACAATGGAGTCACATTTTAAACACAAAATAAGCTACAGAAGTGCTTTATTTTGTTAGGGAAAAAAATTTTTTTTGTGAAAGTTGAGCCCTGCACTAACACTACAGTAAAGACCAGAGATAACCAAAACAGAGTCCACAGATTCATCGTGAAAAATTGTGGCTTTGCCAAATAAATTCAGGGATACAAAAATAAATAATAATTCTAAAACTAATTAAAATTTTCTCTGGTAGTAAAAGATATTAATACAATTATGTAACATTACATCACGTCACATATGTCAGAAATACTTGCAAAATACAACTTTTTCCAGCACTCGTTCATGTTAATTACAAATGCTGATAATTTAATAAAAACTGTTTGTGACAAATGAACAGAGATATAAATGGAGAAGAGGGTCAGACCTGAGACGACTATTCTAGCTCACAATTCTGGTTTTCAATGACAAAACAATACTGAATTCATACCATCAGCTTTAACACTTGGTTCACTACTGCATTGCTCCTTTGCTATGTCTTCACCAGAAGCATCGGGGTCAGTCGAGTCGGACTCTAAAAGGTCTCTGAAGGATCGTCGTGGAACCTGCCGCCTAGGCTGCCTGCGGACGGAGCTCAGTGCGTTAGAGCTTAGCTCGTCTACTGTGCAATCTGCCTCGCCGCCTTCCTCTTCGCCACTGTATGCAGCGGCTTGGGCGTGCATACCCCGTCGCTTCATCTGAACTGCGAAAAAACAGAATCCGTCAAATGAAAGGTCAAAAATGGGGATGGGGGTACAGACTTGTGACAAAAAGGTATGAGAAAGATGATTGCAAGATTACAATTTACTACTAACACATTTTTATAGGCGCTTTTCTAGTTACTCAAGGTCATCATACAAATTCAAACAAGTAAAAAATAATCGTAGTAAACAACAATTAAAATAGTATTAAAAACAGATATCTAACACTTAAACATAAGGAGATTTAAGATCATGTAGAATCAGCAGAACAATGGAGAAGTGACAGAAATCTCTAGAGCTCTGTGATCCAAGATATTTTCAATACTGTACCAGTATTGATATATATAAAATTTGATCACAAAATATATCCACTGGTACAGTATTGAAAATATCTTGGATCACAGAGCTCTAGAGATTTCTGTCACTTCTCCATTGTTCCTTATGATTGGCGTATCATTTTAAACAGCCATACCTTTCATCCGTCTCATTTTGTTCTCTTCAATCTTTAAGCATTTCCTGTAGCTGTAGAAAACAGAAAAGATTAGATTTGAGGTATCGTTTTAAGGCTTTTTTCTTTTAAATGAAATTCGCATGAAACCTTTTGAAACTCAGTGTATAGCTTCTTGGCAATTGCACAAAATAAATAAATAAATATATTGCAGATCCATGTATCCATGGTACTCAATACCAATACAGGTAACCCAGGCGATATTAAAAACCTTAATATTGCAGGTTTTATGTTAATGCTTTAAATGATAATTGGATATTTATGAAATAAATCTTGCTTTAAATAGCTATCAGAATGAAAACTGTTCAAGATACAACAGCAAGATCAAATGAAATGACCTTACACATCAGAATAAAAAAATCGTCAAAATGAAAAGCAGCTTGACGTAAAAGGTTGGATTTCACGTTCATTCAGACGTTTGCATGTCTTAAATTTGAGGTCATTGTTAATAAGAAAAACAAACTCATCTGAGCGACCGAACTCTTACATTTACATTTACGGCATTTAGCAGACACCCTTATCCAGAGTGACTTACAACTGAGCAACTGAGGGTTAAGGGCCTTGCTCAGGGGCCCAGCAGTGGCAGCTTGGTGGACCAGGGGTTCGAACCCATGATCTTCCGATCAGTAACCCAACACCTTAGCCACTGAGCTAGGGTTAGCCACTGAGCTACCACATCCCTCTTCTCCACTTACATGCAGCTCTGACGTTTCTTGTTCGGTCCTCCGTATTTTGGTTTATCCAGACAGAACACACAGGTCCCACAGTCCTCTTCCCGACAACAGCCCTTGCAGCTGGAGCAGCGTCTCTGTCGCAGACCGAAAGCTTTGTGCTTATTCGCTGGCCTTTGTTCAACTGAGTCAGCGCTTTCTGTCTCTGAATGAGAACAGAGATCTTGAAAAAGAAGAAGAAAAAAAATCCCTCATCAATTACTCCTCCCAGTGAGAATTAACAGGGTAGAATTTTAACTTAAAACCAAACTAACTGCACACTGATTAAAATTTATATATCAGACTAAAATGATGGAGAGAATGAGGGTTTTGTTTACCCTCTGTGTCTTGTGAGGGTGCGATGCCTTCTCTCTCATGTAAAGGCAGAGCACTCAGTCTGGGGATATCTTCAGGTATCATGGCACGAGGCTGTCCAAGTGCCACTGCCGCTGCTCGGCACACGTGCTTTATGCGTGGTCCTCCGACCGGCTGTCCCTGTAGACAAGAAGTGTACACAATGCCTCAGTTCTAATGATACTTAGCTAACACGTCATGCAGCACCACGGCAACAAAAAGAAAAACATACCGCCCCGCCCTCCCTCACCCTCGCCCGTCCCAGACCTCCCTCACCCTCGCAGGCGCCCGTCCCAGACCTCCCTCAGACACGCAGGCGCCCGTCTCAGACCTCCCTCACCTTCGCAGACACCCGTCCCGCCCTCCCTCAGCACTCCCAGACAGAGAGCACAGCGACGTATGAAACTAATTTGTTTTTTCATTGTTTCCTGGATTATCAAATAACAGGCTAATGAAACCCACCTGAGGAACCTCTTCCTTGTCCGCCTTGACCAATCGAGGTCTCCCCCTCCTTTTCATGCTCATGACCCCACCATCTCCAATTCGAACTGTGCCAGACATCAGCTGCAAAATACAGACAGCGGCATAAACACCGATCATTTCCAACACCCATGTTGTTTTTAGTTTTCTAATGTAATAAAAGAAGCACATGACACCCGAGCTAATGCTTACTTGAGCCGTCTTCATCTGTTTCTGCTGGTCAATTTTAATTAGCTGCACCTTGGCCCTCTTCAGCAGGTGAAGCATTCTCTTGTTAGCCCCAGAGATGTTGACTTTGTGAAAAGAACTTCCCTGTGCCAGCACCACCTCAGACTTCGCAGCATCCGTACTTTGTACGTCAGTAGCAGGTGGCTCGTTGTCGGTTTTCTCTGCTAGTAAAAAAATAAGTGTTGTAAGGCTGCAAACGTGCTCAAAAGCAATCATCATCATAAGTATCATAATCCTTACCATCTGCTTTATTTTCAATTCCTTTGACAGTCGAAAGTGCAGACTGACCGATCACCTGATCATCGTGTATGGCTACTTTATGTACAACTCCTGAACAGTTCAGATCAGCGATCTTGATATCAGGGCTCCAGGTCTCAGATTTCTTCAGCTCTCCAGATCCTGGAGATTCGCCTTCACCATGCCTCTCACATTCTTCTTTTTCACCAGAGGCTTTGAACCGTGTGCTGACCAGCCGCTGCTCTTTCCTCTGAGTCAAGCTTGCCGTAAGCATCTTTAAACGCTCATAGATTTTCAGAGGAGTGGAATCATACGCCGTTCTCCCCACTTTCTTTCGGGGACCTCCAGTCAGGCCACTGGGTTTCCATCCCACAAACTTTCCGACGAAGCTCTCCTCATCGTTACTTAGCGTCCTTTTGCTTCCGATCTTTTGTTTGCTCCCAAGCTTTGGGGTTTGGGAAAGGTTTGCTTCCTCAGAGTCACTGTAAGGCTCATCCTCATGATGCTCAGGTTGAACAGGTTTCTTTCCCAGCAGTCCAGACATGCTTTCATCGTCCATGAACCTTTTCGGTACCCTTATCACCCGGGACGGTCGACTACTAATCACGCTATCCGTGAGTCCCTGCTGACTATCAGCCTGTGCTGGTGGTTCCTGCGACTGCTCCTGATTCACCACCGCTTCTACCGATTCATAGGTGTAACAGACAAGCTTCCTCCTTTTTCTGGGGATCCTACCCTCAGCTGATGACGGGGCCTTCCTCGTTTTGAGCAGCGCCACCTGCTCTGGCTTCTTACGATACCCGTATAAACATCTGCGCCTCTTTATGGGACGAAGAGATAATTTGGGAGAATGTGGACCACTGTCTTTCGCTGGTGTGCTTTCAATCCCATCAGGAGAGACTGCATTCTCCGGTTCCTCTTCTTCCTCCCGAGAGGCAGTCAGAGCATTGCGGACTTTCTGCTGTTTGGCATGAGGTCCTTGAGACACAGGAGCATCTTGGTCAATAGCACTCGTTGCTTTCTCCTGCGTCCTTCCTGATCTGTTGGTCCTTGCGTACCCGCTCCGGGATCCTCTGCCGAAATTCTCACCCAGACCCTTTTTGGAATCTCTTCTTCTACGCTTAATTAGCGTTAAATTCCATAAAACTTTCCTTTGTCTCCTCTGACCTGAACGTCTCTGCCTCTTTTCCATTCGTTCAGCACCTGTGCCCGGCTCATCCACCGTCTCAGCTTCTACACCTCCGTTTTCTTCTTCATGCGAGATCTCAGTCCCTTTCTCCTTATCGGACCGTTTGCCTCGACCGCGACGCCAAGCTGCTTCCCTCTGCAGATTTTTTTTAGCCTTCATTGGGGGGGCCAGTTTAACGACTAGTTTGGGTCTCCCTACGTTTCGCTCATGTTTCTCTGACGGAAGCGCTCTCTCTCGTTCTGCAGTCTCCTGCACTTCAAGAAGTGGTTTCTCCATTGAGAATGAGGACGATCGAACAGAACGTTCTAGCAAAAGGCAAAAAAAGAAAACTAGTACCTTTTCCTTAGTATCATCTATCCAAAATGCACAGGAATTCAGACCAAAAAATAATTAATAGCTTTAAACGTCCTGTAATGTTTTATTTAAAAAAAATTATAGCAACATGAAACTGGAAAGCAACCTTTGACATTTGGTTGTTTTTTGTTTTTATTTGTTTTCAGTCAAAAACAAAGCCACAGAAAGATAATCTTAAGAACACAAATTACACAGCTCCAAATATATTCACACAACTTCAGTGTTTTTAACAAAACATTAAACTATTATGTGGCTTTTTATTGATTACACCGGGAAAAAAATGTTTATAAATGAATTACTTTGTGAAGTATCTTGTCCGGAGCGTAAAGCTCGATGACCTCCAGTCTGGAAGCCTGTGAAATCTCCCTCCTGTAAAACAAAAAAGAAATTTAGCGGTTGTTCGTTTCCATGTACGCACCGTATAACAGTGGCCTTCGTTCACATCAGAAAAAATACGTTGTGTAGAAGCCGACTGAGATCGAAAAGCTCAATTAAGCCGTATTACAGCAGAAAGGTTGAACTGTAGGGGTCTGAGCAGTGGATGTTTCATTCATTCCCAAAGAAAAAACAAAAGACTAACTGTATTTCTTTATGTTATGCATATCATGGCTAAATGCTAGTATTTCAACATAGGAATAAAAGTGAACTGTTAAAGTGGGCACGTGTGATATTGTTGGGTTTTTGTTTGGAACAAATACCGACCTACAACAACATTTGATATATTTCAATGTAAATGTAATTAACATTTCTATCCTGTATTTATTTATCTATCTATCTATCTATCTATCTATCTATCTATCTATCTATCTATCTATCTATCTATCTATCTATCTATCTATCATTTTAATGCACTGCAAACGGCGAAGATGCATCGCAAGACACTTCAGGAGGCATCGAGCATTACTTTTGCTAAACTGTGACATGCTTATCTTCCGAAAATATTGCCAACGACCCACTACAGCAGCTGGTTTGGTCCAAAATGCGCAATACTTTTTGTGGTTAGGTCTATTCGATCTCGGACAGTGTTATTACCACAAACAAACCGTACCAGAGTTCGTTTGAAAGCGTACCGAGACCACCTCTTCAAGGAGGTCTCGGTACGCTTGTTTGGTCCGCTTTTGGTGCGTACCAGAGTTCAATTGCTGCATTCTCACCTGCCCAAACGAACCGCACCAAATGTGCAATCGAACTCTGGTACGATTCAACTGAACTAAACAAGGCATATGTGAAAGCACCCTAAAGCGTTCAAATACAAGAAGCCTTTTCCCCCCCTCACCTCTACACACAAACTTGTAGCTCCATCACACGGAGCATGAAGCTTAAAGCCAGTGTTTGGGTTTTATGCTAAAGAATCTCAAATTATACATTTAAATAGAGATCAGAACTCGACTAGGGCTAAAACGATTCCTTGAGTACAAAAATTTATTTAAGCCTCTTTTAATTCATTTTAAAGCTCACGTCACGTTCTTGTGCAATTATTTTGTGTGTACGTGTGTGTGACAACGCACTTACATCAAAGTGGAAGGAGACGCGAGGAGTTAGATTGTTAGTCTTTTGAGTCTTTTGCTAGTGCGGGCTGGAAAATGGAAGGGCGCGATAACATTGTCAATGAGCAAAGAGAAAAAACAAACAGGAGAAAACGACAGAAAATGTCCACGTTTTGGGATCTTTTCAAATTGAAAAGTAAAGAAAACGCTGTGGCGTGTGTCCATAGCAAGATCGAGCTGGCATACCATAACAGCACGTCTGCAGCATGTTGATATGTTTACCTTTCTTTATTGCAATCACATGCTCCTTTAAAGACTTTTAAAGCACACACACGTTGAGAGAGAGAGAGAGACTTTTATTCTGATTAATATATATATGCTTAAAGAACTCTGTGTGAAACCATGCATGGACTTTAGTTCCAAGTTCCTGTCCATGTTTTTTGCCTCTTAAATACCTTTCAGTCAACTTTGTCATTGTTCACAGTACAAGTACAGAAACAATGGGTATTCTGTAAAATATTCTAAATGTTTATTTTTGATAGAAAATATTGTTGTATGCATTGCATACTATGCAGTTAAAAATAAAAATTTCTTTTTGTAAAAAGAAACCAATTAGTTCAGGGGTGGCCAACCAGTCAGAGACCAAGAGCCACTTTTTTTTACTGTGTTACCGCAAAGAGCCAGATCATACACATGGGCACACATGATCATCACCTTTTCTCCTGCCATTTTGAGAGCGAACTTGACACAAATTGTTTACTCAAATGATCTTGCTCCTACTGGGAAACTTTGGGGTATTTTCGTCCCACTCACATGCACGTTATCGAAAATACCGTATTGAACTCAAGCGAAGCGAACACGCACAATAAAAAGACACAAACAAACTTCGGTATGAACGTAAGCACCACATGAAACCGGGCAAAAAAAATGCGGCTCGGGAGCCACGTGTTGGCCACCCCTGAATTAGTTGTTCATTTTAAGAGACCCATCTTATTTTCTCTTGTATAGTCTTTTTTTTTAATATTGCTCTTCAATTAAGCAAAAATACATTTTATCCGATTACTCGATTAAATTTTCGGAAGAATAATTGATTACTAAAATATTCGATAGCTACAGCCTTAAAATCAACCTACTCAATTTTATTTTAGAGCTCTTATAACGATGGACATTGCCACAAAGCAGTTTTATAGAAATAAATAAATTCAGTATAGAAATGATAAAGTTACATTTAAGTCGAAACGTATGTCTAATGAGAAAGTCTGAGGTGACGAAGGTGAGATAAAAAGCCCCTGAGGAAGAAACCACGAAAGGAACCAGGCTCAGAAGGAGCTCATCCTCATCTGAGGGCCTTTTTACACCTGGTCACTTCATGTGTTTTCTCTGATCCGACAGCTATCTGATTTGTTAAAACTGTTCCATTTTAGAGGCTGACATTTTTTTTTGGGATTCCCGTGGTTCACGGGAATCCTGTGGGAATCCCGTGGGATGGGAAACAAAATCACTATTAATCACGTGACTGGAACAGGACAGGAATAATGTCAGTGGGAGTACACAAATATACCTTTGATATACATAAAAATATAATCTGTTTACTTTGGTATGGCTGGTTAAATGAATGACGTGCTCCACACACACGTGACAGTTGGTGGCAGTAATGCACCAAGTTGGTATGCCAACAAGAGGCTGACATTTTTTCGGGATTCCCGTGGGTCACAGGAAAAACACGGGAGTGGGAGGGAATGGGAGTCATTCTTCTGGGATTGGGATGGGATGGGATTTCCCCCAGTTTTTTTTTGCGGGATTGGGATGGGACGTGAATTTTATTTTTGAGAGTGGGACGGGAGAGGTTAGAAAATCCACTCCCGTTTCACCCTCTATTCCGTTTACATTAGGCCACATAAATGCGTCTTGGCGAATTGGATATCAATCCGATCTTTCTACTCCCGCCCAAAATTCAAATATATTTTACCTCCTTTCTGCGGTAATTGAAATGGAACACGCTTTGGTGTATATATTTTGGTGTTTAAGACCCAACAAGACACCTGGGTGAAAGATCGGAGCCAGCACTGGTGGGAAAACATGTTTGTTTCTGGCGCGATGCACGACTCGTGAGTTTGGGAGGAGTATAGTGCTGACGTATGTGGCTTGAACAACCACATGCATTTACACCTGTCCAGTTTCATCTGAAATGCGTCCCAGACCTCCTCCTGAAGTGGTTTGCGCGATCGGATTTATATCCGTCTCAAAAACATTTCGGAGGGCATTTACACCTGGTCTTTTTACCATCGGATAGCTATCTGACCACAGAAAACGCATGAAATGACCAGGTGTCCCCCTGAGTGACACTTGAATGTGGTTATGAGTAAAGGGGGGGGAGAAAGAAAAGAGAAAAACCCAAGGAAACACCCTCTTAAATCAACATGGCTGCTCGAAGGATGAACTGTAAACACAGCAGCACTTCTCACCTTTAACTTTACAGGAGATTTCAAGTATAGTATTTAGCTCCTTCGTCACACCCAGGCTTGATTAATCTATAAGAAAACTGAACTGAAACAAATACCATTCCAAACTCCGCCTCTTCTCATTTCCAGGAAGTGGAGTTCAGCTTTATACACAGTTGTTCAGAAAACAAGCAGGACAAGAGGATGAAGAGCAAGAACACAATCTAAGCAACAAGACCAGGATGTTTTATTAATAGAAAGTTACATCCACTGAAGATGAAGCAGGGTTCGTTCAATGGAGTTTCGATTCAGATAAAAGGACAAAAAACACAACGAGCCACTGGCGCTTGTGAAATTCAAAGGACACTATCAATTTTTTATCAGTGATCTGGTGAGTCCTTTAAAGTAGAAATCATCGGATTTCTTTTATCCGTGTCCTTCTCCGATCTCACGGCTTGCAGAAAACACTTACTGGAGGATTCAATGTTATTTTATTTATACATTTTTTTTCTCTCCATCTAGGAGTCCACATTAGAAGCAACAAAAGATATTTAAATGTTTCCCAGATGACAAAAATAAGTTATACTGACAAAAATGTTCAAAAGTTTATACCCAGTTGAGTGTCAGTAGGGTTGCAAAATTCCCGGAACTTTCAAGGCTGGAAACTTTCCATGGGAATTAACGGGAATATATGGAAATGCCTATATCAAGGAACTTAAATGTGCTAAAATTGCAGCATAATTTTGTTTAAAACAACAAGATTTAATGCAATTTAAGTTGAATTTGTACCCTGCATTCCTCGGTCACACAGCACACTGCTTACTGGAGGGCCATTGAGGCCAAACCACCTGCATGTACTTGCATTCTTCCATAACATGCACAGTAACACTATTTTAGGGTCATTTTAATAGTTTCTTATTAGCATGAATATTAATAAAATATTGGCTATTTATTAGTACTTATTAAGCACATAATGTCTTTTGTACTATGTATACTTCGATTGCACATTTCATACTTGCACATCTGTACATACATATTGTCTATATTGTTTACTTCAACTGCACATTTTTCTCACACTTGCAAATTTGTACATACAAATTGCCTATATTTGTATATATATATATATATATATATATATATATATATATATATATATATATATATATATATATATATATATATTTCAACTGCACATTTCACACCTGTAAATGTGTACATAGAATTTCATGTTACACTGTGGAGCTTGTGTCACTAAAACAAATTCCTCACATGTGAAAACATGCCTGCAATAAAGCGGATTCTGATTCTTATTCTGCATTACCTTATTCTACATTCTTAATTGTACCCAATACCTAAACTTAAATACCTTACTAATTAGAAAAGATTACAGCAATCATAGGGAAATATGCTTATTACAATTAAGTTTGTTTATTACAACCATAATAATATTTATTATGCTTTTGTGTTACTTTTGTGAATCAATTAAAGCTCTACTTACAATTAAATCAGTCAAGACGTCATTTTAAAAATTTGTATTACCCTGAATGCATGATCGCATATGACCAAACAAAATGTTTATTTATTTTTGTATATGATATAGTTTATATACTTTTCCCTATATTTCCAAATAATTCCCATAAATTCCTGTAAATTTACATAAATTCCCGTAAAGTTTCCACTTTGGAATATTTTCAAAATTACTCAGATTAGGTTCCCGTGGAAAGTTTCCGGAAATTGCAACCCTAAGTGTCAGTGACTGTTTGTACCATGTGTAATAGTATTACGTGGCAGGGGCAATACCATGACCAAGGAGGTGGTTTGCCCAAAGAGGCTCATTCATTTCACTAGTGTTGTGCTGTACGGCCCTTGAGCAAAGCCCTTAACCCTCTCTGTTCCAGTGGTGTTATATCATAGCTGACCCTGTGCTCAGACCCCAACCTCACGTTATGTGAAAAAAGAATTTCACTGTGTTGGAATAGAATAGAATCGAATCGAATAGAATAGGGGCATAGAAGCCTTCATTAATCACCACATATACATTACAGGACAGTGGAATTCTTTTCTTCACATGAAACATGAGACTCGTACGAAATTACAAAGTCGCAGATGCTCCAGAAATCAAGCACATTTAAACTTTTGTACATTCAGTAAATTATTAATTAGGTCTTGTGGACTATACGGTGTGTAAACACACATATTTCAGGGAAGAACAGAATACAATTTGATCCTACATTTTGTTAAATAACATTTTTTTGAGGCGAATGTAATCACAGTACATGATGCCAGAGGAAGAAAATTAATTAAATCAATTCATGTCCTCATGAAAAGTCAGTACTATATGCTTAACTAGTTCATGTACAATCGAGAAGTAAATATTACCAGGGATTATTAAGAATTTGAAAGATTCGACAAACAGATTACACACGTCATCACACTAGAAAGTTTTATATATCCATCGCAGGCAGGATATCAAGGTATCAATTAACAGTAAGAGAATAGTACGAGTCTTTCTATAGAGGTAAATAATCACTGCAGCGATTTAAAAAGCAACAAAAGCAAACAAACGATGATAAATACACAACGATAAATAAATCTGGATATCATTTTGAAGGAGCGACAGCTGATCAAGCTGCAGATCAAGACGTTATTTAGTAAGAAATTTGGTATTGAACCACAAACCGAGTAAACCTCGGCAGATGGCTTTCAGATCCGATCGTCTGCGTGGTCTACTGCACTTTATATCTGGTATTTTATATCTATTGCTGAGTTTATATAGTCATTTTCATCAGATTTACAGCAGGTTGGCAGATGCCTTCATCGAGAGTAACTCAAAGGAGTGTTTGGAGTCTCGATCAGAAACACATCCTCGTGCTAAATCACTTGATCAGGGAATAAAAGCGCCATCAAAAATATTTCATGAAAACCGTATATTATTATTATTTATGGAATTGAATGAAAAAGGATGCAAAAGTAAAGAAAGCAAGCAACACAAGCTGGTAAACTTAAACGCATCAGAAGACTAAAGATTGAACACTTACTCATTATTATAATATTCTTTAATATTTAATTTCCACAGAAGTGAGTCAAAACATCCATTTCTGCCTTTCAGCCTTTACCCTGACCCTTTTATAGAGTTTTGTAGGCGTCACTAACATGCAAATGCGTTGTGCGAGGAAAACTCTGTCCACATTAGTGCCGTTCAACCCACATAGACGTTCTAAACCTTGTGTAAATCCAGTGGAAAATATTGCTTCTTAAAATATCGCCTTTCTAAAATACCGATAAATGAAGCCTAATAATTGTGATGGCTATTATGTCATTATTGGCACTATAAACATGAATGACCGATCACTGGTGAACAAAACAGGTTTATTTATCATTTAAGAACGAAAAACACACCTATATAACGTTAAGGTCAAATGCAATGGTGGTTAAAAAAAAAAAAGTAAAATAAATAAAAATAAAAAAATAGAAATGCTGTTAATTCATATTGTGCACCTGATAAAATGTGTGTAAAAAGACACTTTTTAATCTTTATATCAGAGTATAATAAAGAAATGACCCAGGTATATTACAAAATTATTTTACTCTGGAACTGGTCCATGAATGCAAAATGCTCAAGCAAATGTGCTGTAAACACCATCCCTCATCACCACCCCTCAACATCACCACTAAACACCACTCATCAGCACTAAACAAGGTCCAGCAGTGAAACTGGGGTCCATGCATTTAACTCAAACAGGTTGTTCAGCCAGCAGGAAGTTAATCAACCCGTCTTGACTCTGAAGCACCTAATAACGCCGTGTGGCGTCTTCAGAACCGAAAGAATAGTGTTATCACAGTCCCAACAGTTGTAAAAACACACAGCAGCTCTTCAAAAACACAGCACGCTAGCTAAGTGTTAGCGCATTAGCGACGTGCTAACGCGCTAAGCAGGGCATCACAAAGCAGGTGCAGGAAGATATAACAACACAACGCGTTAAGTTAGTCCAGGTTTCATGTTTTCATGACTAACCTCATCGCTACCGCTTGTGCAGAAACCAGCGTCCTCCTGGCGCTGGAGCCGCTCATTGAACCTCAGCAAGCGCAGTAAAGACGGATCTTCTCGCAGCGTCAGCTCAACGTTAACGGGCCTCGGCTCGCTCGGGCCGCCCGCCGCCGCCGCGTCCGGCCCCAGACGACCAACTCTCCAACGCCTTCCCGTCTTTTGACGACTGCGAGACGGCCACGGCCGCCCTGGAAAGCGACACCGTGCCGGGGCAGACGGGCTCACGCCCGCGAAGACAACCGAGGCAGTCAATCCGCCTCCAGCTGCCGCCATTATTATCCCACGACAACAACAACGACGACGCTCCGCTGTGGGGAGGAACAAGATGGAAAGGCGCGCGATTGCGTGTGACGAAATGCATCTTGGGAAATTGAGTTTTTTATTGTTGTTTTTTTAACCCTAGCATCCCAGCAGCTAAGCTAAATCAGGAGCTCCCTGAGATCATTCTTATAAGTTTTAAGCACTAAATCAGATTGTGTATGTGGTATAATAATAATAATAATAATAATAATAATAATAATAATAATAATAATAATAATATTTGCAACTGGGCAAACAAGTCCAGTTTGAAGCTTTAGTGTTAAGAGGTGCCAAAACTTTTGTCAATGGACCAGCATAGAGCTGAAGATCCCTGGAGGATTTTCTTGAATATAATAATAATAATAATAATAATAATAATAATAATAATAATAATAATAATAATATTATTATATTTAAGTCTCCAGATTGTGTACATGGATCAATCTGTCAGTGAATTTATCTTTAGTCTCTGTGTAGCTAAGCATCAAACTCTGTTTTTATTTAGTATTTATGTTAAAAAAAACTTCATAAAGTAATTGTTACTATATACAGTTGTTAACTCTATTTGAACAGATTACCATAATTATACATTTAAGAATTATTTTTAATGCCAATATACAAAAAATTAGTCACAATTATTACCTAAAATTGACTATTAATTGTTACTATACACAGTTGTTATTTGTTGTGATACTCCAACAGACTTTAATAATGTATTTAACAAGAAGGATGATATGGGTTAAGGATTATATATATTATATTTTATTTATGTGAAAAGACACTTGGGATGCAAATAAATGACATTTAAATATAAGGGTCAAAAAAGTTGACTATAAGGCTGAGATACACACAAACAAGCATCACTACAAAACCTTTATTATAGTTTATAAAAAAAAAGTATGATATTTGGAATGCAGTTTAATTTGACAATGTTTTTAATCTGGTTTTAATCTTTGTTTTTAAACTTATGTTATATCTAAGATCACTGACCATTCAACCTATTTTTTTTTTACATAATCCCTCGCAAACCCAACCCTAATTGGGTTGGGTTTACCATAGATTACCATAGTTATACATTTAAGAATTATTTTTAATGCCAAGATACAAAAAAGTAGATGAGTATTTAATGTTACAAATGTTACAATTATTACCTAAAATGGACTAGAATGCAAATATACCACAACAAGCTGAGAGCTGTGAGCGAACAAGAAACCTCTCCATTGAGAAGGATGGGATATTTTAGTCTATGATTATAATACAGGTGTAATGTTAGTGTGAGAAAACACATAATGATACACATTATTGTACAGTATGTTTGTGTTCATTAGCAATTTTATTTAACAATCTACAGATTGCAGAAAACTAAAAAACTATAAGAAATTGACATGTTGGCCCAGAAATAAATCTGAATGCTGCAAGAAATTCAGCAGCATTATCTAACTAATACTAGCTTAAATCCATGGTGTCAAACTAATTTTACCCAACCTTTCATTAATTGAAATAAATTATCCCTATTCTGTGTTTCTGTTTTTCAATTAATTAGAACATCAGCATCCATTTTATAATAATTTCTATGTATGAGAGACCTGGAGTAGTTTGCAAAGGAAGAGTTCAAAGTTCCAAAATTCAGGATGAGAGGTGTAAAAAGCTTATTGATGGTTATAGGAAATGATTGATTTCAGTTATTTTTTCCAAAGGGTGCACAACCAAATATTAAGTTAAGGGTGCCAATAATTTTGTCTGGCCCATTGGGAGTTTTGTGTGAAATTATGTCAAATTTGCTTTTTCCTCTGTTTTTTTTTTTTTTTTGTGCTGTTCTAATACACACAAATGAAATAAATATGTATATAGCAAAACATGTGTAATTGCAGTACATTTCTGTGAGAAACACTTCATCTTCTGGAAAAATTTCAGGGTTTCCAACACGTTTGGCCATGACTTTATGTAATAACTTGTGATAAAAATAAATTTGTAACTAAAAAAATACCCTGTACTTTATGTGTTTGAGTGTCCATTGATCCTTTTATTTTTTTAGTTTTAAAAATTGCTAATGGTATAATTGATAATTGAGTATCTTAAAATAATTTGGTTGTGGCTGAATAACCAACAAGTATTTAGATATTTTCTGTGTTTATTAAAATGTATCATTAATTGTACTTCCCATAAAAAAAAACATTTTTATAATTTTTTGAAGGAATATTTGCAAGATATTTAAGTGAGTGAAAAGACCAGCCTGCTGCTCAGGACTTGTAAGAGGACAGCTTGCTCTGCCTGGTGTTATCATTAGAGTGAGACAGACAAGCAGAGCTATTGCTATACTGGCATCTGCCTTTAGATGGAGCCAAAATCAATTATAATGAAATTTATTTATAATGCCCATTAATCTGCTCTACTTGTGCCCGGGTCTGTTTGAAGAGAGCTATGGATAAAATATAAGATAAGATATAACCCATGGAGCTGGTGCAAAATGAAATAAAAAGTAAATAGGGTAATTGTCCCGGGTACCTTGCTGTAAGGACACACCCTGAAATTTTAAATAGGCTGCCTACGGGTGAAACTGAAAATGTAAATATATATGTAACAGACTTAATCTGTGAGCTGGAGTGCATGTTGATGTTATACTGAGCATTGTGATTTGTGTGTAATACATTTTCCCCTCGGGGCTCGCCGTAGATGGCGTGTGGGCATGCGCACAGGAGGGCAGTGTTCTCGGGAAGTTTTCGGTGTGGGGATCACGTTGGTGTGCCGCGAGGAATAACAATAAAAAGAGTTGATGATCAAACGATGAGCCTCCGTTTCTTATTTTTTTTGTTTCATTTCAGTTTAAGCGAACCCGATGTTAAACGCTCGGTTACACTGGTGGCAGCGGTTTTTTTTTTTTTGTTTGTTTTTTTGTAGTGCTCGCGGGGTTCGGTGTTGCGACGGATGTTTCTTAGTTAGCTTAGCTTTCGAAGTTTGAGTTGGTTAGGGCGCGCGAGTTTATACTACCGGGAACATCATGTGGTGTAAGGAGGAGTTCGGTGTTTATCCGAGACGTGACCCAAGCAGCAGACACGTTAGGATCGAGTTACCACCGCCGTTTTCCGGTGATGAAAAGCAGAGTTTTTTGTGCTGGGCGCGTCAGTTCGAGGTCGCGGTCAGAGCGCTCACGGAGGATGATGGCGCTGCAGCCTACAATTATGAACTGGCGAGAATTCTACCGACACGTTTGTCCGGTGCCGCGTTTCTGCTGTGGGACAGCCTCCCTGGTGCTGTTCAGTCGGATTACACGGCTGTTAAAGATAAACTCAAAGAGGCATTCGGGCAAAGACAGTTTATGGATCGCTTCAGAGCCAGCCTTTCAGCTCGGCCCAGAGCTCCGCGGGAAAGTTTGGAAGTGTTTGCGGCTGAGATTAGCAGGCTGGTCGATTATGCCTTTCCTGAATATGGAGAGAGAGCTCAAAGGGAGGAGAAATTTCGTCGTTTCTTGGCTGGTCTGGATCCGGTACTCAGAACTAAATGTCATGAGCAAGGAGCTACGGATTTGGAGGAGGCCGTCATAATTGCAGGTCGGTGTGAAAATGCCAGAGATGTAATAAAGTCTGATTATGTGGCTGTGAATGCCGCTCATAGCGATGGTGACGAAGGGGCAGTGGCTGCTATTCAGTCTGGGAGAGACAATGTTGGGCTGTACAGAGCAGTTGAAAGATTAGCGGACGGAATGAGGGACATGAGAATGGAATTGAGACGTTTAGGAGATGAAAACCAAAAACTCAATGCCAAAGTGTATTCTAAAATGAAGGAGGACTGGCAATGGGGCCGCTCTCCATCTAATGGAATATGTCAGTGCTGCTGTGGGGGCCGTGGATGCCAGTCACGGAGAGGTCGTTCGCCTGAGAGACAGTGGGTCAAACACAGCGACATGTATAGGTCCGGTACGGATTATGGTGATGTTAATGACTCGTACTCTACACGGTACCCTACTAAACGCAGTCCAAGTCCTAGCCCACGCAGACGGAACAGCTATGAGGATGACTCAAGAAAGCGTGGAGTACGTTTTATCTCTCCCAGTGCAGGGGAGCGACATAATGGGCCGGGAAACGGACTGTAGCTGATGTTGCGGCCCGAACACCAGCTATGTTGATTAAGGGCTCTCGAATTGACAATACTACTGGCAGTAACTCTATTTTCAAAGACGTTGATGATGCCAATAACACTGACCAAGGCCTGATGGTGTCATATGTGCGGGGAGTAATTGAAGGCGTGGAGGTTCAAATTTTAGTGGACTCTGGTTCCAGCGTGTCTCTCATTAGTGCTGATTTTCGTATGTCCATCCCAGCACTGCGCAATCGCCCACTGAAGAAGGAGTATGTGGCAGCTCGTGCCGTGAATGGACAGATGCTGGATACGCTGGGCACTATAACAATGACGTTTCAACTGGGAACGGAGTCATGGCAACACGTATTTCATGTGGTGAGAGAAACCACTCAGACGGTGCTGTTGGGGTGGGACTTCCTGTTGAAGAATCATGCCTTACTGGACCTCAACCGGGCAAAATTACAATTGTGGGGCATGTCTGTTCCTCTCCTTACCAGCAAAGACTTTGTTCCCTTATGCTGCAATGTGTCCCTAGCAACCACAATTTCCTTACCGCCCTTCAGTGAGTCAGTTGTACCTGTTAGAGTTTATTCACCTTATGTGGCTAAAATGTTGAAGGACTTTGATGGCTATTTGGAGCCTAATGTGGCAGATTCGTCCAATTTGGTGGTGGCTCATACAGTAACCACGGTTAGAAATGGACTAACAAAAGCTCGGATTTTAAATCCTACTGGACAGGACATTTCATTAAAGCAAGGTATGCACCTGGGTGAGTTTTACTCTGTTGATGGCACTGATATTCAGTTGCTTCGGGCTCCGGTCGATGTAGCTGCAACATCAACAATGGGAGTGACACCCCCGGTATCACTGGATGAGTCGCCAATTTCGGAGTTTGAAAAAAGGTCACTTTCTGAATTGCTGTTAAAATACAATGACGTCTTTAGCTCCTCCGGGAAAAATTCGGGAAAATGCAATCTGATCAAACATCACATTAGAACGGGCGAGCAGACTCCTATCAAACAACGCCCGTATCGTGTGTCCCCTGAGAAACGTATGGAAATAGAGAGACAAGTGGCGGGTCTGCTGGCAGATGGTGTCATTGAGGAGAGCTGCAGCCCATGGGCATCACCAGTTGTGTTAGTTAAAAAGAAATGTGGCGCCTGGCGTTTCTGTATTGACTACAGACGCTTAAATAGCGTGACTGTGAAAGACTCTCACCCACTACCTCGTGTGGATGATACGCTGGATGCGTTGGCAGGCGCGGTGTGGTTCAGTACTTTGGACTTTTCTAATGGGTACTGGCAGGTAGAGGTTGCTGAGGAGGACAGAGAAAAAACAGCATTTACGACGGGGCAGGGACTCTATCAGTGGCGATCCATGCCAATGGGCCTCTCAAACTCTCCTGCTACATTCCAACGTTTGATGGAACTAGTCCTCAGGGGGCTCCCATGGCACGTCTGCATGGTATATTTGGATGATATTCTGATTTACAACAAAACGTTTGACGAACACTTATCGAGCTTGCAGGAAGTGTTTTCCAGAATTCAGTCGGCCGGCCTAAAACTAAATCCGAAAAAGTGCCACCTTGCGAGAGATCATGTAATTTTTCTGGGTCATGTTATTTCTCAGAAAGGACTCCAGCCTGACCCTAGGAACACGGAGAAGGTTCGGGACTGGCCAGTTCCCCAATCCCCATCTGAGGTCAGAGCGTTTGTGGGACTCTGTTCATATTACAGACGCTTTGTCAGAGACTTTTCGAAATATGCCGCTCCACTGAACCAGCTTGTTGGTAAGAATGTGCCCTTTGTGTGGTCTACTGAATGTGACGAATCTTTTCATTTCCTGAAAAATGTGTTGTCATCTGAGCCTATAGTGATTCTGCCTGACTTCAACGTGCCGTTTAAAATTCACACAGATGCGTCCAACCTGGCGGTCGGTGCTGTGCTCGCCCAGGATAGAGACGGCTTGGAGCATGTGGTCGCCTATGCCAGCCGGGCGTTGAACTCCACACAGAGGCGGTGGTCCACTTTCGATCGGGAGCTATGGGCCATTGTGTGGGCGGTAAGGGAATTCAGGCATTACATTGGACTTTCTTCTTTTACCATTATTACAGACCATCGGCCCCTGTTAGCTCTGCGGCGTATGTCTATTGAAAACGACCCAACAGGAAGGAGGGGACGATGGATTATGGAACTCGATCCACTGAATTGGATCATCATTCACAAGGACGGGACCCGTCACAAGAATGCAGACGCTCTGTCTCGTCGCCCAGTAACACCCGACCAGGTTGGCGCAGAGTCCACTAATAATCGAATGTCAGAAGTCAATGTGGTGAGTTCCGGGCAACCAAGTAATGACAATTCATGTCCCTTAAAAGTTGTTAACCCTGCAAGGGGAGGTACGGCTGCGCACCTATCTGACATTCCTGATTCGGATACGATTTCTATGAATGCTCTATCTTTCAATACACGGGACATTAGGGCCTCGCAACAGGCCGATCCTGACATCAGAACTGTTTTGGATTGGGCGGAGCAGTCACAAAGGCCTTCTAGGAGACAGTTACAAGGTGCCTCTCAGTGCTTAAAAAAACTTTGGACTGAGTTCAAGCGCTTCTCAATTATTGATGGACTGTTGTGCCGCTCTGTCATCTGTTCACGTACTGGTGATCCTATATTACAAATTGTTGTACCCAATGCTATGATTCCTGATATTCTGTTACAGCTGCATGGGGCCCCAGCCTCCGCCCACTTCTCTTCTGAGCGTGTGTGGGAGCAGGCAAGAAAATTCTGTTACTGGCCGTCCATGTACAGGGACATCAGAGCATGGTGTGAGCAATGCAGAGCATGTCAGACGCGTCGAGGTCCTGTTCCGTCCCACCGAGCACCTATGGGAGGTTCCAAGACTGTCCGTCCTTTTGAGAGAGTGGCTATGGACATTCTAGAGCTGCCGGTGACCGCTAAAGGCAATCGGTACGTGTTAGTTGTTGAGGACTATTTCACGAAATTTGTCAATTTGTATGCTTTACCTAACCAGACAGCACTAACTGTTGCACGCTGCCTGTTTGAGGATTACATTTTGACACATGGTGTTCCGGAGACTTTGCATTCGGATCAGGGCCGCCAGTTCGAGGCGGAGATAATCCAGAGCCTCTGTCAGTGGCTAAACATTAAAAAGACACGTACCACTCCCTACCACCCAAAGTCGGATGGTATGGTTGAGCGCTTTAACAGGACCTTGACTGACCAGTTGGCTAAGACACTGCTGACCCATGGAGGGGAATGGGATGAGTATGTGAAACATGTTGCTTTCGCTTACAACACGTCACCTCACTCCAGCACTCATTTCACACCGTACTTTTTGACCCATGGCCGGGAGGCACGGGTGCCGGCTGATGTACTGTTACCGACTCGTGCACTTTCCCCCAATATGACAGGATCCCATACTGATTTTGTTCATTCATTGCGGAAAAAACTGGACTCTGCTTTCGGCAGTGCGCGCATGCATAGCGAGGCTGCTCATGAGCGTCAGAAAATGTATCATGATCAAGGAGTGCGTCACCAGCCTTATACGGTGGGTGCCTTGGTGTGGCTTAACAACCCTGTTGAGAGTCGTATGAAGCTGGCACCCCATTGGAAGGGTCCCTATAAAATTGTTCAGGTCATGGACTCATGCGGTGAACTGGGCTTGACTTATCGGATTGTCAATCCTCTGGACTCTGGTGAGAGGGCGCAGGTTGTGCATTATGATAGGCTACGGCCTTATACATTGCCTATTCCTTCTCTGTCACAGACTCAGACATGGCCTAATGTGTTCGATTCTTTCACAACATCCTCCCCCCCGGAGGTGGATATGTCAGGTAGACAAGAGTGTGTTCTTCCTCAGAGTGACCTGAGTGCTCTGCCTGAAGAGCACTGTTTGGAAAGACAGCCAGAACCAAGTGTGAGCAGAACGGGGAGGGTTTTGAAACTTCCGGGTCATTTCAAGCATTTTGTTCTGTATTAATATCACTGTTAGTACTGTTATAGTGGGACTGTGGTACTATGTATTTGTGTTGCAATTGTTTGGGGGTTTGTTCAATGCACTGTCCGGTTTAAAGAGTGTTTGAAAGTGATGCAAAGTTAAAGTAAAGAACTGTGCCTTACGATATGCTCCTTCTGCACTTTAATGCAGCGTGTATGATTCATTTAAGGTGTTTTGTTTATGTATGATGCTCATATGTTTATTGGGTTTATTGTTCATTTCTATAAATGGGGACATTTATTTTGTCAGGGGGGGACGTGTGTAACAGACTTAATCTGTGAGCTGGAGTGCATGTTGATGTTATACTGAGCATTGTGATTTGTGTGTAATACATTTTCCCCTCGGGGCTCGCCGTAGATGGCGTGTGGGCATGCGCACAGGAGGGCAGTGTTCTCGGGAAGTTTTCGGTGTGGGGATCACGTTGGTGTGCCGCGAGGAATAACAATAAAAAGAGTTGATGATCAAACGATGAGCCTCCGTTTCTTATTTTTTTTTGGTGGTTGTCTGCCTGCTTTCCCAGTTAATGGGAGATTGTCCCCCATGAAGCTGCTGCTGTTCCCTGACTAGCTTTCATGGAGCTCATGAAAAGGAAGGGGAATTCAGAACAGAGCCATACCACCAAATGTAAATTTCATAAGCTTGCAAATAAAAAAAATAAAATATTTCAAAGAATTGTCTTTATTTTGACTCAAGTGGTCCTGACTGAATTGTTACATTAATTGGTTAAAATGGTTAAAAAGACATTTTGATCATTGATTAAAAAAAAATAGCTTTGGGATAAGAATAAAACACCTCAGGATTTGCTGATAGCAGAAAATAATCAACTATATGTTGGTAAGTATATCCATTTCATGTCAGGCTGTATCACACCTCTTCTCTGTTAATTATTCCTAACAAACCTGTAAATGCTTTGGCAATACTGCAGCCAGACTTCTAATTTGCTGTTAACTGTCTTGACTAAAAAAGCATTCTACCTTACATCACATCCCTATACTAATCTTTAATCTTTGTGAATTCTACTATGCATGTTCAATATTCTACTGTATTTATTCTCATTTCCTATATATTGTTGAATATTAGGACATTGTTCATAACTTATTCATAATACTTCACCACATGAGTGGATAGACGCTACAAAAATTAAATTACTTTGTTTAATTAAACATTTAGTATATTTCATGCATCGGGGCTCGCATTTCTGTGCGTTGTTTCATACATACACCTTTAAGGTATGGTTAGAAGTCCAATTTCCATTTGAATATTACTTGATAAAGTTTTGGAATCAAACTACCACTAAATTTATACTTAAATCTAAAAAGAATTATCAATCCATAGAATATATTTCCTAAATACTCATTGTTGAGTAATGATACTTATGACTAGACTAATGTACAAATGTAAATTCATACAAATATTGCATTGTATTTAATATGACAAATGCCTCTACAATATAAGAGCTATTGGTGTATTAATTTAATCTTTATATTATAGATATTATTTAGCAAATATGAAAGATGGCTTTAATAACTGTCTTCCCAGGTGACTTCTCATTGGTGGGCAGAGTGATGAAAGCAGCAACCTGAATAAGGAGAAAAAACACACACAAGCACATTTGTACACGCTAATGCTTTGCATCACATAGCATAAACTCAAACCTATCACAGCATAAACAGCTGTTTGTTTTGGTATCATAATGGTCACACTATGATATTTGGGTTCCACTTACAGAGACGTTGTCTGCTTATGGAACTAAAGACATAAAGGAAATCCATGTTCTGAAAATGTGTTTGTGTCATTGTGCTTTATACTACATTCATGATTAGATTCTAGACAAATCAGCTAAGCAAAATTTGTGAACAATATATAAAAGAATTATACTGACTGATATTTCATCTTAATTTATATTTTATAGAAATCTATATTTGGGGAAAAAATATGGATAGATAAAGTGATATTCATGGAGGTTAGACAAATACATGTTACCTATTATCTGTCAACATTGAAATTGTGAAACAGTGGACTGGGCTGCATCCCAAATTGCATGCAAGCATGCATCATACCTATGCCCGATAATATTGTATTTGCTACAGCAGAGAAGTATAAACTATTATACTTTTAACTATTCATCACCTGGTTTATAAAATTTGCATTGTGGGTAATGAGGTATGAAGGCACCTAAATTCCCATCAGGCACTGCACAGTCTGACCCCTGTTGCATTGGACTGGATGAAGGTGCACACGGAAAATCCATCTGGACGCCACAGGACTCAGAGTTTGAATCATCATGACCTGTTACAAGTGCCTGTGAGGTTTGGGGTGTTGTGTCGGACCCCTTTACCTGCTGAGAGTACAGTTGATGAGGAGTTCCCTGATGCTCAACTAAATCTGTGCCTGAACAGACAAAGACAAATCATACATTAATGAAAGAAAAGTAATAGAAGTACAGATGAATGCCAAGACAACAAAGTCAGCTAGCCGGGACTTTTTCTCTTTGACTGTTTCTCTACAAAATCCTACACAAAAGGACCTGGTCTTTTTAGGAGAATGGGGAGGAAGGTGGAAAAGTCCAAGAGGCCTGAATATGCACACTGGGCTCAGAAATCTGTGGTCTATGTTTAGATGGCATTCCTATATGCATTTTTCTACAAATTCCAATCCTTCATTCAATTACTTACTTGATGTTTTCCGAATGCTAGAGCTAGCTCAGCTACTACAGTTGTGGGGTAGTGTTGTCACAATATAGATCCAAAGAACCCTGCTTCAATTCTGACCTCACATTATGGTCTGTATGTACTGTCTGCTGCTTAATGAACTTAGATTTCATACCTCCTACATCATTCCCCTTACATGCCAGTAAATGGATTGCTTATTCTAATATATAGCACATAGGTGTAAATGTGTGTGATGGGCTGGTGTTCCAATCAGAGGACCCAGTTTTATTTTGATCTGAAACTGACCAGGATAAAGTAGTTACTAGATGAATGAATGTATAAATGAAAGTATAAATTATAGCTTGTTCTGCCAATCTACTGACCGACCACAGCAGAGTTCTCAGGTGAATTCAGCATCAGATAATCGAAACGTCTTGACTGGTTGGACACTTCAAGCCCAGCAGCAAGCTTGGCCTTGTTGTAAGGTGTCAGTCGCTTTAGGTTGACCAGAAGCTCTGGGTTGGCCCGTTTGAAGTTCGGGTTGTAAAAGTGATGTATGGTGCTGACTTGCTTCAATGAGATCTCATAGTCTGGGTGCACTTTTCTGAATCCGTATAGGTTTAGCTGGCGAACAAAACTGATGAAATCTGTTGTTTTGAAGTACTTTTTCATCTGCTTGTTGGCTGTAGATAGCACTTCAGCTTTGAAGGCCTCCTGACAGATCAGTATTC
Organism: Tachysurus fulvidraco; assembly: GCF_022655615.1. Taxonomy (NCBI): domain Eukaryota; kingdom Metazoa; phylum Chordata; class Actinopteri; order Siluriformes; family Bagridae; genus Tachysurus; species Tachysurus fulvidraco. The sequence continues at coordinate 11,478,788 of NC_062524.1, read as the reverse complement.
CTTCCCCACTGTCATTCCAGCAAATTGAGCAAATCTTGGGATCATTCACCAAATGCCACAACTTGCTAGGAAATTTTTTGTGGATCATCCGGACGGAGAGAAGTATTTCACTGACCTCCATCCCAGCTAAATGATTTGTAACCAACAGATAGGAGCTCAGTGTTATTCAACAATAGATGTTTATCCGTATAGACAATTGTTAAGTAGATTGTGAGCAGTTGATCTCTAATGCTAACTAGTTAGCAGGGTGGCTAACTAACACATTCATCCGTCTTCATTAACAAATTATTTGATAAATAAATAAATAAATAAATAAATAAATATTAAGAAGTCAAAACATTGCTATCAACAACAAGCTAGCAACAGCTGTACAGAGTTGCTGCTTAATTGACTTAGATTTTATACCTCCTAGATCATCCCGTTACATGCTAGGAAATGGATTGGTTATGTTAATATACAGCACATAGGTGTGAATGTGGGTGATGTGCTGGCATCCCAATCAGAGCACCCAGTTTTATTTTGATCTGAACCTGAGCAGGGTAAAGTAGTTACTAAAGTTGAATGTATAAATGTGTAAATTATAGTTTGTTATCTACTAACCAACCACAGTAGAGTTCTCAGCTGACTTCAACATCAAATAATGGAAATGTCTTGACTGGTTGGACTCTTCTAGCCCTGTGGCAATCTTGGCCTTGTAGGAAGGTGTCAGTCGCTTTAGGTTGACCAGAAGCTCTGGGTTAGATCTTTTGAAGTTCGGGTTGTAAAAGTGCTGTATGGTGCTGACTTGCTTTAATAAGATCTCATAGTCTGGGCGCACTTTTCTGAATCCATACAGGTTCAGCTGGCGAACAAAACTTATGAAATCTGTTGTTTTGAAATACTTGTTCATCTGCTTGTCAGCTGTAGATAGCACTTCAGCTTCGAAGGCTTCCTGACAGATCAGTATTCCTTCCCCACTGTCATCCCAGCAGATTGAGCAAATCTGGGGATCATTCACCAAATGCCACAACTTGCTGGGAAATTTTCTGCGGTTCATCCGGACGGAGAGAAGTATTTCACTGACCTCCATCCCAGCTAAAAGATTTGTAACCAACAGATAGGAGCTGAGTGTTATTCAACTATAGATGTTTATCCATATAGACATTTGTTAAGTGCTAACTAGTTAACACATTCATCCATCTTCATTAAAAAATGATTTGTTAAATAAAATAAAATAAAATAAATAATGATTAAGAAGTAAAAAAATTGCTAACAACAAGTTAGCAACAGCTGTCCAAAGTTGTTTGGCGTCCCGAGGGGAAAACAAACAAACAAACAAACAAACAAACAAATAAAAAGTCGATATGAATTACACGATGGGATTATTTCTGACTATAATATATACAAATACCTGATTTCTCGGCTCCATCCGAAGGATCCTCGTTTTCACTCATGATAAGAAGCGTTTAAACAATTTAATTTAGACACCCTTAATCACACGCAGGGGGATTAAATTATAAAGTAAACAAGTGAAGCCGTGTTCATTCTAGAACGTTCTACTGACATTCAGGAACATTCAGTAAGTGCGCGCTTGGGTCTATCCACTACCACCTAATCTCTCTCTCTCTCTCTCTCTCTCTCTCTCTCTCTCTCTCTCTCTCTCTCTCTCTCTCTCTCTCCATACAATAAAACGTATTAATTTCATGGCCAATTACTGCTCTGTCCGCAGGTCATCGCTTTTTGTTTAGTGACCGTTTTAGTTTTATAGCGCACTTAATTTCTGCGTTTACTAAATATGTGAAGTCTAAATTTTGTATCCTTCATTTAGTATATTATATTTTTTCTTTTGCATTTCTTTCTTAATTGATTTTTAAAAAAAGTCTGTTTAATTATCCTGGAGAAAATATATTTCTAATTCATGTTTTATTTTTAATTGCTGTTAAGTACTAAGTAATGTGAATGTCATGGTTACACTAAAAAAATCTGTTGATGTGTTGGTAAAAATAATGAGCATAACATAAAATATAATATTGATTCATAATTACTGAATGAAATTACTTAAACTGTACAGCACAGTTAACATCATACCAAATTAATATACACCATATAGACAATTGTGCAAAAACGTTGTTTATTTTGGACAAAAATCTTCTCCATTTTCTTTAGAAAATATGCTCTTAATAATCACGTAAAACAAAATTTTCACAGACGAGTGCAGGCTAACAATTTGTTGCATCTTCTGTTGTTTAACAATAACGAATCAACCTAAGGAAACTGTTCTTGTTTAAATCAGCACTGCTGAAAAATCAAGTCACATTGATAAATAAACCTGAATATTTAAAAAAAAAAAATTATATATATATATATATATATATATATATATATATATATATATATATATATATATATATATATATATATATATATATATATATGCCTGTCTGACGGCAGAAATGTATTCTATTTGGTTTGTGTTCGTGGACACGAATTTCCCTTTTTTTCCGACTTTTGATCTAATGTATTTCAATAGGAAGCATCTTTCGTGTCTGCAGCACGTTTTTCTTTCTGCCATCGGAAGTATTGTTTTTGCTCATTTGTTATTTTTAAACTTTAAGCACTACATTACTCAACATTTAACCAGATTTTATCCTTGTTTTTATTGCTTTATATTCTGTAGGGAATAACCATTGTGCTATGGTTTCTTTTCTAACAAAAGCCGTTTATCCATCTATTTGGTGTGTCAAATCGGACAGGATTTTCAGGATTAAACTACTACAATATCCATGAGCCTTATCTACTTTTACTATGTTGAAGACGTCAGATAAAACTACCTGATCACCGCCGATTCTCTTTTAATGATCTCATTTTTCTTTCAACACAAATACGAAAGTGTGCTTGATCATTCAACAATACGATGTCGTGACCATCCGTTTTATTTGATTCTCCTGATTTCTGCAAGCCGCGAATTCTAAGTTCAAATTTGATCATTACATTCAAGCAGAGCGGGAAATTGGATGTCCTAAAAATACGTTATCGAAACCGTATCTAACACAATCATTTATAATAAAGTAGATTTAATATGTACAAAAATATTTAAAAAGCATTTACCTTATTCCTTCCAAGCTCCGAAGATGCCACGCGCGCTCTCATGTTCACTGATCTGGGATCTGTCGTCGTACATCACGGCTGTCACTTGGCCGTGATGTAATCTCAGTTTAACTGACTGAAAGCCTAAATTGCGCATATACATTAGTTTATACAGTAAAGCATTTTTTTTATGGCTATGAACATCGTTAAATACATATTGAATAACTTACGATTCAGACAGAATTTCACTCGCTTTCATCTGAAGACGCAAAGATGGCGGCTTCTCGCACAGGTGTCGTCTGATTTTCACGTTCCCAACCCAGCGCCGCTGCGTTATAGCTCAAGACAGCTTTCAACCCAAACTTCGGTTAAAACAGCCCAACGTCCTACCCAGCGGCCTCAACCCAGCATATGGGTTGAAAAAACAACCCAGCGTTTTTTAGAGTGTATGCTAGTACAAATTCAATCTTTGTGCATTCTACTCACTAAGCTGACCGTTGAAAGAATCTATAACTCACTAATGTATCATTTATTATACACAGTGGCATTAGATTAGAACTAACGTGAACAACACCTTTTAACCATATTTGCAAGGCCTGTTGTCTGTTACACCTTGCATGTCTTACAGTATCTCAAATGATGCCCGTTCAGAGCACTTTTTAACGACTGACCAGTCTCAGTAAGTTAATCCTCTGTGGCACTGTGTAAAGATTCATACATGTTCTACACCACAATCAGCCTATAAATAATTCTAAGGTGCATATACAATATTCTAATGCATTTATCCTTGTTTTAGATTTATTGTTGAATATTGGAACATTGTTCATAACTTATTTACAAGTGGATTTCTGTGCATTGTTTTATACATACACCTTTAAGATATGGTTATAATTTATTGCTAAGTCAAAGTTTTGGAATCAAACTACCATTAAATTTATATTTAAATCTAAAAAAAGAATTATCAATACATACAATATTTTTCTTAAATAGTTATACTTAAATATCAGTAGTTAAATCCTTACAAATATTGCATTGCATTTAATATAATAAATGGCTCTACGATATAAATAAATGCCTATACAATACATCTTTTTATTAAAGAAATTATTCAGGAAATACTAAAGATGGCTTTAATAATTATCTGTGTTCCCACGTGACTTCTCATTGGTAGGCAGAGTGATAAAAGCAGCAACCTGAAAACACACACACACACACACACACACACACACACACACACACACACACACACACACACACACACGCACACACATTTGCACACGCTAATGTTTTGCATCACATAACATAACCTCAAACCTATCACCTCATAAACAGCTGTTTGTTTTGGTATCATGATGGTCACACTATGACATTTGGGTTCCACTTACAGAGACGTTGTCGTCTTGATCATGTCCAATGCAAGCAATCTCTACTTGCACTACTTAGACCATATTTTAAAAAGATTTAATAAAAACATTTCTGTGATATTCAGGCTGAGTACAGCCCATACAGTATGTATGTATTTAAAGAGGCAAGCAGTGACTAAAAACGTCAACAGATTTGTAAATGTCTTCAATCATGCTTTGTTCATGTTAAAGCAGGTGCAAAGAATAGGATTAATCCTAGAGGTTGCTTAGTAAATAGTATACAGTAGATTAAAACCACTTTACCGATAAAAAGCAATTTACATTGCAAACAATTTATGGTAAGGTTATGCTTTAAGTGTTTTTCATTACTTTGCACTTTTGTAAAAAGAAAAAAAAAATCAGTTTCACTTGAAGTCAAAATAAAATTATAATTATACCAAGGTGCCTCACTACACTTATCAGTGCATTTTAGGAGCACACGTGTTAGTGTTTGGATGAAATATGCCCTTGAATTGCCCATTTAAAAATGAAGGGTGGGTGTTCTAGATAGGGGATCATCTAATCTGACTTAACTGTATTATAATAATAGTTTCTGTTTAATCTGACCTGCATTTCATCATCAGTTTTGATTACAGTGCCCAGGTACATGTGACTGTTCCTGGGATCTGAACCCTCAGCTGATTGCCAGTTTGGATCCTGATCAGTGCAATGGAGATAGCCAACTAAGAAGTCCTGGACAATACGTGGTAAGATTCTGTGTTACGGCACGCATTAAGGTTTTATTTTTCATCTCATCTGACCTGCAACCTTCTGATTAATCTGACCTGCACTTCATCGTCCATGTTGAATACAGTGTCTAGGTGCAGATGACTCTTCCTGGGATCTGGAGCATCACCTGCTTGCCAGTTTTGATCCTGATCAGTGCAATGGAGATAGCTGACTAAGGAGTCCTGGACAATAAGTAATAAAATTCTGTGTTACAGCACACATTAAGGTTTTATTTTTACATCTCATCTGACCTGTAACATTTTGCTTAATCTGACCTGCGCTTCATCATCCACGCTGAATACAGTGCCCAGGTTTGTGTGACTCTTCCTGGGATCTGGAGCATCACCTGCTTGCCAGTTTTGATCCTGATTAGTGCAATGGAGATAGCTAACTAAGGAGTCCTGGACAATAAGTAATAAAATTCTGTTACAACACACATTAAGGTTTTATATTTACATCTCATCTGACCTGCAATGTTCTGCCAAATCTGACCTGCGCATCATCGTCCACGTTGAATACAGTGCCCAAGTTCATGTGACTCTTCTTGGGATCTGGAGCAACACCTGCTTGCCAGTTTGGATCCTGGCCAGTGTACAGGAGGTGGCTAAATGAGTCATCCTGGACAAAAAGTAGTAATATACTGTGTTACAGCACACATTAAGGTTTAACATTAAAATTTCTAACAAACCTTATTGTAGCTACACAGGCTAAAATAATTGCACTGACAATTCCTTTTGATTAGAATGTAAACTTAAAAAGATTCTTAGCTCTCACAGGAAAATAGCCACAATGAGCAAAGGAGTCAATTTCCTGTTGGGAGCATGACGTGTTTGAATCCAAGGAGCCCGGAATACAGCATGTATATTCTAAAACAAAAGAAACACAAAACAATGAAGGCTGACAAAAGGCTTGCTGTTCGGTAACATGTTACCAACATTTCACTAATACATTATTCTGGAACTATATTTCAATTCAATGCAGCTCTTAGTGTCCATCTACGTGACTAAATGGCAAGGTGAAATATCAGGTGTTAAAATAACTGTGTTACCCAATTAGCCCCTGGGGATTAATAAAGTATTCTGATTCAGATTATAAACATATAATGGACACGGAAATAATGTAAAGCCTGACTCATATACTGGTTGGCCGATTTAAGGGTTCATTAAATCCACAGAAATCATGTGCATAAAGCAACACAAATAACAAATACAAATGAAATGTTCTACAGGAACAACCAGAAGGATTTCAAACAACCCAAATGTACTGCCAAGTGCAGTAATCACTTGAAGTTTGTTAACAAGTAGTTTATGCAAGGCATTGTGGGACTTGCTGGTTATAGTGCCTGCATAAAGGAAATCCATGTTCTGAAAATGTTAATATTTATAATATTTATTTGATGTTACTGTAATATTTTTACATTCTTTGTGCTTTATACTACATTTACTGTATTATTAAAGGCTAGACAGATCAGGGAAGCACAATTTATGTACAATGTATAATAGAATTATACTGACTGATATTATGATATATTTCATCTTAATTTATATTCTTTATTTGGGAAAAGATATATGTTACCTATTATCTGTCAACACGAAAATTGTGAAACAATGGACTGGGCTACATCCCAAATTGCATGCAAGCATGCATCATACTAATGCCCGATAATATTGTATTTGCTACAGCAGCATGCAACTGGACTGCATAGAAGGCTTAGGGTAAATAAACTATTACACTTTTAACTATTCACCTCCTGCTTTGTAAAATCTGCATTGCAGGTAATTAGGTATGAAGGCACCTAAATTCCCATCAGGCACTGCATAGTGTGAGCCCTGTTGCATTGGGCTAGATGGAGGTGCACCTGGAAAATCCATCTGGAGGTCACAGGACTCTGAGCTTGTATCATCATGACCTGTTACAAGTGCCTGTGAGGTTTGGGGTGTTGTTTCGAACCCCTTTACCTGCTGAGAGTACAGGTGAGGAGTTCCCTGATGCTCAACTAAATCTGTGCCTGAACAGATAGAGACAAATCATACTGTACATTAATGAAAGAAAAGGCAAGAAAGTTAGCTAGCTGGCACTTTTTCTCTTTGTCTGTATTCTCTACAAATTCCTACACATTCTTACAAATTCGTTTTAAAGGACCAGGGGTCTCATTTATAAAACTGTGCGTAGGATCCCTACGTACGTAAACCAGCCTCAAATCCCGCCCTGTACACGCCCATTTTTAACCATAAATAGTCAATGCAAATCACTGTGCGGGCACGAGAGTGGACCTCATTATAATGAGTTTCCTCTGCGCTCTGCGGGTTTAAAAATGGGGTGAGGAGCCAGCGTCTCAGGGGTAGCCGCTTTTTTATATTAAAAGCAACATTGTTATAATTACATTAAAAACAAAATTGTTACATTTTCTACGTTTTAATATCGTTAAATTCACCAAGAAGCCAGCCATCACGTACTGCGCCTGCATTTAGTCTGTTCCCTACACTGTTATGTGTCAAGATAAAGGAATCATGTGTTGAACCAGGCCAGCGTGCCACAATGTTTGTGAGGGTCATGTTGGAGTCACATATGATTTGCTTTCTATTAATATCCATCCATCCATCCATCCATTTTCTACCGCTTATCCGGTGCCGGGTCGCGGGGGCAGCAGTCTAAGCAGGGACACGCAGACTTCCCTCTCCCCAGACACTTCCTCCAGCTCTTCCGGGGGAATACCGAGGCGTTCCCAGGCCAGCCGAGAGACATAGTCCCTCAGCATGTCCTAGGTCTTCCCCGGGGCCTCCTCCCGGTTGGACATGCCCGGAACACCTCCTCAGGGAGGCGTCCAGGAGGCATCTGAAACAGATGCCCGAGCCACCTCAGCTGACCCCTCTCAATGTGGAGGAGCAGCGGCTCTACTCTGAGCTCCTCCCGAGTGACTGAGCTTTTCACCCTATCTCTAAGGGTGCGCCCAGCCACCCTGCGGAGGAAACTCATTTCGGCCGCCAGTATCTGGGATCTTGTCCTTTCGGTCATGACCCAAAGCTCATGACCATAGGTGAGGGTAGGAACGTAGATCGACTGGTAAATAGAGAGCTTCGCCTTGTGGCTCAGCTCTTTCTTCACCACAACAGATCGGTATATCGACCGCATCACTGCAGAAGATACACCGATCCGCCTGTCGATCTCCCACTCCATCCTTCCCTCACTCGTGAACAGGACCAAGATACTTAAACTCCTCCACTTGAGGCAGGAACTCTCCACCAACCTGAAGGGGGCAAACCACCCTTTTCCGGCTGAGAACCATGGCCTCGGACTTGGAGGTGCTGATTCTCATCCCCGCCGCTTCACACTCGGCTGCAAACTGTCCCAGTGCATGCTGAAGGTCCTGATTTGAAGAATCCAACAGGACAATATTATCTGCAAAAAGCAGAGACGAAATCCTGTGGTCCCCAAACCGGACTCCCTCCCTCCTTCTATTAACATAAGCAAATTCATTTTCAAATGGTGCCCTTATAGAAACATGAGTGCAGTCAATTGTGCCAATTACATTTGGGATACCAGACATTGCTGCAAATTGCATTTTAATTTCGGCCTGTTATCGCACAGTGTAGGGGAACATGATGTATCGACTACCCATATTAAGTATAGCATTCAAAACGACAGATATTATGGCACTCAGGGATGGCTGTGATATACCAGACATATAGGGTGAGATGACAATAGAATTATTTCATATACAAAAAGGTCTTAGACACAAAGCTGAGGATTACTTATAGTTTTTTATATATAAATAATTTACCTGTCTGCCAATTCCTGCTGGAAACAACCGGTTGCCAAGAACCCCAGAGTGGTGAGGACTTGTATATAGACTGGGATGGCATGGTTCCGGCGTGTTGCCCTCTCTAATACTGGACCCAATTCAACACATAGATCTAAGAGCACAGCTCTAGGGAATCTAAATCGACTTATTAGCCAGTGATCATCATTGCCCTTGAAAACTCGTTCTCTCCTTATTCTGCCATTGGCGTAATCCTTCAACAGTGCCAGCAGTGCCATCATGAAGCATTACATACCCGGGTCACCGGAGGATTTATATGTTTCTAGCAATTAGACTGAGCGTTAACACCTTGACAAAATCACAGAATTAATTTGTGGGCGAAAATGTAAGACAAAAATGTTATAGTGAACACATGCTTCTTCATGACGGTTTTGTAATGAACACCGTAGTTAGGACCGATGATGAGTAGCGATTGTGCTTCACAACTGTATTTGAAGACTCTGACATTTTATGATATATGTACATTAAGGAAAATATTTTTTATATATATATATTTTTATATAAATATTTACCCCTCCTTGAACCGCCACCTTATTGTGGTGGAGGGGTTTGCGTGCCTGAATGATCCTAGGAGCTATGTTGTCTGGGGCTTTCTGCCCCTGGGAGGGTCTCCCAAAGCAAACAGGTCCTAGGTGACAGGCCAGACAAAGAGCGGTTCAAAAACCCTTATGAGGAAAATTAAAACAAGGTCCGTGACGTCGCCCAGTATGGCGCAACCGGGGCCCCACCCTGGAGCCAGGCCTGGTGGCCGGGTCTTACCCCTTCAGCTCGAAGAAGCGACGTGGGGCCAATCTCCTGTGGGCCCACCACCTGCAGGAGAAACCGTAAGGGGCTGGTGCAATGTGGATTGGGTGGCAGTCGAAGGCGGGAGCCTCGGCGACCCAATCTCCGGACACGGAATCTGACTCTAGGGACATGGAATGTCACCTCACTGGGGGGGGGAAGGAGCCTGAGCTGGTGCGGGAGGTTGAGAGATACCGACTAGAGATAGTTGGGCTCGCCTCCACGCACAGCTTGGGCTCTGGAACCCAACTCTTTGAGAGAGGCTGGACTCTCTACTACTCTGGAGTTGCCCGCGGTGAGAGGCGGCGGGCTGGTGTGGGCTTGCTCATAGCCCCCCAGCTCAGCAGCCATGTGTTGGAGTTCACCCCGGTGAACGAGAGGGTTGTTTCCCTGCGCCGTCTGGTCGGGGAGAGGTCTCTCACTGTTATTTGTGCTTATGGGCCAAATGGCAGTGTAGAGTACCCGACCTTCTTGGCATCTCTGGGAGGGGTGCTAGAAAGTGCCCCGACTGGGGACTCCGTCGTTCTACTGGGGGACTTCAACGCTCACGTGGGCAGCGACAGTGACACCTGGAGGGGCATGATTGGGAGGAACGGCCCCCCCGAACTGAACCCGAGTGGTGTTCTGTTATTAGACTTCTGTGCCAGTCACAGTTTGTCCATAACGAACACCATGTTCAAGCATAAGGGTGTCCATCAGTACACATGGAACCAGGACACCCTAGGTCGGAAGTCGATGATCGACTTTGTGGTTGTTTCATCTGACCTCCGGCCGTATGTCTTGGACACTCGGGTAAAGAGAGGGGCGGAGCTGTCAACTGGACAGACTTGGCAGACCCAAACGTAGTGTGAGGGTCCGCTGGGAACGTTTGGCAGAGTCTCCTGTCAGAGAGATCTTCAACTCTCACCTCCGGCAAAGCTTCAACCAGATCCCGAGGGAGGTTGGAGACATTGAGTCCGAGTGGACCATGTTCTCCACCTCCATTGTCGATGCAGCCGCACGGAGCTGTGGCCGTAAGGTCTCCAGTGGCTGTTGTGGCGGCAATCCCCGAACCCGGTGGTGGACCCCGGAAATAAGGGATGCCGTCAAGCTGAAGAAGGAGTCCTATCAAGCCTGTTTGGCTCGGGGGACTCCGGAGGCAGCTGATAGTTACCGGAGGGCCAAGCGAGCTTTAGCCCGGGTGGTTGAAGAGGCAAAAACTCGGGTCTGGGAGGAGTTCGGTGAGGCCATGGAGAAGGACAATCGGTTGGCCTCGAAGAAATTCCGGGGGTGAATGAGATCCGGCCTGAGTACCTTAAGTCTCTGGATGTTGTGGGGCTGTCTTGGTTGACACGCCTCTGCAACATTGTGTGGCGGTTGGGGACAGTGCCTCTGGACTGGCAGACTGGGGTGGTGGTCCCTCTGTTTAAGAAGGGGGACCGGAGGGTGTTTTCCAACTACAGAGGGATCACACTCCTCAGCCTCCCCGGAAAAGTCTATGCCAGGGTACTGGAGAGTAGAATTCGGCCGATAGTCGAACCTTGGATTCAGGAGGAACAATGCGTGTTTCGTCCTGGTCATGGAACACTGGACCATCTCTATACCCTCACCAGGTTGCTGGAGGGTTCATGGGAGTTTGCCCAACCAGTCCACATGTGTTTTGTGGATCTGGAGAAGGCATTTGACTGTGTCCCTCGTGGTGACCTGTGGGGGGTGCTCTGGGAGTATGGGGTTCGGGGCCCTCTGTTAAGGGCTGTCCGGTCCCTATATGACCGGAGCAGGAGTTTGTTTCGCATTGCCGGCAGTAAGTCAAACTTGTTCCCGGTGCATGTTGGACTCCGGCAGGGCTGCCCTTTGTCACCGGTCCTGTTCATTATTTATATGGACAGGATTTCTAGGCGCAGTCGGGGGCCGGAGGGAGTTCCGGTTTGGGGACCACAGGATTTGCTTTTTGCAGATGATGTTGTCCTGTTGGATTCTTCAAATTAGGAACTTCAGCATGCACTGGGACGGTTTGCAGCCGAGTGTGAAGCGGCGGGGTGATGAGAATCAGCACCTCCAAGTCCGAGGCCATGGTTCTCAGCCGGAAAAGGGTGGTTTGCCCCCTTCAGGTTGGTGGAGAGCTCCTGCCTCAAGTGGAGGAGTTTAAGTATCTTGGGGTCCTGTTCACGAGTGAGGGAAGGATGGAGCGGGAGATCGACAGGCGGATCTTCTGCAGTGATGCGGTCCGATCTGTTGTAGTGAAGAAAGAGCTGAGCTGCAAGGCGAAGCTCTCTATTTACCAGTCGACCTACGTTCCTACCCTCACCTATGGTCATGAGCTTTGGGTCATGACCGAAAGGACAAGATCCCAGATACAGGCGGCCGAAATGAGTTTCCTCCGCAGGGTGGCTGGGCGCACCCTTAGAGATAGGGTGAGGAGCTCAGTCACTTGGGAGGAGCTCAGAGTAGAGCCACTGCTCCTCCACATTGAGAGGGGTCAGCTGAGGTGGCTCGGGCATCTGTTTCGGATGCCTCCTGGACGCCTCCCTGGGGAGGTGTTCCGGGCATGTCCAACCGGGAGGAGGCCCCGGGGAAGACCTAGGACACGCTGAGGGACTATGTCTCTCGGCTGGCCTGGGAACGCCTCGGTATTCCCCCGGAAGAGCTGGAGGAAGTGTCTGGGGAGAGGGAAGTCTGGGTGTCCCTGCTTAGACTGCTGCCCCCCGCGACCCGGCCCCGGATAAGCGGTAGGAAAAAAAATGGATGGAAAATATTTAGTTTTTACACTGTGCTCCGCAGTTCTCTAATAAAAGTGTATTTCATGCTATTCTGTATCACATGTAGTCAGGCCATCTCCTCCTGCCCTCCCCTTGTGGACAATCTAACTGTAAGGCAGCGCTGATTATTCATTCATTCATTCATCTTCTACTGCTTATCCGAACTACTCGGGTCACGGGGAGCCTGTGCCTATCCTCAGGCGTCATTTGGCATCAAGGCAGGATACACCCTGGACGAATTAGCGCTGATTATTATTATTATTATTATTTTTGAATACATTTTGAATTACGTTTGGATTTTACTAAATGTATATAGCCTAAAACAATTGGCACAAATAACACTGTTGGATTTATTCTTCATGATAATGTGTATATAACGTATGAAATGGAGTGAAAATTAAATGTCATTAATTCTTATAATCGTTCAAATGAATTTTCTACAATCTAACTTCAGTTCACGACCTCACCATCTGTGTCGCCAATTCCCTTTGTCTCCAGAATGTGCGTACGCACATCTCAAAGTTTGCTTAACACTAGGTTTACTGGATTTTTTATTTTCTGGTGCGGGTCCCAAGGTGTGATTCCCCCCGTTGAGATTTTCACAGTTCTTCAGCCCTGCTTTTGTTGTGCAAACACCCCAATCACCTGTGAGGCCTGGCTCATTTGCATTTGTTCACTCAGAGTAGCTCAGATCCAAGGCAGACCAAACCTCTGTCTGTGACGGAAACCTTCACAGTCTATCTATACAAAATAGTCTGTTTAATTTATATTGAAAAATTGTGTGCTAAGGTTTGTCATTGCCATAGTACATATCATATTTATATAACCCTTGTGCAGACCTGGGGTCTATTTGACTCATCTGGAAAGTTTAATGTGTCATAACTTGGGTTTCCTTCCACATATTTGCCTGAAATTTACCAGGATTGTTCCAAATTATGAACTTTGAAAGTAAAATTAATCTTGTCCTCCCGGGTCAATTTGACCCGGCCACATTTAGTGGGGCAATAGGTCACACTTTTGCCCTCTTCAGCGCAATGAACATACATACAGACACAAAAATGCACACATAAAATGTCCACTAACACACTCACCCAAAACACACACTCACACACCACAGACACACACACACACACACACACACACACACACACACACACACACACACACACAAATTGGGCATTGCATTTCAGTATGCCTTTTGATACACGTTTGATATGCCTTTGCCTAGCAAAGGAGTGTGTATGAGACATGAGGAGTGTGTTTGGAACAGTAAGAGTGTGTATGAGACATGAAGAAAAGTGTGTATGAGACATCCCTTACTTGGGAAAGAATGAAAAGTTGCTAATACATGATTAAAATGGAACTTGCTAACACTTCAGTCTCCAATGTATGTTTGTAGACAAATGTCATAAGCTGAGTGAAGTTATGGTCCATGGCTTTTGACATGTTATACATACAGAATAAAATGATGTAATTTAATTTTCATTGGCCATCAATGAATTACAACACCAAAAGTGAATTTTGAGACGGAACAAGAACCCAACATGCCTCCACAGAAGATGCACCGTGGTACTGGGAAGCCCTGTTTGAGCCAGACGACAAAAGACGGCACTGTGTGGGTAGAGGAGGACATTGGAATGCCTAGTGCAGTAGCAAATCGCTTGTGCTTCACTGCACAAGCTGGACCCTGGGCGACTGGGGTACTTTCCCAAGTAAGGAGATGCATTGCAGACATATTTGGTCTCCAAATCCGTGGCCATCCAGAACTTGATCCCAAATTTAGGTGCGCACATTTTCCGGTCAAGTTTGTTTTTTATAGATCACAACCTTTGTGCGAAAACTGGCGTACGCACGTTTCCAGCCCCGTTTTGTGCGTACGCATGCTTTATAAATGAGACCCCTGGTCTTATTAGGAAATTGGAAAGGAAGGTGGAAGGGTCCAAGAGGCATGAATATGCACACAGGGCCCAAAAATCTGTGGTCTATGCTTAGATTGCATTCCTACATGCATTTTTCTACAAATTCCAATCCTTCATTCAATTACTTACTTGATAACCCAATCAGAGCACCCAGTTTTATTTTTATCTGAAACTGACCAGGGCAAAGTAGATACTATAGGTGAATGAATGCATAAATGAAAGTATAAATTATAGTTTATCTACTGACCGACTACAGTAGAGTTCTCTGGTGACTTCAGCATCAGATAATCGAAACGTCTTGACTGGTTGGACTCTTCTATCCCAGCTGCAAGCTTGGCCTTGTAGGAAGGAGTGAGTCTCTTTAGGTTGACCAGAAGCTCTGGGTTAGTTCGTTTGAAGTGTGGGTTGCAAAAGTGATGTATGGTGCCGTCTTTCTTCAATAAGGTCTCATAATCTGGGTGCACTTTTCTGAATCCATACAGGTTTAGCTGGCGAACAAAACTGATGAAACCTGTCGTTTTGAAATACTTGTTCATCTGCTTGTCAGCTGTAGATAGCACTTCAGCTTCGAAGGCTTCCTGACAGATCAGTATTCCTTCCCCACTGTCATCCCAGCAGATTGAGCAAATCTGGGGATCATTCACCAAATGCCACAACTTGCTGGGAAATTTTCTGCGGTTCATCCGGACGGAGAGAAGTATTTCACTGACCTCCATCCCAGCTAAAAGATTTGTAACCAACAGATAGGAGCTGAGTGTTATTGAACTGTAGATGTTTATCCATATAGACAATTGTTTAAAAAAGTAAACTAGTTAGCATTGTGGGTATCTAACACATTTATAAATCTTCATTAACAAATGATTTGTTAAACAAACAAACAAACAAATAAATAAAGAAATAAAATAATGATTAAGAAGTCAAAAAATTTCCATCAGTTAGATCCAGAGTTGTTTGTTTGTCCAGAATAGCAACAGCTGTCCCGAGTGGAAAATAAATTAATTAATAAATAAAAAGTCGATATGAATTGCACGATGGGATTATTTCTGATTATATCATACACAAATACCTGATTTTTCGTGTTTTTCTGAAGGATCCTCGATTTCAATCATGATAAGAAGCGTTTAAACAATTTAATTTAGAAACCGTTAATCACACGCAGGGCGATTAAATTATAAAGTAAACAAGTGGAGGCGCGTTAATTCTAGAACGTTCTGCTGAAATTCAGTAAAATTCAGTAAGTGCCCGCGCGTATCTAACAGCCCCCCCAACACACACACACACACACACACACACACACACACACACACACACACACACACACACACACACACACACCACCACCACCACCACCCCGCGCCCAATAAAAAAATAGGAAATAAAACATTAATGGAACACAAACATCAAGTCAGTTCAAAGCATGGGCGTAAATTTTATTTAACAGTAGGGGGGACAATAAATATAAAATTTCTCATGAGCAATTTTTGAAGGGTGACACAAATAATACAGTCTACTTGTACTTTGCTTTTATCATTATTATTGTAGCATGGAGACTGTCATTATGGTTATTTTCAAAGTTTTTCTCAGGTTCAATGAAAAAGCAGATTTTTCTTCAAAACTTTATTGCATTGTTTGTTTACAGTTAAGCCATCAACATACAATAAAATATAAACATGACTGTTATTGTGAAAAAATATATATAAAATAAGTATTATTTTGTAACAAAATCAATTATTAAATAATCAATTTACAGTAACTGCTCTATTTATAAAAACAACAAAACGACTTTGGCGTATTAGTTATTGGCGTAACAAGCTATTGTAAACAAGCTAACGTTAACTAGATAAGTAATTTTTTAATCGCTAATATAGCAGATTCATGGAAAATTACATCGGTAATCAGCATTTTGCCGAAACTAATTTATGAATGAGTCTGCATCAACTAGAATACCTTTATTTAAAGTGAATAAAATACCCTACTTAATGGAGTTCAACATTAATTGAGCCGCAGTCACACACCTGTATGCAGAGTAGGTGAGATGAACTGGGAAAGCAGGCAGTGGGTCAAACCACTGTGAGGAAAGGGAGGGGGAACTGTTTCTAAATGCATTTTTTGCGTTTGTTTTGTTTTCTACTTACACAATTATTTAAGTATACATACATAAATAAATTTTTCACAATAGAGAGTGCGATATTTTTAAAATAATTTTTGGGGGGACAATCTTCGGATGGGGGGGACAACCCTCGGATGGGGAGGGACATGTCCCCTCCGTCCCCACCCCGTCCCCACCCGGGATTTACGCTCATGGTTCAAAGTAAATCGATCCGCAAATTAAATG
The DNA here is from genome assembly GCF_022655615.1 of Tachysurus fulvidraco. Taxonomy (NCBI): domain Eukaryota; kingdom Metazoa; phylum Chordata; class Actinopteri; order Siluriformes; family Bagridae; genus Tachysurus; species Tachysurus fulvidraco. The sequence continues at coordinate 11,461,995 of NC_062524.1, read as the reverse complement.
GACAATCCATAATAAAATCCATGTTGTAGCTCCTCAATAAAAGATAAAATGTATTAATGTTCTGGCGAATGTTAGACACAGTATGAAAAGGATTAAACACAGTAAACACTGATTGTCTGACTATGTGTTCTGTTCATTTACACGGGGATTTCTATAGTTTTTCCGTCTTTATTTAAATATAAGATCTCTCCATGTGTGCCGTTTTTGCATGTGCTTTCTCACGAGATTAAATGTGTTTTTGATGGTGGAGCTCAACTACAACTACATGATTCGCTACTGTCTCTCTATTACTGCTCTGTCTGCAGGTCATCGCTTTTGTGCAAGAAAGTTTTATAATGCACTTAATTTATGGGTTTACTAAAAAAATTATCCTTCATTTTGTATATGTGTTCTTTTGCATTTCGTTCTTAATTGTTATAAAAAGGTCTGTATAATTCTCCTGGAGAAAATATATTTCTAATTCATAAAACTAATAAAGTATTTGTTAAATATACACAATTTTGTGAGTTTATCCAACGTCAATACTTAAAAAAATAAGTAACACACATGAATTAACAAATAATTTTTGTTGTTTCAAATTAAAATCTAGGTCATGTAGCTAATTTACTTTAAAAAAGCATAAATAATCAAGTTGAACTAACATCAAATATTACTGAATTAATTCGTTTTAATTATATCGATTGATTAATTAATTAAGTAAGTAATTATTTAAACTTTATAGCCACTAAAAATCAAAGTGTTAAAACACATTTAAAGCAGGCCCGGCTCCACAGTTGATTTTAGTTGATGTAAATAGTTATTTTAAAAGAATTGCCCCATTTATAAAATCTAAAGTTAGTTACTTAATTGATACAAGATCTGTTAAGGGGTCAAAAAAATGCAAAAAGAGAGAATTTAAAAATATACATATTAACCATTTTTATATATATAAAGTTACTAAATAGTTCCAAAATATGTACAAAAAATATTAAAAATGAAGAAAACGCAACAATAACAAACAACCCTAACAATTGTCTTAAATATATGGTATTAAAACTACGTATAGACATGAGAGATTAAAGCATTAAAGACACCCCCCCCCCCCCCCAAAAAAAAAAAAAAAAAAAAAAAAAAAAAAAAAAAAAACAATAATCTGACTGGCCCACCTGGAATATCACTTCGCCCAACTTTCATTTCATATCTGGAGCCGGGCCAGATTTAAAGACATAGGGCGTTTTTACACCTGGGGCCTCATATATAAAGCGTGCGTACGCACAAAACGGGGCTGGAAACGTACGTACGCCAGTTCCCACGCAAACGTTGTGATCTATAAAAAACAAACTTGACGGGAGAATGTGCGCACCTTTAAGCAAACTTTGAGCCGTGCGTACGCACCTTCTGGAGACAAAGGGAATTGGCGACACAGATGGTGAGGTCGTGAACTGAAGTTAGATAGTAGAAAATAAATGTGAGAAGAACGATTATAGGAACTATTCATTCATTCATTCATTCATTCATTCATTCATTCATTCATTCATTCATTTTTTACCGCTTGTCCGAACTTCTCGGGTCACGGGGAGCCTGTGCCTATCTCAGGTGTCATCGGGCATCAAGGCAGGATACACCCTGGACGGAGTGCCAACCCATCGCAGATTATAAGAATGAATGACATTTAATTTTCACTCCATTTCATACGTTATATCTACATTATCATGAATATTAAATCCAACAGTGTTAATTGTGCCAATTGTTTTAGACTATGTACATCTAGTAAAATCCAAACGTAATTCAAAATGTATTAAAATAATAATAATAATAATAAGAAGAAGAAGAAGAAGAAGAAGAAGAAGAAGAATTATTAATAATTATAATAATAATATAGCTGCAAGCAGCGATGGCGGGCCCTCGCACGTTTTTTTATCACTATACAGTGCCTCCCAGAAAACAATGCATGGTGGGCAAGTGCATGAAGTGTGTAAATATCAGTGGACTATTTTATGTTGTTACTAACCTATTTGGGGACTGTAGGTAAATGAAACCCCACATTTTAGACAAACGGGGGTGCTATTGAGCCACTTAAGAGACACACCTTTTTCTGACCTTTTTGTCCACACTTAACAGCCGACAAATGTGAAGTATGTGTCAAATTTCAAGTTAATCTAAAGCCTTAAATATGCCTGAATTAAAAGTAAACTTTGACACGATGCCATGGCAACAGTGTGTGAGATATCAAAAATCTGTTTGCGATTTCGCATTAGATGCAATCGCATGAATCCTCTAGGAGGAGTATTTAAAAGTTCATTGCATGCAAATGTGAAAAAATCCACCTTTGTGACTGACACACTTCCTGGGGCCTGTTGGTGGCGCTATACCCGGGACTCACAATAAGCACATCGATGCGATCGGAATCCTTGGCCGAACATACACGCTGCGTGTCATCACAATAAGACATTTCTTGCTTTAGATATTAGACATTTTCTGTTTCTTTGAATTTGCCATAACTTAGTTGCCTTGCCATGGCAGCACTGTTCGAGATATCAAAAATCCCTTCGAAATTTAGCAAGTGCAATGTCTCGGCATCATGTTGACCACTTTTGGTGTCAATCGCATGAATGTCCTAGGAGGAGTATTTAAAAGTTCACCGCATGCAATTATGAGATAATCCAAAATGGCCAACTTCCTGTTGGGCGGAGCTTATAGTTTAGAGCGCGAAAGTTGTTCGGGTCGATGAGATCTATATGCGTACCAACTCTCATACATGTGCGTACATAATTGCCCGATCCGTGCACAAATGTTTGTTTTTTCATTACAGGGGGCGCTACAGAGCCCCCCTGCCACGCCTGTATTCCAGCCTTTGCCCGAGCCTAGCGTCATACGACTCTGACATGTGTGCCAAATTTCAAGAGTTTTTGAGCATGTTAAGGGACCCCAATTGATCAATGTGTGCAAAAATAAATATATATATATATATATATATATATATATATATATATATATATATATATATATATATATATATATATATATATATTTAGCTGCAAGCAGCGATGGCGGGCCCTCGCACGTTTTTTTATCGCTATACGGTGCCTTCCAGAAAACAATGCACGGTGGGCAAGTGCATCAAGTGGGTATTTGACATTGTTAGTGACCCATTTGGGGACTGTGGGTAAATGAAACCCCACATTTTAGACAAACGGGGGTGCTAGTGAGCCACTTAAGAGACACACCTTTGTCTGACCTTTTTGTCCACACTTAACAGTCGACAAATGTGATGTATGTGTAAAATTTCAAGTTAATCTAAGCATGCCAAAAGCCTTAAATATGCCTGAAATAAAAGTAAACTTTGACACGATGCCATGGCAACGGTGTTTGAGATATCAAAAATCCGTTCGCAATTTCGCATCTCTAATATCTCTGCGTCAGGTGGCCAAGTCTGGTCTCAATTGCATGAATCCTCTAGGAGGAGCATTTACAAGTTCATTGCATGCAAATGTGAAAAAATCCACCTTTGTGACTGACACACTTCCTGGCTCCTGTTGGTGGCGCTATGTCAGAGATTCACAATAGGCACATTGATGCGATCGGAATCCTTGGCCGAACATACACACCGCGTGTCATCACAATAAGACATTTTTTGCTTTAGATATTAGACACTACCTGTTTCTCTGAATTCGTCATAACTTAGTCGCCTTGCCATGGCAGCACCGTTCGAGATATCAAAAATCCTTTCGGAATTTAGCAAGTGCAATATCTCGGCATCATGTTTCCCCACGTTTGATGTCAATCGCATGAATCCTCTAGGAGGACTATTCTGACATGTGTTCATTGCATGCAACTGTGAAAAAATCCGCCTTTGTAACTGACACACTTCCTGGGGCCTGTTGGTGGCGCTATACCTGGGACTCACAATAAGCACATCGATGCGATTGGAATCCTTGGCCGAACATACACACCACGTGTCATCCCAATAAGACATTTTTTGGCTTAGATAGAAGACACTTCCTGTTTCTCTGAATGCGCTATAACTTAGTCGCCATGGCAGCAGCGTTCGAGATATCAAAAATCCCTTCGCAATTTAGCAAGCGCAATGTCTCGTTTTGGTGTCAATCGCATGAATGTCCTAGGAGAAGTATTTAAAAGTTCACCACATGCAACTTTTGTGACTGACACACTTCCTGGCACCTGTTGGTGGCGCTATGTCCGAGATTCATAATAGGCACATCGATGCGATCGGAATCCTTGGCCGAACATGCACACCGCGTGTCATCACAATAAGACATTTTTTGCTTTAGATATTAGATATTTCCTGTTTCTCTGAATTCGCCATAACTTCGTTGCCTCGCCATGGCAGCACCGTTCGAGATATCAAAAATCCTTTCGGAATTTAGCAACTGCAATGTCTCGGCATCATGTTTACCACGTTTGGTGTCAATCGCATGAATTCCCTAGGAGGACTACTTAAAAGTTCACCGCATGCAATTATGAAATAATCCAAAATGGCCGACTTCCTGTCGGGCGGAACTCATAGTTTAGAGCGCGAAAGTTGTTCGAGTCGATGAGATCTATATGCCTACCAACTCTCGTACATGTGCGTACATAATTGCCCGATCTGTGCACAAATGTTTGTTTTTTCATTACGGGTGCTACAGAGCCCCCCTGCCACGCCCGTATTCCAGCCTTTGCCCGAGCCTAGCGTCGTACGACTCTGACGTGTGTGCCAAATTTCAAGAGTTTTCGCGCATGTTAAGGGACCCCAATTGGCCAATGTGTGCTAAAAAAAAAATAATAATAATAAATAATAATAATAATAATAATAATAATAATAATAATAATAATAATAAACCCGAGCAAAAACAATAGGGCTTCGCACCATCGGTGCTCGGGCCCTAATAATAATCAGAGCTGCCTTACAGTCACATTGTCCACAACGGGAGCACAGGAGGAGATGGCGTGACTACATGTGATACAGAATAGCATGAAAGACCCTTTTATTAGAGAACTGCAGAACACAGTAGAAAAACAAAATATTTTCCTTAATGTACATGTATCATAAAATGTCAAAGTCTGCAAATACAGTCATGAAGCACAATCGCTACACTGTAAGCAATTGCTGTTAATTTACAGCCAATTTTCAACACTAAAATACTGTTTTCATGTTAAACAGTTTACTGGAGGGACTTTTGGAAAATCTCCTATCCAAATGATGGTTCCCGAAGAGGATGCACAATTTAGATGACGTGCTGCATATCGTAGAGTGTTCTTCATTAACATCCATCAGGTCTTGCATCGACAAATTAAACGGTAATTTAAATCTTATTAATAAATGAAGAAGACGAAGAATGCTTGATATCAAACTGATAGGAGCTTGTCTTGCTAGAGATTTGAACATGTCACTTAACAGTGAGGCTTAGATTTGAATAGCCAAAACAATATTACTTTTGGGTGGTATTTTGTTTAATTTTGGTAACGTTAGTCGAACTTCTGCATCCGAGGAACAACACATGTTAACCGGCAGCATGGAAAATAGCATTAGGATACTGGAATAATTAGCCTACATCCTGCCCGGTGATTATTTCAGCCAAACCATAGGATTATTTGAACATTGGCTAACCAAGATGGTTTTGGTTTTATTTAGTTTGTGTCGATTTTTAATGAAAAGTGTTTTACAAACAGTTAACAAGAAAATTAAGCTAATTGTAGTTTGGTTAAAGACAGCTGAATCGTCAAGGCTTTGCAATATGGTGTGAAAATATTGTCTTTCTGGACTCTTTGTGAATGCATTTTGTTTATTTATCTGTCGGTGCACGTCTCACACAGCCAACTTCTCAACTGTTTTAGAGCACACAGGCTTTGTCAAACCGTTTTGCATCATTTGTGGCTTTTGTTTCACAATCTTAACATTGCAACTCGGTTAAGGTTAAACATTTCTGCGTGAAGACTGATACAGTGTCACTAAAATAAGCCAGCATGTTTGTTGATGAAAATTTTTGTTGAGGAAAAAAGTTGTGCGTCCTTACAAACACTGTAGCAAGAGCTTTACAGTTTCATCCACATTCACATCACACAAGAGTAGGAAAAATGGTGCTGAGGAAAATGAGAGTGAACAAGATCAGTAAAGATTCACATCACACTTGAGTAGGAAACATAAAAATGGTGCTGAGAAAAAATTGCCTGAGTCCGTTGTGAATCCTGGTGTTTACCATGAGAGTGAACAAGATCAGTCTGATATGCAGATTGATCCTCCCAGTAATGCAGGTGGTGAACAAGATATTTACCCAGAAATTACTGATGAATCACAGTTCTTTAAAAATTTAGCCCTTTTTTTTTATATGAAATTGCAAGCAAAGTGTTTGCTTCCATCCTCTGTCATCCAAACAATTATAGACGATTTTCAGGAAATACATGATATAAGCCAGTCACATTTGCTTTTCAAACTCAAAGAGAAGTTGATTACACTTGGGATTTCTGAAGCAGACACAAACAATGTGACTGAAGTCATGAAAACTGAGGATCTCTTTAGGACCTGCAACACTCAGCCACTGAAAACTGATCAGAAAAGAAAAACAGTTTTCAAGAACAGCTTCAACTATGTTGAGCCAGTTCAGACCTGTCTAGGTCAGAATGAGGCAGGAAAAAACTGTTTTTCCCAGTATGTTCCTATTAAACAGACAATTGATTCTCTATTCCATTGCCAATCAGTGAAGGAACAATATAAGCAAGTACACTTCAGTATTGGTTCTATGGATATTCTTAAGCATGTGTGGGATGGCAAATATATGGCTGAGAATGTGCTCTTCCAGAAGGAGAGCTCATCACTGAGCTTGATCCTGTATCAGGATGCATTTGAAGTGGTAAACCCATAGGGATCTGGAAAGAAAAAACATACTGTAAAATACTTGCAGTGTGTCTAACTCTTGCAGATTTAATGCCACACAACAGATCCAGCACTGATAAAATGCAACTTGTTCTTCTCTGTAAAGAACATGATTTTAAGTATTTTGGTCAAGACTTGGTTATGGGCTCTCTTTCAATGACCTTAAAGATCTTGAGCTCAATGGTGTTACCCTGTCTGATCGAAAGGTTTACAAGGGAACTTTTTGTGCCATTGCAGGCGACAACCTAGGCTCACATAATATAGGAGGCTTTGTGGAGAACTTCAGTAGGAGCTCACACTTCTGCAGATATTGTGATATCAGCAGAGAAGCATTCCATGCAGATCCTCTTATCCAGAGCACAAAACGCACAGTGCAGTCATACAGTGGTCATGTTTAGAGCAATGAAGGACAGTCTACATCTAGTGGAGGTGTTACATTTGACTCTGCATTTAATATGCTCAAATACTTCCATGTATGTCAGCCAGGATTGCCTCTATGTCTTGGCCACAATCTTTTTGAAGGTACTGTGTCCTCTGATCTGGCACTGTACATTAACCAACTTGTTGCCCGTTTTGATCAGAGACAAAGTAAAAAATCCAGGTGACAACCAAGTTTGGCATTTGGTTTTGCAACTTAGAGAAGTCATGGACCTCAGTTGTGCACCCGCGATTTCAAATGGCCAGATAGCCTACCTAAGATTTCTGATTGATGAATATTTGCTTTGCCGAAATCAAACCTTTCCTGACAACCCACTGAAGCGCAAACATCATTATGTCAGTAATTATCCTGAGCTCATTATCCAGTTTGGGCCACTTATTTGCATATGAACTCTAAGATTTGAGAGCAAACTCACACATTTTAAGCAGTGTTTGAGAAAATTGCACGACTTTAAGAATCCATGTTCTACTCTTGCAGAGAGACATCAGCTTATGCAAGCCTTTCTGAGTGTGGGTACCTTCTTCCCTCCAGATGTTTCAGTGGAGAGGGGCACACGGTTTTTCTCAGATGACTACAATGATGTAATCATAGAAGCAGTTGCACATCACAATTTTGAGTCCACAATCACTCGGATAGCCAATGAAGTGACTGTGAAAGGGACAAAATACAGAAAGAACATGATAATTTTGATTGATGATGAGGGGCTTGTTACTGGAAAAATCCCTGCGTATTCCTGACATGGGTGTTTACAGCCTCACACTGATGCAGAGCAGCTACTGTTGTATTAATCAGGAGAATCTGCTTGATTACTATCCCTTGCCTGAGTACACTGTCCATGGAACAACACTGATAATTCTTCATCATTATTTCCCTCTAGTCCAGAATGATGGCGAACATGAGTGAAGAAAGAGATCATCTCCAAAGACCTTGCCAAATCTGTCTGAAGAAACCAAGTGGAAAATAATATACTTCAGAGCTCCGGTTTGGAGTCAAAAGAAGACTTAAAATATGTACAACAGGAAGACATTTCTGATCTGTTACCTGTTATCCAGTGCAGAAAACTCCTGAATGCATTTAAATTAGGTAATGTATGGTTAATTTAGTGTGGCATTCTCTTGTTTATTCAGTTGTGGAATTTCTTTTTCTGAAACTACATAATGCACCTTTAATCTTTTCAAATATGCCTAATTTAAGGAGAGTTTAGTAGACTTTGGCCAAATGTCTGCAGTGACTCTGATATAGCTTATTAGTTACATGCCCTAATTATTTGTTTGTTTGTTTGTTTTTTAGAAACCGAGACAGTTACATTGGATTTACAAGTCATTCCAACTTCGTCACCACTGAGTAGTGATTGGTCGGTGTCTGGGTCTTCATCACCAACATTATGCACTCTGCCTAATTTTAGTTCAACACAGCTATCGGCCATTTCGTCATGTTCAAGCCAGGCAAGAAACAGTGAGCCAAGCAACAGACCTTGCTCATCTCAGATACTGAAAACATGGCCAGAAACATTCCAGGTCCCTTGGGAACAAATGCCACAGGAAATTCGTTCTGCAATTGCAGATGGCAAGAGACCTAAACAAGTGGAGCGACGCCAGATGGTATGAGTACTTGTGGATGAAATGAGAAGGTATGAAGCTAACCCCACTCGTGCAAAATGCCTAACTATGGTTCGAAATATCATCAGGCAGTACCCAAAGAGTTTTGCCGATATTGCACCGGATGGGTCACTTCTGTGTGGAGGTTATACATCACTTTTTTATTCAGTTAAAAAACCACATTGAGAATGTGAACCATGATGGAAGCTTCTCATGCCACCGATCCTCTATAGGCAAGAGGGGCCCAACTGACACTTATGGATGTACACGATTTCAGCCAGAGCTACCCCCAGAAGAAACTAATGACACTGTGGAGCAGCACCAGAGACTGGTGTATATTTACAGACAGGAGGGTGCAGGTGGAGCAGAAAGTGCAGAAGTTAAAAATCTAATGGAGCTCACATTCTCTCTACAACGTCGCCATATAAATACACTTCCACCACCTGACATTGAAGATTTGAAAAGCAAATGGCCTTTTCTTTTCACGCCAAGGTATATATAGGCACATTTTGAGTTGCTCACAGACATCAATGTGCTTCTTAGCTTGGAACTCAGTATAGAGGAATGTGGAAGAGCCATCACAGAATACTTCAGGGGAAAACCTACCAACAAGGATGTCAAGGATATCCTCTCTAATGGTTAAAATAATGAGATGGCACTTCGTGTTGTTCAGCTGCTCATGGCACACTTTGGAGAGGACCTAACCAGGCTGATCCTTCTTAACGATGTAAGTTTTATTTTTTCTTTCTAACCCTGTGTTTTAAAGGGTGACTCCAGCAGTCTTTAGTGTCCAGACACCTAATGTGTGTACTAGTTTTGGGGAGTTCTACTACATATGTGAAAACAGAAGTGTAAATTATTTTGTGGCTTAGAGGAAGCTGCGTGTGAGCTGATAAATTACCTCCATGTTGTCACACAGTTGCTAAATTGCAATATGGGAAAAGTAGGTGCAAGATTTTAAAAAGTATTTCACTAAAGTAATGTATCAGATTATGTGCAGTTTCCTCTAGAGCCACAAAAAGGGTTCATACTACTTTTTAGACATTTGCAGTAGAACTCCCCAAGACCTGTAAAAATAAAATTGTTACCCTTTAAATTTTGAATGCCAAATCTATTTAGCAGTTTGATTGTAGGTACTTCAGAAACCTACCTTATTTGCCTCTAGGTTACTCTCACCTAGTGTTTACTAATTATTGTCCTTTTCATAAATTTTCTTCTTAAAATTCTTATTATGGTAAGGATAATGTATTTGTTCCCTTCAGGTGTCTGCCACTGCCGCTGCGCCTGATACTGCCTGGTAATATACGTTTAATTTAGATTCATTGATAGACACATTGTATATCATATCAGCCATTCATCTTGAGTTTACAAGATAACAAGTATTCCCATGTTGCTATGAAGTTTCAGGTGCAACAGGGCAAGTCACAATTAAGGGTTGGATGATCACCTTTGAGGGCCGTGTAATCTCTGAGGGCATCACACCAACATTTGCAACAGGACTTGCTGCTATGTTTGCAATCTACTACATATTCAACCTTCACTAGCAAGATGAGGCAGTCTGCACTCTGGAATTCATTCAGAGGTGTCTCTCTCTTAACTTTTCGTTAAGCCCTTACAATGCCTCCTAAGCACCGTGCCCCTGCGAAAGATTCCTCTAGTGAGCCCAAGAGGAAGAGGAAGAGGAAGATGATGACCATCAGTGAAAAGGTCAAACTTAGGGCCAATCCTACTTCGCGGATTTTCATCTATCGCGAGGGGTTCCGGTCCCCATTAACCGCGATAAACGAGGGATCACTGTATATGGAAATGTAAAATTAAATGGCTGTTTTTGTATTTTTTGCATAAAATGGTATTAGTACTATACATTTCAAGCCTCAACACACACACACACCTGTACACACACACACACACACACACACACACACACCTACACACAAACACACCTACCAATACACGCACACACACACACATCTACACACACATCTACACACGCGCACACACATACTCACAGGGTATAGGCTTTATTATAATTAGGGGTCAAGCCCCGAAGGGGCATAGACACCTATTGTTATTGTCAGTTTTATTATTATTAGGGGTCAAGCCCCGAAGGGGCGTAGACACCTATTGTTATCGTTTGTGTTCTTCTTATTATTAATGTGCTTGCAAAGCACATTCTTATTCTCTTGCATACTTATTATTATTATTATTATTATTAATGTGCTTGTAAAGCACATTCTTATTCTCTTGCATACTTATTATTATTATTAATGTGCTTGCAAAGCACATTCTTATTCTCTTGCAAACTTATTATTATTATTATTATTATTAATGTGCTTGGAAAGCACATTCTTATTCTCTTGCATACTTCAGTGTAGTTTTATAAGCCACCTAGGACAAGTGAGAGCCGAAACAAAGGACGGAAGTGAACTGCTGTTTAGAGTTTTCGGTCAGAAACGCGTTTTGGATTAATGCGTTTTGGATTAAAAGGCTTACATATTCCAGTTCCTTAGACTCTTGGGGATTTTTTACAAGCATTTGTTTTGGAAAATATTACCCCAGTGAAGAAAGAGGAGCGTTTAAATGGTAAGTATACGACTGGACTAGCGCCGCCTAGTTCAGGTGACTATCAACTTGGATTAAATTAGTATGATTGCTATAAATCATATTGTCACGATGTGACACGGTGTGAGACAAAGGCGAGTGAGGATCCAAATGCAGATAGGACTTTACTGGACAAAAACAAGAAACAAACATACAGGCAGGCAAAACAGATCAGGACACGGAACAGGAACAGAGAACAACATGAACCAAACACCTACAACGACCAACACCAGGGAAGTGAACAGACAGAGTAGATATAGTGGACAGGAGCCAATAACAAAGCAGAGATGATTAGAGACAAAGACAAGACACCTGGGGAAGAGATGGAATGTGATTAGTGTCCATGGTGAGCAATGAGTGGGCGGAGCAAAACAATTAATACCAGGGAGAGACGGCAGACAGAGAAAAGGGGAAAACACAGACAGGCACATTACACATATTATGCTTTGTGTGTGGGTTTAAGAAAATCCTGAGAGTCTAAGCTTTCAAACAATATAACAATTAACCGTGTATTTAGAGGATTTAATGCTTAAAACTAGTGGTGGTTTGCCGTGGACGGCACTGCGGTCACATATGTTGTTGTTTCTGCCATTTGTATAACTATCAGTGTAGTTTTTATAATTTTTTATTTCACTTTACACTAAATGTCCTTTTAAGAGCAGCAACGGCTCTTTTAAGAGCCACCCATTAATTCAAATTAAGTGCATTTTTTCTTTGTCTCCTCACATTACATAATTATTTTTTAAACATATGACACATGTATATCACAAAGAATGATAAGAATGACTTTGATATAATAAAGCTTGGGTACTGTTAGACTTGCCATTCTTCACATTAGTGGATTAATACATAAAACCACAAAGACTTTTTCGTGTTCCTGAATGGAGTAGGGGATAGCAATTCGTTTAGCATGCAAGAGTTTTGCGGTTCGAATCCACCCTTGGACAGTGTTTTTTCTAACACTTTATAATAAAGGTTCATTAGTTGACATTAGTTACCACATTACTTAACATGAACTAATAATGCACTTCTACAGCATTTATTAATTTTGTTCATGTTAATTTCAACATTTACTAATACATTATTAACACCATGTTAACATACTTAACATAGTTAACATAGTTAATATACTGTGAACTAACATGAACAAAGAATAAACTTTATTTTAACAAAGATTACTACATACAATAATTTATTGCTCATGGTTAGTAAATGTTAGTTAATACATTAAATTTGAACTAATGATCCTTATTGTAACATTTTTTTCCCAGTAAAATCCCTGATTGATGCTTTAGTTCAAGATCTTCATGGCGCTTGTTTCAGGAAAAGATAAATGGATTTTCAGGTGTGCTCTTTTGTTGCAGGTGAGAAACTAGTCTGCAAATATAATCATAGTAACTGTGCAGCCATACCCTAGCAACCATGTAGTGCACCTTACGAACCATATTGCAATATAAAGAAGCCATAAGGGAAGCCAACATAGAACACTCAACACGATGAGGGGAACTGACGTCATGTGTAGCCCCTCCCACAAAATAAGCGAAATCAAAAATTTAGCACAACATGGACATGTGACATATCAAAACACTCAGCACAATGAGGGGAACTTGCCACATGCAAGCACATTCACATTTTCTTTAGGAAATGTACCGTTCTAGTTATTCTTCCTCTTCTGCCAATGAAGCCAATGGCAGCCAATAGAACCGTACGTAGGAAAGTTATGAAATTTGGCACACATGTAGAGGCCAGTCTTATAGGTTACTATAGCAACTTTGGTGTGTCTAGCTCAAACCCTCCAGCATCACCAACAGTCCAAAAAATCAATTATGTTCATCGTGAGGCTGTATCTTCAATATAGCTGCAAGTATTGGGTGCTAATATCAGAATCAGAATCAGCACCACAGTGACACACTCACACACACACACACACACACACACACACACACACATTTTGCAACGTTTTGTGACAGCGCCACCTAGTGGCCACGAGATTTTCACATTAAGTCCAGTATTTTACGAATGCAATGCCATATCGCTACGAAACTTGGTATGGTTCATCAGCGACATATTCTGAGCGCATCTGATCGGCTTGACCCCGGAATCGCTGCTTGCAGCTATATTTCCATTTGATGTCATTCAATCCACTGTATTTGTGCAATGAAGAAAAAGTAAATGCATTTAATTGCATGTACAAAAAACCATATGTTGTTGCAACCCCACTCTGATCTTAGATCTCTGAATATTTGATTTCAGGCACTTCATTGGTATATATCCAGAGAGCGGGACATAGGCGAAAAGAGGCAAGGTTGTCTCCAAGAAGAAAGGTGTGATTGTCCAGAAGTCATCTTGTGCAGTCAATACACATGTCACCATGCTACTGAAGAATCTCCTTTACTTTGAATGGAACTTCATATAGATTGGTGAGCTCTTTAATCTTTCTCTCTTTGTTTTGACAGTCTGGCATTGCCACATTAACACATGGTATTATTAACTTTATAAGCATTAGCTTGGAGTGTATACTGATTGTATAGTTTATTTATTATTATGATTATGATTGTTTGTTGTTGTTTGACAGTGGCAGCACTGGAATAATGCCGCAGAGAGAGACAGTGGCTACCAATGTGATGGTCATCTCTCCTGGATTCACAAGAACTAAGATGTAAAAACACAAGCTTACCTCACAGGACAATTTTATTAAGAGGTAACCTGCAAGTCTAGCTTGCAGTGGCACAGGTGCCTACCTTATAGTTTCATCCCTAAATGTTTTATTGATGCATATTATTGATATGATTATTGATTGATACTTATTGATTATTGTGTCAAAATGTTCTATAATAGTTTCAAAATGTTCTTAAAAATGTTTTCAAAATGTTGCCAATTCTGCATATGTTCAAATGTTATTATGAAAGTATATTTTTACAGACAGCAGAGAATATATTGCAGATTACATATATAAATCTTTTAAGTTGACATTTGAGGAAATATTTATCTAACTCACAGGAATATTTTGAGAGGAAAAACACGAGCCTGTGGGCTTTTTTCCCCAAAATGTGCCAAAGATGCTTGCATGCTGAATGTTCTTACTCATGTTATAAAAAATGTCTTAATGTTCCTTAGTCTTAATAGTGTAATTTTCCAAATATTGCTAATGTGTATTTGTTGCCTTGGTCCTTTTCTCATACTTATTGTGTTACTCAAGGTAAAACTTAAATTACTGTAGATAAGATAAATCACTTATGACAGTAATTTGGTAAGTGTTCAAACTGTAGGAGAAAACCGTCTCCACCCTACATTGGCCCAGGCTAGCTCCGGCAATCTGACTATAAGTTTAAACAGCAACTCACAAGTTAAAATTTAAAGAAGAAATGATCAGCCAAACTCACGAAGACTGGATTCAGTTGAGGTAGGTTTATTGACAGTCGTATAGACAGCAATCAACCAGCTGGTACCAGGGATACAAGTCTGCCTAGTAGACGAGACCTGTACCAAAGCACTGCTGATTTCGGCAAGCTTATAAACAGCTCTGACATGCCCCCCTCTTCGCCATACCCTCCTTGCTATCCAATCATAAAATGCTTACGCATGTACTTTCCGCATGCTCGGGAATTTCCCATTGTCTCCAAAATGACCCTTTTTGCCCAGACATTGGGTAAACATTTGCCTCTGCTTTAGGCCCCATAAATTCCCATTATCTTTCCCCTGGGGGATCCCATTTCCATAGGACTTGGGCCTATGTCATCAGGCCATAAAGCTTATAAGTTGGGTTTTATGTGTGTTTAGACTTTATTCTTTTCCCTGAGGTTCTTCTTTAACAGACTCAACGCAACTACACATGGGTATGTATTGGATCTTCTCATGTTCTTGTTTACCAACATTGTCTCTTCTGTATGACTTAAAACCAATTCTTTACTATTCTGTCTCTTTGGATACGGTGTGCAGTAGTCATTGGTTGATTTATTAACCTGGTGGCCGGAGTGAGTATGTGTTTACTGAAGCTTCTCGTGTTTCATAGCTTCCATCTCTGCTTGGGTTGCAAATCTCCTGGACGAGACTGATCTTTCGACACCGTCTCCTACTGCTGATCTCCTCACTGAGGTCATTACTCATTACCTCCGGGACATGGAGAGTCATGGTCGACCCAGTGACACATCCGCTGCTGGGGGAATAAATGTTTCAACCCAGACTGCTACAGTCTCATTCACAAACACACAAGCTACTCAAACTACGTGGCGTGTTAACAAAAAGACTCAATATCCTCCTCGTTTTGCTGTTAAACCATTTTACATTAAGAAGTGACTCTTTCCTTTTGATTTTGTATCTCATTATTAAAGCCTTTATATTCAACTTTTTTGCCTAAATCCTGTACATGTCCTTTTTCTGCCTCACTGTGTGTGTGTGGGGGGGGGGGGTTGCTGAGTGCTTTATTTACGACCTCTAATGGTCTCTGTCTAGGGTTTCTTTGCTTCTCATGGCCCTAATGGCCTGTGTGCGTGTTTACATTTGACCCTCAATGTATGTTTTTCTCTTCCTTTCATTTTTTCCCTAGTTGGGGTATAAGTTGAACCTTCTATGGATTAAAATTTCCCACAAAACTTATGTCTTAAATAAAAAAAAGTCAACTAAAGGTTATGCCCTTCACATATGGTAAGGATTAGGGTCAGTATCTGACGGGCAATTTAAGAATGTAAGTTTATTACCATAGTCTAAAGCAGACACTACTGTTTCTGTTTGCTACTAGGAAGCTCTTCTCAGCATCGTCCAACAGGGTTTATTTATAGGCTTTTTTTTTTTCTTTCTTTTTTTTTATGTTGTCATTGACATTGCTCTTTAAAATAAAGGTATTTGATTTTAAAGTGTTCATTGCTTATTTAGCATAATATTCACAATAATGCACATCTTAAGCAATTGTTTTAAGCCCTGGGAATATTGAAGTTCATTGGGAAACTGATATTTTAAATATTAATCAAGACTGATATTTTAGGAAACTGCTAAATTTGTTATTTCTAATACAGTAAAAAAAAATGCAGCATATTTCTGTGATTATTTGGATATTATTTAGGTTGTTACTTTAACATCTACTGTGCCTGTCTACAGTAAACTGTGATAAGTTAAAGTAACAACCTAAACAATATTATTTTAGTTTCCAAATAATCACAGAAATATGCTGCATTTATTTTTTACTGTACTTGACTGTGAAATCATTCAACAGTGTGACTACAGAAATATACTGTATTTCTGTTTTACAGACTCCTACCGTAAAAAGTAATTTTGATGCCAGGTCTTTACTGTAAATTATAGAAATACAGAAAAATACAGTTTTTCTGGTTTACAGACTACTACCGTAAAATATTTTTACATATGTATACCGTAAAAATAACGGCATACTGTACTGCTGGCGTCTCTGCTGCCAGCTCTTTACTGTTATTTTACAGGAAATTTTTTTACAGTGTACTTAACATCGGTCCTAACTATTATGGTGTTCATTACAACACCGAAGAAGCATGTGTTCACTATAACATTTCCGTCTTAAATTTTCGCCCACAAGTTAATTCTCTGATTTTTGTCAAGGTGTTAACGATCAGTCTAATTGCTAGAAACATATAAATCCTCCGGTGACCCGGTATGTAGTGCTTCATGATGGTACTGCTGGCACTGTTGGAGGATTACGCCAATGGCAGAAAAAGGAGAGAACGAGTTTTCCTGGCCCATGATGATGACTGGCTAATAAGCCGATTTAGATTCCCTAGAGCTGTGCTCTTGGATCTTTGTGCTGAATTTGGTCCAGTATTAGAGAGGGAAACATGCCGGAACTATGCCATCCCAGTCCAAATACAAGTCCTCACCACTCTGGGGTTCTTGGCAACCGGTTGTTTCCAGCGGGAATTGGCAGACAGGTAAATTATTTATATAAAAAAAACTATAAGTAATCCTCAACTTTGTCTCTAAGACCTTTTTGTATATGAAATAATTCTATTGGAATCCATCATCTCACCCTATAGGTCTGGAATATCAGAGCCGTCCCTGAGTGCCATAATATCTGTCGTTTTGAATGGTATACTTAATATGGGTAGTCAATACATCAGTTTCCCCTACACTGTGCGAGAACAGGCCAAAATTAAAATGCAATTTGCAGCAATGTCTGGTTTCCCAAATGTAATCGGCACAATTGACTGCACTCATGTTGCTATAAGGGCACCATCTGAAAATTAATTTGCTTATGTTAATAGAAAGCATGTGCATTCTATTAATGTGCAAATCATATGTTGGAGTCACATATGATTTGCTTATGTTAATAGAAAGCATGTGCATTCTATTAATGTGCAAATCATATATCTGACTAAAACATGACCCTCACAAACATTGTGGCATGCTGGCCTGTCAACACATGATTCCATTCACACATAACAGTGTAGGGAACAGGCTAAATGCAAGCGCAGTACGTGATGGCTGGTTTCTTGGTGAGTTTAACAATATTAAAAAGTAGAAACTTTAACAATTTTGTTTTTAATATAATTATAATAATTTTGCTTTTAATATAATTATAACCTGCAGGCGACAGTGGCTACCCCCTGATACGCTGGCTCCTCACCCCATTTTTAAACACGCAGAGCGCAGAGGAAACTCATTATAACAAGGTCCACTCTCTTGCCCGCGCAGTTGTGGAGTGTGTAATGGCCGTGTAAAAATGGGTGTGTACAGGGAGGGATATGAGGCTGGTTCACGTACGCACATCTGCGGGAACATTGCTTACAGGTGTGCATACGCACGGTTTTATAAATCGGAATATTTTTTGGCGTACGCCATTTTCTGCTTTTGGGCGCACGTTAACTTTTAGTAGGGATCCCACACACAGTTTTATAAATGAGACCCCAGATTGATATCCGATTTGCCAAGATGCATTTATGTGGCCTAATGTAAATGGAACAGTTTTAACAAATCAGATAGCTAACAAATCAGAGAAAACACATGAAGTGACCAGGTGTAAAAAGGCCCTTAGACAATATATATAGTACATTTTTACCTGTAAGTGCTTTTCACCTGGTCCAAAATTCTGCACGGCTAGGTTTTTGCTGCTACACTGAAAGATAGACATTTATAATCATATAGCATAACATTTACATTATGTTACATTTACATTTTGTGTTATATTATTCTCAGAGTTCAACTCTGTCCTTCCCACATACTTTCAATGTAGATCTTTCTGAATAAGTCACAAGAAAGTGAAGTGACACAAAACACTAATGACATAAAACTGCTTATAAAACTGCAAACGCTGTAAATGTAAATGTAGATATAGGGGTCCTATAATTTATTTAAAATTCACTCACTCACTCTCACTCGTTGTCACAACCGGAAGCGGAAGGAGACAGACCCGTATGCAGGATAGCTTCAAATGAAAGGGGTTTAATAAATAATAAAGACAACGACATAAGACGATAACAAAAGCAATACAAATGAAGACACTTAACAAAGACTAGACATGACGAGGGGTAAAAGTAACTAATGATTCCGCGCTGCACTCGGCAACGCGGACCACTTAAATATAAAAAGACACGATGACACAATAAGGATCAGGTGTGAAGACAGGGAGGGGCAGACGAAGGCGGGGCAGACACGTGACGAAGAAGATAAACAAAAACAGCACGTGGCCAAAAGTCCGGGTTGAGTCCTGACAGTACCCCTCCCGAACGCCAAACCCCGACAAGGTCGCACACGGCGAAGGCAGATGGGGGAAGCAAGGAACACAGCGAAGGCAGATGGGGGAGCGAGGAACACGGCGAAGGCAGATGGGGAAGCGAGGAACACGGCGAAGGCAGATGGGGGAAGCGAGGAACACGCCGAAGGCAGATGGGGCAGCGAGGAACACGGCGAAGGCAGATGGGGGGAGCAAGGCACACGGCCAGGCCGGTGGGGGGAGCAAGGCACACGGCGAGGCCGGTGGGGGGAGCAAGGCACACGGCGGGAACAGCCAGCGAGGGCTGAGCGACGTCCACAGCCGAGCAGAGGGGCCGAACGACGTCCACAGCCGAGCAGAAGGGCCGAGCGACGTCCACAGCCGAGCAGAAGGGCCACGCGACTTCCATATCTGAGCTGAAGGGCCGAGCGACATCCACAGCCGAGCTGGAGGGCCGAGTGACGTCTACAGCCGAGCTGGAGGGCCGAGCGACGTCCACAGCCGAGCTGGAGGGCCGCACATAACCCCCGACTCACCGCTGCCAGATCCACGTCCCGATGACCAGAATATGAAGGGTGGGAGGGTGGGAAAAGTCCTTCGCCCTGGGCCTGCAGCACCCCCCGCGGAAGAAGTGAAGCGACGCCCTCCTCGGAACGGAACCGAAAGTGGAGCGACGTCCTTCACCGAAAAAAATGCGGGGCGATGCCGCAGGGCACCAAAAAAAAAAAAAAAAGGGGCAAAAACGGTATGGTGACATCCTCGGCGAAGGAAGTGAGGCGACGACCGCTTCAGACGGAACCGAAACTGTAGTGGCATCCCTCACCGGAAAAAGTGCGGAGCGATGCCACCGAAAAAAGAAAAAAGGGTCAGAAGGACTGCCGGAACAGTCCAGGGGAAGAAGAAAAAAAAACGGTCCGAGCTGGAAGCTATCCTGCTGGGTCTCAGTTCGTAGGCGGAATCATTCTGTCACAACCGGAAGCGGAAGGAGACAGACCCGTATGCAGGATAGCTTCAAATGAAAGGGGTTTAATAAATAATAAAGACAACGACATAAGACGATAACAAAAGCAATACAAATGAAGACACTTAACAAAGACTAGACATGACGAGGGGTAAACGTAACTAATGATTCCGCGCTGCACTCGGCAACGCGGCCCACTTAAATATAAAAAGACACGATGACACAATAAGGATCAGGTGTGAAGACAGGGAGGGGCAGACGAAGGCGGGGCAGACACGTGACGAAGAAGATAAACAAAAACAGCACGTGGCCAAAAGTCCAGGTTGAGTCCTGACACTCATTGTCTACCGCTTATCCGAACTACTTCAGGTCACGGCGAGCCTGGGCCTATCCCAGGCATCATCGGGCATCAAGGCAGGATACACCCTTGTAAGAAATTACAGAAATTGCACACAAATTCCACTCCAAGGTACACATCTAAAAGAGCTCCTTCCTAAAAAGGTTTAAGTATCATAAGGTAATACGGTTAGGACTCTAAACGTATAAACCTGATTCAATTATAAATATGGGACCAGCAGCAGGACATCAGGGATCACCACGAACAAAGGGTTTACATGACCACGATTACCATTTAAAGTGACCATTTGACTGGTAACAATTGTAACAATAACAAGACAAGGTGTTCGTGACCGTGATTAACATTTAAAGACATCTGGCTAGATAACAAGGTGCGACCCAGCCATTTGGGAGACACTCAGATCTTACGCTCAATACACCTTCAAAGGAGAATCATTTAAACTACAAAGAGGAAAACAGTATAAAATGCGTGAGCAGGATTTGCTTGGGGTTCGGGTTCCTACGCACTCCGACGAACCCAAAGTACGCCATTTATTTTGTCACTGTTATGCTGGAATAAACTTTTTGTTCTTTATTAAGATCTTCCACATCATCATCTTATTTTAACGCATTTTTTTCTTACACCCTGGACGGAGTGCCAACCCATCGCAGGGCACACACACTCTCATTCACTCATGCAATCACACACTACGGACTGCAGATAATTTTCCAGAGATGTCAATCAACCTACCATGCATGTCTTTGGACTGGGGGAGGAAACCGGAGTACCCGGAGGAAACCCCCGAGGCACAGGGAGAACAAGCAAACTCCACACACACAAGGCAAAGGCAGGAATCGAACCCCGACCCTGGCGGTGTGAGGCAAACGTGCTACCCACTAAGCCCCCTTATTTAAAATTTTATTTATTTAATTATTTCACCTTTCTTTGAATCACGAATGAACATTATAAAAAATTATATTTGAGCTATCAGTCACGATTTTACAGGTACAAAGCTACAATTTTGGTGACAGAGGCAAAAGTTATAGACAGCAGATTTAAATGAGCTCAGAAGAAAAATTCTGATGATTAACGGAGAGTCGTAAGGCAGATGATCCATTTGCAGCTTTTAATAAAGACAAACTCGTAGTCGTACAGGCAAGGACAGGGCAAGTAAACACCATATGAGAGAGCAGGCAGAAATCAGAAATGTTAGAAAGGCCAAACGGCATGATACTCTTAGTGGCCGGACTGAAGTTAGTTAACTAAATACTCATGCACTAGATACTAAATACTAGTTAACCAAATACTCGTAGTGGCTGGACTGGGTCGAGAAGGTTTTCCATTCGTCTCCCTCTCTAATGCGGATGAGGTTGTAGGCACTACGGAGATCTAGCTTGGTGAAGTACCGTGCTCGGTGGAGTTGTTCCAGGGCTGATGGGACAAGCGTAAGAGGGTACCGGAACTTCACCGTGAGGTTGTTTAAGGCTCTGCAGTCAATACATGGCCGTAGGCCCCCGCCCTTCTTTTCCATGAAGAAAAAGCCTGACGATGCCGGGGACATGGAGGGCAGGATGAACCCCTTCTTCAACTCCTCCTCAGTATACTGGTTCATGGCCGCCGACTCTGGTTGTGACAGAGGGAAGATTCTCCCTCTGGGTGGTGTGGCACCCGGCTGGAGCTCGATGGCGCAGTCACAGGCGCGATGTGGTGGCAGTTCGGTTGCTTTGGCTTTGCTGAATGCTTCTGCAAGGTCCTGGTACTCACTCGGGAGGCCAGGTAGGTCGGTCGTCGTGGTGTTAAGCTGGAGTGGACTCTCTGTGGGGCAGTGGTGCTGGGTGCATGCGTTGCCCCAGCTCAAAATTGATGGCTCAGGCCAGGAGATGACTGGGTTGTGGAGCTTGAGCCCTACTTATAGGCTGTGGTCCCTTGTCATACGCGTGATGCACCCTTCTCCAAGCGGCTGGCCGTCAATACCCTCCACGGCCACAGGGGGTGCACAATGGGTTACCGGTACGTCATGGGTCCGCACAAATTCCTCCGACAAAAAGTTCCAGGCTGCACCTGAGTCGAAGAGCACGGCCAGGCTAATTTTTGTTCCTCGCACCTCAAGGTGTACATTAATCTGAGCACAGTTCTGGGATTGAGGAAGGGAGAGGTTTCGACTCACTGGAGTGTTACGCTTGTTGGGTGGTCTGACGGGACAAGCAGACAGCCTGTGGCCGCATTTCCCGCAGTACAATTCGCCTTTCTCATTCCTCGGCTGCGAGGTGCGTAAAATCGAGCTGCATGATCTGGTGGCTCTCGGAGCGAACAGAGCATGCGGGGTTTCGTCGGGTACACATAAGGTTGTCAATTCGAAAGGAGAGGTCCATAAACTCGGCCAGTTTTTCCCTTTGTCGTGGCAGGCGAGCTCCACTTGCAGTTCCGGGTTCAAGCCCTTCCGGTATAGCAGCTTCAGCGGCCGTTCCTCCCAGCCTGCTGCCGCGGCGAGGGTGCGGAATGCCAGTACATACTCTGCGGCGGTGCGATCGCCCTGCGAGATTTTCAGTAGACGCACATCCTCCCTCTCACCGGTAGCAGAGTGATCAAAGACAGCACAGATTTGTGCAAGGAAGTGCTCGAAGGTCAGGAAGGCAGCTCAGTCTTCTTTCCATATTGCGGTGGCCCAATCCAGCGCCTTGCCAGTGAGTAGCGTGCACACGAGGGCGACACGGCTGGCCTCGGTCGGATATATAGCAGGCTGTTGTGCCACGAAGAGCGAGCATTGCATAAGAAATCCCTTACACCTCCTGGGATCTCGGTTGAACTTCTCCGGGAATGTGAGGCAAGGACTGGCGGCATACGCGACGGCTGTGGGCGGCATCGCCGGAGGTTGAGGGCTCGGTGCGCCGGTGGTTCTTTGCAGGCTCTGCAACGCCGCTGCGAGCTCATCGGTGAGTTGCGTTAGCTGCTGGTGTCGTTCGGCGGGCTGTTGCGCTTGATCGGAGAGCTGAGCTGCGAGTTGAAAGACCGGTGTTCGGTGGGCGTGGGCGGTGCGCTGACCGTGACAAATTGTTAAGTGATGATTACCTAAAAGTGATTTTCAGCTATCCACCAGCACACCCTCCGTGCTAGAGGCAAGTGAGATGGAACAAGAATGCCAGGCTCATGGCCCCATAGAAGATCTCCACATCAGAAATGAAGGATACTCCATGGAACAAAGACAGTACCAGAAGAAGACACTAGAGTCAGAACAGCACCAAATGACAGAGGTGAAGGAAATACAGGTGGAGTAGTGGAAAGAAGAGTGAAAGGAACACTGTACATAGAACCAGAAACAGTAGCAATCAGAAGAAAGGAAGATCAACAGCTGCAGTAATAACTGTCACTGTCACTGAGCTGACTAGAACAACAGTAAAGGCGAACTGATGAAACAGCAAAAGTAACAGAAAGAATACTGGAGAAAAGCAGTGCAGAAATGGTAGAGAGAATACAACAATTAGCAGATAAAGTTCAACGAGGAGAAGAAGACCTAAAAGAACTGGGAAAGAGAGAAATACACAGATACCAGGAGAATAACTGCCCCTGTAAAAGATGGGCAGAAGATCTGCACATGAGGCTTGAATGGATGCAACAAATAAAGTCAGTAAGAACAGTCAGGCCCCCACGAAAGCATGGAACAGAAAGATTTCTTACAGCTAGCTGTGATGGAAGAATCCAAGGTGAAACAGTGCCCCCTAATAGCTAAAGGAGGAGAACTATGATATGTGCTCTGGTCATTCATGGATATGACTGGATTAGCAAGGTAACTTACAAACATATGCCAGGGAGGACAAAAATGGATAACTAAGTTTAAAGATAAAACAACTGGCAATCTGCTGGCAATTGGAGATATCAAAGCCATACTGGCTCAAGTGATGGGGAAAAGTAAAGCCGTTGAAATACTGAGAAGATGCTTTATTGAAGAATGTGATGGATTCAAAAAGAGATGATGACAGCTTTCGGGGCCTACAGAAATAGGGGGTGGGATGCAATACAGTATGTGACGTGTACCCACCAAGATGGACCCAGGAAAAGTGGAGGTAATGACAATGGGTGACGATGAAAATGCATTAAAGTTTATCCAAAATTTCCAAAACAGATGGTGAGAAGAGACAGGTACAGCCTGGAATGTGACTGAAACTAACCAAGGCCTGTTCAAAATGATATTGAAAAGGTGCATTCCAGCTACAGTACAGGAGGCAGTGGAAAACTTGGTTATGTTATATACTCTACCCTGTGAAACATTCCAACTCATCTTGTGCACCTTGTAACATAGGACAACACAGAAAGAGGAAAAAAGAAGCTAAAGATGCTACTGAAGCACAAATATACAAGATGCAACTAGGAGAACTCACCAAAGGCAGAAGAGAGAAAGAAAAGGCCGGGAAAATACAGACTTTAGTGCAGGCCCCAATGATTGAAGCAGCAGTAATGGTACCTGTTACATCCAATCAAACCTAGATGACACAAGCTCAAGTACCTCCAGCTGCGACACCTCCATATGTGCAGCAGCCCACACTGCCTCCAGCACTAATACCCCCATGTGTGCAGCAGCCAATGTTATCACCAGCAGCTATTCCCCAAATACATGCCCTACGAGAGAACCAGGCGAAAGACAAGGACAAGGAAGATGGCAGAAATGGCCCCAGGACCGAGACAGTCTGGGAACCCCCAGGCTGGTGGTAAAAACACACAATCACAGTGACTTGAATGTTGGGGCTGTAGAGAAAAAGGGCACACTAAGAGAAACTGTCAGATCGATCCATGAAAATCAGTCAGAACAGCCGGAATGCAGGGGCCAACGGGGTCACTGCCAGGCCCCAATCAATGGACAGGACAAGCAGGATCTGGACAGGGCCTGCAGCAAATTGGAGTTTAGGATGCCCAGAGAAGCCGGAGGGGCAGAACATGCAGTACGTCACCACGCTTCATCCAAGGCAAGAACCAACAATTATGGTGTCTATCAACAGCATGAAATCAGTTCCTTTTATAAAAAGACACTGGTGCCACTTTCTTGTGTATAGGCCAAAAAGGCTCTTGTACAACTCATTAATAACCACTGGCTTCTCAGGGACAACAGAGATATTGAAATTCACTGAGCCCCAGACACTAACGTTTGAAGATGCCATGATAATGGCACTACTTTTATATTCACCTCAGTCCCCAGTACTGGGACGAGATCTACTGTGCAGACTGGGAGCAAAAATACATTGTAGCCCAACAGGGCTCTGGGTAACTTTCCCAGAAGAAACATTGGTAGGTCAACACTTGTTAATGGAAATAAACAAACAAAAGAAGCATAATACAGTTTACTCGCTGGAATTCACAGACCATAACCTACTGTAGCTGAAGTGAAAATGCAGCCATGCAGCCAGACTATAAAGAACCAAAAAGTCCTTTACATGTATTATGATTATGACAGCAATGATGAGGAATATGGACAACTGTGAAATGGATTAACAGAAATAAAACATTTTGGAATAATAACGACAGATGTGATAGTAGACCCACAGGGAATGGCTGCGGAATGTGTAGAACAGCTAGCAGATTTCTTCACCCACATCTTCAACATTTCCCTGAGCAGCGCTGTTGTTCCTATGTGCCTCAAGACAACCACTACCATCCAGCTGCCAAAGAAGTCTTCAGTGTGCTGACTCAATGCCATTACTATGGCCCTTCATTTAGCCCTCACCCAACTGGCCAATAATGACATTTACGTACGAATGCTGTTCATAGACTTGAGCTCAGCATTTAACACAATCAGCACCTGATTGAGAAGCTGAGTCTGCTGGGACTGAACAACTCCCTCTGCAACTGAATCCTGAACTTCCTGAGTAGGAGACATCAGTCAGTCTAGATCGGGAACAGCATCTCCAGCACCTTCACACTGAGCACTGGGGCCCTTCAGGGCTACATGCTCAGCCCACTGCTGTTCACCTTGCTGTCTCACGGCTGTGTAGTAATGCACAGATTGAACCATACTGTATCATCAAGTTTGCCAATGACACGACCGTGGTGGGTCTCATCAACCAGAATGACGAGTCAGCATACAGAGAGGAGGTGCAACAGCTAACTGCCTGGTGTAGAGCCAACAACCTGTCTCAGAATGTTAATAAAACTAAAGAGATGGTTGTTGACTTCAGGAGGGCACAGAGAGACCAATCTACACTGAACAATGGATCCTCTGTAGAGATCCTCAATAGCACCCAAATTCTTGGTGTTCATCTAGCCGAGCACCTCAGCTAGACACTCAAAACCAGCTCCATCACCAAGAAAGCCCAGCAGCATCTCTACTCCTTATGAAGTCTTCATTTCTTATGAAATCATGTCTCCCTGCCCTCATCCTGACTACATTTAAGAGAGGGACCATTGAGAGCATCCTGAGCAGTCTGGATGTCTGCATCACTTTCTGATTTGGGAACTGCACCATCTCGGATCGCAATACCATACAGCGGATAGTGAGAACAGCTGAGAAGATCATTGGAGTCATGGACATTTACACCACATGCTGCATCCGCAAAGCCAACAGCATTGTGGATGACCCCACACACATCTCACACAGGCCCTCAGGACCAGACTGTGTAACAGTTTCTTTTCACAAGCCATCAGACAACTTAATGACACCTTAATAACTGAGCTGAACAGAGCACAACACACACACACACACACACACACACACACACACACACACACACACACACACACAGCTATGTGGACAGCACTGACCTACACCAAATACACACTCTTCTAGTATAAATGTATGTATTGCACAGTTTGTGCTCTTTGCACATGCTGTCTTTCACATTTTAGTCAATTGCTGTTTTGCACAATACATTACAATTCCAGTACATTTACATTTACAGCATTTGGCAGACGCCCTTATCCAGAGCGACGTACATAAGTGCTTAAATCTCTAACATTGAATACATTAATGCTGGTTCACTAGGTTACATACATTACTAAACATTTGTTCAAAGTTACAATGAAATAGTGTCAAAGGTGGTTTTTTTTTGCAAAAGATAAGGAAAGAAGTGCTAGTTGAAGTGTTTCCTGAATAAGTAGGTCTTCAACCGCCGCTAGAAAATAGCCAGTGACTCAGCTGTCTGGACCTCTAGGGGAAGTTCATTCCACCACCTTGGTGCTAGAACAGAGAAGAGTCTTGTAGTAGACTTGCCTCTTACCCTGAGAGATGGTGGAACCAGTCAAGCAGTGCTGGTAGATCGGAGGTTGCGGGGTGCAGTGCAAGAAATGATGAGGGTTTTGAGGTAAGAGGGAGCTGTTCCATTTTTGGCTTTGTAGGCCAGCATCAGTGTTTTGAATTGGATGTACCAGTACTGCCCAAAAACCTCGATGCTTTGTTTTTTAGGCATGGTGGACAATGTATCTGTGACTTCACACTGAAAACAGATCCCCTACGAGCCCTAATAAACACAGCAGATCATAAAAGGGAAAATGCATCTCTTTCACTGCATGTTGTACCCTGTATGTATGTGTATGTGACAAATAAATTTGATTTGATTTGAACTTGAAGGATGTGTTTTACAAACAACCTAAGGTGAGAATATTCATCCTGTTTGATGCAAACACGCCTTTCTACAGTGCAAGCTGAATGAAGAGAACATCTTCATGACCACTTTTAGGACCCCATGGGGCAGGAAGCTATGGCTAAAGTCTCAGTGGGCACCTGAAGTGTATCAGTGGAAACAGCATGAACTCTTAGCGGGCATTATAAACAGTGAGCCCATTGCAGATGACATTCTTTGTTGTTGGTTGACATAGACCAGCAAGCTGAAAATAATCATATCAAACTTCAAGCCCTGTTGACTTGCAGAACAGCTGCAGTCAAGCTACTACTCTTAAGGAAACTGCAACTCAAGGTCAATTTAATTCACTTCTTTTATCCGCTGGCTTGATATCTGACCCGAAAAATTCTATTCATACATTAACTGTATGGCTGGAGTTTGTTACAGCAGAGACTGGCCACAAACACCTTGTTCTCTATATTCAGCAAACCACGGCTCAGCACACCAAAGCAGCTTCCATATATGCTCATGACACTTCAAACTACAGCCTCAATGTTGTCTGAAAGTCAAGGCCTAAAATGATGGTGACATGTTAAGCAGGGCAGCTGCTGATGGGCCGGACATAGAAGCAGTTTACCAACGACATGTCAAATGTCATCTACAGACAGAGCAGGAAGATGTACAGCTCATCCAAACCAAGTATACAGTATGTAAGTGACAGACCATCGATTGAAGTCAGAGAGCACAGCAACAGGGATGATGCACTTCAGGCCCTCAAAACCACAGTCCTTGCAGGCTGGCCGTATAAGAAAGGAAAAATAAAACACATTATCAGAGTCTTTTGACCTTATCGAGACGAGAGGTCAGAATGTTATTATTCCCAAATCACTACACCCAGAGGCACTTAGGTGCATTTATTCAAGCCACATAGGAGGTTATGCATGTTATCATTAAGCTCATGAGACATTGTATTTACTTAGTATCCAGGAATAAATCAAAGACTGTGAGTATTCAACCAGGCACTCCACGAGATTATCCACTCAGGGGATTCGACGGAATCCCGATGGGAACCCCACGATGGGTCTGGACCACGGGCTCGTGGACTCCTCAATGATGCCGTCCCGTAGCATCCATTCCACCTCTTCCTCTATGGCCTGGCAGCAGGTCTCCAGGACCCGATAGGGATGTTGCCGTAAGAGTTTTGATCTCATGTTGCACCAGTTGGGTGAGTGCTGGCACAGATAAAAAGATGTCCCCAAACTGGTCCATGAGTTCCGTGAGATCCTATCACTGGGCTGGGGTGAGATATTTTTCCCTCTAGACCAGGGCACGCTCTTCTGGATCTCTGATGCGAGAAGTAAATGCAGAGACAACCAGCCCAGGGCCAATCCACTTCTTCAAGATGTTAATATTATAGATTTATGTGTCTGTGCACTTACCTGACTGCTGCAGCCTGTAGTTCACAGGTCGCTCCTCCACTCTAGAGATGCGTGCCTGCATAGCCTGGATGAAATCGATGATGGACCGGAATGGTGAGGGCTGCTCCTTCCATGCTTCTCGGGCCACGTCCAGCAGTCACGGAGGTCGCCACTCAAACAGTAGTTTGAAAATGGTTCATGTTTTCAAATAGGTTTAGTCCTCGTGGGGTTGGTGGTGGTGTAAAAAATTATTAATAAATGTGAATGAATCACATAGTCTGTTTTCTTTCAGTCAGTCGTCCAAAAGTTCTCCCGGACATGTTAAACCTGTTAATTTTCCTCTCTCCAAAAAAAAAAAGAAAAAAAAAAGTTCTGTGCACAGATACAAGATTGTGTATCTCAGAGGAAGTCGAGTGTCATGTGTCGCTGAGGAAATTCTCCATAAACACACGTCAGAAAGTTCATTGGTTCATTGGTTCACACATGTAAGGAGCATGGACAGAGCTGCAGGCTGCATGAAAATAAGTTTAAAAAGTGTGTGTAGAAGTAAGCCTGAGTCTCCCTCTCTGGGGATCTCAGATCTCATCTACCTGTTACTTACTGTGTTTGCGTGGTGTGCATGTACGTGTGTGTGAGTGTGTCTGAGATAGAGAGAAATAGAGAGAGAGCAAGTGAAAGAGAGAGACAGAGAGAGAGGAGCAGAAGCCATACACCGCCACAGCACTCACAGAGGCGCTGTGCCCTTTAGTGATCAAACTGAGATACAGCCGAGATTTGATAAATATTGCCTAGGGATAATATATGGAATTAATTTGATAATTCAAATCTAAACAGATAAGCAGCTAGGAATGAAAGAATACTGCCAAGGATCATATTATTTATATGTGTACAGTATATTATATGTAACTATAAATAGACAAAATGTATGACGTTTATTAATACATATAAATCACAAATGATAAGATTGGTGTGGTGATTTGGGACATGCTATAATTAGAAAATAACATAACAGCATGTGCCATTTATGCTTTACTCCTTACAAGATTCATTGTTAGCTTTGAATGTAATTGGTGACCAGGGAAGTAACGAATGGAGTGAGTTGTGGGCGTATTCCACCCATAGCAGGTTAACGGACCAGGACATAGGTGCTTTGGAACAGAGTATGCAAAGTCCTTTTTCTACTTCCTGGTTTAGCCGCTCAGTTTGTCCGTTAGACTGAGGGTGGAACCCAGAAGACAGGCTGATGGTGACCTTGCTCAGCCTCAGGATTCCAGCTGAAGGCTTGAAGCATGGAGGTTAGCCGATGTAGGGGGGCAGCAACAGTGCTGAAGCCCCTGATAAACTTGCGATAAAAGTTTACAAACCCCAGGAAGCGCTGGAGCAGCTTTGTTATCTGGGATTGGCCAGTCCCTCACTGCCTTAACCCGGTTGAAGTCCATCTGTATGCTGCCAGCAAAAAGGTGGTACTGTTGGTGTGGAATTCACATTTCTCCGCTTTCACATACAGATGGTTCTCAAGTAGGTGTTGGAGCACAACTCGAACATGATTTCTGTGTTCCTCCAAGGAACGAGAAAAGATCAGAATATCATCCAAGTAAACGAAGACAAATTTGTTCAGAAGGTCTCGCAGGACATAATTGACCAAGGCCTGGAAGACCGACGGCGCATTGGTCAGGCCAAACGGCATGACCAGATATTCATAGTGCCCTGAAGGGGTATTAAAAGCCGTCTTCTACTCGTCTCCCTCTCGAATACGGATAAGGTGGTAGGCATTACGCAGGTCCAATTTTGAGAAAATGGTAGATAAATGGAGAAGTTCAAAAGCAAAGGTCAAGAGAGGCAGGGGGGTACCGGTTCTTAATGGTAATGGCATTAAGCCCTCGGTAAGCAATACAAGGGCGGAGTGATCCATCTTTTTTCCCCACAAAGAAAACCCCTGCCCCCGCTGGAGATGAAGAGGGACGAATGATGCCAGCCTTGAGAGAATCCTGTATGTACTGTGTCATGGCCTCTCTCTCGGGTCCGGTCAGGTGGTAAAGACGGCCACGGGGGGGAGTAGTTCCAGGCAGGAGGTCAAGCTGAGGTCTGGTGGAGGTTCCTCAGCAACTGGATGCTCAGTCTGTGGTTTGTGTTCCCCAGTCCAAGATGTGGCCAAGACTGGTCCAGTCCAGTTGGGGATTGTGTGGAATTATCAAGAATGTTATCCACTCTTGGTGATGTTCGGCAACCATCAGGCATACCGTTTGGGTTTGACGTGAGACCTTATGTAAGATGTGGCCATCCAGTGCCCGGACTTGGAGAACTGACGGCAAGGGCTCAGTCTTGATGTCCAGTTGGTTGGCCAATTCCTCGTCCAGAAACTCTGAATCTGTTCCAGAGTCGATGAAGGCTGCCAGGCAACGGTCTTGATGGTTAACAGAGATGCGAATCTTGAGAAGTGGTTTGGAGGGAGCTGGAGATTGTGGGCTCGCCACTGGCCCTTCCTTCATCGGCGAGCCCTGCCTTTTGCTGGACATGAAGCAGCCATGTGACCAGCCTCCCCGCAATAGAGGCAAATTCCCTGGGAACGCCGTCTCTCCTTTTCTGTGGGTGAAAGGTGTAGCCGGTTGATTTCCATGGCCTGAACGGGACAAAACCTCCAGAGACTGCCCCCATAATGAAGAACTTGGTGGGGAGCGTGGAGTGGGAGGACGGGTGCTGGGATACCATGAGTGGTGGGAAACCCTTTCAGAGCGGCGTACTCGGATACGCCTGTCAACACAAGTAGCCAGGGTGATCAGATCGTCCTGTTCTGGAGGTAGTTTGCGAGGCATCATACAAGGCCACGGCGCCCCATCCACTATCCGTCGCAGCTGTCTGAAAATCCACCGCATATTCAGCTACGGAGTGATTGCCCTGAGATGTCTCAAAAAGTAACGGCATCCAGTCGGGGAGTGGTGGAGTCAAAAATCTTGTGAAGCTCTCTGCTGAATGCTTCATAAGAAAAGCAGAGAGATGACTGGTGTTCCCATTCTGCGGTTGCCCACCGTCTGGCCTGGCTAGTCAGCAGAGAGATAATATAAGCCACCTTGGAGCGATCTGATGGGAAATCAGAGGACTGCAACTCCAATATGACTGCACATTGCATAAGGAACGGCCGGCACATTCCTGGTTCTCCGGGAGAAACGCTCAGGGTGAGGCAGATGTGGCTCCCGAGCTGGAGTAGAGGTGGCTGAACTGGAGAGAGCGCTGAGCCAGTTGTGTTCATTGGTGGCCTTCGTAAGGTCAGATATCTGCTTATCATGGGCCGCGCTGGTTTGAGCCAGATTCCTGAGGTGGGTCCTCAGGTCTGATGCGCCTGCTGAGTCCATAACTGGCCAGATGGTACTGTCAGGGTGGGCCAGAAGAGAGGACTCAAATGCAGGAGGCCAATGTAAATAAAAGTCTTTAATGAGCTCAACACAATAGGCAAGGCAGGCAAACACTCAGAGTAATAAACAGTCCAATAATCCAGTACACAGGCAGGCAGGGTAATACAGGGCAGGCAAAACACAGAATGAAGAACATTCCAATAATCCGCTACACAGGCAGGCACAGTAATACAGCGCAGGCAAAACACAGTATCTAGAAACAAACCGAGTTAAACCAGGCAGGGCAGAACAGGAACAAGGCTGGATGAAAGCATATAGTGCCGGACACCTAAAATGGCCGCTGCCCTGGAAGTGCAAATCCAAGATGGCCACCGACCTGGAAGTGCTGACCAGGAAACCAGGAAGTGTTGACATACAGTTGCTCTTGACATTTTAATTTGTTTGTGTGTTTACCTCCAAGTAATTCAACTATTGTAATTCTAAGGCAAAACTGTGCATATTAAATATTCTACTGCATTTATTTTTGTTTTAGGTCTATTGTTAAATATTAGAACGTTGTTCATAACTTATTTACCATTCTTCACCACATGAGTGGATAGAAGCTACAAAAAAAAATATTATTTTGTTGAATAAATCATTTAGTATATTTCATGCATCAGGGTTCACATTTCTGTGCGTTTTTTCATACATACACCTTTAGGATGTGGTTAGAATTATTGAATTATTGCAAGTCGAATTTGCATTAAAATTTTTCTTACAAAATTTCAGAATCAAACTACCACTAAATGTTTATTTAAGTCTAAAAATAATAATGAATATATACAATATTTTTCTTAAATATTGACAAAACTATTCTTAAATATCAGTAGCTATGGCTAGACTGATGTAAAATTGATAAATTCATACAAATATTGCATTGTATTTAATATAATAAATGCCTCTACATTATAAGAGTTATTAGTATATTCATGTCATCTTTTAATTAAAGACATTATTGAGGAAATACAAAAGGAGGCATTAATAATTAACTGTTTAACTGATTAACTCTTTCCCAGTTGACTCCTCATTGTTGGGCAAAGTGATGAAAGCAGCAACCTGAATAAGGAGAAAACACACACACACACACACACACACACACACACACACACACACACACACACACACACACACGTTTGCACATGCTAATGCTTTGCATCATGTAGCATAAACTCAAACCTATCACCTCATAAACAGCTGTTTGTTTTGGTATCATGATGGTCACACTATGACATTTGGGTTCCACTTACAGAGAAGTTGTCTTCTTGATCATGTCCAATGCAAGCAATCTCTACTTGCACTACTTAGGCCAAATTTTAAAAATATATTTTTTTAAAAACTGTTTCTGTGCAGGCTGAGTACAGCCCATATGTACATATTTAAAGAGGCAAGCAGTGACTAAAAACATCAGCAGATTTGTAAATGTCTTCAGTCATGCTTTGTTCATGTTAAAGCAGGTGCAAAGAATAGGATTAATCCTAGAGCTTGCTTAGTAAAAAGTACAGATTAACAGCACTTTACCAGCTGACTAGTTGCACATGTTGATTTACATTGCAAACCATTTATGGTTAGGTTATGGTTTTAATGTTTTTCATTACCTTGCACTTTTGTAAAAAAATAAATAAATAAATAAAATAAATAAAAATCGATTTAAATAAATTCAAAATAAAAATTGTATCAAGGTGCAGGACTGCTGTTTGATAAGACAACCACACTTATTAGTGCATTTTAGGAGCACACATGTTAGTGTTTGGATGAAATTTTCCATTTAAAAAATACACACAAAGTATGATTTCCAAATATTTAGAGAATAAGGAATTTCTCATAACAAATAATTGTTTGTTTTCAGTTAAATCAATACATTCTTGAACTATCAAAGTTATCAGACTTAACTGTATAATAATAGTTTCTATATAATCTGACCTGCATCTCATCTTCCATTTTAATTATAGTGTCCAGGTTCATGTGACTGTTCCTGGGATCTGGAGCATCAGCTGATTGCCAGTTTGGATCCTGATCAGTGTAATGGAAATAGCTGACTGAGGAGTCCTGGACAATAAGTAATAAAATTCTGTATTACAGCACGCATTAAAGTTTTATATTTACATCTTATCTGACCTGCAACGTTCTGCCTAATCTGACCTGCACTTCATCATCCACGTTGAATACAGTGCCCAGGTTCGTGTGACTTTTCCTGGGATCTGAAGCATCACCTGCTTGCCAGTTTGGATACTGATCAGTGTAATGGAAATAGCTGACTGAGGAGTCCTGGACAATAAGTAATAAAATTCTGTATTACAGCACGCATTAAAGTTTTATATTTACATCTTATCTGACTTGCAACGTGCTGCTTAATCTGACCTGCACTTCATCTTCCACGTTGAATACAGTTTGACTTTTCCTGGGATCTGAAGCATCACCTGCTTGCCAGGTTGGATCCTGGCCAGTGTACAGGAGGTGGCTAAATGAGTCATCCTGGACAATAAGTGGTACAATACTGTGTTACAGCACACATTAAGGTTTTACATTAAAGTTTCTAACAAACCTTATTGTAGCTACACAGGCTAAAATAATTGACAATTGACAAATCTGTTTGACTAGAATGTAAACTTAAAAGGATTCTCAGCTCTCACAGGACAATAGCCACTATGAGCATAGGAGTCAACTTCCTGTTGGGAGCATGGCATGTTTGAGTCCAAGGAGCCCGGAATATAGCACTGGTACACTGAAACAAAACAAAGACAAAACAATGAAGGCTGAAAAAGGGCTCGCTGTTACCATCTCACTAATACATTATTCTGGAACAATATTACAATACAATGCAGCTCTTAGTGTCCATCTACTAGACTAAATGGCAAGGTGAAATATCAGGTTTTAAACTAACTGTGTTACCCAATTAGCCCCTTGGGATTAATAACGTATTCTGATTCTGATTATAAACACTTAATGGACACAGAAATAATGTAAAGCCTGACTTAAATACTGGTTGGCCGAATTAATGGTCCATTAAATCAACAGAAATCATTTGAATAATGCAATACAACACTTTAAATGTTCTACATGAAAAACCATATACGAAGGATTTCAAACAAGGACTAATCAATTGCATTTTGTTACGGTTTATGCAAGGCATTGTGGGAGTTGCTGGTTATAGTGCCTGCTTGGAAATGAAATCCATGTTCTGAAAATGTAAATATTTATAATATTTATTTGATGTTACTTTAATATGTTTACATTCTTTGTACTTTACACTACATTTATTATTAAAGGCTAGACAGATCAGGGAAGGACAATTTGTGTACAATCTATAAAATAATTATATTAAAGGATATTATGATGTATTTCATCTTAATTGATATTTTCTAGAAATATGTATTTGGGAAAAAATCTGGATAGATAAAGTGATATTCATGGAGGTTAAACAAATACATGTTACCTATTATCTGTCAACACTAAAATTGGACTGGGCTGCATCCCAAATTGCATGCAAGCATGCATCATACTAATGGCCGATATTATTGTATTTGATAAAGCTGTATGTAACTGGACTGTATAGAAGGCTTAGAGTAAATAAACTATTACACTTTTAACTATTCATCACCTGGTTTGTAAAATCTGCATTGTGGGTAATGAGGT
This sequence comes from Tachysurus fulvidraco, assembly GCF_022655615.1. Lineage (NCBI taxonomy): Eukaryota > Metazoa > Chordata > Actinopteri > Siluriformes > Bagridae > Tachysurus > Tachysurus fulvidraco. Next base: position 11,425,547 of record NC_062524.1, on the reverse strand, counting down.
CTGAAGGCACCTAAATTCCCATCAGGCATTGCACAGTGTGAGCCCTGTTGCATTGGACTGAATGAAGGTGCACATGGAAAATCCACCTGGATGTCACAGGACTCAGAGCTTGAATCATGACCTGTTACAAGTGCCTGTGAAGTTTGGGGTGTTGAGTCGAACCCCTTTACCTGCTGAGAGTACAGGTGATGAGGAGTTCCCTGATGTTCAACTAAATCTGTGCCTGAACAGACAGAGACAAATCATACATTAATGAAAGAAAAGTAATAAAAATACAGATGAATGCCAAGATAAGTCAGCTAGCAGGCACATTTCCTCTACAAATTCATACACATTCTTAAAAATTCTTTTCAAAGAACCTGATTTAAAATGTTTGGGAGAATGAAGAGCAAGTTGGAAAGGTCCAAGAGGTATGAATATACACACAGGGCAAATAAATCTGTGGTCTATGCTTAGATTGCATTCCTACATCCATTTTTCTACAAATTCCAATACTTACTTGATGCAAAATAGACCTTTCGTATATGGACGGTTTTTCGAGTGCTACAGCTAGCTCAGCTACTATAGTTGTGTCCTGAGCTCACATTACTGTCTGTATGTACTGTATACTGCTTAATGTACTTAGATTCCATACTTCCTACATCATCCCCCCTTACATGCCAGGAAATGGATTGGTTATGCTAATATACAGCACATGGGTGTAAATGTGTGTGATGGGCTGGTATCCCAATCAGAGCACCCAGTTTTATTTTGATCTGAACCTGAGCAGGGTAAAGTAGTTACTAAAGATGATTGTATAAATGTATGAATTATAGTTTGTTCTGCCCATCTACTGACCGACCACAGTAGAGTTCTCAGCTGACTTCAGCATCAGATAATGGAAATGCCTAGACTGGTTGGAATCTTCTAGCCCAGCGGCAAGCTTGGCCTTGTAGGAAGGCGTCAGTCGCTTTAGGTTGACCAGAAGCTCTGGGTTAGATCGTTTGAAGTTCGGGTTGTGAAAGTGATGCATGGTGCTGACTTGCTTCAATGAGATCTCATAGTCTTGGTGCACTTTTCTGAATCCGTACAGGTTTAGCTGGCGAACAAAACTGATGAAATCTGTCGTTTTGAAATACTTGTTCGTCTGCTTGTCGGCTGTAGATAGCACTTCAGCTTCGAAGGCCTCCTGACAGATCAGTATTCCTTCCCCACTGTCATTCCAGCAGATTGAGCAAATCTGGGGATCATTCACCAAATGCCACAACTTGCTGGGAAATTTTCTGCGGTTCATCCGGACGGAGAGAAGTATTTCACTGACTTCCATCCCAGCTAAACAGAGGTGGCAAAAGTACACACATCTTTTACTCAAGTAGAAGTACAGATACTCATTTTTTAAAAGACTCCAGTAAAAGTTGAAGTAGTGACTACACCCTTTTACTCAAGTTGTAAATATAAAGTTGTTTATAAAGAATAATAATAAAGAAGTATGGGCTCTGGCATGTACTTAAGTAAAAAGTCACTGTTACTACTGTTTAGTGTCATGCTGGTAACTGGACACCATGTATATATATATATAATGTGTGTGTATGTATATGTATATATATGTATATATAATTTTGGAGTGTGCTGATGGATATTTGTGTTACGTGTTAAGAGTGTTACGAAAGGCAGGCACTGATGTAGGTGAGGTAGGGTGGAGTCAGCGTTCACATTCATCCCAAAGGTGTTCAGTAGGGATGAGATCAGAAAACAACTACATATAGCAGGAAAAATACTCAATACTTTTGGAAATATAATGTATACCAAGTGTATCACCAAGGCCATATCCCAAACTGTAGGGAGATTCCAGCACTGTCCTTTACAAATGACAAAATTAATGTTAATTAAATTAAGCACTTCGTGTTTTTTGGGTTGACAGCAGGGGCGGTTCTAGGATTTCATCTTTAGGGGGTTTAGCCCTCAGTTGACAACTCTGGTAATAAGAATAGTGAAATTTCACTGCTTTTGGTTGCCGTCTTTGCGTCTTTCCGACGATTAACGTTATAGATAAATGCCTCCAGCTCTGACTGCGCGTGCACGCTGCGCGTACCTGTGTTTTTCCGTTCAAATAAAGCAGACAGCTGAAGACGCACTTTTGAAAGACTACAACACGCGTGTAAAAGCAAAGTAAAAAAAAATCGCTCTTGGATCAAACTGATAAATTATTTTCTTTCCCATCGACGACATGTCCTGCATTTTAACGTAATTTTTATTGTTTATTTATGAAAGTAAAAATTATCCTTATAGTTTTAGGGTGGCTGAGATTACACACAGGGGGCTGAAGCCACCCTAAAAAAGGACTAGAACCGCCCCTGGTTGACACAATTCGCAACGCATTCGCCAGGAATTATTTTTGACGCCGATTATTTCAAACATCTCCCTCATATATGGCCATGTGTGTTCAGGAATGTCCTCGTTGTTAGTTATTTTAACATCGGTGACTCCCTCTGTATTAACATTAGCCATTCCTTTTGTAGGCGTGCTGCTCATCGTTAGCTCCGCTATCCTTAGTCGATGTCTGATAGCCAGTAAATAATACAGTACAGCAGTCACATGGTGAAAAAGCCGCACAATGATAGGATGATAGGCTGGAAACAGAGCTCAATGAGAAGAAATAATACTAAAAGTAACGAGTCCGTTTTGAAAATGTAAGTAGTAAAAAGTACAGATATGTGTGTAAAAATGTAATGAGTAAAAGTAAAAAGTTGTCCGAAAAATAAATAGTGGAGTAAAGTACTGATACCAGAAAAATTTACTTAAGTACAGTAACGAAGTATTTTTACTCCGTTACTTCCCACCTCTACAGCTAAATAATTTGTAACCAACAGAAAGGAGCTCAGTGTTTTTGAGCTGTAGATGTTTATCCATATAGATATTTGTTAAGTATAGATTGTGAACAGTTGATCTAGTTCTAACTAGTCAGCATTGCAGCTAGCTAACACATTCATCCATCTTCATCAACAAATGATTTGTTAAATAAATAAATAATGATTAAGAAGTCCAGAAATTGACACCAACAACAAGTTAGTAATAACTGTCGAGAGTTGTTCGGCGTCCCGAGTGAAAAACAAACAAACAAACAAACAAGCAAACAAACAAACAAATTAATAAATTAAATAAATAAATAAATAGATAGATAGATAGATAGATAGATAGATAGATAGATAGATAGATAGATAGATAGATAGATAGATAGATAGATAGATAGATAGATAGATAAATAAAAAGTCGATATGAATTACACGATGGGATTATTTCTGATATATGACTATCTTATATACAAATACCTGACTTCTCGGCTCCTTCCGAAGGATCCTCGTTTTCATTCATGATAAGAAGCGTTTAAACAATTTAATTTAGACACCCTTAATCACACGCAGGGCGATTAAATTATAAAGTAAACAAGTGAAGCCGTGTTCATTCTAGAACGTTCTACTGACATTCAGGAATATTCAACAAGTGCGCACACACACACACACACACACACACACACACACACACACACACACACACACACACACACACACACACACACCACCACCACCACCACCACCACCACCACCACCACCAATGTCTTTATGTTACTGCTCTATGTGCAGTTCATCACTTTTTGTTTACTGAATGTTTTGTGCAAGCTAGTTTTGTAGTATACTTAATTTATGGCTTTATTAAATACGTTAATTCCAGTAATTTCTGTGTGAAATGTGTATACTTCATTTAGTATTTTTGTTCTTTTCATTTCATTCTTAATTGTTAAAAAGAACTGAGCTTATGCATTTAGCTCATTTACATTAAAAAAGCCTAATTAATCAAGTTGAACTAACATAAAATATAGTATTGATTTGTAAATATTGAAAGAAATTATCTAAATTGTTTCTGCACAGTTAACATTCTACCAAATTAATACAGAGAACTGTGCAAAACATTGGTTTGTTTTTGGACAGAAAACTTTAATAAAATATGCCCTTATTAATCTTTTAATATGTTATATTCGTTCTATTTATTCTATTCTTAATTGTTCAAAAAACTCTATAAATTTCCTGGAGAAAATATTCTGTTTTTTAATAAATGTTTTATTTCTGTTTGCTGTTTTGTTATGTACTAAGTTACGTGAATGTCACGGTTACAGTGTAAAAAAATGATGCGTTGGATTTACTTAAACTATGTAGGCACCATTTTTCATCACCCTTTTTATGTTAATTCAACCTGAATAGGTTTTAAATAAAACTAACAACAAAGTATTTGTAAAATATACACAATGTTGTGAGTTTCAGCAACTTAGTTACTTAAAAAACTAAGTAACATCCACATGATTTAACAAATATTTTTTCTTGTTTTACATTCAAATCTCGATTATGCATGTAGATCATTTACATAAAAAATCTAATTAATCAAGTTGAACTAACATAACATATAATATTGATTTGTAATTATTGAAAGAAATTACCTATATTGTTCCTGCACAGTTAACATGCTACCAAATAAATATACACCATACAGTTAATTGTGCAAAAACATTGTTTATTTTTGACAGAAAACTTCAACAGGTGGCCTGATCATAACTTGGTTATCCGAAGCCGACAAATCTGAAAGCTGCGTCATGCAACCGGACGCAGAACGTGAACCTGGACGCGTGACTTCCTTCTGGCTTCATGCGCTCCGTTAAACCGCCTGTTCCGAACCACTGAAAAATAATATTCGGACACTGTGTGTCAGATTTTTCCTCCTTGACGAAACGAATTTTTAGTCCTGGTTGGGGTGTAAAAAAACTAATTAATACATGTGAATTAATCGCTGTCCGTAATCAGGTGCGATTTCTTTCAAGTCGATCCGGGCGGTCGGTCCTCCAAATGTTCTCCCGGACGTCATGTTAAACCTCTCCAAGAAAAAAGAAAATAAAGAAAGAAAATAAAATCCCCCGGTTCGAAATTCTGCCCCCAAATCCGAGATCCTTTTACAAGCCGTGTGTTAATCTGGGATTAATCTGTTAATTCCAAATCTATCCAGATGAACAGCTAGAAATGAACGAATACTGCCGAGGATCATATAGTTTATTTTATATGTACAGTATTTTGAGAACATTATATGTATCAAATCAAGACAAATCAAGTATGATGTTTATTAATACATATAAATCATAAATGTTGCTTCTGACATTTAATATTTTTTTTTGTTTAGCTTTGACTTATTCCACTACTGTAGCTTTTGTACAAAATACAACATCTGGAGATCATGTCATGTTATTTCTTATGAGATGCAAGTACAAAGAGGTCTATTCACTCTCAGATCTCAAAACTCCTAATGATAATTTTGCCTTATAAGAGTGAAATGAAGTACATCACATGCTTGGGTCATGTTAGACAGAGTGAACCTTATCAACCTGTCTCTGAATGTTGATAAAACTAAAGAGATGGTTGTTGACTTCAGGAGAGCACAGAGCGACTTTCTGTTGAACATCAGACAAAAAAATTACATGACACATGTACATTTACTAAAAACCCTCACATATATATTTAAATATTTGTGCATTAGTGTAAAGACAAACTTTATGCAATCTTTATGCATATTTGAGGCGAGCAACATAGCAACGTATAGCGTGGGCCAGATTTGGCCCGGATCTGGCTCGGATCTTGACCAAAACTAGGCTGTTGGGGAAGCATACACATATAAATAACCACAAGTTACATTACTAAAGGAACACACACGATTTATTTAGACACTACAGTAAAACTTATACTTTACATTTTAATACTTACATTTTCATGCTACATTTACATTTTCATGCTACATGTGTGTGGAGCTCAACAATAGCTACATGATTCACTACTGTCTCCTGCTCTGTGTGCAGGAAAATAATTTCAATATCATCCAAATGATGTATGCTCATGAGCACATTGCAATGACTGACCAGTCTCTGTAAGTTAAACCTCTTGGGCGTTGTTTAAAGCTTCATGCATGTTCTAAACCACCATCAGCCGATATATAATTCTTAGTCAAAACTGTGCATATTCAATATTCTACTACACTGATTCTTGTTTCAGATCTTTTGTTAAATGTTACGTTTTTCATAACATATTTCCAAAACTTTACCAAATAAGTGTATAGAAGCTACAAAAAAGTATTATTATTATTATTATTAATAATAATAATAATAATAATAATAATAATAATAATAATAATAATAATAATAATAATAATAATAATAATAAACTTTATTTTGTATAGTGCCTTTAAAAGTAGCTTCTCAAAGCGCTTTACATAAAAGTTCAAATTAAAAGATACACATAATATTACAGACACTAAAACGAACCATACAAAAAATAAAAAGCCAATAAATAACAAAGAAGTTACATAAAAGCTATCCTAAAAAAAACACGTTTTAAGATGGGATTTAAAAACACCCAGGGATTCTGCATTCCTAATCTCTGAGGGCAGGGAATTCCACAGTTTGGGAGCCAAAGAAGAAAAAGCCTGATCACCCATAATTTTTGCTGTGTTGTTTGGGCAGTTAGAAGACCAGCTTCAGAAGAGCATAGTGCATGTGATGGTATGTAGGGGGTTAACAGCTCACACAGAAATTGAGGGGCCAAATTGTTCAAGGCTTTATAAGTGATCAATTCGAAAACTAACAGGAAGCCAGTGCAATTTTTCTAGGATAGGTGTAATGTGCTCCCTTGCTCTGGTCCTAGTCAGAATTCTAGCAGCTGAATTCTGTACCAACTGTAATTTACTTAGTGTAGCTTTAGGAACTCCAGCCAGCAAAGCATTACAGTAGTCAAGATGTGAAAATACAAAAGTGTTGATTAACTTTTCAGCCACAGAGAAAGTCAACATGGGACGTAATTTGGCAATGTTTCTGAGGTGAAAAAATGAAGCTTTGACAGTGTTACGAACATGATGGTCAAATGTTAAATTGGCGTCAAATATCACCCCCAAATTTTTTAGTTTAATTTGGAATTGTAAAGCAGAGCCATCCAAACTTAAGGTTATGGACTCTGCTTTATGCAACTGATGAGGTGAACCAATCAGCATAACTTCAGTCTTGTCACTGTTCAGACAAAGATCATTTTCAGACATCCATTTCTTAATCTCAGTAAAACATTGAGAGAGAAAAGACACAGGCATATTGACATCAGGTTTAGAATGTATATAGATCTGAGTGTCATCGGCATAAAATATTGCATTGTATTTAATATAATAAATGCCTCTAAATTAGAAGAGCTACTGGTATATTCATGTCATCTTTTAATTAAAGAAAATAGTCATGAAATTCTAAAGGAGGCATTAATAATTAACTGTTTAACTGGTTAACTCTTCTCCAGGTGACTTCTCATTGGTGGGCAGAGTGATGAAAGCAGCAACCTGAATAAGGAGAAAACACACACACACACACACACACACACACACACACACACACACACACACACACACACACACACACACACACACACACACACATTTGCACACGCTAATCACGTAGCATAAACTAGCATAAACTCAAACCTATCACCTCGTAAACAGCTGTTTGTTTTTGTATCATGATGGTCACACTATGACGCATTGAGAGTGATTGTCACGCGTTTTGGTCTTTTGTCACGCTCTCCGGCCACACATTGTATTTCTCACGCAGAAAAACGTGCTATTTATCATATATTTAATAAGACTCAGCGCCCACAATGTATCTGTCCGCACCGCTGTCTCTATGGAACCGGGCAGGAACCAAGCGCCTCTCCCACTGGAGCTCTTAGTCGACTCTGACACTTATCAGCCAATCAAAAAAAGAGGCTACACAATAGCCAATCAGAAAATTGTAAGATTTAACCGAACAACCAATGAAAAAAAAAAACATATTCATAGAGAGTATTTTCGATTGTCGGTTTGAACAAAACCTCAACACGAAACAGCTTCTCTCTGGACGGGACATTGTCCCCAATCATGACCCTAAAACTGGCTGGGCTTGAGCCGAACTGTTTTAAATGGGAGCAACATTACACATGATAAAGGAGTCTAAAAAGGCAACAAACACTTACAATAAACACCAGTCATAATCTCTCTCTCTCTCTCTCTCTCTCTCTCTCTCTCTCTCTCTCTCTCTCTCTCTCTCTCTCTCACACACACACACACACACACACACACACACACACACACACACACACAAATACTTGTATTTGGTTAAAATGTGGTCAGTGATCCTGGTGAAACAGTTTATTATTATTATTATTATTATTATTATTATTATTATTATTATTATTATTATTATTATTAGCACAGGGGGTGTTCTTGATAGGGGATCATCTAATCTGACTTAACTGTATAATAATTGTTTCTGTATAATCTGACCTGCATTTCATTTTCCATTCTGATTTCAGTGCCCAGGTTCATGTGACTCTTCCTGGAATCTGAAGCATCAGCTGATTGCCAGTTTGGGTCCTGATCAGTGCAATGGAGATAGTTGATGAAGGATTCCTAGATAATACGTGGTAAAATTCTGTGTTACAGCACACATTAATGTTTTATTTTTACATCTCACCTGACCTGCAATGTTCTGCCTAATCTGACCTGTACTTCATCTTCCATGTTGATTACAGTGCCCAGGTTCGAGTGACTCTTCCTGGGATCTGAAGCAACACCTGCTTGCCAGTTTGGATCCTGATTGGTGAAATGAAGATAGCTGACTGAGGAGTCCTGGATAATAAGTGGTAGAATTCTGTGTTACAGCACAAATTAAGGTTTTATTTTTACATCTTATCTGACCTGCAAAGTTCTGCCTATACTGACCTGCACTTCATCGTCCATGTTGAATACAGTGCCCAGGTTCATGTGACTCTTCCTGGGATCTGGAGCAACACCTGCTTCCCAGTTTGGATCCCGGCCAGTGTACAGGAGGTGGCTAAATGAGTCATCCTGGACAATAAGTGGTACAATACTGTGTTACAGCATACATAAAGGTTTTACATTTACATTCCTATCAAACCTTATTGTAGCTACACAGGCTAAAATATCTGCACTGACAATGCCTTTTGATTAGGATGTAAACTAAAAAAGATTCTCAGCTCTTACATGATAGCCACTATGAGCATAGGAGGCAACTTCCTGTTGGGAGCATGGCATGTTTGAATCCAAGGAGCCTGGAATACACCACTGATACCCTGCAACAAAACAAACACAAAACAATGAAAAAAACGTCTCGCTGTTGGGTAACATGTTACCAACATCTCACTAATACATTATTCTGGAACAATATTAAATAAAATGCAGCTCCTGGTGTCCATCTATTGGTTTAAACATAACACTTTAAATATTCTATTTACAAAACCATATATAAATGATTTCAAGCAAAACCAAATGTTCTGCCTAGTGTAGTTATCACTTGTATTTTATTATCAAGCAGTTTAAGCAAGGCATTGTGGGACATTCTGGTTATAGTGCCTGCTTTTGGAACTAAATGCATAAAGAAAATTCATGAAAATGTTAATATTTATAATTTATTTGATGTTACTGTAATATTTTTACATTATTTCTGCTTTATACTACACTCTTTATTACTGGCTGGACAGATCAGGGAAGCACAATTTGTCTAATATACTGACTGATATTGTGAATTATGACTGAATTATATTGACTGATATTGTGATATATGCCATCCTAATTTATATTTCCATTGGGTAATGAGGTATGAAGGCACCTAAATTCCCATCAGGCATTGCACAATGTGAGCCCTGTTGCATTGGACTGGATGAAGGTGCACACGGAAAATCCATCTGGACGTCACAGGGCTCAGAGTTTGAATCATCATGACCTGTTACAAGTGCCTGTGAGGTTTGGGGTGCTGTGACGGACCCCTTTACCTGCTGAGAGTACAGGTGATGAGAAGTTCCCTGATGCTCAACTAAATCTGTGCCTGAACAGACAGAGACAAATCATACATGAAAGAAAAGTAATAAAAGTACAGATGAATGCCAAGACAACAAAGTCAGCTAGCTGGCACTTTTTCTCTTTGCCTGTTTCTCTACAAATTCCTAGGCAAATTCTTTTGAAAGAACCTGGTTTAAAATGTTTTAGGAGAATGGAGAGCAAGGTGGAAAAGTCCAAGTATGAAGTATGTGGTCTATGCTTAGATTGTTTTCCTACATGCATTTTTCTACAAATTCCAATCTTTCATTCAATTACTTACTTGATGCAAAATAGACCTTTTGCAAATGGGCGGTTTTTTGAGTGCTATAGCTAGCTCAACTACAGTCCTGAGCTCACATTACTGTCTGCTGCTAAATATATTTAGATTTCATACTTCCTACATCATCCCCCTTACATGCCAGGAAATGGATTGGTTATGCTGATATACAGCACATGGGTGTGATGGGCTGGCATCCCAATCAAAGCACCCAGTTTTATTTTGATCTGAACCTGAGCAGGGTAAAGTACTAAAGATGGTTGTATAAATGTATGAATTATAGTTTGTTCTGCCCATTTACTGACCGACCACAGTAGAGTTCTCAGGTGACTTCAGCATCAGATAATGGAAATGTCTTGACTGGTTGGACTCTTCAAGCCCAGCAGCAAGCTTGGCTTTGGTGGAAGATGTGAGTCGCTTTAGGTTGACCAGAAGCTCTGGGTTAGATCTTTTGAAGTTTGCGTTGTGAAAGTGATGCATGGTGCTGACTTGCTTCATTGAGATCTCATAGTATGGGCACACTTTTCTGAATCCGTACAGGTTTAGCTGGCGAACAAAGCTGAGGAAATCTGTCGTTTTGAAATACTTGTTCATCTGCTTGTCGGCGGTAGATAGCACTTCAGCTTCGAAGGCCTCCTGACAGATCAGTATTCCTTCCCCACTGTCATCCCAGCAGATTGAGCAAATCTGGGGATCATTCACCAAATGCCACAACTTGCTGGGAAATTTTCTGCGGTTCATCCGGACGGAGAGAAGTATTTCATTGACTTCCATCCCACCTAAAAGATTTGTAACCAACAGAAACAGGCTCAGTGTTATTGAACTGTAGATGTTTATCCATATAGACATTTTTTAAGTAGATTGTGAACAGTTGATCTAGTGCTAACTAGTTAGAAGGGTGGCTAACTAACACATTCATCCATCTTCATTAGCAAATGATTTGTTAAATAAATAAATAAATAAATAAATAAATAAATAAATAAATAAATAAATAGTGATTAAGAAGTCAAAAATTGCACGGTGGGATTATTTCTGACTATATCATACACAAATACCTGATTTCTCGGCTCCTTCTGAAGGATCCTCGTTTTCACTCATGATAAGAAGCGTTTAAACAATTTAATTTAGACACCCTTAATCACACGCAGGGGGATTAAATTATAAAGTAAACAAGTGAAGCCGTGTTCATTCTAGAACGTTCTACTGACATTCAGGAACATTCAGTAAGTGCGCGCTTGGGTCTAATGACTCAGAGTAACACAAGCGACCCCCCCGACTAAAAACAAACAAACAAACAAACAAACAAATAATAAATAAGTAAAGTAAACATTAAGGGCTTTTAATTGCCAATAAAAAGCAAAGTGTTAAAATATACTTAAAGAACAAGACAATATATATATACCAAATCTAATCATTTTTTAGTGCAAATAACTAACACTTCAATAAAATTATTCCTAAATGTTAAGTGCATTAAATGTAAAATGTCTGATTTGTTCAACACGACAAAATTACTTTTTTAGAGCAAAGAGTTATCATAATTGTTTTAAGTAGAATCCACAGTATGGGATTATGTATGTATTACATGTATGTATTAGAATATGCGATCATCCGTGATGCTGTGTTACTGTGCTTTTACTGCCTCTAGAACATGTTTTTATGCAGAGATTATGAGAAAATTAAGCCGGGATCACGACAAAACTAATTTTGTTATGTCGGACGGTATCACGGCTTAATTTTCTCATTTTCTTCTTTGCTCCAAAAAAGTTAATTTTGTCTTGAACAAATAACAAAACTAATTTTGTTATATCGAGATCACTAGAAAATTAAGTAGTTATTAAGACATTACAACTTTTGTGTTTTACGTTGAAATATATTTTAGATTCCACTCGTTCTAGATGTTTATAATTTAGAGTTTTTAAATATATTATTAGCCTTAAACACTCTAAATTATATATATATAAATGTTTTTATTATTTATTTATTTGTTTGTTTATCTATCTATCTATCTATCTATCTATCTATCTATCTATCTATCTATCTATCTATCTATCTATCTATCTATTTATTTATTTATTTATTTTATTTTTTAAAAAAAACAAAAAACTCTAAATTATAAACAACTAGGACGAGTGGAATATATAAATCCCAAGGTGTTTGTCCTGGGTGGTGCTGTACTTTTGCATTGCTTTATTTTAGTGCCAGTTTATCGGTTAGTCTGTTATTATTCTGTAAGATAATCGTTGGCCTAACGTTTGTGTACACTTTTACACTTTTACACAATCTTTATAAACTGTGACAGAATGTTTGCGGGAGATGGCGGGAGTGGACACACACTTTACTGGGAGCAGGAGGGAGTGGACACACACTTTACTGGGAGCAGGCGGAAGTGGACACACACTTTACTGGGAGCAGGCGGAAGTGGACACACACTTTACTGGGAGCAGGAGGGAGTGGACACACACTTTACTGGGAGCAGGAGGGAGTGGACACACTTTACTGGGAGCAGGAGGGAGTGGACACACACTTTACTGGGAGCAGGCGGAAGTGGACACACACTTTACTGGGAGCAGGAGGGAGTGGACACACACTTTACTGGGAGCAGGCGGAAGTGGACACACACTTTACTGGGAGCAGGAGGGAGTGGACACACTTTACTGGGAGCAGGCGGAAGTGGACACACACTTTACTGGGAGCAGTAGGGAGTGGACACACACTTTACTGGAGCATACGGGAATGGACACACACTTTACTGGAGCAGACGGGAATGGTCACACACTTTACTGGAGCAGACGGGAATGGACACACACTTTACTGGAGCAGACGGGAGTGGACACACATTGAATGTGTTTCTCTGGGCAGGAACATGAGCATAACAAATATACCACACAAGTCCAAAACACGCATACACACACCCACATCCTTTCAGGAATTTGAATATACTATACGTTGATGTATATAGGATCTTATTTCTAAGGATTTGACCATGCTATTGCTTTGAATTGCCACCTGATGTGACGTGACATACAGCTCTGTGTGGATTTATTTTGAGCCTTTTTAATGATAAAGTGACGTGACATACGGCTAAGTACGGTGAACCATACTCAGTATTCGTTCTCTGCATTTGACCCATCCAAAGTGACAAACACACAGCAGTGAACACACACACCGTGAACACACATCCGGAGCAGTGGGGAGCCATTTATGCTGCGGCGCCCGGGGAGCAGTTGGGGGGTTCGGTGCCTTGCTCAAGGGCACCTCAGTCGTGGCCGGCCCGAGACTCGAACCCACAACCTTAGGATTACGAGTCAGACTCTCTAATCATTAGGCCACGACTTGCCCGGATGTGTTAGATTAAAATCGTCCTTATTCTAATAGACCTGTGTTTTTGCATGTTGTTTTTTGTTTTGCATAGTTCCATGAGAAGGGCAGTGATAACCAAATGGAGTAGTTTTGCTTTCATTTCGGAAGGTTAACTCGTGACTACCTTGCGTGAGAATGCCTTTATATCAGCTGCTTCACTACAAGCTCTTGTACAAGACGACGATCCTGACCCATCTTCACCTGGGCAGATTCTTAACAAGGTCTTAGATTTTTAGAATATGTTCATTAAAAGGAGAGAATGTATATTCCAGCATGAAAGGTTTACAAAAATATTACTGTTGCAACGGCTTATCTTATCTAATCTTATCTTATCTTATCTTATCTTATAACCCTGTTTTGTAAATGCAGTTTTTAAACGTTACATGGTCTCTTTTCATTTCAATGACGTTTTTTTAAACTTTCATATCACATTGATATCGCATATTTTATTCTCTCTGGCTAAATATTGTTTTTACACATTTTATTTTATCCTTATTTATTAGATTTTATATTTTTATATAATATCTTTTTTCATCATTTTGCATCACTTATCTGTATCATAATAGTTCTACAGTTAAAAAGTAGTGTGTCTTAAGAATCACCAAAGGTGAATGTATTTTCAGGATATACTGGATTAGTTAATGAAAGATTTCCTCCTTTTTTGTTCCATTAGGTCATTTTAAGAGGATAGAAAAAATTCATCATTCCAGAATAACAATGTTCATCCCCTACAATATAACATTATTCTTCTTGGAAAAACAGGACATGGAAAAGGTGCTTTAGGAAACACTTTACTGAGAAGAAATGTTTTTATTTCTAATGAGAGCCTTCAAGCTGTAACTCAGGAGGTTCAGATGGAGAGCGAGACTTTTGATGGAATGACGCTTAATGTGTATGACACACCAGGAATCTTCAGTCAAGAAAGCAATGAGATTCCCAAACCACTATATCAGTCTCTCTTCCAGTTAGATGAGTCAGCTCGCACTGTGATTCTATTGATGATAAAGACAGAAAGAGTTGCTGCTGAAGAAAAACCAGCTGTTCGTCTGATTGGGGAATTTTTTGAAGAGACAGAAGAATAAGTCCTAGATATAGAAGAAAGAAGTCCTACAGATATTTCAAAACAGATATCATGTCTTCAACAACTTCTCACAGAATGTAGATCAAAGTTAGAGAGTTAATTAGTAAAATCAAAGAGGTACCAGAAATAATCCGTAAGTTTATTTTAGTTTGTATTGAATCACTGGGCATAAAAACTGATAGAAATCTACCCTATTTCAGAAATATTCATATTTGCTTATTTGTATTTAAAGTTAAGGGTAAAAATGTTGTTAGGGTAAAATGTTAGTTTTAAACTAGGAGAGGGCTATCTTGTTTATTAGGTGATGAAGGTGAGCATCAAGGGACCTCATTTATACTTTATAATTTTACTGTTATGGCTTTTTAACAGAGGCCTTTATCCAGAGTTTATTACATTTACATTTACAGCAGTTGGCAGAGGCCCTTATTCGGAGTGACTTACATTTATCTTATTTATACAGCTAAGCAATTGAGGGTTAAGGTCCTTTCTCAGGGGCCCAGGAGTGACAGCTTGGGGGCCTTGGGATTCGAACTCACGACCTTCCACAAATTTTAAAGAGACAAAAAAGAGTCTGGAATGAGTATGCAGCCCTTCTATGCAGAAACAGAGATTTGTAAAGTAATACTTGTAGGGAAAATGAATGTCTAGTTACAGAAGCTTTGACTCAGACAGAAAGCTACAGTATATGCAGCATTTTAGGAATTAGAAACATCCTTTACAATAACAACATATTTATTTATTTATTTGTATAGACTGGTTCATTTGTCTTCAGTATGATTACATACATGATTACATTTGCTATTTATTTTACCCCTGACCTTCAATGAAGCAGTTACAGTATATGCTCAGCCCCCCCCCCCCACACACACACACACAGACACACAAACACACAAGGTGAAGTGTCATTAACAGAGAACTAACACTAAGCAATCAGTTGAAACACTACATGCACTTCAGATGTAATAGGGCAGAGTTTAGCTACTGATTGGTGTGGGTTAGACAAAAAGTGGACCTTTTTGCAGTTTTTCTCCTCCTTTTGTATGAGGATGAAAATACTTTATTTTGAGCACGCTTTTTTATGCACCTAAATTATTTACTGCATTTTTGTCAAATTGCTTCCTCATGTACCACCTTTGTCAGTCCATACACAGCTCATAAGTTTAAAGACCACACTAACAACAGAATAGATTTAATGAACTTTACTGAAGTATTAATAATAATTATTTTCATCATCATTTCTTGACTCTCTGTCAATGCATCTTTGCTTGTTGCTGTATTTGTCTTGACATTTATGGATTTAGTACACTGGTCTGTTCCAATCTTCTTGGTGCAATTTGGATGGTGTATTTGGCATGGTATATTTAATCTATTTTGACTTATTTAAGGGAAACTTTGAGACTGAAAAGTTTTAACAAGCTAACCTAAATAGAAAAGGAAATGAATGTTTATGTAATTGTAATAGTAATGAAATGACCTCCCTGGGACGTAACAGTTACGTTGCCAGTAAGTTATGAAATTACCAAAATAGTACGTAACTGGACCGTACTTGGTTATCTCGCGACATTAGGAGACCGTAGTGGTGATTTGGTATTGCAATGGTAATGAAATTACCTCCCTAGGACGTAACAGTTACGTTGCCAGCTGGTAAGTCATGAAATTACCAAAAATTATGTAACTAGTACGTCATGTGTTAGCTGGGTAGTAAATCAGTCATTCCAGATAATTTACCTCAAGCGGTCCGCTTTGAAGTTCTCAGAGGAATAAAGACGCTAACCGAAGGAGAGAAGCATTTCCATTGGCTCCAGTTTGCCGGTATTGTCCAATAACAAAAGTTGATATTGCAAAGCCAATATCACTGAAAATCCCAGCAATCAGTCCTCATCCATCTATAAAAGATGCCACCTGTGTTGCTATTTGCAAACATGGATCAAAGAGACCGTAGGCACGGAAGGAGAGTAAAAGGCCATGGCAGAGGGGCCTGAGGAAGAGGAGTTTGTATGCGTGGTGGAGGAGCTGCAGCAGCAAGAGGACAAAATCAAGCTCAAGTTTCAAATGAAATTCAGGCAACAATTATTGACCATGTCATCAATCATGGCTTGTCTTTTAGAAAGGCTTGAGAAAGGGTCCAGCCCATTTTGAGTGGGAGCACTGTGGCATCTATTGTCAGGCTTTTTCAGAATGAGAACAAGTAATTCACAGTGTTACTGTAATGTATACCACTGTGTATTTCAGCTTTACTGTATTGCCCTGTTAGCAGAACAAATTGTGTCTACTGTAATGCAGATGTTTTATCAATCCCATTTAGGTGACTGTTATACGGTAATGTCAATTTTGACATGCTTTTTGCTTTACTTTATAGAATCCACACATTACCACACACTGGTGGCAGACGAAAGATATTTAGTATTGAACAGGAGTCTGCCATTGTAGATATGGTAGTGGCAAACAATGCAATCAGACTGCGTGAAATCCAGGCAACACTAACTGCAGATCAGGGGGCATTTAGAAATATAAACAGTGTGAGTTTGGCAACTATAGATTGAATCCTCAAACAAAACCATGTCAAAATGAAGCAGCTGTACAGAGTTCCATTTCAAAGAAACTCTGACATCGTAAAGGAGGCACGATTCCAGTATGTGCAGGTACAGATTTTTTTATTGTAATACCTTGATGAGTATGATGTTGATGAGAACCTGTGGCATAATCATCAAGAACGAATAGACTAAATGTGAAAGATAATATATATATATTTCTTTTTAAAAAAATGGTATTTCCACCCATAAGTTTTCTTTGGTACCTTTTTTTCCAGTATCCTTTAGAGTTTGTAAAGTATCATATTTCATATTGATGGCTGCATTTTGTATTTTGTTGTCCATTGTGTAATGATTGATTGGAATAAATTAATTTGACCACAAGTTGTGGTGTTTGATGGAAATATTTCCTTATGTTGCATGTTTTTAATGTTTTGTGAGTGTTAGAGCATTTTGCTAACAAAATGAGTCATTTTGGCCATTGAGCTTCAGTTTTATCCTGTGTGTTAACTGTTTTGAAAATGTGATGTCAGAGTGGGCAAATGTGTTTAAGCAATCTGTAGTTTAAGAAAAACTGTAATGACCATCTCAGAGTAGCTTTATAAAATGTACAATTTATGTAAAACAATATAGACACAGTAAAGACTTTATTTGCAAAAGGACATTACTGCAAGATATACAAAGAGAAAAAGCAATCTTCTAATATGCCCGGTCTTCTACATTTGGCCACATGTTCTCAACCACATCACACCTGATATCTTCTCTGGCAAGGCATCGTGGGAAGAATCTTTTGGCATGCCTTATCGACCCCTGGCAGTCTTCAGCTGTGATGTCTTGACATGCAGCATCCATTGCATCCAGGAGGGACATATGGTCATGTGGACAATGGTCAAAAACCTTCTCTGAAAATACGGACAATGGATGCCACTGTGACCCGGCTGAGATTTGAATGTACTCGTTCACCAGCCTCTCTGTATGATAGCCCGTGGTTTATGACATGGTCAATGATTGTAGCTCTTATTTGATCAGTTGCCCTAGCTCTGGTCCTTCTTTGAGCGCCACCACGCATTCTAACTCCTCTCCCTTGTCCTTGTCCTTACCCCACTCCTCTCCCTTGTCCTGGTGCTCGTCTTCCTCTCCCTCGTGCAGGCATTTTTCTTTCTTTCTTTCTTTCTTTCTTTCTTTCTCTCTCTCTCTCTCTCTCTCTCTCTCTCTCTCTCTCTCTCTCTCTCTCTCTCTCTCTCTCTCTCTCTCTCTCTCTCTCTCTCTCTCTCTCTCTCTCTCTCTCTCTCTCTTTGTGTTGCTCTATATTGTTCCTTTTCCACACAAGATCAGACCAAAGAGTCTTCTTTTAGAACATATGATCATGCGATTGAAAAAACCTCAACACCTGAGTGTGGTTCAGAGATGGGAATCAGCTGTGATTTATATATTTGCATAAATGCAATAAGGTGTTTCTCATTAGCAATGGAATAAAATTCAGGGAATATATTTGTGTTTCAATTTTGGTTATTTGATACAAATATCAGCAAAGAGAAGAAAAGAATGGAGATAGGAACGAGGATTTATCTGACCAGTCCAGGACCTCATGCTTTCCTTTATGTCCATCCTGTTAACAGAAGTTAATTTTCCCGAAATTAGAGCTGATTTTAGGAAGAGAGATGAAAAATACACAATAATTCCATTCACCAATGCAGACTCGTTAGAGGATAAGAGTGTGGATGAGTTGATTCAGGAGAACAGCTCTCTCAGTAAACTAGTCGATGAGTGTGGAGGTAGATATCACATCTTCAACAATAAACAACCAAATTACAGAGAGCAGTTCAGTGAGCTACTGGAGAAGATAGACAGAATGGTGAAAGACAACAGAGGAACCTGCTATTCCAATAAGCTGTATGAGGAAGCACTGAGATTCAGGCAGGAGGAGAAAAAAAGAATGAGAGAGGAACAAGAGAGACTCAGGATAGACAAGGAGAAGACAAGAATGAGAGAAGAACATGAGAGACTCAGAAGAGAGCTGGAAGAGTCAAAGACGAGAGAGGAACAAGAGAGACCCATGAGAGAAAAGATGGGAGTGAAGAAGTGGGAAGAAACAGAAAGTTTCATGAGAAATTATGGTTTTGAAGAGTTTTACAGAGAAACACAGCAGTTTTTCATATTGCTAGTAAAGTAGCTAATACTAATACAAGAATGGTTATTTCACTTCTGCTGCTGCATTCTTTGTTACTAATGGTAACTGCTCCTCTCTGCTGAAGCTCTCTTTGCACCGTCTCTGCCATATTCATTGTTTTTTATTATATTAGCATATAATTAATTACAATTAATGTTTAATATTTCATTCATTCTTTCCAAACGTGACTTGCAGGGATTTCTACTTTTCGAAGATTTCATTATAACTGCATAAGTTACAACCTGCTAACCTGTAGGAAATTCTGTATTCTGTATATTCTAAATTCAAAATGTACCTCAGTGCAGAAGGAACTAGATTTTAACTTTACATATGCTGGATCTCCATGCATGCATTTCACAGACCTAAAAACATTCATAAAGAAGTCTATATCTACCACATTTTACACATTCTACAAAATGAGCTCATAAATTTAATCTTTTCTTGTCACAAATATATTTTTCAGTTGTAAAGATTATTTTCTATTTAATTAACAGTAATTCTATTAGAACAGTGGATACTTCTTCCATTTTATATAAACATTAATAATGTTAGGATAACATTATTTCATTTATTATACAATTTTATAGTATATAGTTTTTATGCTTCAGTTGAAACTGAATTTAAAAATGATGTGTACATTAGATTTTCATTCTGAATAACTGATTGTTCCAGATTGGTGTATTTCTAGGTAAACTAATTGATCAAAATTATTTAACATCCCATTCTAAAAGTATGGCAAAAATACTGAGTTGTTTCCCTTTTTTCCAAAAAAGAGGCTACAGTCTTCTGTGAAGTCTTTCCACTAGATGTTGTTGTGTGTCTGTTTGAATTTGTGTTCATTCAGCTACAAGAACACAGACTAAACATAGGCTGAACCCCAGACCTCCTCACTCTTACATCATCAGTGTCTGATGAGGTCTGGGGTTCAGCCTGTGTTTAGTCTGTGTTCATCAAAGGTGTTCAGTGGTTTTGAGTCAGAGTCAAGGCTCTGTCTCATGTCTTCATGGAACTCTGTGCTTTATATATTGCAGCATTGTCATGATGGAACAGGATTCCAGTCTCTGGTGATGGGAAAAAGTGAAACTACAGCTAACAAAGACATTCTATACAAGTGATTGTCAAATGATGTACATTTAAATGTCTGCTTCCAACATTGTGGTAACAGTTTGGGGAAGAACCAAATCTGGGTGTGATGGACAGCTGGATATACATTTGGCTATATAGTGTACATAAACATCTCTCGATCTATGTATCCGTCTGTCTATCTATCCATCTATAGGGTCTATTGTTAACAAAATTAGATGTTTTAATATTTAAACGTGTTTAGAAGTTTTGTACATTTGTAAAAATGTACTACAAGAATTATGTGACAAACATATTATGTGGTTTCCATTAAAATATTCAATTAAATCCATATGAAGATAAAACAGAAGTGAAGAATACAGTGTGTTAATTTGAGGAAAGTGTTCATTTATGTCACTTATTTTAGATCAACAATGTAGTTCTAACCACATAGAGACAGACTGTAAAATGCCTTTGTTCTACTCTCATCTCTATTCAGCATGAAATATAGTTTTGGATTATACAGGACATGAAATCTTCATAAAAATCAACACTACCTATGTGTTGTGACTGAGGAAGGATGGAGTGTATTAATGTCACTTTAAATATGACCACCACTGATCTGTGCACTAATTATAGCTAAGCAGTTAAGACACATATCCATGGACAACAGCTGAATCTAATAATCACAGAATTTTATTAGTTATTGTTAGACTGGATGCAACAGTGTCACAAGTTGGATGATGATGGCAGTCCAGATATAAGTGCAGAGAACACTTTTATTCTTAAATAATAACATATATCCAGGTAAAAGGGGAAAGAGGAGATGCTGAAATTAAGCTTGAGCTGCTTGTTTCTGCTGAAACTGCTGGATCCTGCTCTCCATAATGGGGCGGAAGTGACGGATCAAACCCTGGACACAAATCATGTAATAAAAATAATTAACCAAATATATTAAAGCACTATTAATATTATAAATGCATCATGTTCTGTATTGTACCTGTACAGGCCATGCAGCTCCATCACCCAGAGCACAAATGGTGTGACCCTCGATCTGTTTGCTGAGCTCCCAGATCATATCGATCTCTGCTGCCCGTGCGTCTCCCTTAACGAAGCGCCACATCATATTATTCATCCAATCCACTCCTGAGAAAAGAAGAATTAGAATTGATTCATATTAAAATAAATAAAAAGAAGAGAAGCTGTTGAGAGATCGGCCGTTTACAGCTATAACAGAAGTGATGAACTCAGGGATATTGCACAACATTAAATGACAGTCCTGTTTCTCTGTGTTCCCAAGTCCCGTGAGGTTCGTATTTACAAGTTGGGAATTCAAAATAACGCTGCCAAGTGCGTTCAAGTCGCACAAAATGGAGGTGGCACTTTTAATTAATTGCAATCATAGACTGATTGTGCTACGTTTTCTTCCTATTCGTAATTATGGCTTTGTGGTGGCGTTCATGAACACTCAACTCGTAAACACGATCTTTCCGACATGACTGGAACGCACCATTATTCATCACACAGTATCAACAGAGAAACCAATCCTGATGTGCAGTTCCTTACCTTCCCTGCAGGGGGTGCATTGACCACAACTTTCGTGCTTATAGAATTCGATCAGCCGGGCAATTGCACGGATTACATCCGTCTGTAATGAAAAGAGAGCTTTTTTTCACATTAAATTCCAGCATTGTTTCTGATGACATCCTACAAAGCACAAGATTCCACATGGGCCTGTTACAACTCTGGTGGAAAAACTTTAGGGACATGTAATTAGTACTGGAGAAATTTTTACTGACTGTGGAACTTCTGTAAGATACTTTTGTTAATGCCCTGGGATGTTAATTGTAGGATAAGGGTTCAAGTCCCAGGACTGCTAAATTTCCACTGCTGGGCCCCTGAACAAAGCCCTTAACACACTCTGCTCCAGAGGTGCTGTATCATGGCTGACGCTGTACTCTGACCGCAGCCTCCTTCTTTGGGATATGTAAAGAAAGGATTTTACTGTGCCGTAATATATATATATTTTAAAAAAAAATAAATAAAGCCTTCTTTTCTAATTACTGTTTTTCCTCTACTAAGGAATGTATTGAAATAGAAATAGTGTTTCTTTATTGTAAAAAGCAAGTACTGGCTTTGGAGCTGCCTGACTTCTTGGGCCTCATCACCCTGGTCAGGATTTCCTTCTTGACTGTCATGTTGAAGTTCTCTTGCAAATATTTAATATAGGCATTACTCCATGGCTTCATCGTTTGAATCAAACCTTAATATTCAGCACATTTTATGTCCTGGACATACACTAGGTGTAAAACATAGGTGCTTATAGGTAGTGTGTTTTCAAGGAGTTCTTGCGTTTCAGCATCGCTGCTTATGTTCTTGTAGAACCTCCATCATTCATCGGTTCATTAACAAACCATATTATAAAAATTAACATCTCCATCTATAATCTGATTAAAATTGTAGCTTGTCGTTCTGATGTCACATTAAATGCCGGTTAACTTTTCACCCACCGATTTGTCCATGACTATGAGAGCTGCAGTACCCAGACCGGTCTGAGCCTGTATGAGACCGTCAAAGTCCATCGGAACATCTTCACACACATGTTTAGGAATAAGTGGTGTGGACGAACCGCCGGGAATCACACACAAGAGGTTATCCCAGCCTCCACGAACACCACCTACAGCAGAGAAGAAGGTTACAAATCCACAACCACAGAAGACAGTATCAACTGTATCTTTACAGCAGCACCAAGATGACGACAAATGTTTTATTCAGGTTACTGAGCACATTCCACAGGGCCGGGTTCTGTTGCTATCTACATCAAGGGTCTATGATATACTGTAACAGATCAGGCTTGGAGATCAGTAGTGGTCTTGTCTCCTGCAAGAAGCCCCTGAGTGGATCATAAGAAATTCAGGGGTTTTTGTTTAGATTGTTGACATAAATGCTTGATTTTGTTGCTCTGTGATGAAACATGAAATAAAATAAAAGAATTTCTTTTTTGTAAACTACTTTGTTGAAATGTCGAAATTGGAAGCACAGTAAAGACTTGTTTAAAGACTTTCTGTAATAGTTGTGAATGGGAGATGGTTTTGGTTGAATGTGTTGTGAATGACTACAAATGACAAATATTCAGCCGAATCTGCAGAAAAACTGGCATGTTTAAAACATTTCAAACAGATATTAGCGAGTTTGCTAGATTTTGTGTTAATTTCTGCATTCCAAATTGTGAAATCCTGGAGCCACTGCCTGAAAGCAGGATTTCAAATGTTTAGTAACTTTGTTATAAAAACTTGAGAACATGTGGAACTCCACATAAGACACAAACCCCAATGCATGGAGTTTAACACAGGTGTCGCGTACCTGCATGCCTCTCAATCAGCTCCTTCATGGGAATAGACATCTCCTCCTCCACGGTGCAGGGGTTGTTCACATGACCCGAGATGTTGAAGAGCTTCGTGCCGGAGTTCCTCTCTCTACCGAAACCAGCAAACCACGTGCCTCCTCGGCGGCAGATGGTCGGAGCTACAGACACTGTTTCTACGTTCGCAACAGTTGTTGGGCAACCAAACACTCCTGCAAGAAGACAGTTAATAAATATAAAGAATACAAAAAAGTTTCCATACATTTTTATTCATACTGCGTCTATATACAAAGTCAATTCCTGCCTTTGTTCACCTGTATGCTGCTCTCACCTGTGAAAGCTACGTCACTGACCTTTGTGTAGAAACAGTGATGAATGTTTTCTCTCAGTCTGGTGCTGATGGACACGAATAAGCTTAAACCCTGTTTGTGTTGTGGATGAATCACATCTGTACAAGACCTACTGCTGGAATAGACTCTACCTGACATACTGTACAGGTTGAGGTTGATACACAGGTTGACTCTTTAAATTCCACCAGTATGTGGACTTTGCTAGGAGAGGTGAAAACACGCTGGATCTTGTTTACACAAACATTCCCGGGGTATATCGTGCGGAGCCCCGCCCCCACCTCGGCTACTCAGAACACACATCTGTTATGCTAATTCCAGCATACAGACCAGTCGTCAAAAGCTCAGAACTGATTCTGAAGCAGGTGAAAATATGGCCAGAAGGAAGCCACCTCTGCTCTTCAGGACTGCTTTGAGTAAACTGACTGGAACATCTTCAGGGAGGCTGCAACCAACGGTGACTCCATCAACTTGGAGAAGTACACGTAATCAGTGACCAGCTACATCAGCAAGTGCATTGATGACATGACCGTCTCCAAGACCATCACTACACACTCCAATCAGAAGCCATGGATGATTGCTAACGTGCGTGTGCTGCTGAGGACTACAGACCTAGCCTTCAGAACAGGGCGGCCCTAAAAACAGCAAGGGCCAAACTGTCCCGAGCCATCAGAGAGGCAAAGAATCGCACACACGCGCAGATAATCTACAGCCACTTCCAGGACAGCGGGGACACCCGGCGCATGTGGCAGGGCATTAGTGATGCATGGGTCGTCTCATAACCCACAGGTAAAAAAATTTACACTTTACTGCGGGGTGGGTCATTAAAAGCAAAATATAAAAACACATGTTGGAATATTTTGGAATATATATTTTTA
Organism: Tachysurus fulvidraco; assembly: GCF_022655615.1. Classification (NCBI taxonomy): domain Eukaryota; kingdom Metazoa; phylum Chordata; class Actinopteri; order Siluriformes; family Bagridae; genus Tachysurus; species Tachysurus fulvidraco. The sequence goes on along the minus strand of NC_062524.1, from coordinate 11,400,562 downwards.
TATTTTATGTGATTCTTTGACAAGGTTACAATACGTAGCCCTATGTAGCAACGTAATTTCCGTGATGACCCCAAATCTTTGGCTTCGCGTCATGAAAGCGCCAATCAGCTCCTGCCACAGCCACAACAATAAAACAGATAATGAAAATGGAAGACAAAGTGCGAGTGAAATTAAGGTTGGGAATTTACAAAATCTGAAGAAAAGAAGGTCAATCTGCAAAATCTTATGTTTGGGACAGGTTCTCAGAAATTGTTGCAGCAGGAGACAACAGCAGTTTGGCTATGTTAAGTGCAACTCGTGTGAAAAAATATACAAACACGAGAGCCACAAAACAGGAACTTCCAGCATGTCAAGGCATATTTGTGGGGGGTCTAAGAAAAAGGACGACACGTCTCAAAATATTACCGCTTTTCTCAAAAGTAAAGTACCAGCACATGTCAAGTCCAAGGTTACAGACACTTGTGTTGAATTGTGCTGTCAAGATCTGCGGCCCTTCGACATAGTATCTGGAGATGGATTTCATACCGTAGCCCAGTGTCTAATTAACATTGGTTCACGTTACGGACGTGTGGATGCCAGCAGTGTACTCCCTCACAGGCAAACTGTTTGCGACAGAGCCAAAGCAACCACGACAGAAAAAAAAGAAATCCTCTCAAAGAACATAAATAAAGCTCTGGATTATGGCATAGCTATTACCACTGACATGTGGACTGATGAGTTCAACAAACGGGCATACACGGCGTTTATTGGTCACTTCATTAATGACGACTGGAAATTGGAGAGCCGTGTCATAACCACAGCTGAATTTGATTCTACTCATAAAAAAACAGCGCACAACATCCACGACCAAATCATTAAGGAGCTGCATGACTTTGGTATTGACCCTGCTCGCTTATCAAAAGTGTTTGTAACTGACCAGGGCGCAAACATAAAAGCTGCTCTTCGCAGCTACAAGTGGATGATCGTTCTCAAACACACGTTTGATATAAAAAAAGAACACACCAACATACATGCTTGATGTGAGTGATACCACTGAGAAGTGCAAAAGCCTTGTGAGATACCTGAAAAAATCCGAGACTGTGGTACAGCTCCCACACACTGTGATGCAGGAATGCGAAACCTGATGGAATAGTAAAGTTGCGATGATGCAGTCAGTCAGTAAGCAGTACCATGAAATCCAACAGGCCTTGAAGGAGAAAGATCAGCTCCACAGAATTGATGGCATTCAGCTGGATGTGTTGAACACAGTTACTGAGTTTTTGTTGCCTTTTAAAACTGCGAGTGAAGAGATGGAGGGTGATAAGTATCCAACTATTCAACTGGTCATGCTTTGGTTTTTTAAACTAAAGAAACACTGCGAGCCCCAATACGGTGATCCGGAGTACATGGTTTATATTCAGGCACTGGCAACGCAGCTGCTAAACGAGAAAATGTCCATCAGCATCACACACAAGCTTGGAACGTTTTTTTGTCTTCGTTTTAAGTCCATGAAGATGTTTCAAGCGGAGGAAAGAAACGCCGTGTACGAGCAGGCCAGAAGACTTGTCAGGGAATTTAACTGTATGCTAACACCTCCAGCAAGTGTCCCGGCAACGGAGCCAGAGGCAACGCCTCGAGGTGAGTAGCACCAGCGAATAGGCCTATAGGCTTGGGTCTTACATTATAGCTACAGTGGTCTAATGTAGGCCTACGTGTAAAATATTAAATATTGTTATATTTTACCTTTTAGTTGACGAAGCCAAGAGAGTCAAAAGAAAAAGAGATGAGTTTAGTGAATGGGAGGATGGAAGTGAAGAATTTGCCGAGAGAGACGAGGTTCAGCGCTAAGGTACATTGAGGGTCAGTTCTTCTGGGACGGAGAGGACATTCTAAGCCTCTGGCAGTCGCAGTCAGCCGCCTTTCCCGTGCTTGCTAAAGTGTCAAAAATGATTCCCTGTATCCCAGCCGGGTGCTCGAGGCTAGGCGAAATAGATTAAATCCAGGTACAGTGGATGCAATATTCTTTTTTTGCACAGTGAACGTAAAAACGCTAAATGAACATTTCCGTGTGTTAAATAAAACAAAAGTTCAGTGTTTATGTAGCATAGGCTGTAAACTGTAGGCCTATAAAAATCTTTTCCCTAAACCTTTTTCTGTTTTAAAATAGGCTACTGTAATTTGTTAGACCTATAGGTGTTTATTTATAGGTCTTCTATAGAGATAATTACAAACAATGCTTTGTAAATGTTGAAAATGTTTATATCTTGGTGTTAATATGACCATGCTGGTTTCTATAGTGAAATAAAACCTGCTTTCATTTGCATTACAATGCGTCTATTTAATGGTCACTGGTGCGAGGCAGGGCGGGTTGAAAAAATAGAAACAGTGGAGCGGGGCGGGGCGGGCTGGGGCGGGCCGATAATTTCATAAAAACGGGACCCACGGGTTGGAAAAAACCCGACCCGCGCATCACTGCAGGGCATACAGGCGATCACAAACTACAAGACAGCTTCACCTGCTTGTGATAGCGATGCCTCCCTCCCAGATGCGCTGAAGCCAACAGTATTGTGGATGACCCCACACACACCTCACACACACTCTTCACCCTCCTGCCGTCTGGAAAAAGATACCGAAGCGTTCGGGCCCTCACGACCAGACTGTGTAACAGTTTCTTCACACAAGCCATCAGACTGCTTAATAACTGGAACTGACCAGTTCTGAGCACAACATACACAAGCACATCATCTGTATGGACTCTACAGACCTGCACCATATACACACACTTCCAATAAACATCCATCAACCTGTTTACATGCTGCTTTTGCAAACTTTTTGTTTGTTGCTCATGCTGTCTCACATTTCAGTTGTTTGCTGGTTTGCACAACACTTTACATTATCTCAGGGACCTGCTTCTATGAAACCGTGTTCTTTATAGTATTACTGCATGCAATATTGTTGAACATACTGTATTTACACTGGTCAGCGCTGTTTCTGTTTATTGTCTTTTTTGTATTGTCTTGTAATTTTTTTTGCACTGTCTTTTGTTCTGGACTGTCTTGTTCTGCACTGTTACATAAAGTGCAACTGTGCAACCAGGAATAACTTACTAAGTCCTTAGCCCTGTCTTTGTTCTATGTAACACCATGGTCCTGGAGAAACGTCGTCTCATTTAACTGTGTACTGCAACAGCTATATATGGTTGAAATGACAATAAAAGCTTCTTGACTTGACGACTTGAGGTTGGACAATCTGAATCTTTGATATAAGAAACATATGTTTATTTTAAATGTGTAAAAGTGTGTGTGTGTGTGTGTGTGAGTCTCCTGTATTCACAACAAGAAGTATATCTGAATTTAGTGAACTTGGGGTACAATCTGTAAATGTGTAATTCAGTGGGTGTGTTTTTTTTCTTGGTTTGTCATGTGATAGACTGTTGCTGATTCTCAGGGACAAACCGACCAGAGATTGTTGATGATGGAGACTACTTCCACAGTGTTAGTGGCTAGATGTGGGCGTGTCCAAAAACAAAAAAAAGACAAACTCGTGAAAAGTTTAACTTTATGCAAATACGGACTGACTACCAATGAGAGTGATAGTAGAGCGATGTGATCCGTGACAAACAGCACTCACTGCTTCACCTTCATCTTGTATTATACAACGCAGGTAAACAGTGGAGAATGTTTCATTTTAGCAGCAAGAAAACAGATTTTAAAGGTTAATCGTGCCACTTACTGACAAAAGTTTCCACAAGGCCGGTTTCTGTTGCTATTTAATCATGGACTATGATATAACGGATCTATGGCAAGCGGTAGTATGTACGAGGGCAGATTGTGTAAATACAGCTGAATTAATGATTCTTACTTCCAAGCAGATGTTATACAAGTATCAATGGCACAAATATTTCAGACAGCAATTAAAGAAATCTTACCCACGTCAGCTGGAAAAGGGGGCTTCAGACGGGGCTTCCCCTGTTTCCCCTCAATAGACTCGATCAGAGCCGTCTCCTCTCCGCAGATGTAAGCGCCGGCACCACGCATCACAAACACGTCAAAGTCGTAGCCAGAGCCACAGGCGTTCTTTCCAATCAGCCCCGCACCGTACGCCTCATTAATGGCAACCTGAACAGAAAAAATCTCAAACTCCATGAAAACTCCAAAATCAACAGGACTGAGCTGAGCTGAGCGAGATTAACCTTATAAGGTATCCACAAGCTCCAGATTCAGAAAACACGGTACATCTGTTTAAAATACAGAACTGTGACCATGTTTACTAATAAAGTGAGGGCGTGATTAAGTGAAGGTTGTGAATGAAGGAAGAAATCTTAGAGACTGAATACTAACAGATGAGCACAGCTGACTGTTCGCATCAACATCCTGTCATGAGCCTGTGTGTGTTTTACTCTGAGCACGTGTTTCCTCTATGTTATTTTTGAAATCGTTTAGTTAAGCACAATAAAATCAGCAGCTCTTTTTCACGAACTTGCTTTCATCTAATCAATTAAAACCTTCCATCACCAGGGTGTCACAAACGTATTACCATGGCAACCAGAAATGTAGCTTTTCAAATACAAACTTTAAATGTCCAGCGTCTGTCCTGTCCATCAGTCTCTATTTATAACACTGACATTTTGGGTTGTTAATAAACGCGTTTTGTTTCTTTCTTTTCCAAAAGGCAGCGAAAGGAAAATAAGTTTGCTTTCATGCATTTTGGGAAAAGATTCAATTCACTGTAATTTAACAATGTGGACATATTATAGATCATATACAACTCAACAAATCCAGTGACAGAATATACAATAAGAAACGGTAACGGATTTTAAACAGCCTTATTCTAATGTAAATCCTGTGTCTGGTTCTGATCTCACCTGAAGATTTGACGCCTCGTTGTAAAACTCTCCACGGATATAGATATAAGCAGCACGAGCTCCCATGGCTCTCCCAGCCACCAGGCAACCCTCCACTAGCTTGTGAGGGTCATGGCGCATGATCTCTCTGTCTTTGCAGGTGCCAGGCTCTCCCTCATCAGCGTTCACCACCAGGTACTTGGGCCTGAGGAGAGAAATAAAGACCAGTGTGCTGCTTTGAGAGGACTGTGAGGTTTTCAAGGCATGAAACGTTCAGCGTTTAATAAAGTCTAACTAACCGGCCATCGCTGGGCTTGTTCATGAAGCCCCACTTCATCCCTGTGGGGAATCCAGCACCTCCTCGACCACGCAGACCAGACACTTTGATCTCGTTGAGGATCCAGTCCACTCCTTTCTCCAAGATCTCCTTGGTCTTGTACCAGTCTCCACGATTTAATGCACCTTTCAGCCTAAAACGCAGGAAAAACCTGAGCAAATCTTTTTTTTTGTTAACGTTAGATAAATAAAGAACCTCAGTGTCCGTTCTCAACCAGACACACACCAGATTACAGACAGACAACATGACAAAAATATCAGATGCTTTTTTTTAGCTACAGTAGTGCTGCATTAAAAAAAAACCCTGCTCAAGAAGGCAACCAAAAAAGTATTTCATGATTTATATGATGCTCTCATTCTTCTCATCGCAGACAGACTGAATATAATTTCTACTAAAATAAATATAATTTTTCTTACAAAAACGTGTTCATATGTAAAAATAAAAAACTATTTACCATTTTCCATTTAACAATTAAAAAATCATTGATAATAAATTCAACATAATTTTATGCCAAATAAGCTGCTTCAAGTTTGCAATTAAATTTATTTGGTGAATTAAATAGATGTCACAATATCCCTGATATCTCAGAAAAATATATCAGAATTTCCTAAATTCAGCCCGTGTTAATTTAAATATTTTAAATAATTTTACACTAATAACTAAGAAACTTAAACTAAATACCTCCAGTCATGTCGCCCATAAAGGTTGGTGAAGATTCTGTCCTGATCAGCCAAAGGTCCAAACTTTGTTTTCTTGACATTTTCCTGAATGACACAGCAAACCAAATGTGTATATGCATGTCATACAAATGTGACCATATAATATAGAGGTCCTTTAAACCACACTCTCCTTATCGATGGCTAAATGTAAACGATTAATAACAAGTTATCTACAAAGGGACGTGGTGGAGTACCTGTTGAGCAGTGCTGTTGAAGCGGACTAATGCTGCTTGGCTTCCTCTGCTGATCGAAGTGGAGATCGTGGGAGCACGAGACACGAAAGTGTTGGGCAGATTTAGCACTCCTGAGCTGAGCGTGCGACTCAGTCCAGGACAGCCAAGACAAGCCAGCATCCTCTCCTGATGGAAACATGTGTGACATGGTCTGTATGATGTCTGTTACTGTATGAAGCTACACGCACGGTGGAAGTCAATTTCATCATCATCGGAAATGATTCGTTTAAACTGTCTCAGCGAGAGACTATTACTAAAACTCTGTGGACACCTGACCATAAGGCCCATATAAGATTGTTAAGCATCCCATTACCCCTCGATTTTTATCCCCCTTAGCTGGTATAATAAGATGTTGTATTGTGACTGTGTGGATTTTTTTCATTCAGCTACAAGAGCATCAGTGAGATCAGACACTGATGATGTAAGAGTGAGGAGGTCTGGGGTTCAGTCTGTGTTCCAGTTCATCACAAAGGTGTTCAGTGGTGTTGAGTCAAAGTCAGGGCTCAGTGCAGGACACTCAAGTTCTTCACTCCAAACTTCACACACCATGTCTTTGTGGAGCTCTGTGCTTTGTGTACAGGGACATTGTCATGAACAAGGTGCGAGTCTCTGATTTCCAGTAAACAAAGACTTTCAAGACAACCGTGTGCTTCTAACTTTGTAGGTGGCAACAGTTTCTTTGACCTTATAGTGTAAAACATTGTCCTTATTACTGCATTGCTATATCATACAAAGTCTTAAAGTGTTATAAGCTGATGGAAATGTAAAGACTGTATGTTATTGCAATACTGAGCTTTAGAAAATAATTTCATGAGTTCTAGCTGAATTGAACACTGAACTATAATAATAACAATAATAATGCTGATGATAATAATAATAATAATAATAATAATAATAATAATAATAATAATAAAAAATATAATAATAATAATAATGCTGATGATAAAAAAAATTATAAAAAATGTATAATAATACCATTTATAATAATAATGATGCTAATAATAATAATGCTAATAATAAGAACAATAATAATAACGATAATGATAATAATAATAACAATAATATTTATACTAAAAGTAAATAATTATAATAACAATAATAATAAATATTAATAGTAACAATAAGAAGAAGAAGAAGAAGAATACTAACAATAATGATGTATTGATGAATTATCATCAATAATAATGATGATGATGATGATGATGATGATAATAATAATAACAATAATATTTATACTAATAGTAAATAATTATAATAATTTTAATAATACATATTAATAACAATAATAACAATATTAATTATTATCATTATTATTATTATTATCGTTATTATTGTTGTTATTATTATTGTTATTATTATTTATAATTATTATTACTATAAATATTAATAGTAACAATAAGAAGAAGAAGAACAACAATACTAAAAATAATGCTGTATTGATGAATTATCATAGATAATGATGATGATGATGATGATGATAACAATAATAACAATAATAATAATGATAATAATAATAATGAGCTAACGTTAGCAAAGCAATGGTTCTTAAATCACGCTAATTTTTCTAAGATACAAACCCAGACTCCACATCAGCGATGTGACGAAGCTGAAACTTTGTAAAATGTAATTTTGATCATTTTTTTCCCCAATTTAAACGCTAACGTTAACAGACAACTTGGGCTGTATCCTAAACGCCGCCTTTCTCTCTAAACAAGTGCACTAGATAGGGTGCGACATCAAAGTTTCCGCGCCCTCTGTAGTGCACTACACATAGTCACTAGGTGTAATTTGTGATTCAGCCACAAACTGTGACCTCCACAAACACTACAATAACATGCGTTGGATTTAGCTGCCTCGATTAGTTACACATTTTGTATTTACTTTTAACATTTCAGGACACCAGAGTCACGTATGAACATTCGTTATAATCACTTATAACATTCGGAGTAACTATTTACCTTTCTGTATGTTCCCTTGCTCACTGAAACGGAAACACGTCACGTCGTCTCTCCTTCTTCTACTGCTGTTGCTGAAAGTAAGGGAGAGCACACCGCCACCTGGCGGACGTTAGGGGAATAACACGACCCCCTAGTGCTCTCAGCACAATAGTATCAGATAAAGGTTCAGAGCTGGACGTCGCCCTCTGCTGGTGAGAGTGATGTAAAGCACTGTGTCACAAAATGTTTCACAACCGACTGACGCTTTAGTTCATTCATTCATTCATTCATTCATTCATTCATTCATTCATCTCTACCGCTTATCCGAACTACCTCGGGTCACGGGGAGCCTGTGCCTATCTCAGGCGTCATCGGGCATCAAGGCAGGATACACCCTGGACAGAGTGCCAACCCATCGCAGGGCACACACACTCTCATTCACTCACACAATCACACACTAAGGACAATTTTCCAGACCTACCATCCAACCATGCATGTCTTTGGATCGGGGGAGGAAACCGGAGTACCCGGAGGAAACCCCTGAGGCAACGTGGAGAACATGCAAACTCCACACGACCCCCAACCCTGGAGGTGTGAGGTAAACGTGCTAACCACTAAGCCACCGTGCTCCCACGCTTTAATTCTGGAAGTAAATATGCATGGATTCATTCTACTATTAACTCAGATTATTAATCAGTGCATTAAATACATGACAACAATATGTTCCACTGCTTACTCACTGTAAGTGAAAACAAAAATGTTAGAAAGATAAACATTTTGTATTGTGTTTTACTGTTTGTGAAAAAACTCACTCGCACACACACACTCAAACTCACACACATTCACACAAACACACACATTCACACACACACACACTCACACACATACAGTGCACTTTTACACATTTAAATTAAATCTGTAGCCTACAGACCAATGTACTGTACATGGTCAAGGCTTATGGAGGATTTGAAACGGTATGTATGTAAATGACAGTGACACTGCTTAAAGAAATGCAGACACAGTGGAAGTTCAGGGGAAAATGTAATGTAGTGATTGTGGTGCTTATGGTACTATTTTTATTTAAAAACAGGATTTTCTGTGCTGAGGGCTGAGCTTATTTCTCTCCTTGCTGACTAATTCACCATCCTTAGAAAATATTCATTCACAAGGCACAGGAGAGACAGTCTAACATGACAGTCTAACAAACAAGCCTAACATGAAACGGACATCCCAGCTGGCTATGGGTGCATTAGGTATCTTGGCAGAATAATATGAGATGTGAATGTGAACAAAATCATCCAACTTCAAAAGCTGTGCTAATCCTGATTCACACAAACAGTGCTAACCACATTTCTAAATTATAAGTGTGAAAGTTACTCTGCCCAGGGTTAAAAGTGGGGTTAAATATGACCTGGGGTTTAGTGCAGTGAGAAAGCCTAGAAGTCTACCCCAAGGAACGAATTCACACTGTATTCTTTGTTTTTCACAAGTTGGAGGTCTCTATTCAATTGTAGTATTACTGCAGAACAAAGTCATACAGTAAATACCATAATTATGAGATGAACACAGATGAACATCAGCACAAAGTTGTAAAACGCTTGTATTGATTGATGCATTTAAAATATTCAGATGGCATGTGTTCTATAAACTTTTAAAAACCATATGAAAGAAAGAGTATAAACAAAAAAGTATAGATTTGAAAATACTTCCTGATCCATGTTATGGATATGTCTGAAGCAGTATTCCATACATTTGTTGTATAAACAATACAGTTTTGTTTATTACTCACATCAGATTAAAAGATGTGTGAACATTTTTGTTCCTGTGATCACAAGCTTTATTTTTCCATGGTAAGGTTGACACTTGCCTGGAATTGCCCTTGTCTTTTAATAGATGATACCACATTTTATGCCACATTGCTTCATCCAGGCATTGGGTAAGGATCGTGAATCGTCTAGAACCTGCATGATTGTAGTGCTTCACAAGGGATTTCACAGTAATGTAATTTTTTACTGTAAACCAAGCAAGCAAGCAGAGTCTTTTGGCACTGAAGCATGTTTTGTTCAGCAGTAAAATACAGTAGACTAATAAAAGTTGAAGAAAGTCCATCAGTTATTCCATACCATTGGCCATCATCCCAAAGAAGATAATTTGCAAACGTTTAAAAAAAAACTACCTTACTGCCAGTTATTTTCCCAATCAATAGAACACTTTTTTAATCAGCCATTTTTTTTTTTAAATCCTGCATTCGTGTCTATTCAGATATGCCTGACCCTGACAAGTCCCTGTGTGTCTAATTGTGAGGTAAGACAGGTTTAATCACTCTAAGCAGATGAATCACCTTGTGTAATACTTACCAATAATCTCTCCAGGACAGCCAGAGCAATTTTAATCCAGGATCTAATGTGTCTGTTCCTCTAGTATTCCTAGAATATGTTATGCTGCCTGCACATGCTATCAGAATTATTGTAAATATGAACTTGAAAATAAATGACCCTTTAAATCACAAGCACAAGTCGTTAATTCAAGTGGGAGATCATTTTGTTATGCGGGTTATCTGGATGGCAGGAGTCTTAAATTTTCTTAAACTGTAGCTAAATATTAAATAATATAGCTAAATATAGCTAGTATTCGAGCAAAATTCCACGATTGTCAGCAAGCTAGCTAACGAAGTATTGTGTGTTAGGGTGTCAATGTAAAAGTAAAAGAAAAACTAAGTATGTATGAATGAACCTGGAGTCATCCGTGTTGCATTTTCTTTAAAACAACAAAACATATGAACACAACATACTCATACTTACAAGTTCAGAAAAGGAAAATAAGATTATTCTGGTAACAGGTGAAGGCAACTTTAGGCAAATTCTAGAGCCAGTTTCGGTGCATGCACATGAGATTTGTTTGTGATTTAAACAGGATAGCAACCTTTAAAATGGCTTTAAATTGTGCAAGTGATCCAGCAGGACTCTATTCAGTGGGCGAGTTCCATCAACGTACCTCTTTCAAAATTTCACCTCCCATAAATGTGCTGTTTTCTTTACAAGAGTGTTTGTTTGCTTAATGAATGAGTAACCTGTCATTAAATTACTAATTGCATCCAAATATACAGCCTATGCACATAAATAATTGTTTTTTTTTTAATGCCCTAATCAGCTAAACCACTACGACCAGTAATGTTCTTCATCCCTGGAAAAAGTTCTGTTTGGCTCAAGATATCCCGGTGTCCAGTGATGGTAATGACAGTCAACATGGTGTATGACAAAACGAAATAATTAAAAAGATATCATCAGATATCACTGTCTTTTTTCTTGGTGGTGTGTTCCTTTGTGTCTGCTCCTGAAGGCGTGTCGTTATATGCAGTGTTGTTGTCTACTTGTTCAAGGTGGTCTATGGCGGCCCTCTCAAAGGCCCTTCTCATGATGGGGTGCTCTTCCAACACCTCATTAAAGCTGTCCACACTGAGAGAATAGAGTCTGCAGTATGTTTCGGCTTGCACTGTAGCGGTACGACGCCCGCTGGTCAGCAAACAAATCTCTGAGGACAAAATGGACAGAAGGAGAGTTCAAAATGTAAACTTTGGAGGAGCTACAAAGAACGATATGATTGTAAGAGAAACAAGTGAAAGCAATTACTCGCCTCCAAAGTAGGAGCCATCACTGAGCTTCTTTTCTTTCTTGTTATGGGGAAGGACCGTGACACAGCCATGCTGGATGAAGTACATTTTGCGGCCCAGTGTACCCTCGCGTATAATGATATCACCTGGCAAGAAGACCTCGAACCTCAGCTTAGTCAGGAGCACAGTGACAAAGTGTGGATCACCGTTGCCAAAAAGTGGCATGTTTGCTACCAGTTCACGACAATTGTAGCTCACAATATCCTATTAAAAAAAGAAGGAATCTAAATTAGTAAAGGATCAGTGTAGTCTTTTCTAATGTACATTTGAAAATGAGAATTGAAAAAGAAAATGTGTATTTTAGCAGGCTGTGTTTCTCATTGTTTTGCAGTGCCTTGTCTCATGCTGGGCTCAACTGGGTAGCACTGATGGCTCACAGTACCATGATCCCGAGATATGACCATTAAATAAATTCTTGATTTAAACTTGATGTGGTCTGGGAAAGCAATCATCCTTCTTGTTTCACATCACTAAACTGAGTAAGTTACGTAGATTTAGGGGCATCCAAGGTTTGTGAGCAGTGGTGGCTCAAGCAATTAAGGCTCTGGGATGTTGATCAGGGTTCAAGTTCCAGCACTGCGAAGTTGCCACTGTTGGGCCCATGGGGTAACAATGGACAAACAACCGTCCTTTTCCTCGTACGTTGCTAATGTGACATGCTCATTTGACATTGGCTATCTTTCAATGCCGGTTGAAGACCTACTTCATCATGAAATACTTGAAGTAGCACTTTCTGCCTTGTTTGTTGTATTAAAAAAAAAAGTAAACGTAAACGAAAAAAGTCTGTAACCTAGTGAATCAGTAGAAGACAGCCTTATCCAGAGTGACATACATTTTATACAGCTGAGCAATTGAGGTTAACCCTCAATTGGGCCTTGCTCAGGGTCCCAACTGCGGCAACTTGGTGGACTTGGGATTCAAGCTCACAACCTTCCTGAAACTACTAGGCTACCACATCCCCAATTACCCTAGGTGTAAAGGTGTGTTCACAAAGTACCCTATGATGGACTGGAAATCCCCCCAGGGTATATTCCCCCTCATACCCTGTTATGCCCCATAGTCTGAGGAAAGACTTCAGATCCACCAGAACGCTGACCAGGATAAAGAAGTTACTGAAGGTGAATTGAATAAATATACCTTATGTCAGATTTTACAAGTTGTTGAAGTGTGTATCCTCAGACAGTCTATCACCTGAAAAACTGTCAGAAGATTTCAGGCAACTTGAGAAATGGATGTGCTTAAACTATAGATTTTTGTGTAATATAATATATAGACATAATGACCTCTTTAAGTGGGTCACTGAGTTCTCCCAGAATGCTATCCTCGTCAAACATCTTCCCCTGGAAACGGTGCTCATAATAGTCATGGATTCTTTGTCGCAATTCAGCAGGCAACTTATGGAATGACATGTATTGCTCCACTTGCTTATACTGTGAAAGACAACAGTTTACAAGAAAACATGAAATAATGCAAATAAGAGAAAATTAAACAGATGGCGTAGGTAATAAAATAATGATGTCAAAGTTAGATGCAGTTTGATCACAGTCTGATTAAAAGGCAAAATAATATAAAACTTTGGATAACGTATAATGGAGGATATAACATTATGCTGTGAATAAATACCCAGCTAAAGAGAAAAATATGAACTAGTACCTTTTCCTGGTACTGGCGATGGGAGGCATCCAATGACTGCACCAGGGTTGTCGCATGTCCCAGGAACATGGCATAACAAGTAGCACCTACAATCATGCTCAGCATGGTGAGCCAGACATCAGTCATTCTCTCAGGAGCTTGGGCACCATATCCAATACACAGCATATGGCTCATGGCCATGAAGAGAGCATATGAGTACTGCTCCTCCCAAGTGGCATTCTGACAAAAGAAAGAAATAACAATGAAAATGGTTTTAAAAAATTTTAACGGTGAATAATAAGATACAAAATATAAAAAAGTATGAATATGACTTGTTACTTTTCCACAACTGTATACTATAGAGTCAAGAGGTGCATAGTGTGATGAAAAGATCTTCAGTCCAAACAACAGGGTCATACTGTATACTAAAAAGCCCCCTGTCAATCAGAGGGACACTAACCATTTGTTGGAATCTGTGAGCCTGTGTACTGTATGAGCTGCCTTGTGATGTAGCAGGAGATCGAGTTGTCTCAGAGGAAGCATATGCTAGACCTCACTCTTCCTATGGTTGGTGGTTATTATGTGATTGGGGAGAGCTAGCAATTTACTGGGAATATTTAAACTTTCTCACCACCATGTTGATTTTGGAAACCCAGCAGTCCTGGGGGAAATCCTGAAGCATGGGCACCATGAACTGAAGACAGCCATCCCAGTGACACAGTAAAAGCATCATCCCAATCAAGTTGACTATTCGAATCACGGCACTTGCCAGGTCATATGTCATGTGAAAGATCTAAAAGAATGTGGTCACATGAGGGTTAATTAAGGGTTGTGCTTTCCTTTGAATATTGTTACAAATCATTATTTGCATCTTAAAATGGATCTTCAAGTTGATATTCAGGTTTGAATCCGACCCATGTTGTATGACCACCTTTACCTAGAATCATTTTCTGTTGACTACACAATATACTGTACTCGCCTCCCTGTACTCAGGACCATGCCCTAGGTAGCCTTGCTGAATTCATTCATTGCTCAATACACTTTGGTCCTTTCTGCCTTCCAGTCCACCTCTTGTGTAGAAATGCTTTCTCACTGCTTACCTCTTCCCACTGGTGAATGTAGCGGATAAGTCTGGATAGTCGGAGCAGCCTAAGCAGACTGAGGATCTTAGTGAAACGGACAATTCTCAATGCTCTAGCAGTGCGATACACTTCTGCCGACTCAAGCCGAGCCTCCAGGTCCACAGCAAGGAAAATATAATCCACCGGGATGGAAGAGATGAAATCCACAAGGAACCAGCCCTGCAGGTATCTCCGTCGAATCACCTTTGGGTCTAGAATAATATTAGAGTTATCATCCTCTAGGAGTCCTGTGCGGAAGTTGAGGACTAGGTCAGTCAGAAACAGCGTATCTGAGGCCATGTTGAACATAATCCATGGCAATGTGTTTTGATCCTCAAAGAAAGTGATGCACCATGGCAGGATGACCAGATTGCTCATCATCAAAAAGAGCATCACCAAGTCCCAGTAGAACCTTAAAGTGAGAAACAAATTTTAAACTCATTAATTTAATATTCTCAGATTTTGTCTGCAGAAACCTTTATCTTTGGACAGATCTTCCCACAAAGATTTGTTTCTATAACTCATTTACAGTCTTTTGAATGTTTTTGTCTTGTCATTCACTGTCATATATTAAGACTTCACATCAAAATGGCTGTGGAGAAAAAATGGAGAACTTCTAAAAATATTTATTTTACTTTATTTCTTTACACACACGTCTAAATTCTGTCATTTTGTTTTTTTTCTGTGATGCTCTCTGTTTGGATTTTTAGACATACACATTATTATGCCTCTGCCAATATGTAAATCATGTAGCCTCTTTATCTTTATCAGGATGACTCTGAATCCAGAGTGACCACTAGACGTGATGCAGGAATACCCCTGGGATGGGATGGTATTCATTGTAGGGTACCGTGCACACACACACACACACACAATCATTCCACAAATAGGGGTATAAAGGAAAGTAATTTTAGTCTAATATATATATATATATAAGTATATCTAATAGAAGTATAGATAAATAGAAGTATATAATAGATATATCATATGAGAGATAGATAATAGTATATATAGATATATATATATATAGATATAATATATATACGTATATGTATACGTATGATATCGTATATATATATATATTATATTATATATATATATATATATATATATATAATATAGAAGTTATGTATAAGTATATATATATATATATATATATATTACGTAATATATATATATATATATTTATATATATATATATTATATATATTACGTATATATATATTATATATATATCTATATATATATATATATATATATATATATATATATGTATGTATAAACAAGCCTATGATATACCGTACAGTCCTCTCTCAAATGATTGGACCAGCGAGACCTATTCTTTTAGTTTTTACAATAAACTGAAGACTAAAGACATTTTCAGACTTTCACTTTTTAGTTTCTGATATGTACATCTAAGTGCCTTAAACAACTTCAGATCATGGCAGCTTTTGTTTTTATGCGTACGTGTAAGTGTATTCAGGAAACAGGTGGGATAGCCCAACATTACGCAGAATGTGTTGACCCTGAATTACTCTCACTTGGTTGAAGGTGTACCTCAAAACATTGTGGTAAAACTTCCCCAAAGGGAAATCCCCAAAGTGGATTATCATGAAGGGCTGAGGGTTAGAGCCAAATGATTCTTGTACTGATGCCTGTAACCCTGGCCAATTTTCCCAAAAATAAACGGGTGAGGTGAGGACAACTGCTAACTCTACTCTATGTCCACTCTATGTCCACATTGTACACTGATGTGTACTCTCTTTTGTGCTCACCAACATGTTCCTGCTTGATCAGCGGAGTCCTGCAGCAATATCAATGATCAGAGGTTTTTGCTTCCATGATGGGATCCTGGAAATGCTTAGTTTCCATGCAGCAAACACAAGGTATTAGAGGGGACTCATAGAGACATTAAAAAGGATGGCAATGAATGTAAGGGAAACATGGAGACAACCTGGTCAAGGATGCTGACCTTGGGGCGCTGGCACTTCAGGAGTCTGCTGCCATGGATACCTTGCCATTGCTAGCTGGAAAGCTTCATTAATAAGCTACACGATGAAGTGCTCCAGCAGCAGGATTCATTTAGTGTCCTACTCCTCGTCTATGAAACTGTGAGCTGCTGCAAGAAGCAAGCTCAGGGAATGAGGGTCCAGCAAAGGTTTGTTGCACTGGCTTCCTTATTCCTTAAGTCACAGAGCTCTACAAATAAACCAGTTCTAGATGGTGTGAAATGACAATAAAGGCTTCTTAATTTGAAAGTACTGGAAATGCTTCAATTAGTTATTTTATTATTTATACCATAGGAATATTTATTTATATAATTTAGACTAAATTGTCGTTCCACTCAGGCAATTTATCCTCCAATCCACCTACTGGAATGACTTTAGAAAATGAGTGGGGAAAAATTTTGTTTTGATAACTGGTGAAATATTAGAGGTACTGCTTCTGTTCTACTGTCCTCTCATCACCCAACATGAATGAGCTTCAGAAACATGAATGAACTTCCCCAGTCTTTTTGCCGATGCTACTACAAGCACCCAGGTATGTTGTTATTCAAAAATCATAGAATAGTATAAACAGCAAAAACACAGACTTTTATTTGATAAGTAAATGTTCATTTCGTACAAAATTGTCCACCTCAAGCACAGAACATACAGGAAAAAATATACAAATGCAAGACATGTATAGATCTACAGTACCTATCTAAATAAAAATCTTTATATGTTTATTAATTTGCATTGAATACTTGCTGCTTTATTATTGGTAGATTAGCCAAGTATACATCTCTCTTTGTCTACAATCCCTTTATCCATTTATCTCTGCTTATACGTCCTGCAAACTAATACCACAGGGCATGAACCCGACAAACCTAGAACTCCCTGACTCATTTTTGTCTGTGCACATACATGTGTTAAAGTTCTGCAAATTCTCTCACTTTTTTTCATTCAAACTATTTACTGATTTTTTTTTACTTTCTATAATGTATGATTTAAAGTTTTGCTTCAAATCACAAATACAAATATAAAGCAAGCCCAGTGCATATACATTTATCAAATACATCACGAGTTCATTTTCCTTCAAAAATAATTGAAATCAGAAAGTTCAGGTACGAAATCCTTGCCCACTTGTTTCAGCAGAATTCATATTTATACACTCTTGGATGAAAAGAAAAAAATGTTCTTTGGATAAATAAAGGTTCTGCTTTTCATGACAGTCTCTTTTTTAAAGAGGGAGAAGTCAAATATCCCTTAAGGCTGATGGATTGAACTGTTTTGAGAGCTTTTCGAAATTCACTTATCCTTTCTCTCTCTCTCACACACACACACACACACACACACACACACACACACACACACACACACACACACACACACACACACACACACACACACACACACACACACACACACACACACACACACACACACACACACACACACAGGGAATTACTTCCCTTCCTATGTTCTCAAATTATAAGGCTTTAGAAATGGCCTTGTATTCTTCATTTTGTCTGCTACATCCATTGATTTTCTGCTCATCATGCTGTTTGTAAAGGGTTGTCTATTTTACCGAAGCCTTTGTATCAGCTCCCATTTTTCCTTGACAATGCTGGCAGAACTATTTATTTGTTGCACAATTTTGTATGAATTTAAAACTGCTATGTGTGAGAATCTTGAGTTTGACAGTTTGCAGATGCTTTTAAAGTCAACAGCTTAATTGGAAGCAATTTTTAAATATGTACCAAAACAAAATCTGAGTAATCAAACTTTATCAATTTTCTGTAGCACTTATCCTACACAGGGTCACAGTGAGCCTGGAGTCTATCCAAAAGGACTTGGGGCACAAGGAAGGGGACTGAACATGGTGTCAACCCATCACAGGTTTGCACAATACATTCAAACTCCTAAATTATAAATATCCCTGAGTATTTCACAGCATCCCTGAGTTTCTTACCTAAAGTCACTGTATGGATGTATAATCCAGACTCCAAAAGAACGGACTCTCTGCTGCTCGGCTGCGACTCCTTGGGTGCTACCAAACATGCGCAAGGAATGCTTGTTGACTCCGGGTTGTAACATGGAGCTCAGCTGCTTCTGGAGGTAAGTGGACTGGTCACTGGATTCACACTCCTCCATATTATCAGGCAACGGGGTCCCTGCAGGCAGGACAGTCATGGTCATCTCGTCACCCACGACAGTCACTTCAGTGGGTTTGGAGTTAACGTCGGCTGTAGAAGCAGCTCTCTCCTGGTAACTACGAACAAGACTCAGTAGTCTCCGACTCAGATCCCCTCCACCTCCAGGTCCAGCTCCTTGTGCAGAGGACAGAGATGAGGAACGCCAAGTAGAGAAGGAGAACCTGCCATGAGCCCTGGTGTCTCCATTCGGTGGGCAAACCTCGATGCCTGCTTGTCCACTTGAGTTATCCATTAAAAGTTTTTCTAAGTATCTTGGTTTCACTTAATTTTTTTTTCCTGCTATATGAGCAAAACAGTTATTTAATCCACAAAATATTTAAACAACTTATTCATGACTGGGGTTATAAGGGCAGAGAAAGAAGGAGAGGCTGTTTAGACCAATATCTTATCTGTGATTTATAAGTGTTGCAGAATAAGAGCCTTCTGTTGCAGAAATGAGGTGCTCAACCTCTCCATCTCGCCTAGCATCATGCACAAGGAACTAATCCACAGATCGGACGGAGAGTAATCTGCTTGTCAGTGGTTACGTTTATCTCGCTGTCTTTGTTGACACTCAGATTACTCACCAGTGTGTGTGTATGCGTGTGTGTGTGCCTCGAAAACATGCATGAAATGTGTCTGATTTGATCCACGTTTCTCTGCAGTTCATTTGGATATTTTTTCGAGCTCAGTTATATTAAATGCCAATGACCAAAGTAAGATAAATATATATTTGAAATAAAATATATATTTAGCTTACTTTGGTCATTGGCATTTAATATAAGTAAGATAAATATATATTTGAAATAAAATATAGAAATATCTTTTACACTTATGGGGTTTAGAAATTAGGTTAAAGATATTTTTATTTCTAAAAAATTGAAGAGAATTTATATATATATGTGTGTATATATATATATATATATATATATATATATATATATATATATATATATATATATATACACACACACACACACACACACACACAGAGAGAGAGAGAGAGAGAGAGAGAGAGAGAGAGAGAGAGAGAGAGAGAGAGAGAGAGAGAAGTTTTAGCTTCTTCACTAATGGGCAGATGATGACTCAGTATACATCGCATGTGCAGAAATTGTTATAGGAGATTATTATTATAAGAAAGAGCGAATTTATTGTGTTGGATAGTCGTGTGTTGAACTTTAATTAAAAAGTGATAGTGTTTTGGGACACTGGGAAAGTGTCTTGCAGCAGTTGCTTTTACTGCTGCTGGAAACATCTCGCATGTTTTGTTCGCTCTCTAGTGGACAATCTGGAGCACAACAACTGAGCACTACAGAAGTCCAACAGTGCCTCAACTACAGCATCAAAACCACCTGCCTAATATTGTGTAGGATATCTTCTGCTATCATACCAGCTCTGATCTCTCAAGGCCTGGTTGGTTTTCAAAGACAAAGTAATCTGTGCTCTGTAATGTTTTAAGTTATATTATCAGTGCTGAAATATCAAGACCTTGTAGATTTTTGGTTCACGTTCAGGTTCTTTCTCCATTTTCTCTTTTATTAGATAATCATTTATTTGTTTGCAAATAAATAAACATTTTTTTTGTATTTGAATGTGCCAATGTTCCAGTCATTATCTGATCTTCACAGTCTCTTTATGACACCTAGGAGCTTATTTTGAGTAAAAAATAGTCCAATAAAATGATAGAAATCATAATCAAACATTAGCAAAAGTCACATATTAAATGATGGCAACTTTGTTTTTAACTGTAAATGGTGCATATGACAAACTGAAAAAGAAGAAGAAGAAGAAGAAGAAGAAGAAGAAGAAGAAGAAGAAGATTCATCATAACATTACAGCCCAAAGAAATTCTTCATCCAAGCATGTTAGATAGTTGGGGTCAGAGCACAGGATAAGCCATTATACCCAGCCCTGAAGCAGAGAGAGTTAAGGGCCTTACTCAAGGGCCCAACAGCGGCATCGTAGTGGTGCTGGGGCTTGAACCCCAAACTTCTGATAATAAACACAGTGCCTTGAATATTGGGCCTCCAACACCCCCAATAACACCAGGAGAATTTTACAGATTTCCGTAACTTATTTTATTCACTTTCTGTACTATTGATGTGTGTATCTGTAGTTTGATGTTGTCATCATCATCATCATCATGCTATATCCTAGATATTAGTATTTGGAAAAAGTTGAGATAATGAACTGTAAATATAAATGTTTCTTAAACAAACTCCATGCAAGCAGATCTCACCACTTCCATTTATTTATTTATTTATTTATTATTTGACTGACTCTTATATGACAATATATATGGTTTAGAATAATTAAATAATCTAAGCTTCAACCACAATGAAACCATTATGCTGCTGTAACAGGTGCAGGATATGTGCACATAATGGATGCAGATTATTTTGTGCTTCTTTTTTACATGACTTTACACTGCTCTGCGCTCGCTGCTGTAGGTTTAAAGGACCGGACACTGTCGTCTATATTCAGACTTAAACACTGGAAGGCACCAAAAAGAGAGTCATCTTTCTTTGAAGAGGCTTTGGTTTTTAAGTGCTTCCTGTCCTGGGGTGCCTGAAAAGCACAAACGAGAAATAAAGGCTCTCGTCTATTACTTTGCTTTACACATTATTCTCAAAATCAGCACATTGAGGACCCAGAATTCAGGGACCACACACTTACTTTTGTGTAATGGTGTGGGTTCCTGTAGTGGACCTTCAGAACTGTTCTCTCTGCTTTCTTCTGAGCTAATATGCCTTGTCTCAGTTTCCTGTATGAATATAACATCATTATGTATACGTTAAAGAGTTGATGGCTTCTTGAAATGTCATTCGAGTTACAGATAGAAAATAAATAAATGATAAAACAATAAAACAGCAGCAAATTCAAACATGCAAGTGAGTTGTAAATGTAAATCCAAACAGAAGATTTAATAATAATAATAGAGTTAATCAACATCGAGTACTCAAAAGACGAATGTTGGATGGAAAAAGCAACTTGTCATGTTTGTCGCATGTTTGTCATCGACTGGTTGTGCAAAAAACATAAAAAGCTTTCTATAAAGCTTAAGTTAAGAGACTTTCACACATACAGCGACTCACAGTGATGAAGCAACCAATTATTTTTAATCAAAGCTGCAGAATTCTGGTTACACGTGCAACATCAACCATTGGTGCGAGATGTGGGCGTGTCCAATAAAAACGGTGCAGATAAACACTGCTGAATTTTATACTCAAATCATTTGTGTCAATAGCGTGTTAAATTTACAATATTACTATGGCAACCAGTCATAAGAGCACCCCCTATTGACCCCCTGATAAAATCACTCAAAGAATCATCAAGGGGAAAAAATACACTTGCAGCAAGTTCATAAAACCTCATTTTAAGTTAAGTGATCGAATTGAAGACATCAAATAATGCAAAATAATAGTTACATTTGAGTGTATTTAATGTTTAAAGTTTATCATTTATTACTAGCTTTTTTTAAAGCTTAATAATAATAATAATAATTTATGATCAGCTCTCTTGGGATTAGTTATTTAGGGGTAATTTTTGTGCAGCCCAGGAATAGGAGATATCACCATAAACCGATTTCAGTCATGTGCGAGGTCTGACTGCGAGACAGGGAACATACGAATATATGGACTCTTACAGTGCCTCCAGATTGCTGTAGCAGGTGGGGAAGAGCTTTAATGTGGGTCTGTACTAGAAAGGAGCAAGGAGGAGGGGGATGAGCTACAGGGGTAATGACTAACAGAGTGAACTACACCTGAGCTCTACTGTCACATGTATATTCGTGTCAATCTCTCTCTACATGGGAGTAAAGCAGTGACAAGATGGGGGAAAAAGGGGGATGTGGTAGCTCAGTGGTTGAGCTGTTGGACCTCTGCTCAGAAGGTCATGAGTTCAAATTTCAGGTCCACCAAGCTGCCACTCCTGGGCCCCTGAGCAAGGCCCTTACCCCTAAATTGCTCAGCTCTATATAAGGGAGCTAGCCCCATGCCGTACACTTAAGTGACACATTTGTATTTTTTTGCTGCTTGTTGTAAGCAGCATTTACACCTTTTTGACATTTATTTGATTTGACTTGCCTTTCTCGCTGTAGGTCTGCTTGGTAGGCTCTGATCCAGGACGAGTCATAAGTGATGTGGGAGTAACAGCAGGGTGCACTTTTCCTTCTAACAGCCTTCCCCTTTTTACCAGCTCCATCCTTCACCCCTGATATGAAGCCAGCTAGAGATTTCTTCACTATGGCATCCATATTTCAATTCAAATACGTTGTTACAGAGTGCAGCTGAAAAGTATTCGCTTCTCTGCTTCTCGGTCTTCCTCAAGGTTCAACACTGCCAGTGATTTTCTGACTCTTGTTCATGCATATTGCATTCACCTCATTTAATATATGAAAATGAAGAAATGTTTCGGGTCTACAGCTGAAAAAAAGAACAAGAACCAGTTACAAAAGACAAATATTGAGTGCATACACAAATATTTCCCTAACATTAACACACAAGAAATTCATTGCACTATAAAAGTCTCATTAATAGTATACAAAGTGAGCAAGCACTTATGGTGAGGAAATATTATTACAGTAATGCTGACTGCCATGTAGCCTAAGCTTAAATACATTTTTATTAAACTATATATATATGGCTCACTTAGTACATAAAAATGTGTTTAAGAGGTCTTTTATTCCAAATGCTATTAAATTTTGTGATGTGTGATGTGATATTCTAATGGATATTAATCTTTGTTTTTGTGTATTGTCCAGGTCCTTTTGTTTTTCTTATTTTTAAGTGATGATGAGCCAAAGAAAAATGTACACCTTGGTGGACAATAAAGACATACAATACAATACATAATAAATATATATAAACATTAGAACAGGTCTCTAGAATTTACAGTAAAGCTCAAGAGAAAATATCAAGACACACATTTACATACCTTATACTTCTATCAGCATTCACATTCAATCCAACGTGCTGCTTTCTGCCTCACAAGGCTGTTCCACTTCGAGTCTTAAGTGCTACACTTTTTTTTTATGTCGCTGACTAATTCCACAACAACATAATGCTCTGTAATCTCATTAGGAACAGCCAGGAATCGTAAAACACGTGAGGACTGAAAGAGGTTAAAGGGTTTAGTCCTGAACAAATTTATTCTTAAATGCCACATCATTAACTGAAAATATGTTGGAAAGTAATAACAACCTTTTAGGTTATTGCGATGAGTGGTAATTTGGAAAATGCATTTTGTAGATAAAATGCTACAGATTAAGAATTATTGGTCAGGATATCGGTCACTAAACCTTATGTAATGATCTCTAGAGTCATAAGCTAGTACCCTTAGGGGTAAGATGGTTTGAACAGGTGATTAAGCATGTTGTAGCTCAAAGGTTAAGACTTTGGTTTTTTACTAATTGGAAGGTGGGGAGTTTAAAATCTCAGAATCTTCAAGCTGACGCTAAACAGGCCCTTTTGAACGAGTCCTAATAAAATATTTGGCAAACGTAAATGTCACGTTTCTCTGGAAGTGACGGATCAGCTGATCGGTCTGATCTCATCTGTGCAGTTTCTGCTAACTTGGTACAAGCATTAAGGAGGTGTTGTGAAGTTAAATCTTGTGTAAAAACCACGTCACCGCATTCCAGGTGGCGTCTGGATAAAGCTACCTGCAGCTTACGGGATCAGTCTGAAAAGGTCATCAGACATCAAGTTTTAAAATATAAATGGAGAAAGAACTCATCTGAAGAGAGCAGTAAGAGATGGTTGGCAGGAGAACGCAGAGAAAGACAAAAACAAGCTTAATGCTGATGGACCATAGCACACCATTATCTAGGACAATAAAACTGCTGTGGTTTTTCCATTTCCTGTCTGATTTAACTGTAGTTAAACAATCTCTCCAGGAAATGAATTTGTCAGGAAATATTCTATTTAATTTATTTGTATAGCACTTTTAACAACAGACATTAGAGAGAAACTATTTCTAACATCCATGACTAATGATCAAGCCTGAGGCAATGGTGACGAGGAAAAACTTGAGATGATATGAGGAAGAAACCTTGAGAGGAACCAGACTCAGAAGTGAACCTCAGCCTCATGTGTGACACTGGAAAGGAAATAATGTAAATATAAATAATGTCCTTTCCACAACAGATTGTAGTCCAGTGGAATTGTGTAACCAAGAGCTCCTGATGAACCAACAGGTCATATTATATATCAAAGCATCCAAACAGTCACATTTAGGAATCAGAGCAGCTGAAGGAAAATATCAGATCAGCGTATCTAGTGTTGACCTTCTTTCCTCACATTTATGAGAGGTTTAAGTTCTGATCAAGTTTGGGACTGACTTTATTTCTGGCTTTTTGTGGATGGAAACAAACCAGAGAACATGGAGAAAACCCATAAGACAAAGAGAGACCACGATAAACAATCCACAGCATTGGACTGAGGACACTGGAGCTGTGACACAAAGCTACCCGCTACACCATAGTGTCCCCAAACAATAATTATGGCTTTTCACCCAGAGTGATCGTAGACTATGGGTAAAAAGGATCCTGGGTTATTTTGTTTAACGTTTCACACTTTAATAATTAACAGGGTTAATAATTAATCCTGGATCTTCATGATGTGATGTTTCACACTTCATATTCCTTAACTTTCTTATTTGCAGCATCAACAGCCGTGTTTTGATAAATACAGCACATCGATATATTTGGCCTTTTTAAATTTGTTGCCTAGCTGATAAAGGCCTTAATTAATATCCAGCTTCTTCAAATATTTTAGTCTATTCATTAACAATACTCCATCCAGTTTAGCCTGAATACTTTTCTGATTATAACTGTAAAAATTAAACATGCACCAACTGACACGTTTTCTGTCACCGTTTGACTTTTTCCCTCAAATAATGTAACTACTGTTTACACAACATGCAGTGGTTCCGTCACTGTAAGAGGATGTGATATGAGGTGCACAGGTGCTCTTTAAGGTCTGGTTGGTTGCCTGTTGCTAAGCATCTAACAAGGCTTCATTTCAAACTACACGTTTGGCACTGGATTGTTCGAAGAAGCAGCTTTTGTCATATGTACATTAAAGAACAATTAAATTCCTTTTGGAGGTTGGGAGTCTGAGCACTGGGTCAAACATGATACAGCACAACAGGAGCAATGAGGGTTAAGGGCTTTGCTCAAGGGCCCCAACAGTGGCAGCTTGGTAGTGCTGGGGCTTGAACCCTGATCCTTTGAGCAACAACCATTAACAAGCCTTAACCGCCACCACAAGGGTTTTCACATATTTCAGCTTATCAAGCTGGGGTCAGAGCACACATCAGCCATGACACAGTGCCCCTGGAGCAGATGGGGTTGCTCAAAAAGGTCCAACTTTGAGAGCATGGAAGGTCGGAGGCTTGAACCCCAGACCTTCTGATCAGTAACCCACTTCTTTGACCGCAGAGATCCTGACTGTGGTCCCTATATGCGAAGTTAAAGTTATGCTAATTCCACGTGTTACATAGTTGCGCTAACCCAAGTGTGAAACCGTTAATGTGGCCAAGATTAGAATCAGGCTTTAGACGACAAATAGGGGTGACATGCAATATAAAAAAACGTCCGATAATGTTTTGTTATTAGTTCAGTAAATGCTTATTTTACTATAAGATGGTCTGCCATCTGTTATAAACACTAAAAAAGTACAGAAAATGATCCGAGATGGTACTGTGATGGTACCACCTTGGCTTGGCTTCACATTAGAAGTTCTCATGTGCTCTCCTGAAAAAGTTCTCATCTCTTTAACCTACTGGCGATCTGCTTGGTCTATGAACTCAATGTAAAAGATGGATTAGTTTCATGTTCTCACCTTAATACAGAAAGTGGCTTCATATATTCGGAAAACAGCAGAAGCTACAAAATCAACACAAACAGTGAATGAGAGACAAACTCTGACAAGATGTCTGCTGTTTTCTGCCTGTGAAGCTGTGAAGACTCCAACACAAACCAGGCAGACAGACAGAGCCTTTATTCTATACAGTCATAGATACATATAGATTTGTATATACAGATATACACCTTTAGCTTCATATAAAAACACAAAACAAAAATAATGCTGATTTAAATAAATACTGTAAACCTTTGCTGGCAAGAATGACAGCACACAAAGGATCTGTGCTTGACTACATGAACAAAAGGCTTCCATTGAAAATCCACATGTGTGTGTGTCACATTGAAGAAAGAAAAACATACCAATCTACATGAAACAGTAGCTTCTGTATAGGTTCTATTAGATGAGTCTGACAGAAGGAGTGTGTCCCTGCCAAAACACCTCTTCACCTGTTGCCTGTCCAGTAAAAATACGACTAAGTAAGTGATTTAATTCAGGCTCAGGGTTCAATTACAATGGAATCCAATGCGATTGATAACAGTTCGTTGCTTTTCATTACGTTTACATTCATGTTTTCCAAACACTTCCAAAAGAAAAAAAAGAAAGAAAGAAAGAAAGAAAAAAAAACAACAACAAACAAACAAAAAAAAAACACCTTGTTTGGGTTTTGCTACAACAGATATGACTCAAAGGCGTTCTCTCTGTTCGAGATGGTTTTTTAAAACCTCTTCCATCTACTGTGTGTCTGCAGTACTGGATCACGCTCATTCCATCATGTCCATGATGTGTGGAAGACTTCGTGTCTGTGTATCTGTGACATGGCATCCTATGATACACGCTCTACCCACAGGCTCTGGAAATACCCAACTATTGTAACCAGCTGCATCTTAAGACAAAGTCCTGCGTCACCTTTAAATCCTTTAAAGCTGACACGGCAGTGTAACCCGACAACTCAGTCCACCTTAAAACTACTTGGTCAAAGAGGTTGCCTGAAAATAAAAAAAGGATCAGTTTCACCAGGTGAATCCCGATTGTTGTTGCACACCAACTCTTTTCATAGCCCCTCAAAAATGTGAAGAGTTTTTTTTTGGCGCAAAAAATCTAAGGCAGGTAGAAACAAACATCACCGGCTAATGTCACGATTGACCTCCCAGTGCTTTCCTGATGTCTGGTCGCTAGCAGTGATGGGACTCTGGAAGAACTGATGCCTGAGCGCTGCAGCCAGAGTAATGCGCTTTGGTGGCTCATACTCCAGCATGGCCTCGATCAGGTCGAACAGCTGGTGATGCTCCTCAGCCTCAGACAAGATGTAGCGCTGAACAAACAGAGACAAAATACATCAAAAGAGCGATAATAGCGGACAGTGAAGCAGCTACTTGGACTTAACCCCCACCCCCTATTGATGACCACACCACGACCTTGAACCTTGAACTGAACACCATTAAACCGACAAGTCATGAATTTGAGAAAAACAGCTCCACATCCTTGGAAGTAATTAAAACATGGCCACCACATTTCATGTTTTTGATCGTCGTTTAGTCGTTTTTTTGTTTTATTTTTACACGAGCCTGAGTAGATTAGTGCCAAAATTGTGAAATTGTTTATTTTGCAAAAGTAAGTTAGTCAGAAAATCATCTCACTGACAGTGACTTGCACTTTGGTCTGTACAAAGACAATAGATCATAAACATGTGCTTGGAACTATAATAATAATAATAATAATAAATAAAAGCAGTGTCTCACTCGCAAGGGCTTGCAGTTCTCTCGAACATATCTTCCTGCTGAGGAGTTTTCGTCCCAGTCGAGACGCCCCCGGTAAAAGTACTTCTGCTTTCTGTTGGGATGAGAAATCCAAGTCCAATTCTTCTGACAAAACCTCATTAATCAGTGTAAAATGTGTCGAACAGACTTTTCCAAAGTAAGGGGTGATCGAGGGTTGCTCGGTTTACAAAAACGTGGTCAGGAGAGAAACTCAGGATCTCCCCCTTTGTTCAGTTCATTTAATTAACGAAGCACTTGAATGCGAGTAGCATGTAATTGAGCCATATTTAAATAATGAGTGTGAACAAGAGAAACAGACAGACTGTCCTGTCGCTTTTATACCTACAGAAAGTTCAGCATTTTGTAGAAGTCTTCGGTCAGACTAACTTGAGAAATAGTAGAAGTCTGATGTATATGAAGCATGCACTTGGTCATTTTTCAAATGTGTGTGTGTGTGTGTTTGTGTGTGTGCGCGCGCGTGCGCTGGTGGTGCTTTACCTAGTTTTTCTGATCATCCTGGAAGGGACAGGACCCAATATTCTCTCCATCATGGCTAAGTGCTCTCTGTTATCATGAGTCTGGAGACCAAAAAGAAAGAAAGAAAAGAAAAAAAGAGACGATGGCATCAGTAAGAGGAGAACCTCTTAACGTCTCCGATGTTAAAGATGATCAGACTCTTTACTGAGTGCTGTTATTAGATTAGGGAAATGAAACTAAAATAACATTGTATAGCATGAAGAATTAAAAATAACCAAAAAAAGGATCTGTAAAGGCAACATTGAAAGAGGGAACAAAAAAAAAGGGGGGAAGATTAGTCTTCAGTTACAAACAGCAGCGATAGTCGCCTTAGTACACAGGCTGCACAGCAAGAGAGAAAAGAATAAAAGAAAACCAGCAGCTTACCTGAAAAAGTGTGAAGCCAAGGTAATACTCGAAGAGGATGCAGCCTATACTCCACACGTCACAAGGCTGGCTCCAACCCAGTTCTGAACACATTCACAAATACACTAAACACACACTCCTTATATGACTTTACATACTAACAATATTTTTCTAACAATCTATTAATAACAAATGCATTTAAATAGGAGTAAATAAATTCACTATTTAAGCACAAGCTTGGGAAGACAGGAATCTCCGAGGTTCCAGTTATAGCGGTCATCATCATCATCATGAGGGAGGATGATTTAAACGGAAAGTCTACAGCAAAACTGTTGCGTTTTGTAGCACTTTTCCTTTTAGCCTATTGTGTGTCCTATATAAACCCTACTAACCTATACAGCAGTTAAACGGCTTTCGCTAGTGCAGCTTAGCTTTCTTTTCCTTGACTGCAGGAACGCATTCGTTAGCAAAACATTGAGAAAATGAAACTTTGCTCATCAGGTTGACTTCGTTATACAAGAATTCGATAATTATCTCCTCAGTTACAGCTGATAACTGACTTCAGCTATGAAATACCTTGTTGATGGGTAACTTAAAAAAAATTAAATAAATAAAATACACAAATTAACTGGGTTATTTTTCCTGCTCCAATGCAGTATGTTCATATCTGGCCACCGCCGCTTCCTTTCCTCCCTCGGCAGCCACAGAAAATATCGTTGTCAAACAGATAATCAGTTTATCAGATAATCAGGGGCTTTTTACACTTCATGCGTTTTCTGTGATCAGATAGCTATCCGATGGTAAAAAGACCAGGGGTCTCATTTATAAAACTGTGCGTAGGATCCCTACTAAAAGTTTATGTACGCCCAAAAGCCAAAAATGGCGTACGCCAAAAAATTCCGATTTATAAAACCGTGCGTACGCACACCTGTAAGCAATGTTCCCTTTATAAATCACAGATCACCCGCAGATGTGCGTACATGAACCAGCCTCAAATCCCGCCCTGTACACGCCCATTTTTAACCATAAATAGTCAATGCAAATCACTGCGTGGGCACGAGAGTGGACGCTCTGTGTGTTTAAAAATGGGGTGAGGAGCCAGCATCTCAGGGGTAGCCACTGTCGCATGCATATTTTATTTATATATAATTTTATATATATAGTATAATTATATATAAAAGCAAAATTGTTATAATTATATTAAAAACAAAATTGTTACATTTTCTACTTTTTAATATTGTTAAACTCACCAAGAAGCCAGCCATCACGTACTGCGCCTGCATTTAGTCTGTTCCCTACACTGTTATGTGTCAAGATAAAGGAATCATGTGTGGAATCATGTCAATTGTGCCGATTACATTTGGGAAACCAGACATTGCTGCAAAATTTCATTTTAATTTTGGCCTGTTCTCACACAGTGTAGGGGAACCTGATGTATCGACTACCCATATTAAGTATACCATTCAAAACGACAGATATTATGGCACTCAGGGACGGCTGTGATATTCCAGACCTATAGGGTGAGATGATGAATTCCAATAGAATTATTTCATATACAAAAAGGTCTTAGACACAAAGTTGAGGATTACTTATAGTTTTTTTTTTTTATATAAATAATTTACCTGTCTGCCAATTCCCGCTGGAATCAGCCGGTTGCCAAGAACCCCAGAGTGGTGAGGACTTGTATTTGGACTGGGATGGCATAGTTCCGGTGTGTTGCCCTCTCTAATACTGGACCCAATTCAACACATAGATCTTATTCTGCCATTGGCGTAATCCTCCAAGAGTGCCAGAAGTGCCATCATGAAGCATTACATACCCGGGTCACCGGAGGATTTATATGTTTCTAGCAATTAGACTGATCGTTAACACCTTGACAAAATCACAGAATTAATTTGTGGGCGAAAATTTTATGTTATAGTGAGCACATGCTTCTTCATGACGGTTTTGTAATGAACACCGTAGAACCGATGAGGAGCAGCGATTGTGCTTCATGACTGTATTTGCGGACTTTGACATTTTATGATATATGTACATTAAGGAAAATGTAACTGTAAGGCAGCGCTAGGTATTTATTCATTCATTCATCTTCTACCGCTTATCCGAACTACTCTGGTCACGGGGATCCTGTGCCTAACCTCAGGCGTCATTGGGCATCAAGGCAGGATACATGCTGATTATTATTATTATTATTTTATTTCTAATACATTTTGAATTACGTTTGGATTTTACTAGATGTATATAGCCTAAAACAATTGGCACAAATAACACTGTTGGATTTAATCTTCATGATAATGTGGATATGACGTATGAAATGGAGTGAAAATTAAATCTCATTAATTCTTATAATCGTTCTTCTCACATGAATTTTCTACAATCTAACTTCAGTTCACGACCTCACCGTCTGTGTCACCAATTCCCTTTGTCTCCAGAATGTGCGTACGCACGTCTCAAAGTTTGCTTAAAGGTGCGCACATTCTCCGTCGTTTGTTTTTTATAGATCACAACCTTTGCGCGAAAACTGGCGTACGCACGTTTCCAGCCCAGTTTTGTGCGTACGCACGCTTTATAAATGAGACCCCAGGTCTAAATGCCCTCCGAAACGTTTTTGAGACGGATATAAGCCGCACAAACCAACACGTGTTCCATTTCAATTACCACGGAAATGAGGTAAAATACATTTGCATTTTGGGCGGGAGTAGAAAGATCAGATTGATATCCGATTCGCCAAGACGCATTTATGTGGCCTATGGCAAATGGAACAGATTTAACAAATCAGATAGCTATCGGATCAGAGAAAACACATGAAGTGACCAGGTGTAAAAAGGCCCTCAGTTATTGCTGTTCAAACGCTTATAACAGGTTTCACATACTACAACTAAATTCACATTTATTCAAGCCTTTGTTGATGCATCATTTTTTTGTTTATTAAATAAAAAGCTGAAACTTCCTACTACACTAGTAGGACATCGCCAGGGAATATTCCTTTTGCTTTTAATCACATACCTCCCATTTCCTTTTGTATGTTACCGATACCTGATAATATATTAAAATGTAACAGTGGTCATGAATTATAAATCTTGAATAATAAGGCTTCACGCTTACCAAGAATAACCTCAGGTGCGCGGTAATGCCTGGTGGAGACGATCGTGCTGTGGTGTTCGTGGTCGAACGTAGCACTGCCGAAATCTACAACCCTCACTGCGGCGCTCTTCACCGTACGCTCTTCTCTCTTCTGAATGAGAAAGCAAGACACACCAAAATAAACGATTCATTCTAAGGGACATGGTTTAATTAATTGATTAATTAAGGAAAGAAACATTCACACGCTCACCTTCTCTACGTTGTAGTTCAGGGAGAAGTCCGAGTTCACGAAGAGAATGTTCTCTGGTTTCAGATCTGTGTGGGTCAGCTTGTTATCATGCAGAACTGTAAATGAGATGACAATATCGTGTTTGTACCAGTAAAACTCATACGAGTGCCTCCGTTAAACGAGCTTTGAGGTTTTATTTCTGTTGATGTACTCACACTTGACGGCTAGGCAGAGCTGGTAGGCCATGTGTCGCACATGGGTGATGGAATAAGGCAGGTAATTGTTCTCCTTCAGGAAGTCAAAGGTACTGAGTGCTAGCAGCTCAAAGCTGAGACACATGTGACCGTGATAGTCGAACCAGTCAAACATCTGTACACACAGACTGCAAAGAAATGATAACAGGAGAAAGAAAATAGGAGTTTATGTAGGTCAGGCAGGATAACAAGAATTCCCTTTAATTCTCTGACTATACAAAATATTCTAATAGATTTACCTTCCAGTCGGCATGATGCTGCTTTACAAAATGATCACAAAGCTCATCTTCAGTTTGATTGTATTTATTTCATACCTTAACATTAATAATCAAAGACAGATTCTGTGTGCTAATTTTTTGCATTGTTTTTGAGATTTGCATTTCTGTTTATTATGTAACATTTAAGTCTTTTTCACTATTCTCACCTGAATCGGCACAAGATTCGACAGACAAATTGAAGAAACTAGTGCAGTGTCTCAAACTGCATAACTCTCCTCAGTTCCAGGACATTATTACTACTACCAGTGAACGTGGTTGAGGTGTCACTCGTTTTAAATCCATTCACCTTCAGTTTTTGGTTACTGTGCATGAAACCAATAAACATTTTACAGGGTGTTTTAAGGCTAATTTTGACATCTAGTGAACATCAACTTTAAAGCTTCCATATCTAGTCTACAGAAACTTTGCAGGTGTGTGTGTGTGCGTGTGCATGTGTGTGAGTGCATGTGTGAGTGCGTGTGTGATTGCGTCTGTGTGCGTGCGAGAACGATGCTGTGAGATGATAACCAAACTGAGATGATCTTAAAAATATAAAATTAAAAAAATAAATAAATAAAAATACATAAAAAGTGAAAAAATGCAAAATAAAAATTTGTCACATGTACAGTAAATGTAAGGTTGACTCACTTTTTATTATCAGGGTCTCGTTCGTTGATCCTCTCCAACACGTTGATCTCCAGTCGCGCAGCCTCCTTGTACTTCTCAACGTTTTTAATGATTTTCAGAGCCACATGAGCTCCACCTCTGAAATAAAAAACAAACGTTATGAGTAAAAATAAAAAACATAGAAGATTAAGATAAGTTTAAACTAAAATACGTAAACTTTTTTTTTTGCTCAGGTTATTAAAGAAAAAATGTCAGCTGAACAAATGTGAACTCCGGGTGAAACATTTACATGCCTGTTCATTCTTGGCAGCACCAAATAACAGACTGCTTCATTATGTAAATTGTATTAAAAACTGTCACCCTTACTGCTGTAAACCTCCTCTATTTATAAAAAAAAAGAGAAATAAAGAGATTTCTTTAAAATTGTTAAGTTATGTAACAATTGAACTCAATCTTAATTGTTAAAGTAACATAAGTTCCTCTAACAATTTCCTAACAAGCTTTTGAACTTGTTAAATTAAAGGCCTACCTTCGATGGTCGATGCACTCCATCACCCTTCCAAATGTGCCTTCGCCCAAAGTGCCAACAATTTCATCTGAGAGAGAGACAGGGATGGGGGAAAGGAAGAGAGAGAAAAAAAAAAGACAAAAAAAAAGCAAAGAAACAAATAATATTAACAAAAACGAAAACAGGCAAGAGAACCAAAAAGGCAGGCGATAAGTGCTCTAACATCTCTGCATTGACCCGTCTCACCGCCCCAACCCGCCCAGACCCTGCCCCCCAACCCGTTAGCCATTAAAAATTTACCTAAAATACACAACCAATTTGCACACCGTCGGGCCAACAAAGCGAACAAAACAAACTTGGGTAATTACTCAACCCTGGAAATATTGTAGAAACTAATGAAGTAAAACAATGACGACATCCCCCTGATGAGGAATCACTGAATTTGCTGGAAAAATTGATTAAAAAAACAAAAAAACCAAACAAACAAACAAAAGCAAACAAACAAGGAGCCGCCCGATCCCGCCCCGAACTAAATGACTGAAACGAGATCTAAACGAGACTAAGGTATAGGGAGCAAAATTAACGCTTAGTAGTATGTTATCCTAATGAGAGAAAAAAAAACCCCGAAATGACTATATACGCTGAGACGATAAAAGAAGAGGATATCAAAAGCTGTAAAAGCTTTTTAAACATCCCTGTAAAGCACCTTGGACACCACTAAGGCCAAAACAAGAAAGGCTAAAAAAAAAATCTTCTATGAAATATTCTATGTGTATGAAAGTTAAGATACCGATCTATAACATTCTGGTCTGTTCTAACAATCGATATCATCAACATCATGACCACTGGCCCTGGCGTGTGAGTGTGTATGCTCTGTGCTGCTACTGATAGGGAGAAAGGTTACGATATAAGAGTAGAGGAGTAGTAGTAGTAGTGGCAGTGTGTACATCTCTCTTGCAGGACGTCGCCACTCCGACAGATCAGGTGACCCTCCTCGTCGTCCCTCACACATAAC
This sequence comes from Tachysurus fulvidraco, assembly GCF_022655615.1. Classification (NCBI taxonomy): domain Eukaryota; kingdom Metazoa; phylum Chordata; class Actinopteri; order Siluriformes; family Bagridae; genus Tachysurus; species Tachysurus fulvidraco. Next base: position 11,365,433 of record NC_062524.1, on the reverse strand, counting down.
GGCCGCGTCCCGCTGGCACTCCGCTGCTTTTCAGCCCCACCAGCCAGGGTCACAGGTCACGGCACAACCGGCAAAGCAGGAGGGGATAAGCCGAGAGGGCAGGGTGGAAGGGGCAGCCGTTGCCACGGCGATGGAGAGGAGCAGTGATGGTGGTGGTTGTGTACGTAGGTTTGGTGATCATGGAGTGGTTCGAATGACACCACGTGAGAAGATATATAACGATAGGGATATAGTGCAAGGGAACAAGTCAAAGATCACATTTTGTCCCTTTTGTTGCTCTCTACATGAACTCCCCTCCCCTCAAACTCCTGTCTAGTGCCCTGACAAAAAACCTGCATCAAACATTTATGTATACAAGAGCAACACATAAGCAAAAGGAACTGGTAATCATCACATTATACAAGTTGATATAGAAAATCAAACTTGTTGCACTACCAGGTGAAAAAAAAGCAAGCAGTCAATGGAGAGAAAAAATCTACATTCTTTTAAATCGATAATCTTTTCTCTGCTTTTTTTTTTGTTGTTGTTCATTTGATTTCATTTTTAAAGTGAAGCTCTAAATAAAGAAAGAGAGAAAGAAAGAAAGAAACAGAGAGAGGGGGGTGTGTATAGAGAAATAATGACACAAACTTGTCATTAAAACTACACAAACAGCTTTATATAAGGTAATGACTACAAGCTAGTTACTTCCTTTACATTAGGATCATTTTCAATCGAAATAAAAAAATAAAAATAAAAAAAAACTAATATGCACAAAACGGTCTAACAAATCAAAAAAGGAAAAAAAACAAAACACTCACCAAGTCCTGGAGCTGTAGAGAAGAAAATGTTAAAATGAATTTAAAAAAAAAGAGGGAGAAAGAGCAAGGGAGAGAGGGGGAGAGAGAGAGAGAAAAAGAGAAAGAGAGAGAGGGCCTAGACGTAAGGCCTGGGCTGGGAAGTACTCACCGAGGAAGATGGGCTATAGGACCTGGTTCTACGCCGCCTTCGTTTGTGCTTACGCCTGCTGCCTTTGTGGCGTTGGTGCGTGCGGCGATAGTCATAAGTGGTGGAAGGGTCGCGTGAGTGGTAGCCGTCTGGAGACAGTCGCTCTCGCTCGCGTTCTCGCTCCCGTTCGTGCTCCTGTCGCCGGTAGGGTTCACCATAGCGCCTGTCGTAAGGTCTCCTGTCTACTGAACGGTTGTCGTAGCTGGAAATGAAAAAGAATCAAAAGAATCAACTGCTTAGCTTTCATTTTATTCAATAAAGCCAGTTTTAACAATATAAACTACATAAACCAGCATTAACAAAATGTTTTCAAAAAATAGCTGTACAATTAGTTCTTTTGAAAAGAAAGCATCTGTTCGCTATTGACATAAATTGTTTTTTTATTAGTAGAAAATAAATTTTTTTGTAATTTTTATTGAAGATATTCGATCACGGTTATTTCTAGATTACCTCCTGGAGCGTCCGTACATAACCTCCTGCCTGTGTCCTCGTCCTCTCCTGTCTCGTTCGCTGCTTAAGGAGAAGGATCGTGAGCGCCGGTGTCTTGGCTTTCTCCCTCGCTCTCGCTCACGATAGCGGTCCTGATAGCTGCTGCGGCTGGCCCGCTCCGACGATGCATACCGCCTAGAATGGGGCATCTGAACACACAGACACATGCAGCAGATGGTCAGCATAATGAAGCTTAAGATAAGTTTGATTGATTGTGATTAGTCAATGTGATAAACAATATTTCTGATCCAATTATGGTCTGCAGAACAAGAGGACATTCTGCACTTGACATTTAAACTCAATATTGTTTAGTCGATTGGACAAGAAACACACACTTTTTTCTCTCTGGCTGCTGACCTTCTCTTTAAAAACTCTAAAAGGTGCAATAGTCGATTTCTGTTCAAATTCTCCAAACAGCCTAAAAGGTAAATATAACATGACAAAAATAGTGGTATAAACCAAAGTCTGAGAACAAATGTATTAAGTGACTGAGAAATTCGTTAAAAAAAAAACAGTGGTGGTGTGATGTACATCAGTGAACACTGAGCTTCTTGAGGATGAGTGAGAATGAGGGAATCTAAAGCAGAAATAAATAAAAACCACCATCAAACGCACTGAATTAACTAAAACACCAATCATGAAATAGCTGAATGGTTTTACTCAATGCACATTTAAGAAGATGGAAAAAAAGAAGCAAAATTAAATCCTGGGTTTAGCTTCATCACAAGAGTTTCCAAGAAACAAAGTCATTTGCAAAACTTGCTAAAAAACAAACTGTGTGGATGAGCAAAGGACAAGCAGTAATACATGAGACACACATGTGGAGCTCTCAAAATCCTGTATGTAGGTTTAGAAATTGAGTGAAAGAGTAAGTGAACGAGAGAGAACAAGAGGGTGATCAAGAGAACAAGTAAGAGTGAACATAAGAGTGAACGAACAAGTGAGATAAGGAGTGAATGAAAGAGTCAACCAACTAGTGAGAGAACCAGTGAGTAAGAAAGAGAACAAACGAGTGAATGCATGAGAGAACGAACGAGTGAGAGAACGAACGAGTGAATGCGTGAGAACGAGTGCACAAGATATAGGGAGTTCTCATAATTTTGTGCATATGCTTAAAGAGTGAGTAACAGAGCGAGTGAGTGAATAAACAAGTGAGTGAATGAATGATTGAGTGAGTGTTCTTAATTTGCTTTTTGTCACATTGTAAAAATTAAATACATCGGGTTCAGCTTTGACCATTGATGATTTATACGTGCACTTTTTCCCACGGTCACGTTTCAAGCACTATACGTCTGTCAGAAAACATTTATTTGATTTGTGGTTCATTTCATTTAATGCAGTGAGAAAACAAAAAACAAACCTAACAACAACTGGGCCACGAGGACACATTTCACTCTGCATTCACACATTACAACATTTAATCTGTGTGTGAATGTAGAATAACCCAGCCTTACAAACCGGATCAACGGGTGTGAAAGCAGCCTCTGGATATTTTTCTGTAAATATGATGATGAAAAGCAAACAGAGCTGAATAACAAAGCTGAAGCTCTGAAGGTTGATTTGACTTTGAAAAAAAAAAGGAAAGAAAAAATAATGCAACATTAAGAACCTTTAAATAAATGTCACAAATACAAAAGAATTGCAGCTGGTTTTGTATTTTGTAGCTGTATTATCATAATAAAATTTTTTTTTAAAAATCTGACTTCATTCGGTTTGTTTTGATTGATTTCCCCCTTTTTATCCCAACATTTTGGAGAATGCACCAAGTGAGACATCAGAGATTCAGAGATGAACATTTTAGTCGATGCCGTTTGTTTTTAATATACAATCACGTGAAAAATTTAGGACACCTCATGAAAGCCAGTGGGTGTTTTTTTTTTATTATTTGTAAAATGTAATTTAATGAAATCCAATTTCTTGTGAGGAAAAAATAAAAATGCCTCCACATAGATTTGTACTTAAAATGAATAAAAAAGGGAATTTTTAAGGTTGGAAACTTTCCATGGGAATTAACAGGAATATATGGAAATAAACTTTTTTTAAAATGCCTATAACAAGGAACTTAAATGTAGTTAAAAAAAAATCTTGCAGCATAATTTTGTTTAAAACAACAAGATTTAATGCAATTTAAGTATTTAAGAATTTGTACCCTGCGTTCCTCAGTCACTTGCACACAGCACACTGCTTACTGGAGGGCCATTGAGGCCAAACCACCTGCATGTACTTACATTCTTCCATAAAATGCACAGTAACACTTTATTTTAGGGTCATTTAACTTTATGCCTATGAGCATGAATAATAATAGAATATTGGCTATTTGTTAGTACTTATTAAACACATATTAATGTCTTATTCTGCATTACCTTATTCTACAATACCTAAACTTAATAACTACTTTCTAACTCTTAATAAGCAGTAAATTAGGAGTGTTACCACATGCGCAGATTATTTGATGACCCACCCCCACACATTCGCTTGAGAAAAAATGCTTTATTTTACATTTTGATTGGGACTTTTTTAGAAGGGCAAGGGTGGGGGATGCTTTCATTTTACAGCAATCATAGGGAAATATGTTTATTACAATTATTAAGTTTATTATGTTTATTACAAGCATAATAATGTTTATTATGCTTTTGTGCTACTCAATGAAATAATCAATTAAAGTTATTACAATTAAATCAGTCAAGACATAATTTTGAAAATTTGTATTACCTTGCATGCATGTCTAAACAATGCCTAAACAAAATGTTTATTCATGTTTGTATATGATATAGTTTATATAAATTTCCCTATATTTCCAAGGAATTTATGGGCATTATCATTTATTTGCTTTGTGGTTCATTTCATTTCACTTAATCCCCAGATTAAGTTCCTGTGGAAAGTTTCCGTGAATTTACCGGAAATTTAACGGAAACTTTCTGCCCCATTGCAACCCTACTCACATCAAGTGCAAATTATTAGAACATTGTTACAGAGCATTTTGACGAAGGCTTGAATTATTTAAACCTGGTTTATGCTTAAATGTTGAAGTGAGAGATCTCAACATGGTGAGATCCAAAGAGCTCTCTGAGGCCATCAGAAAGAAGATTGTTGATGATTATGAGTCTGGGATATAAAAAGATCTCAAAAGAATTTGTAATCAGCCATTCTACTGTCCAGGAAACATTTACAAGTAGAGAACATTTAAAACATCTGCCAACATGACCAGGTCAGGACAGCCAAGCAAATTCACCCCAAGAGCAGGCAGTAAGATGCTTAAAGAAGTCTACAAAAACAATAAAATATCATCACGGGACCTTCAGCAAGCTCTTTACAAAACATCTTTAATTATCATGGGAGGTGTGAAGGAGGAAACCTTTGCTGTATTTAGAAATACATGAGGGTAAGAACGAAGAGAGAGACACAGAGACAAAGGCCAACACTTCTGGAATATTGTGATTTAGACAGATGAGAAATGTAATTATTTGGACATGATAACAGACGGCATGTTTGGCATTTCAGCAAAAGAACCTCATGCCAACTGTGAAACATGGAGGTGGAAGTGTTATGGTTTGGGGATGTTTTGCTGCAGCAGGACCTAACCAGCTCATCATCACTGAATCCACTATGAATTCTATGTTGTATCTGAAGGTGTCTGAGGAACATGTGAGACCATCTGTCAAAAAAATCGAAACTCAAGCAGAACTGGACCCTGCAAGATGACAACCATCTAAAACATAATAGTAAATCCAACAAAGACTGGCTGAATTCTGGAGTGACCCAGTCAAAGCTCAGATCTAAATCCTATTGAGATCCTGTGTGGTGATGTGAAACAGCCTGTGGATGTAAGAACATCAAACATCACAAGAAACGTCTCATTTCAGCCAAAGCAAATGAGGAAACATTGACTATTAGGGCACATGGTGTGAAAACTTTTTCCTCAAATCAAATACTCATTATTGAGTAGAATAATGATCAGAAATCGACATGTTGACATTTCTTAATAAAGGACTGAAAGTTTAATGGGGTGACCTAATTTTTTCACACGAATATATATTATTTTATTATATATATATATATATATATATATATATATATATATATATATATATATATATATATATATATATGAATGAGAGAGAGAGAGAGAGAGAGAGAGAGAGAGAGAGTCACGATTATAGCTAGTTTTTTTTTTTTTTTAAAGTAAGATATATAATGAAGTGTTCGCACCTGAAAAGGTTTCTATGACATTTACATGTAAGATAATTCTGTTGTTTTGGGTCCAGGCCTTTATCTTTCCTCAGCAGCTCTTAAAAGGCTTCGTGTTCACAAGTGTAACTTGAACTAGCTAACGTGCTAACGCGATCAACTAACATGCTAACGTTAGCGCTGTATTAAAAAACTTTTCTCTCAAGTCAGACTTTTTACAAAACAATTCTAGTTCGCTAAAAACATACACCGACCCTGTGATCGAGGTCAGTTCATAAAATAATAATAATGATATGTAGGGCCAAACAAACATTTTGAAGCTAGCTGTTTTGCTAATGGTGCTAGCTTAGCTACCCGCCCGTGTAGATACATATTTAATCTCATATCGTGCCGCCATGTTGATGTGGTTAGCATGAAGAGGCTAAGCTAAGCTAGGTTATGCTAAGCTAGGCTAAGCTAGCTAGGCACTCGAGAGAGAAGGGAAAAAAACGTTTTAACGTGAGACTAAAAGTTGTGTTACCGTTTTAGCAGCGAGGCCTGTGCGTTTATCCCAAAGAAAATCCGTGTTGGCGCTCAAACTCTGGATTTCTCTCTCTGCTGAATTTTGGACGACTAGCAAAATAATAAAAGCTGAAACCGAGATTCAACAACAGCGACACTGAGGAGGCTGTGTCCCAAATCACACACAGAGGAATGCGCCCTAGTGGACATGTTGTGCAACTACACAGGCTGTACAAGCCATGTGGGCTCAGCTTCATTAACCATTATAACCTTCACTACTGTAATTGATCAAACTCTGTGCACACCTGACCCTCAGGTAAGGTGTGAGCTTTAAACCACACCGTGGACGTTAATACACACTTGGTCCATTTCTACAAGATATTCTTTTGGAGAGAATTTGTGTCCATATAGTATTAGAGAGGTCAGGTGCTGATGTCGGTAAGAAGGTCTGATGTTCAGAGGTCAGAGATCTGTTCAGGAAGCTCGACTGCTTCCAATCTAAATACCGTCTATTTTTATGGCGCTTGCTTTGTGCACAGGTGATCTTCTATAAAATGTCTCTCAGGTAGATGCCTAACTTTAACACAACTCTACAGCCCCAGACCTTTTAACCCTCCTCCACCACAATTAACTCAAGTCAAGAATCAAGGCCATCATCTCTCACCGACGACCAGGTACTCTTGAGTACGTTAGCATCCAGACCATAAAGTGTGATTCCACGCTCCAGAGAACTGCTCCAGAGTCCAGTCACAACAGACTAGCTTGCACTTTGAAGAGCGTTTAGTGATGTTAGGCTCGTGTGCGGCTGCTCGGTTATGTCTCTGATGCTGATGTTTCTTCCAGACACAGTTTAGAAGGCTGTAATGAGCGACACGATAGAACAAACAGCATTTTAAACTCTACACGCTTCAGCATGGTGAGTCACGTTGTCCATCACAACTATCGTTTCTTCTACAAGCTTCCATTGGACCAGGACTGAAATTTCAAAAACTTGCTTGTGTCAAGCTCTTCATCAGGACGACCCTTTCTCCTGTCAGTGTGTGTTTATTGTTTATTTATGACGTGGCAACGTGCTTTATTTTCTGCACCGTATCATCTGAACACCATCATTAGATTCTGGCCGCATAGTGTACGTATTGTTTTTATATCACATTCATTAGCATTTCATAAATATTTGTCTATACATGAAAAAGAAACCAAGAGCTTTGATTCATCTTTTTTTTTTTTACTAACATCAAATTTTGTTATAGAAGGTAAACGTAGCGCTTTATTCCATTTCATAAACTCATTCGAATCATTTATTGGCCGAAGACGATATCCACTTCTTATAAAGAATTTAATCGAATGCTGTTTGAAATGATTTTTGATGCTTAAGGATCAGAATTAAAACACAGTTTGATGTATTCCTAGCAAACTGACGTGTTAAACAACAACATACGTCTGTGAACAGTCACTAAATATATAGTAACCCAGACTCGATAAGTCCTAAAACCTTCAGGATCATCACACGTTTGGACTTTTCCAGAAATTCTCCAGCATCGCTTCATGAAATGTTTATGAATGTATTATAAAAGGTACATCAAATGAAGTGGCTTTTTTTTTAATTTTCCCAAATAAATATTTTTTAAATAAATAAGTGTATATATATATATATATATATATATATATATATATATATATAAATAAAAGGCATATTAAACGCTCACTCGGTGTAGAGTTCATCCTTTTTATTAACAAGTAAATCATATCCAAATTTTTACATTTATTAGCATTTTAATAGGCTATAATGAGCTAAAAGTATGCCGTGTGCAACCTTCCTTAAGTTCCAGGTGGCAAGTAAAGAGCTTGGAATCTCTCTCCTTTGGAAAATCATGATATTGTTGTAAAGCAGAAGAATCTGTTTTCAAAGTAAGCGGCCGGTGCATTCAGACGAGCCGCAGCAGCAGAGCAGCACCTTTCCCTCCACACTGCCCACTTCATAACTGTAATCCCACGTCAGCTCTGTTCCAGCTCTAATACGCCTGACACACACACACACACAGACACACACACACACAAAGACAGAGACACACGCACAAAGACAGAGACACACGCACAAAGACAGAGACACACGCACAAAGACAGAGACACACGCACAGACAGACAGAGACACACACGCACAGACAGACAGAGACACACACGCACAGACAGACAGACACAGACAGACAGACACACACAGACAGACACACACAGACAGACAGACACAGACAGACAGACACACACAGACAGACAGACAGACACACACAGACAGACAGACAGACACACACAGACAGACAGACAGACAGACACACACACACAGACACACACACACAGACAGACACACACACACAGACAGACACACACACACAGACAGACACACACACACAGACAGACACACACACACACACAGACACACACACACACAGACAGACACACACACACACAGACAGACACACACACACACAGACAGACACACACACACACACAGACAGACACACACACACACACAGACAGACACACACACACACACAGACAGACACACACACACAGACAGACACACACACACACACACACACACACACAGACAGACACACACACACACACACACAGACACACACACACACACACACAGACACACAGACACACACACACACACACAGACAGACAGACAGACAGGGAAATGAATGTTTACATAATATCTGTGATGTGATGCACAGATTAAGCAACTTGTGTTCAACACACACACAACAATTCACACACTGATTCACACAGACCCAACCATCCACAAACATCCCCTCAAACCCCCACACACTCCCAACCATCCACAAACATCCCCACACACTCCCAAAAATCCACAAACATCCCCCCACACCCACACTCACTCCCAACCATCCACAAACATCCCCCCACACCCACTCACACACCCCACACTCCCACAAACATCCCCCCACACTCACTTTCACCCATCCACAAATATCCTCCGACAACCATTCACACACACTCACACAATACACACACATAAAATCACTCATACATACCAACACCCCCTCAAACACACACAGACGCTCACACAACACACACACCAACACCCACCCACTCACACACACACACACATACACCCATAGTCACCCATTCACACACACATATCCACAACCCATACCCAACCGCTCTCACACACACACACACACCCAGTCACTCACTTGCTGGTGAAGAATGCAACCCAGGGGAAGCGGAGGTCATGTGTGTCCACAAATACGTTTTGGACAAACAGATTAGGATTGCAGCTATGCTGTGGACACGAGAGACATGACAGGTTAAGAAGTGAGCAGAGAACATTTTTTTTTATATTCTTAAGATGCTTTTTATGAGAAATACAAAAAACATTAGCATGAAAGGTAAACAAATCCCTGTGCACAGGACAGGTCTTGGTCACGTCTCATCAGAGGAAGTGTTGATGAATTATCCTTGTGATTGTGTCCTGAGAAATTTCATAAATTTTTTACGAACTGATTTAAACAATATTTTTCTCAAACTTAACTTTTACAGCTTCATTTGTTTATTCTGAGAATCTTGCCCAGTGTTCTTTTTAACTTGCTAGTATTAGCGCTAGATTGTCGAACACCTAGAGACAGAGAGAACTCCATTTCCCAGAACACACCACGGACTACACTTCCCAAGCTGACTTGTTTTCGGCTGCTCTGGTGTTGATCTTAAGCTCTCACCGCTTTTTGAATTCTGGTTTTGTCCTGGCTGTACGATTTACACCTCACATGAACTCTGATTTTGGGGAACAATTTTGCCCATGTGTCATTAATAATTTCTCTCTCTGTCTCCCTTTCCCTTTTTTGGTCTGTCTGTCTCTCCTTCTCTGTCTCTCTTTCTCTGTCTGTCTCTCTTTCTGTCTCTATCTGTCTCTCATTGCCTGTTTGTCTGTGTCTCTCTCTTTGCCTCTTTGTCTGTCTGTCTTTCTCTGTCTCTCTCTCTTTGCCCGTCTCTGTCTTTGCCTCTTTGTCTGTCTGTCTCTCTCCCTCTCTATCTCACTGTCTCTCTCAATCTCTCTCTCTGCATTTGTGTCCCTATCGGCTTACCAGTTGCAAACCCCTGATTTTCTCCCTGAACCATTTCTGAAAAAAAATCTCTCCAATTAAGTCAGAGCAGCTCAAGAACATCACGCTGTAGAGTCTGATCTTCTCCTGACTCATTTTTAATAAAAACAAAACACTAGGCCTTTGAAGCACTCATACTTTTTTTTTTTACATTTTAGTACTAAAACTAGTCTATTCTATAATAAACTCTCGCTCTCCATTTCTTTTCTTACGTTAATGTATCGTGCCAGGTTTCCCTCCTGCTTGGCGTCGATGAGATAACACGCCCTTTCCCCATTAAACAGACTGCGTGTGCACTTCCTGCCGTGTGCCCTTTTATTTTCTTGCACACATTTCTCAGGCTCTGCTTTTGGCTTCACTCTCCTGTGACTGGACTTGATGGCAAAGGCACGTGTTGATTTCCTGGCAAATCCCAACTTAGGGCCTCCGGGACCTGAGAATGGACACAATATGAGAGAATAAATGAGCTAAATAAAAAGTAGGAATAATAACAACAATAATAATAATAATAATAATTGATGCTAACCCTCTTTTCTCATCTTCTTGGCCATGGATGCGGTCACCTCCGTTTGCTCCTCTGAGATTTTAGCAGATGTCTGGACAATGTTAGGAAATTCTTTTTCTGTGCGAGCATAAAGAAAAAAAATGTATTTAATCAGCAGCTCAGACAACAGTCTGGCAACCCAACAGGGATGCAGTAGATTTAGTCAGTTTAAGGAATGAGATCTTACCTTCTGGGACCTTGGTATTTCTGCGTGTGGTGTAGCTCCTCTTACACTCATCGCTCAAGTCGCTGGGTTTATAATCCTCATCGTCTACAGAATCATCGTCGCATTCTAAATCATCATCACTCACTTGTCTCTCTCTTTTTCCTTGTGGCATTTTGGTTTCGGGGATTTCAGTCATTTCACAGACTTTTGTTTTGGTTGTGTCTTCCTTTTCTAAGAAAATAGGGAAAAAAATTTAATTTACTAATGCACAGACACGCTCACACGTACGCACGGTCATGCACACATGCTCAAACACGCATGCTCACGCACGCACGCACACACGCACGCTCACGCACACACGCACGCTCACGCACGCTCACGCACGCTCACGCACGCAAGCTCACACGCACGCAAGCACGTTCACACACGCACGCACGCTCACGCATGCACGTTCACACACACGCACCCAATACTCTCCTTGTGATTGGGCTAATTAACACTAGACCTAAAGCTAACCTTTACATAAAGTTCAAAATTGTTAGATATTCCAATCCTTATGGTGTAGTTATTGGTGTTTCCCACCGAGATATTCTCTCTCATACTCACTCTACTGTAACCTGTTTGCCACAGAACACACTCTCTTATTCACCCACACACTCATTCACTCTCACACCCTTTCACTTAACCACACACTCACTCTCTCACACTCTCACCTTCACCACTGCTAGAATTTGATTCCATCAGAAACACATCATGTTTCTTTAACGCTCCCGTCGTCATAGTTACGAGAGTCTTCTTGTCACTCTCTTCCTCCTTGTCGGAGCAGTAAGCTTCACTTTCATAGCCCTCCTTCAGTTTCTCCACTCCTTCAATGTAGTCCAGGTTTGCCAAGTACTCGTTGCCAGACATGGCACTTTCTGCGTTCACCACCTCATCCTTGACTACTTTACCTGTGTAAAGGGGTTTCGGAACAGCAGAATGAATCAGCGCTGCAGTCTGGAAGCCTTGTTCACTGGTAAGACTAGTTGTGCACATACCTGTGAACACACACACGAATGTCCCCTTGGACATATCGTCCAGGCAGCGCAGACCCCAGCCTTTGTGTTGAGTCATGAAAACCTCCAGACGAAGCTGAAGCCCGTGTTGTACCAGCCTGTTATTACACAGCTTCGGATCACAGCGACACAGAGAGTTACACTCATAAACCCTGCAGAGAGAAACAGCGGCCAGGAAGTCCTCAGTACAGATTTATTACATGGACGTTATTTAAACGTCTTGCACGAGCTTCCTGTTTCCACTGACAGATCTCGTTAGGTGACTGTTTATACGTCTGTTTGTTGAGTTATTGGTTAAACCCATTCGGATTAAACAAGTCAATAAAATAGAGCCAGTTCATGGAGATTCCTCTTACCCAGTGGGCACGTATCTGGGCAATCGCTTGTGCGTGTATCCGGCAGTGACGTCCACAGGGCCGCCGGTGAACAACGACGTGGCCTCAATTGTCATCTGGTAACACGCGCACTTTGACCTGTGACACAAACAAATCCAGGCAATGAGAGCAGGGCACCAAATCTGAACATAAAGAAAATCACAGAAGCTAGTGGGCTGTGAAGGAACTGGTGAAAATCTCACACCTGTCTCGGCAGCCATCGGTACAGTCACATCCCACCATGAAGTCAAGGCTGGTGTTGATAAAGACACCAGGAGCAGGCAGCCTGTGTCTGGTGTAGGTCACAGGAGGTGGAGAGACAGCGTTAAGCTCGTTAACGCACTGCACAGGCACCACCTCCTTTCCTTCTGAAATGTCTGGCAGGAACACAAAGGGATGGCTGATCATGGAGGATGGGAGCATGGCCCTTTTCACCAAGACAAATGGGTCCAAGCAGAACATGTCCAGGAAGAGGAAATCACAGCGTGACTCAAACAGGAAGGCCTGAATCTCTTCCATCTCACACATGCTCCGCCCACAAGGAGCACGATAGAAGACGTGAAAAGACATCTGAGGAAATTAGGAGGAAATAGCATAAAAAAATGTAGAAATCTGTTGATATTTTCAAGATGATACAAAGTTTTATTGCTGTCCTGCATGCATATATACCACGTTATTCTCACCTTCCCATCTAGACGCCTTCTTGCGGTCATGCGCCGAAACCCCTGGAGCAGCGGGATGAGCAGCGGATTCTGGCCACGGTGTGGATCCTTCCGCGGCGGCCTCATTTGATCCAGACAAGCCGGGCAGCAGCGATGAGGTACATACTTTAACCGGGGCTCAACAACCGGGAGAAGAGCGTTCAGTGATCTGCTGTCTTCCTCTTCAGGAGGGGGGCGTTTAGTTCTGTAAAATAGCAGAGAGCAAATGTCGCCTTTTCCCTACGACTGCTTGAAGTACATTCTGTTTCGCCCGCGAAGGGAAATCATCTCATGAGGAGACACTTTGATGAATTATTTAGATGAACTAAATAGCTAAAACATGACAGGGACAGAGAGAGAGAGAGAGAGAGAGAGAGAGAGAGAGAGAGAGAGAGAGAGACAGACACAGACACAGAGAGAGAGAGAGAGAGAGAGAGAGAGAGAGAAAAACAGGCAGACAGACAGAGAGAGAGAGAGAGAGAAACAGGCAGACAGACAGAGAGAGAAACAGACAGACACAGAGAGAGAGAGAGAGAGAAACAGGCAGACAGACAGAGAGAGAGAGAAAAACAGGCAGACAGACAGAGAGAGAAACAGACAGACACACAGAGAGAGAGAGAAACAGGCAGACAGACAGAGAGAGAGAGAGAGAGAGAGAGAGAAAAACAGGCAGACAGACAGAGAGAGAGAAACAGACAGACAGAGAGAGAGAAACAGGCAGACAGACAGAGAGAGAGAGAGAAACAGGCAGACAGAGAGAGAGAGAGAGAGAGAGAGAGAGAGAGAGAGAGAGAGAGAAACAGGCAGACAGACAGAGAGAGAAACAGAGACACACAGAGAGAGAGAGAGAGAGAGAGAGAGAGAGAGAGAGAGAGAGAGAGAAACAGGCAGACAGACAGAGAGAGAAACAGAGACACAGAGAGAGAGAGAGAGAGAGAGAGAGAGAGAGAAACAGGCAGACAGACAGAGAGAGAGAGGGAGACAGACAGACACAGAGAGAGAGAGAGGGAGACAGACAGAAACAGAGAGACAGAGAGACAGACAGAAAAAGAGAGAGAGAGACAGAGGAGACAGGAACTTGAACAAGGCTAAAGATGTGAGCTGTGATGATCCCTTTTTCTGTTTTAACTGAGTTTCCTGAGTGTGATGTGCTGACAGACAGAGCTAGATGTCCTGCAGCTCCACACGACATTTACCTGAAAACCAGGATTAGAAACTGGACCAAATCTGAGGTTCAGTGTAAAACACAATAACAGACTCACCCTGTGTTAGATGAACTGCTCACTGTGGGCTCGGTGTGTGTGCTGATTTTCATAGCAGTCAGCGATAAAGGCAAAGTAACTCTCTTCAGGACGACTCTGGGCTGCGAGATCGAGTTACCCGGAAATATCTTTGTCGTATTTTGTGTTGTCGTGACCGGGGAACCTCTCTGGGAAGGAACATTTGGAGCATTTGAGGTTTTTAAGGGTACAGTGTTTGTAGAAACTGGTGTTGAGGAGGTAGCAGTAGTGTTGGTGCTGATGCTGGTGTGTTGTTTAGTGTTCTTCTGAGGTACAATCCATCCAGCTGATTATGCAGGAAAAAAGGAAAAGCGTGAAGTTCATTGCCAATTTCTTTCCAACACACACACACATACATACATGCACGCACACACACACACACACACATACATGTACACACACACACGCACGCATATACATGCACACACGCACGCACACACACACACGCATATACATGTACACACACACACACATGTACACACACACAAATACATGTACACACACGTACACACACACGTACACATACGTACACACACACGTATACATACATGTACACACACACACGTATACATACATGTACACACACACGTATACATACATGTACACACACACACGTATACATACATGTACACACACACGTATACATACATGTACACACACACACACACACACATACGTACACATACATGTACACGTACACACACACACACGTACACGTACACCCACGTACACGTACACACACACGTACACCCACGTACACGTACACACACACGTACACATACATGTACACACACACGTACGTACACATACATGTACACACGTACGTACACATACACACACACACGTACACATACACGTACACACACGTACGTACACATACACGTACACACACGTACGTACACATACACGTACACACACGTACACACACATGCACACACACGTACACACACACATGCAAACGTACACACACACATGCACACGTACACACACACATGCACACACGTACACACACACATGCACACACACGTACACACACATGCACACACACGTACACACACACACATACACGTACACACACACACACACGTACACACACGTACACACACACATACACACACGTACACACATACACACACACACATACACATACATACACATACACACACATACACGTACACACATACACATACACACACACGTACACACACACGTACACACACACGTACACACACACGTACACACACACGTACACACGTACACACACACACACACGTACACACATGTACACACATACGTACACACACACGTACACACACACGTACACACACACGTACACACACACACACACACACACGTACACACACACACACACACACACGTACACACACACACACACACACACACACGTACACACACACACACACACACACGAACACACACACACACACACACACGTACACACACACACACACACACACGTACACACACACACACACACACACACGTACACACACATGTACACACACACGTACACACACAAACACACGTACACACACACACACACACACACGAACACACACACACGAACATACATACGTACACAAACGTACACATACACACATACACACACGTACACACACGTACACACACACACGTACACACACACACACACACACACGTACACACACACACACACACGTACACACACACACACACACGTACACACACACACACACACGTACACACACACACACACACACACACACACACACACATATATACACACACACACAAACAACACACACACACGTACACACACGTACACACACACACACACAAAAACACACACACACGTACACACACACACGTACACACACACTCGTACACACACACACACACACACACACGTACACACACACATACATGTACACACACACACACACACACATACACACGCACACACATACATACATGTACACACACGCCCATACACGTACACACACACACACACACACACACATATGCATACACAAACACACACACATACACGTACACACACATACGTACACACATACATACACACACATACATACACACACACGTACACACACACATACACACACACACACGTACACACACACGTACACACACACATACACATGTACACACACATACACGTACACACACACACTACAACACTACACGTACACACACACATACACATGTACAGATACACACACACATACACATGTACAGATACACATACACATACATGTACACACGTACACATACACATACACGTACACATACATGTGTACACATACACATACATGTACACACACACACGTACACATACATGTACACACACACACACACACACACACACACACGTACACATACATGTACACACACACGTACACACACACGTACACACACACGTACACATACACGTACACACACATGTACACACACACGTACACACACATGTACACACACACGTACACATACATGTACACACACACGTACACATACATGTACACACACACGTACACATACATGTACACACACACGTACACATACATGTACACACACACGTACACATACATGTACACACACACGTACACATACATGTACACACACGTACACACACACATGTACACACACACATGTACACACATGTACACACACACATGTACACACGTACACATACATGTACACACACACACACACACACACACATTCATGTACACACGTACACACACACACACGTACACATACATGTACACACACACACACATTCATGTACACACGTACACACACACATGTACACACACACACACGTACACATACATGTACACACACACGTACACATACATGTACACACACACACATTCATGTACACACGTACACACACACACACACGTACACATACATGTACACACACACACACACACGTACACATACATGTACACACACACACACACACGTACACATACATGTACACACACACACACACACATGTACATACACACACACGTACACACACACACACGTACACACACACACACGTACACACACACACGTACACACACACACGTACACACACACATACACGTACACACGTACACACACGTACACACACACAAACACTTACACACACATACACATGTACACACACACAAACACTTACACACACATACATGTACACACACACATACACGTACACACACACATACACGTACACACACATATACACGTACACATACACATGTACAGATACACATACATGTACACACACACATACATGTACACACACACATACATGTACACACACACATACATGTACACACACACAAACACTTACACACACATACACGTACACACACATACACATGTACAGATACACACACACATACACATGTACAGATACACATACACATACATGTACACACGTACACATACACATACACGTACACATACACATACACGTACACACACACGTACACATACACATACACGTACACACACACGTACACATACATGTACACACACACACGTACACATACCTGTACACACACACACGTACACATACATGTACACACACACACGTACACACACACGTACACATACATGTACACACACACACACACGTACACATACATGTACACACACACGTACACATACATGTACACACACACGTACACATACATGTATACACACGTACACACACACATGTACACACACGTACACACACACATGTACACACACGTACACACACACATGTACACACACGTACACACACACATGTACACACACGTACACATACACGTACACACACACACACACACACACACGTACACATACATGTACACACACACGTACACACACATGTACACACACACGTACACATACATGTACACACACACACGTACACATACATGTACACACACACACGTACACATACATGTACACACACACGTACACATACATGTACACACACACGTACACATACATGTACACACACACGTACACATACATGTACACACACACGTACACATACACACACACGTACACATACATGTACACACAAACGTACACATGTACACACACGTACACATACATGTACACACACGTACACACATGTACACACACGTACACATACACGTACACATTCATGTACACACGTACACATTCATGTACACACGTACACACACACACGTACACACACACATACACACACACATACACACACACATACACACACACATACACACACACACACCTGTATTTACAGCCTCGTCCTTCATCTGCTCAGACATTCGCTTCTTAATCCTTTGGATTTGCTCCAGTCGATTCGAGCCCTTGTACAGCCACTCTGTCTCCTCATCTTTCTGTAACAGTTAACACACTTCACATACTGAGATGTTTAAAAAAAATGTATGTCAGTGTCATGATGTGTGACATTTTTTCAGTTCCCTGCTTACAACTGCAGCTCCTACTGCAATGAGTTCCCACTTAATGTGTGGGACAAAAATGGAGGAAACTTTTATAACCGTGGTTTAATCTTATGGTTCATCTTGGTATCATACTATAGCAAGCAGTAGTAGGAACACTGACTAATGACTTCATAGTACAGAGATAGAAATCACTGTGTGTGAAAGCAGCATAAAACATGATAAAATCACAAGACTAAAATTTCTCACACACAGATTCAGATGTAATGCAAAATCAGTGTTTATTTCTTAAAGCACCAATCTACTGCGTATTATTTTTCACTAGAGAGAGATATATGACGCGATATAAAGCATCACACGTTGTCCATTATGTCACAAACTCAAAGCCTCGGTGTTGATCGCGCATCATATTTTTTCCCCTTAATGTGGGTTCGGGTCGGGCTACAGCTGCGTCTCACCTTGTAACAAATCTGGATCAAGCTCCCATCCACCTGAGTGACGGTGCAGAGCTCCATCTGCCCATCACGTTCCACCTTACTATCCTGCCCCACCCGCATCACCACAAAGATGGGGTTTGGATACGCCTGTAGATATTCCTCCACCTCCGCACGCCACACTTTGTCATCTATGTCGTCTGACATTTTCGTCACTAGGTGGCCAGAATGGCGAGAGAGAAAGTCAGCATAAAATAATATACACAAAACGCAGACAGAAAGCATGCAACAGTTCAGTTCCTTACATGGCTTACAGACCAGGTGGAGGTCTGGCAGGCTGAGGTAGGCTGGACATCCGTTGTCAAAGAACACCAGGAACCTGAAACACCAGACATCAGCATGTTTGCTAGACGCATAAACTGAAGCCAATCAGATGATGAGAGATTAAAGGACAAATGAATATGCACCTCATCCGATTCCTGCGTTCTGGCATCTCGACCACTACGGCAGCATGAAGCCAAGACTGGT
Organism: Tachysurus fulvidraco; assembly: GCF_022655615.1. NCBI lineage: Eukaryota > Metazoa > Chordata > Actinopteri > Siluriformes > Bagridae > Tachysurus > Tachysurus fulvidraco. Next base: position 11,345,608 of record NC_062524.1, on the reverse strand, counting down.
CATCTTCTTTGTAGCAGGCAACGACTCGACACCCCACAAAGAGATCCTTCAGCATAGGAGGGCCAACACACGCGAGGTGATGAGCAGATAAAACACTCTTGCCTTTACCTCCATCAAACAGGATCTTATACCTAGGACCGGTCTCTGAGATCACATGGAGAAAAAAATAAATAAAATCAGGAAAGAAAATCCAAAACGTTATCCAACCAAGCCCCCCAAATAAGAATAATAAACACACTACAAGATCTATAAACCCGATATAAGATAATTAATCCTAATTTCTGGGAATATTTTAAAGCATCTAAATGTTCATGTTCTACTGGTGGATAATTTTGTTCATTTTAAGAATTCATTATATTTCTACATTTTTTTAATTTCAAATAGTAGGACCAGTGAATAGAAATAAAAATCTTATGTTTGATTTATTGTAATCTTATAATAACAAATAGATAGTAATAATAAATTGAAACAGATTCAGTATCACTTGCTAAGATGATCACTCGTTATCTGCAGTGTGGCCCTGAAGAATCAGGAAGGCTGGAACATCTCAACACGCAGCACGATTAAAAGAAGCTCCGGACGAGATGAGAATTACAGGTAACGAATATCCGAAGAACCTTAGTTATTATCTCCAAACTCTGATCTCAAAATAGTGGGGAATTTTCCCAGTAGTGGCTGGTCGATCAAAACAAATTCTCTCAGAGCGCATCAGTAACTCATCAATAAAATCATGATAGAACCCAGACCACAACTCAACAAAGGCTAGTGCCAGAACACACATTGATGGCCCACGGATGCTGTCTGGTATATTGTTTTGTGAGCTGACCAAAGTGTAAAAAGTGAAAGACATGGGTCTGCTGCCATCTGGCGTAAAAACAACACAGCAAATCCAAAAATGAATCCAATATCCTGCAATAAGTATTAATACTAACAGTGAAGCATGGTGGTGGTGGTGGTGTGATGGTGTCAGGACTCTTTGCTGCTGGAGAGCCTGGGAGTCTTGCCATAATTGATTGATAATTGATGGAAACATGAATTCTGCTCCCCATCTCTACAAGAAATTACCGTGAGCTTCAGGCCTGAAGGCTCTCCAGGGTCTCTGAATTCTAACAATTCTGCAAAAAAAAAAAATAGAGGCTCCTCTATGTGAAAGACTCCAGTTAGCAGTAGCGTTTGGTTGCAGTTGTTGCTTATTTTATAGTTGCTCTATAACCATTTTCTCATGTTCTCAGTCAAAGTCTAAAATTACATTCGGAATGAGGATCTGAAACCGTATAACGTGAAAAAAATGCAAAATTACAGGAAACCCGTAGGGTGTCGAGAGGGGGTTTGTGAATCTTCGGAAATCTTTAAAGCATCCGTGATGATTACATTGAACTAAATTTTCTGTTTATTGTCTGAGGTTAGAACTCAAACGTTCTCTCTTCACCTCGAGGAAACGAGACCTTGCGGAAAGGGGTGGGGCTTATAAGCAGTGTCATTTCATATCAGATCGCTCAAAACAAAGACCGACGATCCGTCGGCCTTTCCATATTCCTAAGACGATTGACCCGTCTCATGTTTTTGTTGAATAAGACACATTTGTACCCCCCATGCAGTCTTACCAGTTGATTTGACGCCTAAAATCGTGCCTTGGTGCCATGTTTTGGTCCTCCGCCATCCGAGAACGCTCATGTTGACCTTCAGCTTCACGTCTTGCGGAGCACGAGCAGGCGGCGCAGTCGTGTCTGGTGTGACCTGTGGCATCATGGAGACTGAGACAAAACAGCGTGATGGTTATTCATTGTCAAAAAAGAAATATGTCGAATGAAATACAGCTGAAGTCAAAGCAACTTCACTAAATCTCACACCTTCTCTAGCATCTGGTGGCTTGGTAGAAGTTGTGCTGTTTGTGGCACCGGAGTGAGGGCTGGAGGTAGGTGATTTAGTCTCAGGATTGTCTCCTTGTTTAGGGGGGATATCTTTAGCTTTTTCAGAAGGTATGGCTTTAACTGTGCTACTAGATGGCATTGAAGTGCTTGAAGGTTGGCTGCTGGATTTGGGACTGTTTTTTCCAGTCTTGTCTGAAGTTGGAGTTGTTTTGGAACTCTTGCTCTTAGAGGCAGGTTTTTGGCTGACGGAGTTTGTTTTTGAAGATTTGGAAGCAGAAACAGATTTCACCGGGAGTGTTGATGTTGGAGTAGATGTTACAAGTTGCACTGGAGTGTCAACATTCTGTTTTGCAGGGGTTTCAAGTGTAACTGTATCGCTCGTGGATGTGGATATGTTTTCAACGGTGCCCGGTGTAGGGGTTTTAACAGTCTCACTCATGGGGACCGATTTGCCTGATGAAACAGAACGAGTTTCCTTTTGGGGCATTAACTGAGCAGACAAATCACCAGGAGATGGAGCAGTAGTTAGTGCAGAGCTTCCTAAAGTCTTTACACTTTTGTGGGTGGATCTCTTTTTCTTGATCCCAGAGGATGACTTGGGTTTGACTTTGACTGAAGGGTCAACAGCCCCAGACATTTCCACGTTCTGATCTAACGTCTGTCCAGAACATTCTGAAGAGTCTATGGCTTTTGACAAATCAGCTTCCTGAGAGTGTTATGGAGGAGAAGAAAAATAAATTTAAGCAAAGATAACCAGTTGATTATTATAAAAAGGAGATTTGAGACGTCCAATATACGTATAACATCCTCACCTTCAGTTCAGTTTCGGGAACACCGGCTTTTGTATGGTTAAATGATGAAGATTCGAGAGAGACAGAGAGAGAGAGAGAGATACATCAGTTTCAAAAATCACATTCTGACTTAAGTAACTTTTTCACATCACCTGTAGTCCTAAATCAAAAGAAAATGAAGAACTCTTTACCTCCCAAATCAATGACAACATACTCATCGTCCTCTTCCCAATCATGCTCGTCCTCTCTCTTGTCAATATCATCCACGATCTGTATGACGTTTTCCGTAGGTTTGCCTCCTCCTTCTTCCTCAGAGTCAGTGTCTCGATAGTCTAGTCCCAGCATTCCATACAAGCCCTTCATCACAGACTCACACTCCAGCACCGATCTGATCCAAAATCAAAAGGAAGTCATGGTCAGTGATCACAGTACGGAAAACATCTCTCCAGACCTGCAGCTTTCCAGTACAGATCTGGAGAATTCTGGTAAACTGGGATGTCTGGATGCTGCAGTCCCTTTACTCGAATTTGTTGACGGTGGAGCATCTGCATACTTTATGTCCCAGGATGTCCTCATGCCCTTGTGGCGCTATGTAAATTATGACGTCCTAGCAAGTGTTGCCAGAATTAATCTGTGTTTCTTACTAATATCTCTCTCTAACCCTCCTGATCCAGTACAATTTACTCATCAATCTACCTTTAAAATGGCATGTTTTACGCTGGTACTTACTCGCAGGCGTTATTGTACAGCAGCTGGGTGTATGTTGCCTCCCTCTCTTTCTGCTTCACCCAGTCTTCCACCTGCTCCAACTGCGCTCGCCTCTGCACCAGCTGCTCGTTCTTCTCCACCTGCGACCGCACCCAGTGCTGCAGCTCCTCCGCTGTCATGTTCATCTTCTCGTCCTCTTCTTCGCTCTTCATCGCTCTACTGCTGTACTGTCATGAGGGCACATCGTAAACACGGACATGTCAGTGACAGGCTGCAAACTCAAAGCTGGCTTGGAGATTAAGTTCAAGATTAAGCTGTGACTAAGACCAGGAAACTGGTGACGGTCCTGTCTCTGAGCGACAGTGCCGACTCTTCAGCACCTGATCTTGAGGCAAGTTGAAACCTTGCAGTTGAGAAACCAGCAAAGCAAACAAGAACATTTCTACGGATATTTTTAGATTTTCTACATTTTATTTAGGACTGTTTATTTAGTTACCGAAATTTCCGGACTATTGAGCGCACCTCAATATAAGCCTCACCAACTGAATTTTTAAAAAATTATTATTTTGAACATAAATAAGCCGCACATGTCTATAAACCGCAGATGCCTACAGGTACATTGAAATAAATGAACTTTACACTAGAGGTCTTCACCGGTCCACTTAGATCCAGAAACCCGAGGTCCGAGTCTAAAAGTTTCACGTGTGCCTCAGACATGGGTCGGGTATAATAATAACGGCATCGGATCTCGGGTAATTTAAAATGAATGTGTTTTTACTGAACGGACCTGAGAAGACCCGAACTACTGTATCTTGTGTGAGTGCATCGACTAGAGTCCTTTTCCAACCTCTCCTCTGTTTGCCAAGACAGCTTGCGGCATGTTGCTGGCAGTAAGCTAATTTTCGTTGAAACAGACCTGTCAATCAATTTTGATTCCACTCTGTAGCGGTTACTTTAGTGCAGAGCTATGCATCATTCGGGTCCAGTCGGGTTAAAGAAAATTGACAATGTGTCGGACTCTGGTCTAATTTTTTCTGGGTTTGTCTCGGGTCGGGTCTTTCTTTAAAAAAAAATAATTATGCACATCGGGTTCGGGTAAAAAGTGATTCGGGTCGGGTACATTTCTTTAGACCCTCTACTTTACACAGGCTAATGAAAAACAGGAGGGAGCTGCTGACACAGACTCGTCCATAGGGATGTGGTAGCCTAGTGGTTAAGGTGTTGGGCTACCAATCGGAAGGTTGTGAGTTTGATTCTTATGTCCACCAAGCTGCCACTGCTGGGCCCCTGAGGAAGGCCCTTGACCCTCAATTGCTCAATTGTATAAAAATGAGATAAAATGTAAGTTGCTCTGGATAAGGGCATCTGCTAAATGCTGTAAATGTACCCTGATGGGCAGGCCTTTACGTCTCATAAATCTGAGACACCACGATGGTCCACCTCTAAAATCCTCAAACTTCATGGCGGTGGCGATTGTTTTGGCTTTCATTCGGATCTGCACAGTTGAAACATCTCGGCCGTCTGCTCTCTGTGTTTTGACCCAGTCTTCGAGCTCATTTTCTAGTTCGGGCCATCTGCTTTTCTTCCCTCTGAAAGCTTTAGTTGTCTTTTTGCACCGACTCAATTGCTCACGCTGCTGTTTCCAACGTCTTATCATCGACTCATTAAGCCCAAGCTTCCGTGCAGCAGCTCTATTTCCTTTTGCAACAGCCAGATCAATCGCGTTCAACTTGAAAGCTACATCATATGCATTTCTCCGTTTCTTTGCCATGATGAGGGTGACAAAATGACTACCGTAATCAGAATGATGGGAAGTTTGAGCGCGCTCGATTTAATCCAAACAGTAAACAAAAAAAGTTGTTTGACCTTAAACCCGTTCGGCAATTTCATTGGTCTAATGAAAGCTTCAGGTCGCCAAAAAAACTGAGCCCGTCACAGAATGTGTTTTTCTTTTTGAAGAAAAAAAAATTGAAAGCGGCAAAAATCCACCGCGTCATTGTTTAAGCCGCAAGGTTCAAAGCGTGGGGAAAAAAGTCGATTCTTATAGTCCGGAAAATACGGTAACAGGTAGTTAAAGATAGCAGAGAAACACTAACAGTGCTGAGCCACTAGGGAGGCGCCACATGTCAGATCAGACCACCAACTTCCCGCGTGCTGCTGGAACAAAGAGAAAATGAAGTCGGACAACTGAACATTTCCCAGACTTATTTCTGACGTGTTGACTCCCTAAATGACCAGTCCTGCTTCAACACTGTCTAATCTATTATAACAACAATCTATAAGCGAGTTACTAACATGGAGCTTAGATATGGCGTCCGGTGACGTTTAGTTGATGCATTTTGCACTACAGAGAGGATGAATCGGATCTGTCATGAATCGGATCTTTGAATCGTATCTGTGATGAATCGTGATGAATCGTATCTGTGAAAAGAATCTGTCATGAATCGGATCTGTGAATCGGAGGAGTTTATACTGGATATTTAGTGTCACAACATGTGTGTGCATATTATTTGTTATTGACAAGATGAGCAGCTAGCTACATTAGCACAACCTATCCGTTACATACTAACACCAGTGCACGTTAAATAGCAGAGAGCTTTGGTCAGGGTCCTTAAACCGAACCCAGACAAGATGCTGCATCATGACTCTGTGCCTTAACGACCTGCTGCTTTTATACACTCATTTCGTGATGTACAAATGGTAAAAGCACTGACCTTCAATCCCGGTATTACACATCCTGTGAAATTTACAAATAGGTGGATGCGGAAAGTGGGGATTAGAGACAGCGTCAGTTCTTTTTTTTTCCCCACTCGTATTCCGTCAAGTCCCGCCTTCTGCACTGGGATTGGTTGAGAGCCCGGATACACGCGCACCATGGCGTCATGCGTCCGAATCTTTAAGGTAGAAACCTGATGTTGGGCTCACATACGTTTTTACACGTGCTTTTAATGTTCCAAACATAAAACTAGTACAGAGTGAGACTAGCAACCACCTGGGATACCATTTCAGCAACACCATACATTTTTACATCATTTAGCAGACACTTTCATACAGAGTGCTTTTTTTTTATTTCAATTTATACAACTGAGCAATTAAGGGCCTTGTTTAGAGACCCAGCAGTGGCAGCTTTTGGTGTACGTGTGATTCAAACTCATGACCTACCAATAAGTAATCCAACACCTTCACCACTAGGCCACCACATCCCTTGAGAAGCAAACATAAAAAGTCTTTCAGTTGGAAAATGACCCTCTTCGGATCCTTTTAAATATAAGGTTTCTATCTCAAAGATTTGGATGCATGACCCCGGCACCATGGTGCATGTGTATCCGGGCTCTAAACCAATCAAGCTAAAACCTAGGCGAGGATATCTTAACAGTCACCTAGCAACACCTTAGCAACCAACACGGATCCCATAGCATCCACCGAACAATACTCTAACAACAATACCTTACTACAGCAACTGCTTAGCAACAACCTAGCAACCACCATGGATCCCATAGCAGCCATGCAGCAACACCGTAGAAATCACCTTGGATAGGATATCATAAGTCACCTCGCAACACCCTAGTAACCAAATAGGTTATCATAGCAACCACCTAACAATACTCTACCAACAATACTACAGAAACTGCTTAGCAAGAACCCATAATCCACCTGGGATTCCATAACAGTCACCTACCAACATACTAGCAACTACCTAACAATAAATACTCTACCAACGGGCTTGGTTAGCTTACAAACCACACAACAATTCTAGCAGCCACCTAAAGTATCATAAAGCACAGTCAAGCTGCCACTGCTGGGCCCTTTAGCAAGGCCCTCAACCCTCCCTGCTCCAAAGGGCGCTGTATCCTAGCTGCCCCTGCACTCTGACCCCAACCTCCTCAGTTGGGGTATGTGAAGAAAAGAATTCCACTGTGCTGTAATGTATATGTGGTGATAATAAAGGCTTCTATGCCCCATTCTATAACCACCTAGCAAAACCTTGGTAACCAACTGAGCATAACAGTCACCTTGCAGAGTATAGCTAAAACTTAGCAAGTTTTTATTCTATAACTATTTGAAAAGGTTTAAATGCTTTGACTGGTCAACATATTAATATCAACAACAAAACACTGTAATATCATCTAACGGGATCTGTCAAACTCACATCAAATTTCATCCATGAACCTTCTCTCATCTAACCTTGAGAACCTGATCCAGTAGATTTTAGTTCAGTCCTCTGTACAGGTTTATTAGTTTATTAAAGCAATGTCATGTGTTTTTATCATGTTTCAAAATTTATTTTGCGAATTAGCAACAGCAACATGTAGTCAAGTCAAGTCAAGTAGCTTTCATTGTCATTTCAACCATATATAGCTGTTGTAGTACACAGTGAAACAAGACGAAGTTTCTCCAGGACCAAGAACATGGTGTTAAATAAAACAAAGACAGAGCTGAGGACTTAGTAAGTAGTCCTAGATACATAATGTACAACATTTAATGTCCAGCTCAATGTGATTTATCAAAGCTTGGTATTAGACAGAATTAAAAAATCATCTGAGGTGGAAAATATAATGTTATTCTATGATGCCTTTCCCTGTTCAGCCTCGACCTGAGCTGAGTTGGTTCTGTTGAGAGGATCCTTGATTGACATCATTTCCTGTAGTTTTATGAAGACCTCACAATCTGGAGGAAAACAGTTTCTCTGAAAAAAATAAAATAAAATAAAATTTCATAATAAAAATTAAAATATTTTAATGAAATAAATCTGACATGCAATCAGATAAATGTTTAAGTTTTACAGTCAGATATTAATCTATAAACCTTACATTAAGAGAAATATACTGGAGACCTCTTTGCCCTTGACAATCCACAGATGACAGGAAACTCTGAAGCGACTGCTGCATCAGTTTATTGCCTGCAAAGGATTGAAGGAATAAGGTAAACACTGACAGATTCAGGGGAATGTAAAGGTAAGACTTCTTATGACTGACCTGACAAGTTCAGAGAGAGAAGTGTTGTGTTGCCTGGATAAATCACTTTCCCACCAATGTTCTGTATAGCAGGATTCAGCAAAGGGCTTTGTGTTTCAGCCACTTCTTCTGTCTTACACACACACACACACACACACACACACACACACACACACACACACACACACACACACACACACACACACACACACACAAACACACACACACACACAGACTTTATTTGTGACTTTATTTTCAAGACTTGGAGAGTGCTGTGTGTGAAAGAGATCAGCAGCTTCTGAAACACTCAAACCAGCAACCATGACCCACCACGCTGCCGACCCGAGTATCGCTAGTAAAGTGGCTAGTGAGTGTAGATCAGGATAAACGATTATACCTTGAATACAAAGATGCCTGAGTGTGTTGAATCTGTGTGTCTTTGTTTCCAGCATCCCGAAGCGTTGAACTGGTCTTATAATCCCTTGATTCTAATAGACCTTAGTAACATTTAGTGACAGTGACATCTAGTGATCTTACCTCAGCACAAATTCATGTGACTCGCCATATTTTTTGTATTTTTTTATTATTTTGCTGTGATTATATTGGCAGAGTGAAATTCCTCAGCTCTTTTCTGTCTTACATTGTTCATACTACATGTGTTGGGGAAACTAATGATGTTGTCATCGACTTAAACACACGCCTGACCTGAGTGTTCCTAATAAAGTGGTCACCATATGTAGATCAAGAGAAATGATTGTACCTTGTATACAAATCTGCCCTTTTGGGTGCAGAGCAAAACATTTTACAGTGAAGAGACATTACTGACATTAATATGCTTAATTTAGAGTGGTTTATTTCTAGAATAATGATGTCCTACCTCTTGTTCTTTCACTGATACAAGCTTGTCTTTTCCATCAGATTTTCCACCTCTGCCTTGTGTCATTTTAGTATCTGAGGCTAACAGGAAAAAAAAGTTTTTTTTTAAAGCTTAATTCCCAAACTCCAGAGTTGGCATTAATTTAGCCATAAGTGTTTAATAATAATAAAAATATATATAAAAAAACACAACAGAGGCAAGCTAAATATTTACTTCTTTTTTTATCCAATTTGGGGTCCTCTTTCTTTCCTGTTGTAGTTTGACTTATTGGAGTCTTCTCATCCTTTTTGCTGGAATCCTACAAATAAGAAAACATTCACAGCACCATGTGACATTTCCCCAAACTCTGACATTTCATGAAGTCTGAACCTGATGCTATGAGTCCACTCCTGAAGGACTTTGGATTCTGCATCATGAAGACATTCAAAGAGAAGATGTCAACTCCATGTGGTCTTTAAAAACAACAATCTCCTCATCAATACAAAATTATCTGACTGTATAGGGGACATTATTCATAATAACATTCTCTGTTGTTTATAATCACACCCTCCAGTGTCACCCAAATGAGGATGAGGTTCCCCTTTGAGTCTGGTTCCTATCAAGGTTTCTTCCTCTTCCATCTATGGGAGTTTTTCCTCACCACAGTCACCTCAGACTTGTTCATTAGGGATAAATACATACATGTTTAAGTCTAATATTAATCTTGTACTGTATTTCTTATGTTCTGTAAACCTGCTTTGAGACAACGTCCATTGTTCTATAAAAAAAAAAGTTCTATACAAATAAATTTTGTATAAAAAAAGTTCTATACAAATAAAAGTTCTATACAAATAAATTTAAATTGAATTGAATCATTAATTGCTGTTTTTTAATGAGCCTTGTTTTAACTATTTTTGCCCATGTTAGTTGCCTAGTTTTTGTGGCTGATGTGATTATCCAGAGCACCTTACATTTCAAATAACTGAGCAATCGAGGATTATAAGCTTTGCAGTGGCAGCTTGATGTACATGGGACTCAAACTCACAACCTTCTGATAAAGTGTCCAACATCTTAGCCACTGATCTACCACATCTCCAACAAAACACCTCAAAAGTTGCAGTAACCCTTACTCACAGTACACTGGCGCCCTGCTTATCAGACATTTTCGAACATAAACGAATGAATTAATTTATCTTCGATTAGTCAGGACACTGGCTTTCTGTATGTGGAGTATTGTAACTCTGTGTTTAGCTGCTGGCAATGTAAGAAAAGGGGTGTAAACTCCCTGCTGGGCAAACAAAAAGCTGCCACATAAAATCATAACTTTTAAAGTTATCAAACTGTAGTTATAATTTTTAAATGACTGATCCATTAAACTGTACTGTAAAGTGTGACATCACAAATCAATTCAATGCTGAACAGAGGCATCTCCAATACAGACAGAAATGGCCCCTGGTTAAGCTAATGCTATCAGAGAGTAATGGTAGCTCAGCAATTAAGGATTAAAGCAATGGTATCCACGAGGTTGTGAGTTTGAATCCTGGCACTTAATTATCTACCTTTTTCTTGGTGGCACTTTTGATGTTGTACTCCAGCGACGAGCTGCTGGGGATCGACTGAGCTGACTCACATTTAGAGACTTCGCTTATCAACTGAGCTGACTTGAGTGAGATTGAGGGAATGAGAGAAAGAACAACAGAGGAAGCACATTAAAGAAAGGAGGCAATAAAAAGAAACCGAGAGACAGACTACTACCACTACTAAACTTGAGCTCAACGAAACAGCCTTTTCTTTCTCACCAGTCTGTCCTTCCTTTTCAACAGCCTCCTCCTTTCCACGATTTCTTCATGTGTCAAAGCAAATGGGCCAAACACCTAGAGAACGACAGACAGGCCTGTGTGAATAATATCCACCAATTTTTTTGTACACGAGTTCACACGCAGGAAGTTAAAATCCAAACTCAGGATTCTCCCTTTATTTAATGTGTGTACATGACGTGTGTGTTTTTGTTAACAAACCTCCTCCTGAGTTTTACATTTTCAGACTCCCTTGATTCTATCAAATCTTGTTGACATTTGTGTTCATCTTACCTCAACACAACTTCATGTGACTCACCATATTTTTTTATTGTATTGGTAGAGTAAGGTTTCTCAGCTCTTCTGTGTCCCACATTTTTCATGATACACGTGTGTTTTGGAAACTAATGATGTCTAAATCACACGCTTTTTGCTCCCTGAACAAAATATTTTAGTTGGTTGCTATAATAACCTATTTGATCCAGACCCATGTGTGAGCTGCGTTCTCATGAATCATGTCACAGTTTCAGTGCAACTTGACTTGTGTTTAGCACCATGCTGTGTTTTGTTGCACCATGTCACAGCCATCGAATGACCAATTGATCATGTGAACCTGCTCGGTTTCAGACTAAACTACTAGTTCGAAAGTCATCTAAAATTTGTGAGAGACCAAAAAATTTTCACCGTCTTCCACCCTCTCTGTCTCCTTCTTCTACTTATGACTCTACTATTCAACATGTTCTACCTTTAGTAGCAGGGTGTTTTCTGCACTCACAAACTATTATGTAGTGGAAATTTTAAATATCATGAGTGTTCTATGTGCTTAAATGGTAAATTCTGTTTGTCAGACTAGGTAGAGAGAGAACAGAAGGAAATGTCCCTGCCATAAACATTCCTACCACAAATTCTCCTGCCATAAGTGTTCCTGCCATAAACATTCCATGTGTTAAAGGGATGGGAACTTTAAGGGAGTGTGTGAGCACGTGCGTGATCTGACCTTACTGAGGTGACCGAGAGGTCACAAACACAAGCACACACATACCAACACACACATACCAGGCTACACAAGCACACACCTAGGGTATAAAAAGGGAGAGAGATGCCTTTTGCTGCAGCAACTTTAATAATAAATACCATCTTTACTTCTTTGCTTTTTACCACCAACTCTGAGTCTGACTGTGTTTTTTATATATAGATCAAAAATAAATGCACCACAACAGGTAAAAATGAACACTTTGCAGTATCAGAGTAACGTTGATCCCATTGGGACACGAGCATGCACCAATCAGCACCCTGTATTTAACCAAACACACACAGGGATTCAGGGAGTGTATAGCTCCCTATCAGCAAGGACAGAGAATTTCACTCAGAACACAAGATGTGAAAACAACACATGAATTTCTCAGTTAAATGAGGTTTGGGAAACTTATCAGAAGATGCACCTGAGCCAGATGGGCCGCTCCTACATCGCTTATGTGATTGTTGGCCAGGGAGAGATACAACAAATTGCGATTGAGACGCAACGCCTGTAAAAGACAAATGAGGACAAGGATGATTTGACACCATTTTTTTCAAGAATCTGATTCTATCACAATCACATTATTCACATTCTGATGTATATCCATGAATGTGAACACAGAAGTGTTTACATGGTGTGTTGTGAATGATGTTCATTTCAGCACCTGAGCTAAATACATAGCACCCATGTCGCCGACAGCGTTAAAGGCCATGTTGAGGGACAGGAGATTCTTAGAGAGTGCCAAACCAATTAGACGTGCTCCTTCTTCTTCGATGCGATTGTGTCGCAATGACAAGTGTGTTATCCTGGCAGATAAGACAGACACAAAAATAACACAAAATAATAAATTATACAAACCGGAGAAATCCATTTAAACACTGCATGCAGGATTCTTGTGACAGTCCGTACATAGTTTTATCAGGACATGTCAGATTTTGAATATTTCAATCTGCTGATCGACTGATTTTTTTTTACATCTTACTCTTGAGTTTATAAACAAAGTGGATTTTCTAGCCGATAAGACAGAGTTCAGAGGAGAAGGACCTGATGGGTCGAGCTGACAGGAAGTCTATATTAACTCAAATAATTACTCTTTATAACCACAGTGAGCAGACAAGCATAAACCTTAAGCTGATTTTGTCATTTAGTCTATTTTCATTATAGAATTCCCTTTAATGCCTTTCTGCATTAACCTGATGTCTATATATTTATCCAGTCAAATAAACACCAGCGCCAGAACCCAAGGTCTCGTTTCTGTAAATGTGTCATGATCATAAAAACAGTGTGTTTACAGCAGAGCCATGTCCCGTTTTCTTTTTCATACTGACTACAGATGTGCACACGAGTGTAACTTACATGCTGTCCTCTCCCAGGAGAATATGGTAAGGGCTTCGTGGAATGGGAGTTCCATCCAAAATAACTCTCCTGCCACAGACACAGCAAGAACATACGGTATAAAGTCTTTAATTAGGAAAAGTCTCTAGTTTATTTTCTTCGCATATCCCAGTTTGTTAAGAAGTTGTAACCCCAAGGTTAGTTAAGGGCCTTGAGTCAAGGGCCCATCTTGTTCGTGCTGGGGCTTGAACCCGCAACCTTCTGATTACTGGCATTTGTTGAGCCTCCACTGCATCCAGTACAGATATACTGTATATATATATATATATATATATATATATATATATATATATATATATATATATATATATATATATATATATATATGTATGTATTATACATAAAATGACAATGTAATAAATTACATGCTGGGCTTTTTAAAAGTCAAGTCACAGGTTGTTAAGGAACCAAGAATCAGTCGGATGACGTACTTAGACGTCTGACTGGAGATCACTGCGGACCAGCAAGATATGACCTGCACTTTGTTTTAGTCACCTGAGCTTTGTGCACAAACAAATTGTGTCCTTCAAGGAGGTCAGAACGGTGTCGGTCAATCCCACTTGCCACATCCTGTAAATTATAACGTAGCATAAATACAACACACTGTAGCATAATCCATTGTGTAGTACAATCTTTTTATTTGTGATTGTGTTATATTTGTTGTAATCGTCAATAATGATTTTTGAGTATTTTCTCATTGGTTTGTGATTTTGCAGAAACCTTTGTACCACTACTTACTCTAAGCTCCGCAGATTACTGAGGGATGGTAACGTCTTACTCAGCACTCGAGCCATCACCTCGTCTACCCTCCATCCTGGACAATAACACAAATCAGAGCAGCTGCATTTGTAGGATTCCCTACACAAAATAGCTGCTGAATAATCTCAATAAAAATGGCAGGATTCTTCATTTGAAGATGAAGGATACCACTGGTTTAATGCTGCAGTTAGCTCATCGTCTCGTTTTCAGGACTGGGTATCAACCTGAACGTTTCACAGTGGCTTCTACAACCGAAATAGAACCACAAACTCAAATAACCTTTAATTAACAGATGACATTAACAGATGGTCTGATGTAGAGTTATTTGGGTTCTCTTGATTTGCCCAAGAACAGGAATCTGAGACTCATCATGATCATCATGGACACAGACACGCAGAAGATTTGAAAAAAAAAAAAAATCAGCTGATCGTTTTCCAAGCTTTAGCTGTCCAGTTTGGATGATTCTGTGCTTATGGTAACCTCAGCTGTTGTGTGTTCTGAGCTGCTTTTCTGCTCACCAAGAATGATTATAGAATGATTATCTGAGTTAATCTAGACTTCCAGACAGCTCAGACCAGGCTGGTTCTTCTCCTCTGATCTTATTCTTAGTCTACTGATTCTTCACTGACAGGTTGCTTTTTTTTGCACCATGTGTTAAATTGGAGACTCTGTTTTGTGTGAAGATCAACAGTTTCTAAAACATTCAAACCACCTCATTTGGAACATGCCATAGTCACATAGATCAGACTTTTTCTTCAGTCTGATGTTTGATGTGAACATTAACTGAAGCTCTTTACCTGAATCTGGATGATTTTATGCATTGTGATGTTGGATAAAAGTATCTTAAGTATCTTGGGGTCTTGTTCACGAGTGATGGAAGGATGGAGCTGGAGATCGACAGGCGGATCGGTGTATCTTCTGCAGTGATGCAGTCGATATACCGGTCTGTTGTGCTGAAGAAAGAGCTGAGCCACAAGGCGATGCTCTCTATTTACCAGTCGATCTACATTCCTACAGTACCCTCACCTATGATCATGAGCTTTGGTTCATGACCGAAAGGACAAGATTCCTGATACAGGCGGTTGAAATGAGTTTCCTCTAAGGGTGGCTGGGCGCTCCCTTAGAGATGGGGTGAGGAGCTCGGTCACTCGGGAGGAGCTCAGAGTAGAACCACTGCTCCTCCACATCGAGAGGAGTCAGCTGAGATGGCTCGGGCATCTGTTTGGGATGCCTCCTGGAAGCCTCCCTAGGGAGGTGTTCCGGGCATGTCCAACCGGGAGGAGGCCCCGGGGAAGACCTAGGACACGCTGGAGGGACTATGTCTCTCATCTGGCCTGGAAACGCCTCGCTACTCCCCCGGAAGAGCTGGAGGAAGTGTCTGGGGAGAGGGAAGTCTGGGCAGCTCTGCTTAGACTGCTGCCCCCGTGACCCGGCCCCGGATAAGCAGTAGAAAATGGATGAATGGATGGATATAATTAAGATAAACCTAATTTGATCTGTATAAAGGCATCTGCTAAATGCTGTAAATGAAGCACTAACTTCTTGAATGAAACTCAATGCTCGTGAACTGTTGTGTAATCTCTATTGTACAATGCTGTGTTTATAAAGATCGCATTATTAACTGCCTTACCGGATATTCGGACACGTTTCACGCTCCGAGAGTCCTCATTCTCCATTTCTATGTGAAGGCAGGGTTTAGGAGACCAGGCTTTCATACAGCTATCAGAGATACTCTGTTCCCGGTTACTGTCTAAACACAGATACATGGCTTGTCATTTCAGCACAGTGTGTGTACATGATGTAATGCTGAAGGTTTAATGTTTAGAGTTTAATAGAGAGTGTAATAGCAATAACCATAATCTGTCCCAGTATAAGGGTGTATAGAGTATAACAAACACTGTTGTTTCTCTTATTGAAATGGAGGAATAGAATTTATTTTGCAGACATCCAACTCATATCTACACACAATATGTCTCTTATGTTGTCATTAGGATTAAAGAAAATATATTTTTTAAAAGACTACCATTGTTAGACTACCAGTGTTCTATTTTTCTTTTTTTGTAGCATTGTAGTCCAACTTTCTTTCTTTCTTTGTAGCATTGTAGTCCAACTTTCTTTCTTTCTTTCTTTCTTTCTTTCTTTCTTTCTTTCATGCTTTCTTTCTTTGTGGCATTGTAGTCCAACTTTCTTCCATTCTTTCGTTCTTACTTTCTTTCATGCATTCATCCATTCATTCTTTCTTTGTGGCATTGTAGTTCAACTATCTTTCTTCCTTTTTTCTTTCTTTCATTCTTTCTTTCTGGTATTGTGGATCAACTTTCTTTCAATTTTCTTTCTTTCATGCATTCATGCATTCATCCATTCATTCTTTTTTCTTTCTTTCATCCATTCTTTCTTTCTGGTATTGTGGATAAACTTTTTTCTTTTTTTCTTTCATCCATTCATTCTTTTTTCTTTCTTTCTGGCATTGTGGATCAACTTTCTATCTTTCTTTCTGTCATTCATTCATTCTTATCTTTTTTGGTACCTAAAGCTGCTATATAAAATCCAGAGCATCAGCTGGCTTGGTTGAGGTGTAATGTAATTTATAATGCTCTTATCATGATCACAACAGTAAAAACAGTGTTTTCTCAGCCTCACATATCACACACAGATAACAACTAATCGTTTTTTTACCCAGTGTTCTTTCTGTAGGAGGTGAAGCTGCTGTTACTGGTCTAACATCAGGGATTTCATTCAGGCCAAATAAAGCACACAGCTCTGGGAAATCCACATCCAGCTGTCCTGAACACTGGTAATCATCTGTGACCAAATAAACACACAGTTTAGCTGAAGACACCAGTGCAATATGAGAAGTGGACAGAACATTTGTCTTGTATATTCAATCCTAGACGTTAGAAAACTGAGCAGAATGATTACAATACAAGTAAAAACAACAATTGTGAATAATAATGTCAATAAGATCCAACCTGCAGTCTGTAAAAGCTCTTCCTCGACTCCATAATGTACTTTCTCCTTGTTTACTTTTTCCATCCGCTTTTTCATTGCTTTCTAAGTTATTTTTGTTGTTGTTTTAATTATGTATATTGTTTTTGTATTTATACACATACATAACATTTATAAAGACTAATGTTAGTGCTATTGACTTTTCAGCCTAGTTGCCATAGCTACACCACCAACATTTTTACTGAGATGGCGGAAGTGACGTAGCGCACATCGTTCCGTAATATCCGGAATTTTTTTTTAAAATATATATATATTTTTAAATATGTATTAAGTTAAGATTATAAAGATAGAATATTATAACTGTATTCTTAATTTGAATAAAGCCACGGATAATAAACTACATACCAATTTTCTTATATTATTTCTTCCGCGAATGTTTAATAATGAAATTATTAATATTATTTTTTCAGTTGAAAGTAATATTGACCCAAATCTCGAGTGTAAACGATATTAATATATATATTATATGTATATTATGTTATATATTTTACAAATCAACAAATCCATCTCCCGACACAGACTTAGGATGATGTCTCCTTAGAGTCGACTCTTTAATGTGAGCCTTCTGGTCCGTGCATCCTCAGAGCTGTCAAGGTGCCTATGCTGAATCATTAATTAAATTCCTTTCAATTCCACTTCAATCCCAAGTGTTTTTTCCAAATGTACACATGAAAACTGTGATTCCAGTCACTGGGGTCTGTCCTGTTACAGAAGTCTTTTAAGGAAGCAGTTTTAATAAACACATAAGCACAACGCTTAAGCGCAAATAAGGTACTGATGGAAGAAGCAGAAATAATGTTCTGTAGCTACAACAGCCATTTCTCACTAGATGCATAATCAGAAGTTTTAAAAAAAGAATTTATTTATTAGAAAATAAGAATTCCTTATTTTTTTTAATTACTCGCATACGCTGTTTCTCTTCTTCTTATGCTAGTAACTAACATTTTAGGTACTGCTGCTGTGACAGTGTATATCACAATCCTAACTCCATCATAACTCAAAATCACCACCTTACTTATTATTTGACTAACAAACGAGGCGCTAAATCATGACACTGCATTCGTCATCGAACCGATCCCTCTTTTCATTCCATTCTTTGTTTTTCTCTCACATATCGACACACCATTGTTCGAAATAACGGTCCACAATGTATAAGCTCTATGCAATAGTTAAAACTCACTTTATTGGCAGATGTATTAATTGACTATCCATACAATTAAAATATGCTTTGACTGTATACCTTGAGTATCAATAGTTATGACCTAGTAAAGAATTATCACTTGGCTAAATGTAAGAGCAACAGGCAGGTATATTCACAACAATGTAGTGCTTTTTATTAAAAAACAAACAAACAAAAACAAACAAAAAATAATAAAAACAAATAGAATATAAAACAAAAAAGTAAAAACCAACAGCATTTTCATGACTTTAGAATCATAATTACAAACTTTTAACCAGAGTGGAAAAAGTTGCGACAAACTGTACACAACACAAAATGTCTGTCAGTCTGTCCATATACAATGCTTGCATGTTATTTTTGTGATTGTCTAAAATAACTAAACAAATCACACAAAAACACACAAATACAAGAAATACGAGCATCAGAATTATGACCTTTATCACAAAAAAGAAAAGAAAAAAAAAAAGAAAGAAAAAAAGGAGCTGTTTATTTTCCCCCCCAAATCTTGATGGGGGAAAAGAAAAAGATTAAGAACATGATAGTCAGCTGATAGATTATTTTTTTTTTTTTTTTTTTTTTTTTTAAGTTTTGTTTCTGCCATTTTCCAAAATAGCATTTTTATGTTGGTTTGTTTTTTTAGTGTTCAACACTTTGCAGCAAAAGTAAGAGGAGTACTTTTTCCCTCCCCTTTAAAAAGTAATAATAATTATAATAGCATTAAAATTAATAATTACAATGACAGTTGTCAGGTCTGGGGTCAGCGAGTCCGTTTCACCTGCCTCCTATGTCGTCAAAAAAATTTGGATAAGTTGCTTCTCTTTCCTCCGTTGTTGGGTTTTAACGTTCGGCCCACATCCTCCTCAAGCCCCGAAGCTTAAATGAACAAATATGCCAATAAAAACGCAGTAATAATAATAATAATAATTAATAATAATTAATAATAATACATATAGGGTTGAGTCCTGTACAATACAATACACAAAAAAAAATCCATTATCAAGATATTGCTTTTTGGAGATGTCTCTCACATATTCCCGTCTGCATATATATACATAGCTTGGCACATCATATACATCTTCCTACTCTCTTGTCAGTTATCCCACCCACCCCTTCTCTTTCTGTCGTTTCTGTCAGTTTATCTAAAACAACCCACATTTGCTTGGGGCCCAAATGATAAAATAGATAAAGAAAAGAAAAACAAGGAAGAAAAAAAAAGACAAAAAAAAACCCAAAACAAAACAAAAAAAAAGTAATAGTCTTTTTCCAATCTAAAAACCCAAGATAGGATAAAAACAAACCAGACAATGAACACCAGAAGCCCCTCCTGTCTCCCAACCAATTCTCACTTGATGTGTTAATTTGTCCATTATATCAATTGCCAATCAAAAGCTATTTTAATTTTTCCTAAAAGTTATTTTCTCCTGACAGGCTACATACATTCATGGCAGCTTGCACGCACACTCACTCGCACATGCTGACGTTCCCTCACTCATGCACACACTCACACGCTGATGCACCCTCACTCACTCGCACACGCTGACACGCCCTCACTCACTCGCACGCTCTTGCACACACTCTCTCACTTGCACACGCTCTCTCACTCACATTCGCGCACACGCTCTCACACGTGGTTAAACATCTTGTTGAGCCGGTACATCGAACACTCAAAAACAGGGCAAACTACTTCACAGACAAAAATCTCAGAGCTTTTCTTTTTCTTTAAAAAAAAAACCCCAAATACCCACAATATAGCAAGCTCCCCCTGCCTCCTTGCCCCAACATGACAATATTCCAGGTTTACAAAATAAGAAACCCTTCCCATCCATCCTGCCCTTGCCAATGCTAATATAATTACAGTATGACAGAACAACAAACAAACAAAAAACAATAATGTATTTAATTATGTTTTGCGTTTCTTTTTTTTTTTTGCTGCACAGTATCTTTCCAGTACTGTGACGAGTGTTAGTGTACACCTCCGAGAGCGAATGACGTCCGTGTTAGAAAAAAGTGCAGTTAGCTCTTTCTCCGCTTGCTTTCTTCCTCCTCTTCTCTTCTTCTCCTCTCTCAGTCAACAAGGCAGTGTATGTGCGCTACACTGCGCCTCCTATGCTGCGCCTCCTCACACTTCTCAGTAAATATGGGTTTCTATTCACCAAGACGTGCTCTTCTTCTTCTTCTTCTATCCAACTGCATGACCAAACTCCCCCAGTCTGTTCTCAGAGGCCTCATTCTTTCTGTCTGTAGTACCACCTTGAGAAAAAAAAACATTGACCTCTGTTGTCATAGAAACGGGAAATCCCGTTACGTGACAGTTCATAAGCGATAGGTTTAAATAGTACGTACTCCTATGTTCATGTGTCATTGCAACATACTTTTTTTCTGTTTAAATGTTTCAAAGTAATAATTCTTGCATTGCTGGCAAAAACAAAAACAAAAAAATAATAAGTCCTCGTGTCCTGTGCACATACACGAAACTCTCTAATTCATTTAGGAAAAATAGAGCAAAATGGAGGACAGATGTTTTGTGTTTTGGAACGGAGAGCCTTCGAGCCTCAAGTGTCTCTCCTTTCTCATACCTTCATCCCTCGTTTGCTGTTCCTGCATATTGTTCTTTGTCTTATCTATTTGATTTTTTTTTGCTGCCTGCTCGTCACCTACAGTGATGACGTTACTTCCGGGTCACAAAGTCGCTCAGCCCGAGCGTGCGTCTGCGCAGGCGGCGGCCGGGGCCCTCCTCCAGAAGATAGGTGACATCTATAACTGCAGGACAGACAAAAGGTGGCATTAACCTATTGAAATAAATTCTGTTCTTCTCCACTCAGTGATGCTGTCTTGCTCATATTTCTGACTGTGCTGCTTTTCATTAAAAGCCTGAAATGAAAGAGATTTTTCCTCCAGGTTTCTCACTTGCTAAAAATAAGAAGCCATGTTTTCTCTCTCACCATTTTTGCTGGGGGTCCGATGCAGGAGGTCTAAGAGGATCTTGTTGAGTCGTTCCCTCTGTGCTTTCCTCCGACCCAAAACGGACAGATGCAGCGGTGAATGCGAGAGCGAGGACACCTCAGCTCCTCCTTTCTCCACGGAACTTTCCTCAACCTCCCTCCTCTCTTCCTCCTCTCCTAACTCTTCATCCTCCTCCTCGTCTTCATCTTCGCCAGCCCTCCTCTGCTCCTGTGGTGGCCCTAGAATGGACAGTGTAGTGGAAGACTCCTCATGGTTACAGACTGCATGCCCTCCTACTCCTCCTTCTGGATCTCTTGTGAAGGACAGCTGGTCACATGACCCTCCAGGGGCTGGCTCTTCGTCACAAGCCACGCCCCCTTTGGAACGATCGTTCTTCCAGGCCGAACGACCGCCATTCCTCTTGTAGCTATCAGGAACATGGTGAGGCTGAGAGGGGAGAAATAAAGTCAGAGAAAGAGAAAATACAGAATGAGAGAGATGAATAATATGCATATTTATATTATATTATATATATTTATATGTTATGCTCTTGCTCATTTGACAGAGGACAAAAACAAAAAAGGAAGAGAATGCGAGAAAGTTTCTGATATTTAGTCAAGGTTTACACTGAATTTGGAGAAGGTTTCAGTACCATGTCATAATTAAAGCAAGACCAGAGTGTTTTTCTCAGTTAGGATAATTACCAAACATGACATTTTTCCTCATCTTCTACTATGTGTAATCAGTTTGTTAATGGCAGACACCCACCACTGACAGATGTAAAATTTCCTGTGACACATAAGCACTGCCACAGAGCATTTAAACGCATTTACATTTTCATCTAAAAATTGGGAATTGAAATTTGGTGATGGTTGTGACAAACAAAACCAAAGATCCAACTCAAAATTTCATAGTGAGTTCAAGAAACAACAGAACAATGCAGATATTGTACTACTCATCTCAGCACAGTATGGGACTACAATAGTTATATAAAATAAAAGTTATCTAATTAAACATGTTCCTTTCCTGTAAAAACACCGCAATATTATTTCATGATGAAGATCATGTGTTAATTCAGTGGAATATTTATTGGGATCGTCTCATACAATGTAAGTAATAATGGACCGCAGGAGTCACATTGAGTAAATCAGTTACATTTACAGCATTTAGCAGATGCCCTTATCCAGAGCGACTTACATTTTATTTTTTATACGACTGAGCAATTGAAGGTTAAGGGCCTTGCTCAGGGACCCAGCAGTAGCAGCTTGGTGGACGTGGGAATCGAACACACAACCATCCGATTGGTAGCCCAACACCTTAACCACTAAGCGACCACATGCTGCTTTAGACCAGGCAGTAAGTTGCACATACATGTTCAAAGATCCTGTTTAATATTTAAGCTGTAAACACTACACCGGACATCAGGACACATACTTCAACCAAGTATGAGGAGAGAAACTTACTGAGAAATCCCTTTTGGGTGCAAGTCTCTTGGGAAAGTGGTTGAAGGCGTAGGACTTGGTGCACACTGGGTAACGGTTGCGGTGGATTTTGTAAAAAAGGTGCGCAGATTTGTCCAACCGGTAGTCGCAGATGTACACGTCCTGCTCCTTCACACCTTTGGGTCGACCTGCCACCAAGAATGAGGAGAGAGAGAGAGAGCTTGACTATGTGTAGGTCAGAGTGCATATGAATAAGTGTGAGAAAGGACCTCCACTGTGCTTAAGATGTCCTGAGGTGTGTTTTAGCACAGGAAGCATGCCTCACCCTTGCAGTATGTGTAAAGGTCCAGGACGCAGCACGTTCCCACCACTGCTTCCAGAGGGATGATCTCATAGAGCGGCACTCGAAACAGCTCGTTGTGGTAGAAGCGGCGCGAGGGCGAGTGGTGGGTCTCGTGAGGTCGGAAATAGTGATGACCAAAAGCAAACCGCTCTCCCCTAACGGAAAAACAGACCTGGTTAAAACTCTGAATTCACAAAGAAACATGAGATCAGTGACACTATTTTTGTATTAGGGTGACGTTATGTCAGGAGGCTGTGCGTGGACACTCAACAAGGTCAAGTATTTAAACTTGCATGTAACGTGAGTAAGTTCTCTAGGAGTCGCTGTCACATGAAGCACACCTGAATTTACAGAATGACAAAACGAAAGAGTAAAATCTCATGACCGTAGTTTTCTGTAAAGAAATCCATAATACAGTATATTTTACACAACATTTTATATCAGTATCTGTCAAAATCTGGCTTAAGGTATTTACACAAAAGAAGGAAATGAGGGAAATTTGTATGTATGCTCAAAGAGCACTGTTAGAAACAGCATCACTTCTTCATGGCACTGATTCCCAAATAATGGACGAATCCCTTGGAGATTCTACAAAAGAAAAGGTGCACGCTTTCCTTTGTTATGATGTGATTCGAATCCGATGACTGGGAAGGCCAAGACTTTTGCTTTCACATGGCGCATCATTATGTGAGAAGTCATTAGAAGACAAGCCTGGGCCATGGATTTGGACTAAAATGGCCTGTGCCACAGCAGCCTCAGCTTTCTGTTCTTCATCCTGACATTGTCTTCTGCTTCTTGCAGAACATCCACCTCAAGGATGTCCATTCCATGCTTTTCTGCTCACCACAATTGTACCACAGTGGTTAACCAAGTTACTGAGCCTTTCTGTCAGCTCAAACCAGTCTGGACTTTCTTTGTTGACCTCTTTCATCTGAGATCGCCTTAAGTTTCATTCTTTAATGGACCATTCTGAGCAAACCACATAAACCTTCTCCAAAAATGCAGCCTGCCTCCACATTCTCATTGTGAATAGGACATCACTTCCATGTTGTTTGTTGAAATATACTGCATTAAAAATGATCAGAACATGATAAAAGAGCTCACTTTTCATTTTTCCAAAGTTTCTCAATGCGGAAGATATCCAGTTTGTCTCTGTTGACATGGGACAAGAGGCGATACGACTGGCGCAGCGGCTGGCCCTCCGGAGTACGCCTGCTGTCTCTCATTAGGTACACACAGTCGCCTGAAAACACACAATATATAGTAAAATATCAGGCTATAGCTTCAGCTAGTTATACAAACATGAGGAATATCCACATTATTCACAACACACACACACCCTGGTGTAGCAGCAGCTCATCCCGAAGAAGGCAGATATAGTAGATGGAACCGGACTGTGCGTAACTGGGCTGGGGCACCATTGGGACCTCCTATTGATTAAAAAAAAAAACGCAAGAAGTCAGTGTAAATCATGCAGCGGTATTTATTTATTTTATTTTAAAGGTAACATACTCTGTCCACTGGGCGAGGGTCACACTGCTCACAAAGATAATGCTCTACCTCAGCCTCCAAACGCATGCAGTCACAGTGCTGCCAGACCTGAAGTGTGTGTGGGTGGGTGGGTAAGGAGGAGAGAGAGACAGAGAGAAGACAGAGAGAGGAGAGAGAGGGAGACAGAGGAGAGGGAGACAGAGAGAGAGACAGAGAGAGAGAGGAGGGGAGGAAGAGAGAGAGGGAGAGAGAGAGACGGAGGAGAGAGGGAGAGAGTTAGACAGAGATAAATTTCACATTTATATTCCTTCATAATTCCTTCCTTTGTAATGTATGTAAGTGAGACATGGCAGTTACCATCATCTCGCCCTGAATGAATAAAAGCTTGCTGTATGTACCATGCATTTCTCGCACTGGATCATCAGCCCCTCGTCCTTGTACATGCCACAGATGCAGCGGATGATGTCATCATCTTTGTTGACATGATGAGCATGGTCACGGTCCATTGAATCGGAGCTGTCTGCCTCACTAACCGTCTCACCAACGATCTCATCGATCTGCACCGCGGCCTCGTGTCGTGCACCGTAGTACGCCTTACGCAGCCGGCACACGTCCCGGCCCACTGTAGACTTCCGGCCGTAGTATTTCTTTAGAAGACAGAGATGAAGGTGAGGTACGAAGTCTGACAATTATGTCACATGTTACAGAAATACGGTACAAGTGCTTTTCTGAGTGTGCCTTCAGTCAGGAGTTAAAAAGTTGGCAATGCTGTAATTTAAATACTAACTTGAACTTTGCCCTAGAACTGGCTGTGGTATCCAAAAATAAAGGCATCTCAGAAAGGTTAGAAGGTTAGAAACATTCCTCAATCTGGGCACAGCGTCAGTGTTTTTTTTCCCTCCTAAGTTGGACTCTGGCCATTACATTCCACAGCATTCTGCCTTGTTTTTACTTACAACTGAAAAGTCTTGGAACTGGAAGCCAACGAAACCGGGAATTTCAATCTGCACCGTTTACACTGTTACACCATGACATGTAAGAGCTAATAGTCTTAGCTGTTTGTTATCTAGCTTCCTGATGAAGTTTCCTGACGTGATGAGGAATATGTTCAAGCTGTTATATAAGAAGGTGGCTGATGCAGTTAGACTGACCTCTGCATTGCGGAACACCTTGAGCATGTCTGTGTCAAAGGCCTCAACTGTCTTGTAATGTCCAGTGAGGATCTGCTTTTCTATGGTACTGAGGTCCAGAGGATCTGACACCTTCTCATAGTACTGCATGTTCCTGTAAGCGCACACACACACAATGAGCCACTAAACCACTTTCCCAAAATGTTACTCGTTGTTACTAGACTAAGCAGTAAACCTAAACAATGTGGTCTTACCTCTTTTTAGATGGTAAATTAAGCAGGGGAGCTGCAAGAGTTTGGCCCGAGGAATCTGCAGAGACACAGAGTGGGAGAGAGAGAGAGAGAGAGAGAGAGAGAGAGAGAGAGAGAGAGAGAGAGAGAGAGAGAGAGAGAACAAGAGAGAGTGAGTGGGAAAGGGAGAGAGAGCAAGAGAGCAAGAGAGAGAGAGATCAAGAGAGAGAAAGAGAGAGAGAGAGACAGACAGAGAGAGCAAAAGAGAGAGATAGAGAGAAAGAGAGGTTTGTCAGAGTGGGTAAGATAGTATAAACACTAAGGTCACATGCTTTATTTAGGAATCAGACAGATATTAAAATGTTATGCAGATTATCATGAATGACCAATAGTAGACAGGGATTGATGCTGATTGATCCAGAGCTGGACATATACACACACAGCTCATAGAAACTATGTCTATAGAACGTCTCCTAATACTTATAACATTGTCACTTTCAAGAAGTATTGAGGGCATTTACACTCTGTGGCACTGAGAGCCGTGGTTGCCTTTACAAGCAAAGCCTCAGTGAGAACAATTGAGTACAATTCCACATGTTTGTATGTGTGCGTGTAAACACACGCGCACACAGAGCATGTGCTGATGAGCCAAAGACAGATTGCTCGTTAACACTGAGATAACACGTTCGCTGGAGGTGTTGAGAGAGTGTGATATAAAAGAAGCAGGAATTTGTAGGAGTATTTGTGTCTTTTAACTCTTACTGGTGTGTGTTTGTGTACAAGCGCATGTACTGACCCTTGTAGCTGGTGATCATGTCACAGATCTCTTTGAAGATGTGTGCGAGACGAGCCGTGCGGGTCACTTCGGTGTTTTCCTCAGCAGCGGCGAGTCTGCGCGTGCGCACTGAACGAGAGGTCTGTAATGCTGAGAACTGTGTTAGGAACACGTCTGCAACACACACACACACACTATACAATTATACAAATATACAATTATAAAAAAATAAAGCAGGCCATTTTAAGTCACAAACATGTCCACACACTGTCACGCTACTATGTAAAAAATAATACCGTCTGTAATAAACACGGACTGTAGATACGACCCGTGTACACGCGCACACACCTGATTTGATATTGCCATCATCACGAATGACACCTCCCCACCGGGCATACTGCGATAGGCTGCTCTCCTTCTCTCGATCCCTCTCTCCCTCCCTCTTGGACAGCTCACGTTTGTCCCTCATCTTCTCCCAGTTGCGCAGCAGAAATACTCGGTGCTTCAGGACAAAGTTCCTGCGATCAGAAAGACTTCGTGTGAGTATGCTGGGATAAGCAGTCTTATGTATTTGCGTGTAAATGAAAAGACGGCGGCTTCTACCTCTCTCTGTTAGACATTGGCTTCATCAGAAGGTGCTGGAAAAACTTGCTGCCATCGCTGGACTCCTCCTCCTGGGGACAAAAACAGATGCGTGTTATTACAAGGAGTCCAGCGTTGATACGTGAATGTTTGGTTTTAAATCCTCTTACCCGTTTTTTAAGGTGGTGCTTTGATTTGCGCTTCTCCTTCAGCCTCCCAAGCCTTCGTGCTCCGCCTCCGGATCCTCCCGCTTTACCCGGAAGGCCGTTGATTCTTTGACTCTTTCCACCGATGATGCCCCGGCAGCATTCAGAGCCACACTTACACACTTGCTGTACGGGAATAAAGACAACATGACCTCTTTCTAATAATAATAATAATAATGTGAATGATGTGAAGATGAAATATGTGAATTATGAAGAAGACATTAAAGACCAACCTCAGGACTATAAGGTTCTTTATTAAAAAAAATCAGTAAAAATATACGTATAAGGTTCTTTAGTAAAAATCAGAACCTCATATAATTCATCTAAAGCATTCATTTTTAAAGTATTATTCAAAATATTATAGTCCTAACAATATTTTAGATCCACACATTTCATTAATATGAGTGTTAAGACACTGTGTGACCTAGATTTTATATATTTCAGATATATAAAGATATAAAGTCAAATAAATAACATTATTATACATAATCTCTTTAAGGCAAGTGTTCCAGCGTTCAACAAGGGTCCGCGTTCCTCTAGAGATAAATTCTTCCGGGTGTTAATTTACAGTCTAACTCCTGACTGTATATAAACACCATGGTAGTTAACTAGAATTAAATAATCAAGTGGGTTTTGTTTCTACAGTACACACAGTAATTAAATCAGTTCTAGTGTAGAGCAAGCAGGATAAACCTAGTCCTGTAAGCCTTCCTTAAGTAAATACATTCAAGACCCAAATAGATTACAAGCACAACAACTCGTCACAGAGACAGTAAAAACTAGGGATGTACCGATACCACTTTTTCTCTTCCGATCCGATACCAGCGTTTACCGGTATTGGCATCCGATATCTGTTCTTTTGATATTCTTTTCTACCTTTAAAACTAAAGAATGTATACAACTCGCTTAGTTATTAATATTTATTTGTTTCTGGCAAAGAAATACAAAAATGCCCATTACTGGATGAAAAATGAAAACACAAGAAACCTTAAAAAAGTATTAATGCAGAAGCAAACAGTACTTTTAAAAAGTTAGTGGTATAACAATCTAAACCATCTATACTGCAATTATTAAATTATTTTCTGAAGAGAAGTCAATATTTTAAAGTGAATCTTAAATATTAAAACTCTTGAAACACAATGCAAAATGTATTAAACAGTAAACCTTGCACCCAAATGAGCGACATATTTAACGCGCTGAGGTAAATGGAAAGGGCGCCTGCTAAACTTGCTTGTCTGTCGCAGCATATGTGCAACATATTTATTTACATCAATGTAATTTAATATATAAGTGTATTTTTCTTATAAGAAAACTTTTCTTCTAAGTTCAAGCAATAGTATATGATGTTTGCTGTTCATAAATCAACCACCACGGGCATGGGTGTCGGAAGTAAATAAAAAGTGGGCGTGTCCTGTCCCATCCACATATAATGGTTCCAACGCCCATGGATTTCAGGAAGCAGGAGCGTGGCCAATGCTGTAGGTAAACCGCGGAATGTAGTTTAATTAGGGCATTCCTCAAGCAGAATGGATTCGACTGGCGGCGCTAAATAATAAAAATAATAGTAATAAAAAATAAAAAAAAAGACATATGCGCTGAATAGAAACGGTAAAAGTGGGTGGGTCCAATATTATTGGTCCTGTCCCACCCACTTATAATGGTTCCGACGCCCATGATGTATCGGATTTGGATCGGTACCACCGATACCCGATCCAGTCAAAATGCTTGGATCGGCGCCGATACCAATCCAAAATATCGGATCGGTACATCCCTAGAAAAAGCAATAACTTTGTAAACATAAGCAACTGTATATTTTTCTGAAATGCTCACTGGGTCAGACTGCAACCTTGAGCAGTCCTGAGATAGAAAAGTGATCAGATCGTATCCCCCTGCACAGACTGCCCGAGGCTGAGACGGGTCAGTGCTTCCATAAACATAACTCTTGAGCCACCTTAAGCTGATGTGTAACGCTAAAATTACTGAAATATTGTGCAAAGGTATTTACGTTCACGTTGTAAAAACGAGAGACGCACTATATTAAAAAAAAAACCACGTATAACCTTAACCTCAAGTAGTAACCACTTAAAATTGTCTCAGATAAACCCTAACATACTTTAGACAAAAAGGTTGAAAAACGAATAAAGGAAGAAAGGAATAATTCAACACTTTCAGTTCATAAAATCAGAAGGCTGTGTTGTATAAAGTACTAGAAAGCAATACTTGAGTAAAAGTACAAGTATCGTACTAGAAAAAGACTTTGGTAGAAGTGAAAGTCACCTTTAGAATATTACTCAAGTAAAAGTCTTAAAGTATCTGATATTTACTGTACTTAAGTATCAAAAGTAATTTTCTGATATTTAATGTACTTTGAAGTAAAAGTAAAAAGTAAAATTTTAGTGATTTTCGGTAGGCATAAGAGCAGGGGCGGTTCTAGGTTTCATCTTTAGGGGGTTTAGCCCTCAGTGAGAATTTAAAACAAGAAGAGTTTTATATTATATATGACTACATAGTAAGCCAAAAGTTATAGTATTATTAAATGGCAAAAGTGGACACCAAAATTTTATGCATGATGTAATGATGCCAGTCTTGAATCAAATCAGTTCATGTATGTGTGCATTCAAACAGTGTGTCCAATGAATGCAGTCATAAATAAAAAATATTTACAAAGACCAAATCAATAAATGTTATTTTTATTTAGTATTGAATGGATTGTGTGCATTAATATTTTGTTTGTGCTATCAACTCTGGTAAAAATAATAGTGACATTTCACTGCTTTTGGTTGCCGTATTTGCGGCTTTCAGCCGATTAACGTTATAGATAAACGCCTGTAACTCTGAATGTGCGTTTGCACGCTGCGCATGCCTGTGCTTCTCTGTACAGCGTGCGGAGCTGCGTAATGCAATCTAGGCGCAGTGATTCGCCAAACCTCCCTTATGCAGTCGCACACATTTCTTCTGATTTTATTTTGTAGTAACAAGTAATTCATCTGTAATGCTTAAATATAACGGAGTAAAATATACATTTTATCTAGGAAATGTAGTGGAGTAAAAGTGAAAGTTGACATAAATTTAAATAACAAAGTAAAGTACAGATATGTGAAATTTCTATTTAAGTACAGTAACGAAGTATTTTTACTCCATTACATTACAACACTGTTAGAAGGTAAATGATTGGGTGGCATTTTACTTTCCTCTTTTATTAAATAATAAATCAAAAAACAGATACATATGCATCTGACACACACACACACACACACACACACACACACACACACACACACACACACACACACACACACACACCTGTTCTTCAGTGTTGAAGGAGTGAAAATTGTAGTCGTAAGTGAGCTCTGTCCCACTGTCCATGTCTTTCAGAGCAAACAGTCCAATCCTGTACACCCCATTCACTGACCTGAAAATAAAAGAAGGAACCGTGTATTTAATAAATGTTTTAATATCTGAATGCAACAGGGATACAAGAGAGTAGGCAAAATATTCATTTAATGATCTAATAAATAAAATAACTGGTAGGTCTGCATGTCTAACAATAATATACACTGTGTGTGTATGTGTCTGTGAGTGTGCGCATCCGCTATTGGCTCATGATCACTGAATCCACTATGAATTCGACATCAGAAGGTGCTTGAGGAACGTGTGAGACCATCTGTCAAAAAAATTGAAGATCAAGTGGAGCTGAACCTTGCAACGTGTCGATGACAAAACATACCAGTAAATTCTGCAAAAATTGGCTGAAAAGTAAGAAAATGGAGAATTCTGGTGTGACCAAGTTAAAGTGTGGTGATTTGAAATGGATTGTGCATGAATTCTGAATTGAGAAACTTTCTTCCAGCTGATGTTAGAAACAGAAACGTCTCATTGCGGTTATTTCAGGCCATCCTTAAAAATATTCTTGTTTGCCGTAACCCAACAAACCCTGTCAAATTAGGACCGACTCAATTTTTTATTTATTTTTTTGCTTTAAGTCTGACCGACTTGCCGGTTGTAAATTTGCGTTAAGACCGACCAATTTCTTTTTTTACTCTTCAAACAACTAATACAAAAGCAATAAAATAATAATAATAATAATAATATTTTAGTAAGTATTGTAAATATATAAATTGCCTATTCCTACATACAAACGAAGACTAGGTTCTTTCTTTTAAATAAAAACCCGTGACGTCATCTATGTTTACACTATTGGTTACCGGATGTCACACTATAGTCTGTGCGTTCGCTTCGTCTCATACTCTCATTCACTGCCGGAGTCAGCGGTTCGCGCTTGGTAATGATGGCTGCAGCTGCAGTAAACAAAATGTTCACAGTCACCGTTCAAAGTCATACAGGTTCGGGCACCATAATACATCTAAAAAATTCATTAAAACAGCTCGACACCGCTTTAACTTGGCACGTAGTTCTGGAAAAACTGTGCATCCCAGCATCAAAATAAGGTTTGCAATGATGCGCCCGAAGGCACGGGTTGAAGACCC
This sequence comes from Tachysurus fulvidraco, assembly GCF_022655615.1. Taxonomy (NCBI): domain Eukaryota; kingdom Metazoa; phylum Chordata; class Actinopteri; order Siluriformes; family Bagridae; genus Tachysurus; species Tachysurus fulvidraco. Next base: position 11,313,644 of record NC_062524.1, on the reverse strand, counting down.
AGTCAGTGATGTCACAATATGCTAATTTGTTTAAATTCATACCTACATAATCAATCACCAAAATTGTACTTTTTTTTAATATTGAAACTTGAAAAAAATATATAGACCTACTGTACCTACTGACCCCCCCCCCTTATTTTTTTTTTTTTTTTTACTGTTACTGCAAACCAAAATATGTTTTAGGATGGCCTCAGCCGAAGGGTGTACTAACTTTTCCTCAGATCAAATACTCATTGTTGTTGATTTCTTTTGTTTGATAAGTGAAAAAGTGATTTTATTTTCTTGACATTTCTTAAAAAATAGAGCATAATATTTAATGGGGTGTCCTAAATTTTTCACATTACTGTATGAATGTTGTGACGTAACATACAGCTAAGTACGGTGACCCATACTCAGAATTCGTTCTCTGCCTTTAACCCATCCAAAGTGCACACACACAGCAGTGAACACACACCCCCAGAGCAGTGGGAAGCCATTTATGCCGCGGCGCCCGGAGAGCAGTTGGAGGGTTCAATGCCTTGCTCAAGGGCACCTCAGTCGTGGTATTGCCGGCCCGAGACTCGAACCCACAACCTTAGGGTTAGGAGTCAGACTCTCTAACCATTAGGCCATGACTTCACTGACTAATTATTAGGCAGCAAGAGAAAAATCAGTTCTCAAGGTTGATGTGTTGGAAGCAGGAAAAATGGGCAAGTGTAAGGATCAGAATGACTTTGACAAATACCAAATCATGATGTTTCTAAAGAACCGGGACAGTGTGGAGTGTTCCTGGTATGCAGTGTTTAGTATCTACTAAAAGTGGTCCAAAGAAGAACAACCAAAGAACAAACCAGTGACAGGCCCATGTGTGACCAAAGCTTATGTGTTTGGGGAAAGAAGGCTAATCCATCTGATCTGATCCTACACAAGAGGAGCACAAAACGCTGAAAAGGTTAAAGGTGGCTCTTAGTGTAATGTGTCAGGACACACAGTTTGGACAGAGCGCCCATGCTGACCCAAGGTGCCTAAGGTGGTCATGTCAGCATCAGAACTAGAGCATGGTGAAATGGAAGAAGGTGGCATAGTCTTATGAATCACATTTTCTTTTACGTTATGTGGATGGACGGATGCGCGTGCGTCACTTCTCCTGGGGAAGAGATGGCACCAGGATGCACTAAGAGGAAACAATGGCAAGCCGACAGAGACAGAGCGATGCTCTCTGCCATGTTCAGCTTTGAAACCGTGAATCCTAGACACATACCACCTACTTAAACATTGTTACAGACCAAGTCATTTCTCTTCATTGAAATAGTATTCCTTAATGGGATTGGTCTTTTTAAGCAGCCTCTGACACACTGCAAAAGTTCTTCAGGAATAGTTTGAGTTTTATGTTTATATATATATATATATATATATATATATATATATATATATATATATATATATATATATATATATATATATATATATACATACACACACACACACACACACACACACACACACACACACAAACAATATATATATATATATATATATATATATATATATATTTATATATATAAAGAGTTCAAGGTTTTGACGTGGCCTCCAAATTCCTCAGATCCCAAGCTGATCAAGCATCTGTGGGATGTGCAAACAAATCTGAACCATAAAGGCTCCACCCCACATCTTACAGGACTTAAAGAATTGGCTGCTAAAGTCTTGGTGCCAGATACCGGACACCTTCGGAGGTTTTGTTGAATGCATGCCTCAAGGAGTCAGAGCTGTTTTGGCAGCACAAAATGGGACCTACACAATATTAGTCAGGTGGTTTTTAATGTTTTTGCTGATTAGTCTGTGTGTGCATATACGTTCAAGGCTACTGGTAAGATGAAGTTGCTAGAAACTGCTAGAAACTTAGGTTCTTGTACACCAAAGCACTGTAAACCACAGTGGTTTGAAGTCATGGTCACACATGCCTTTGAGTATGTGAGAAAGCATGCATGAATGAAGGAATGTACATTTGTGGGTACGAGTGTCTAGCGAGCAGCACAGCTGCGTCCTCCACCCTCTACTGCTAAACAATTGTTCTTCCATGAAAAGATGGATGACCTACTAGCCCCTAGTCTGGTAGACGTTTTTCACGAGTGTGTGTCCGTGTGCGTGTGTGGTGGAAGGTGGTGTGGAGTCTTAGGGGGTGGGGTATTTGGTACTACGCAGATGTTGGCTCTGTAACTTGGATCTTGAGTATGTCCTGTTCCAGGGGATGTTTATGTTCGGCTAATCATGTCATTTATTATCAACATCTGTGAGCTTCATTTGTAGTAAATGTTTTTGCCGTAATCACTTACACCACACAGTCACTCTGTAACTACAGCTGAAGTAACAGATGCTGTGTAACCAAGACTGGCTGATTTAAAGTATACATTAACTGTCCACTCGAATTTTATGGGACATCATTCCTTGATACTTTTGCTTAAGGGCATGCTGAACGTGCGTGAGGTCGCATCTGAATCATTGTACACTATTAATTCAGACTAATGCGAATTTCCCACATGCAAACCATTGAATTTAAATTTATTTGCCCCGATAGTCACTTGATTTGTTCATGTTTCTTACCATTTCTGCATCTCACAGTTGGGCTCACAGCTGTGGTTGATGAAGCGCGCCTCATTTCCCATGCGGTAGCTGTCAATCACCATACCGCTATCCAGATTTAGACAGTACTGACCGCTGTGTGAGAAATACTGCTCCATCATTCGACTCCTAAGAGAAGAGTGAGTAATACAGTTAAACTTTTAAACAATAAAAATCACTATATGCTGTTTTAATCAAAGAAATTACTCTAACAAGTACTAGAAGGAAAAAAAAGACCAGACACTTCTGCTTTAATGGTTTATCAGCTACCCTGATCTTATAGAGAGCTGGCTGATATAGAAACAGAAACGTCTCATTGCGGTTATTTCAGCCGAAGGGGGAAACGCTAGCTAATAGGGCACACGGTGTACTAACTTTTTCCTCAGATCAAATACTCATTGTTGTTGATTTCTTTTGTTTAACCCTCTGGGGTCTAAGGGTATTTTTGGGCCTGGCGAAGTTGTGTCATTCCCTGACATTTGTGCTTTTTTCAGTGGCTTATGAAGATATAAATGGCCAAAGTCTAATATCACTGTAATCAGCACAAACTGGACTACAATAATATGTGAGCAGCATGTATGTACATGATTGTGTTTTTGAGAAAACAATGTTTATGCATGGTTAGTGAAAAATTAAAGGGCATATGCGAGTAGGCGTCAACTATCATGCATATTAATGTAATTCACACCTGAGAAGACAAAGGCCCACATAATGAGCCGCATAATGGGGCTTTCAGGTAAGTGTGTGACTGAGAGAGGAATTACAAGAAAGAATGTGAAGACAAAATAAATGTGTATATTTTTTGTTTGTAGTTTATTTAGAATATTTAACTAGTGCCAACAGTGCCAGACAAGAGATAAGTACTAAAGAAATCCTAAAATCCACATAAAGTGCATGTGTACAACCTAGTGCAAACAGTGCCAAACAAGAGACCGGGCAAACAGACACTATACTACAAGGCAGATGCTTAAAATAAATAATCAAGTAACAATATGTATACAAGTAACAATATTGTATATGACCAATACAATATGGCTCTGTTAAAACCTTTAATGGAATCTTTTTTAACCTTTAATGGAATCTGTTAAAACTTGGTGCTTCTTATAGCATTGTTTGGGGCGTTGATCTTGTTTGCATAGCCCGCGTCAGGTAATTTCCAGATAATATGAATGGCGCGTACGCGGTAGGTGGGATCACATTAGCGCTAATGAGGAAAACTGTACCTCTCTTTACTTACATACAGATTACACAAAAAGATGATATTTGCTTTCGATTTTAATTATCTCATTTAAAAGTAGACATTTCAGGCTGTCATTAGACATGTATCATGTTCGTGTGATAAGTATTTGCGGAGTTATCAGTTCATGTTTGTAACGTGTTTCAGGAAGATGGTCAAGGAGACAGATGTCTGAATGCACACCCTGGTTATTTTCTTTATTTGCCAAAAACACAGCGTATTGTTTTTATTATGAAGGCACTCAAATAAAAGTAGACACTTCACAGTTTCGACTGATGTATTACATGTATGTGTATGATTATGAATGATGGAGTATTTTAAGCGGATTTCACATTGAAGAGGAAAAAATGCGCCAAAGACGCACCGGCACGCCTTTGGACTCCAGAGGGTTAATAAGTGAAAAATGGGATTTTATTTTGTTGACATTTCTTAAAAAATAGAACTTAATATTTAATGGGGTGTCCTAATTTTTTCACATTACTTTATGAATGTTTATAATGTGTGTGTATATACACATACACCTGTAAAGGGGTGGGATTTATTAAGCAGCAAGAGAAAAATCAGTTCTCAAGGTTGATGTGTTGAAAGCAGGAAAAATGGGCAAGTGTAAGGATCTGAGTGACACAGACCAAATTAAGATGTTTCTAGACAACCGGGACAGAGAATTTCTGGACAGGAGATCTTGTGGAGTGTTCATGGTATGCAGTGTTTAGTATCTACCAAAAGTGGTCCAAAGAAGAACAACCAAAGAGCAACCAGTGACAGGCCCATGTGTGGCAAAAGCTCGTGTGTTTGGGGAAAGAAGGCTAATCCATCTGATCTGATCCTACACAAGAGTTACTGTAGCACAAAACGCTGAAAAAGTTAAAGGTGGCTCTAAGAGTAATGTGTCAAAACAAACTGAGCTTTTCTACAAATGAAGCTCACAGAACACACTATTGGGGCAAACTGATCTTATAGAGAGCTGCACAACTGGCTGGTTTTGCCTGCTTTACAGTCTAAGGATGTAGAACAAGTGTTATGTACAACACCTGTTATTCTTGTGTCTGTTGGCAAGTAAAATTTGCTCAAACCTCGCTCCTTATTTGTTCAGTCAGACCTTGGCTTTTACCTGGGCAAGAGCAAAGATAGGAACCGAGAATTTGTACTTAGAAACAAGTTTTATCTTTTTATTCACAGACCTCATTTACTGTCTGACGACAACAACTTGCGCCCAACAAATCCAGATTAATCCAAGATATACCGTTACTGAGAATAGTGCACTATGTTTAATAATCAAACATTGGACGATGTGACCGTGAATAACCCATGAGAGTAAAACTAGTTATTCATTTACTGCGTATATGCTACACATTCACCCGTATGCTTTATGTTATGTCCCGACTTATGTGGATTTTGCTCCACATTTCGGATGGAAATATTTGCTCAACATACCCCTGTTGGCTCCTGACTTGTCAGCTGCCCTGTAATTTGATGCTGTAACTCGTCAGCAGGAATGCTCTCCATAATACCAGGCTGAACAAAGCTCATAACACACACACTGATTGCAATGGGCCCCCTACAGTGAGGGAGTCTGGTGGCACCGTTATGATGTCAGGACATTTTGCTGGCTTGGTTCAAGACAGTTCTAGAAACTTATGGAATCTACACCAAGGCACATTTAAGCTATTTTTGAAATGTCTGGTGGTCCACCACTATATCAAAACAAAATACTCATGTTGATTTTGCTACCAACTCGAATTTTTGAAAGTTTTAAACCTCGCAACCTACTGCAAAAGGCACACTTTGATTCTCCTAGCTTTCTCCCATAATTTGGTTTTACTAACTCCCGCCCAAGTCTCATCACATGACACCTATCAATTAAGAAGTGTGGGGCAAGCATGTTTCCTCCAAAACATGCCATGCCAGTATATGCATGCAACACTGCTATCTCTAAGGGGCTTTTTACACCTGGTCACTTCATGCGTTTTCTGTGATCAGATAGCTATCTGATGGTAAAAAGACCAGGTCTAAATGCCCTCCGAAAAGTTTTCGAGACGAATATAAATCCGATTGTTCAAACCACTTCAAGAGGAGGTCTGGGACGCATTTCAGATGAAACTGGACAGGTGTAAATGAATGTGGTCGTTCAAGCCACATACGTCAGCACTATACTCCTCCCAAATGGAAGTACGTCACTTGCAAGTGACTCACGAGTCGTGCATCGTGCAGAAACGGAAATGAGGTAAAATACATTTGCATTTTGGGCGGGAGTAGAAAGATCGGATTGATATCCGATTCGCCAAGACGCATTTATGTGGCCTAATGTAAATGGAACAGTTTTAACAAATCAGATAGCTATCGGATCCGAGAAAACACATGAAGTGACCAGGTGTAAAAAGGCCCATATAGATACTGTTCACAAAGTTAGCAAATTTATAACCAAACATTTAAATTGTCAAAAGATCACTACATTTTTCTAAAGCTTACAAATTGAAATTATTAAAATTTCACTTAAATTTCACTTAAACTTTCACTTATTGTTGACATTGATGACCCAAAGAATATCCTATTTGTGAAACATGCATATGTGTGTATTTTAAATAATACTCTTGCACTATGAAGTCAGCATGTGGCTAACCTGAACTCCTGCTCGCTGACCACCTCTCCAAGGTATTCAATGATGAACTGGCCAGCACGTAGTGGCTCTTTAATGCGAATGCCCCAGCCCTTTCCTTCTGTCCTGAAACGCTCCAGACACTGAACCCACTCGTGCCTCTGGATTCGCTGATTATCGCATTGGTCTCCACATGGACAAGTGCTAGAGGAGCACTCAGCAAACATCATCCTGAGAGAGAAGTGGAATAGAGAGTAAAATAAAGAATAAGTCAAGCTGTCTATGGAGGTTTTTTAGATTTTTGTGCGAAACCTTTTGGTTTATTTAAAGGAAGGGATGTGGGTGCATGACACAAAAATTGTTAGAACTGCACTCCATTTTCAAATCGTATTCATTATTTAATTTAAAATCCAATATACGGTCATAGACAGCTGAATAAAACAGACATTTACCAGGTATTTAATTATATATGGCCTGAGATAGGGGTGGGCGGAATGACCAAAAATCTGTTTCACGGAATAAGTTAATTTATTTCACGGTAGCGGTATATATCACGGAATAATAATTTTTCAGGTAAATCAACAAAAGGAACGCGCTTAATATATTAAATACCACTTTAACCCTTTAAAAATAAAGAATAGGCTCTCTCGTCTTAATTTATTAATTTTTCTTTTATTTAGCATTAGTAGTGAACCACGTCCATACCACTGATGTCGCGCCTCGTTTCACAAGTTCCTCCTCCTGCTCAGGATTGGTTTGTGGGATTTCTTTATCAACATGCATGTCTTTCTCCATGTTTTTCTTCTTATCTACACTTATGTGCCGCTCAATCGTTCTCAGATTCAGGCGTGCTACATGTGAGGTTAACCACACCCACTAATTTAAATTTCACGATATGCACGGAATAGAAAAACCTGTAACGGTAGACATTTTATTCCGCGGAAACGGAACATACCGTCCAGCCCTAGCCTGAGAGTACATATAAAGAATAGTACAAATGCTTCAAAATAGAGGCTTGTCAAAGTGCTATTACCTGTTTAGGCATTCATCCATGCAGCCCTTTGCACTGAAGTCCTCAGGAAACCTGCAGTTACAGGTAGTGGCTTCGTAGCCTGACAGTGGCTTTACGTCAACATATACATCTAAGGAAGAAAACATTAAGAAGTTAGTAATAATTCACAAAGCATTAAATGACACCTTGACATGATAGAAAAGCGGGTTCAACTGTAGAAACTTACTGGATCTTATTTTCTTGTAGAGAGGGACATCTGGTCTCTTATGCAGCTGAAATGAATAATATGCTGTTAACAGTCTGAGAGATGATGATGGTGGATATACGAAAATGTGAGTAGAAGATATAATTGTCATAAAAAGTGAGCTGTGTACAATAAAGCAAAGTTGCACATGCAAACTACCTGGTCGTGTTTCCAAAGCCACAAGATGTCATAAGGCAATTGGAAGTCTATGCGCTTCTGTCTCAAGTACTTCCCTGGAGAGAAAAGGAGGAAAGAAGTTAGTTTAGTAACAGACAAGCCGGCAGAGTTGATGCACTGTACCACTCGTTTATCTTTGGATTTTGCATAAAACTGCAGTCTGCAATGCTACTGAATACCTAGCTGATCAATTTATAACCTGAAAGAAAGCAAGTGTGTAACTTACAATCAGCATGAACACTTCAAAAATACATGTCCACACAAATCTTAGCAGTCTATTATTTTACAGATTTACTGTTTTCTGTTTGTTTTACTATCTGTACACAGTAGTAAATAAATCCGGGGCTTCTGAGGGTTAATTTCTTCTCATGTGGACTTACCAACATGAATGGGTGCAGGGAGCAGGCCATACTCATGTTCACCCGGAATATACTCCAACTTTTCTTTTTTTAGCTGTAACAGCTGACCACGAGGACTAATGTTGAGATAGGAAAAAAGAGCCAGAATGGTGGGGTGTTAAAACAATCATCAGGAAAGAAAGTCTTCTGTACCCATTCAGGAAGAATTCTGTGCTAGACATACTCATCTGACTTGTACACATCAGAATAAAGGCCAGCCTTCTGAAATTTTTTCTTGGGTGGCCTAGCAGCTTTTTTCTCCCTTTGGGTCGTCACTGATGTGGGTGGAGCTTGTACCACAGGGGCTGGACCTGTGCGTTCAGGGGAGGAGTGGCCATCAGATTTTCCTTCCACAGCACTAAAAAGTAAATACAATTATGTTAAGTTTACCCAGGAGAATTTGCTTTGGTTGAATATCGTGGTCAAATCACTTTGCCACAAATTTACAAGTTAAGTTAATTGAATGCATGAGCTTAGCTTTACATTAAATAAAAGAAATTGCAGACCTTGGAAAGCTTTGTATCTCCTCATGTGCCATCCATCCTTTCCCTCCTGTCGGATGTCCCTGTGTCACCGGCTCCTCCTCTCTAGCCTCTGGCCTTGCTTCCTCCTCCTCCTCCTCCTCTTCTTCTTCCTCTCTCTCATGCACTGTCTCATCCTCATCCTCTCCATTTTCATCCCTGTCCCTATCCCAGCGCTTCCTCTTTCGGCCCTTTCGTTTTTGCCTCTGTATAACAGACTCGATAGCATCTGTAACAGTGTCTTCCTCCCATTCCTTACTATGCTTCTCTGGTTCAGGCTCTGGTGGTGGAGGTGACATTGGAGGCAATGATGACAACGAGGGTAAAGGATTCTTGCGAGGCCGCCCTGGTCCCCTTTTCTTAACCATGTTATTTCCTGTGCGCGCCTGCCTCTGTAGCTTCTTGGCCCGGAGGATTTTGTTGACATGATGCAAGGTGTTTTTGGGAGGAGGTGGGGCTGAACGTTGGCAAGGACGAGAGGGGGTGGAGTCCAAGCAGCATGCAGGCTGTAAAGAGCGTGCAGATGGACTTCCCCCTGGCTGCTCCATGCCACAGGCAGAGACACAGGAGGACGAGTGGGAGACAGACAGAGGCGTATGGTGATGATGTCGATGGGGAGGAACCTCCGAAAAATCAGGTGTGCTAAACTGACTGTATCGTGTCTGTATACCACAGGCTCCTTTGAAAACAGAAAGCGACGGATGGAATGGGTGGCATTGAGAGGACAAGATCACCATAAAACGATTTTACATCTTACATTTTGGGGAAAAAGCTACAATTTAAGTACAAATAAAATCCACAAAATAACCTGTTTTCAACCAGATCAGGCGAATGCTGGTGTCATATTGTATACTGACTGACAGTGATGACTCCATAGCAATTTAATTAACTTGTCGAAAATGCTAAAAAAAAAAAAAATAATAATAATAAAAATAAAAATAAAAGTGGAGAAATGTATGGATCTTTACATCTCTTGTGCTTCTAAACAAGCTGGAAGTCATAAACAATGTAATTTTGCTGATATGAAAATAAAGAATGAATGTAATTATGTGCACTTATGTTTCTTCCCTTCTTCTAACCATTTTAGTTTAAAGTATTCCACTAAAGCAGCACTAAACTGCCTTTTTTTTATAATATGGCTTAATGTGTGTTTTAAAATAAGTTTTACTGTCCTCTAATATAAATGGCTCATTATATCAGCTCAATTCTACAGTATTAGTACAGTATTTGTATCTAACACACAAAAATTGTAAAGCCGCAGTTTTATGGTCATTCAGACACAAAAAAGCTGAGTGAGCATGAAAGAAGGGGTAAACAGGGAGCTGATGTTAGCAAATGGCTAAATCTTACTTTGGCAGACATGATGTCACATTTATCAAATATGACCTGAATTAAATAGTCAGGAAAATTACAGGAGAAAAAAAATCTTCTCTTTCTAAGATAATTTGCCTTCTTTAATAAGAATCCCCTAGTTTCCTGTTCCAGCATTTGTCCTTCTTACATCTGACTAGTTTCATCGCAAAGAGTGTTGCACATAAGCGTATACAAACAATACACAACACTAAGTCACAGCTTCCTAGGTTCGTCTGTCCCTATACTCAGTGTTTCACGGAAAAGTAGATTATTTTCTTAATAAATAAAAAATTGTGTGTTACTGTGCCAGTTGTGGATGAAACAGACAAGCTGAGACAGTCTGATGTGAATTCAGGGTTAGACATTTGAAGTCTATCAGCTATATAAATAAAGATAACCAAAAAATGTATCAAGGTTTAGGGAAGATTAGGGAAGCTGTTGTGATGAGGGAAGTGTGAGAATTATAGCAAGAGATTACGAACAGCTCTAAGAGTACACATTGCTGCATGAATTCTGTAACCCTCACAGTATCACAAATCTGGGTTTACTCTGCAAAGTCATTTTTGGATTTGTTTTTATATACAGTCACTTGCCAAGAAATTCAAGGCAGGTATAAATAAGAAACATATAATAATCTAAAAACTTCATAAAAGAATGTCACTGCTATTAAACCATTAACTTCATAAACTCATTTACCTGATTCTCTCCTTTCAGCAGATGTGGACAGATCTTTCCTCAGTGATTTGTCCAAACGTGTCAGACTTGAGCCCTCTGAACTCCCAGCTTTCCTGCCTTGATTACATCTAAGAGAAGTCCGAGTAAGGGCTGAAGCAAAAAGGTTGGTGTGGTGGGAGCCTGATTCCTGTTCCTCATTTGGAGAATTGTGATCTTCATCCTCACTGTCTGAGCAACCCACAGAGTTATGCACATGGCCATCTGAGAACGGCCCCTGCCCAAGAGTCTGATTATGGGAGAGTTTGGAGTAATCAACATCATAGCTGCCAATCCTAAACCAAGAGTCTGCAGCATGGTGCCCCCGACTCCCTTGGCCCAAAGATAGTCTTGAAGGGACCAGACAAGACATAGAGGCTTCTTTCTGCTTGTACCTTTCTGCTGAAGATGATGAGGAGGAGGAAGGGGAGTTGCCAGAGGTGGCAGCTGCCTGCTTGCCAGCATTGGATTCAGCTGAGCCATCTGGACCATATCCACAATGCTTGAGTGATTCCATGCTTCCACCTCTTCTCCCCCGCTCCCCTCTTCCAGCTACCATGCCTTCACCTACATTTCTCCCTCCTCCTCCTCCTCCACCACCACCACCACCCCCTCCACCATCATCTCCCTCTTCCTCTCCACAGCGGTCACGATGTTTATGTCTGTGCTTGTGTTTATGGTGCCAGCTAAATGACAGTTCAGAAGACATAGGAGGGTACAGCACTGCTGAACGTCCCCCACTGAGATATTCTTGTCGTAGAAGCTTATGTTTTTTCTTGTGGAACTTAGAAGGGTTGAGAAGCAGATGTGGAGGGTGATGATGATGATGAACATATGAAGGAGGAGGAGGTGGAGGGAAGGAAGGACTATGGTGACCATGGTGAGATGGGGCAGAATGTGTAGCCTGGTGGTGAGGATGAGGGTACAGTGCACTGGCTGGGGGATAGCCCCGATAATAACCAAGTCCAAGAGGGGCTGAGGAGTACGGAACACCATAAGAAGGGTGATAAAACCCTCCACTGGTAAGGGGAAACCCTAGCCCGGGGACAAAAGGCACCTCTGACATTGACTCTCGAAGTTTTGGGGGCCTCCCACGCTTTTTCTTGAGATCAGGCTTACGGACATAGTGCAGGGGATCACATGGGTAGGCTGGGTGGGGCGAGTAGTACCCACTAAAGTTGATCCTAAAAATTGTTGGTAAAAGGTCTCTATGAAGGTAATGATGAGGTGTGGGGTTAGTGCCAATGCTACTGCCTGCTCTGGTACCAGCCAAACCAGCCCCATGACTTGTGCCAGCTGTTCCTGTACCAAGACCCAGACTGCTGCCCAGACGAAGAGTTGGTGTCCGGTGGGAAATTCGTATTCCACAAAGCCGCACACAAATCTCATCAAGCTCAGCCAGGAAATCAGGATCCTGTCTCCGTGAACGTAGCTGCAGGTACTTCTTCTTGCGTTTGCGTTTCTGCCTTTTCAACTTATCATAGCCTGGGCATCCATGGCCACGCCGTTTGCACTTATGCTTATGTTTTTCTTTGTGGCCCACTAGTGCTGAAGCAGAAGCCAATGGGTGTGGTCGCCGTGGATCCGCTGATGACCTTTCCCCAAGTGGGGATGGCGTGGGGGAAGAACAATCAAGTAGTACAGTAGATGAATGTCTCCTGCTGCCTCTGAGGTTATGCCCTAGCCCAATACCCACTGAAGACCCCATAATTCCAGGCATTAGTAGTCCATTGGTCATACTCTGTGAGACACCTAACCCAGCTAACCCACTAGCACTCCCAGCCTTCTCCCCACGATCAGATGTACTGTTGTTGTCTGTTCCTATGCCACTGTCACTGGGCACAGTCTCCTCACTGTGAGACTCACTCACTGGGGAAGGTGTAGCCTCTTTAAGCTCACTAAGAGGAGCAGGGGATGTAGGAAGTATTGGCCTGGGAGGTGAGAGCTTGCGACAATGATAAAGCGGTCTGTAGTGGTGGTGGTGATGATGGTGGTGACCTCTGCAAGAAGGCTTCTTCTGAGAGCAGTGTGAAGACGTGGAACCTCCCAAAGAACGTGGGGAGGGTGCTGAAAGAGTTGGTGGGGTAAAGGGAAATGAGTGATGGCTACAATGTGAGTGGACTGACCCAGGCTCCACAAAACTAGCATCACTGATGGGGCTTTGTCCACCACTAGACTGGGAAAGTGAAGGGGAGGGGAAAATGTCAGAGGGAGGAATCTGGTTGTGCTGGTTTTGTGAAGCCAAAGACTGATGTGAATGGTGTGGGGAAGAAGTGTTTGGTGTCAAAAAAGGTTCAGGTGGTGGTGTAGGGGCACCTGGTGAATTGTTGGCTGGTGCTTTTGGCTTGCGACCCCTTCTTTTACCCATGTATATTGTCCCTTTTTTACTTACATTGATTTGAGGTCCAAGTTTGCCACCAAAGGTTGCAGCAAGAGTTGAGAGAGATTGAGAAGCAGAAGCTGCGGTCCCTGCCATGCCTGTACTTTTAGTGACCTCTGGCTCAGTTGCTGATCCTGACCCTAACAGGATCTGGCTGAGAAACCGCTTCCGCTTTACAGTCTTCATCTTGTTGATCTTGCCTATAATCGTTTTCATTATAAGCTGCCCATTGCCTTTGTTGTGAAAGCCCTTGTCGCCTGCCACAGTATCCCCTGGCTCCGGAGCAAGTGTTGGAGGCTGCGTCTCCTGTGGTAGTGTTGGAGGTAAGCGTTTTGGTCTTCCTCTCTTTCGTGGCATGGGTTTAGGAGGATTCAGGTCCACCTCTGGGTGCAATACAGGGGGATCCTGCTCCTCTTTGGACATTAAGTATACTTTCGGTGGAGTCACTTTGGGAGGCAAACGACCACGTGTAGGTGCATCCAATGTTGGCATTTTTGACTTAGGCCGGCCCCTTTTCTTGGGTGGTGGCAAATAGAGCTCTGAGACAGGAAGCATACGATTAGCATTGGGTGGCCTTCCCACAGGCCGACGTATGGGTTGGGAGGATGTAGGGTCGGTAGGCAGTGTGGTGGATTTGGTTTGACAAGGAGAAACATCATCTATCGCTCTGTGTGCGCGACTGACTACTTTAGTCCAGCGAGGTCTTCGACCCCGCCGCTTTTTAAGAGGCTTAGACTCCTGTTCTGCTGGTGATCCAGGTGATGCAGGGTCATGGTCATCACAAAGTTGTGAGAAGCTGCTACTAGTACCGGTAGGAAAAGAAGGAGAAGAAGTGTGTTTTGTGGACTCTGCAGGACTTAGTTCTCCATAAGCATGACTTTCTTGTGCAGGACTTCGTTTAGCTGGACTTAAGCTCTTCCCCCTCTCCCCTCGAAATACAGAGAAGGGCCCCTTTTCTTTAGTGTCTTGCTTCCCTAACACTGCTGGGGAGGGGCCTTTACTCATTTCTCTGACATTGAAAATGTCCTTGTCCCACTCTTTCTCTCCATCGATGGGTTCCTCTGTTTGTGAGGGGCTTGCAGTGATCCTTGACCCAAGTGACGCAGGCATCACCTGGTGGCAGATACCACTCCCTATTCTCTCTATGGAAGAGGAGAAAAGAGGTGGTGTGGATGAATGTGGTCCAAGACGAGACACTGATTTTATTCCATTGCTATTATCATCGTCAATGCCATCGTTATGGGTTGTTAAACAACTGTTGATATATGATGCCGCAGAAATGTGGTTGCTGCAGTTACCGTTGCTACCTGTAATCTCTTTTGAAAGTCCACTTGGTTCCTCTTTTCTTGGCATGCCAGATAACTTCTCCAGGATACTGTCTTTGTTTCGGGAGCCATATGGACGACCTGGGGGCCGTGAAACAGGTGGAGCAGGGGCAAGATGTGCTACTCTGGAATACGTGTTCCTGTTGGCCATAGCCCGCTCAGGCCGCTGCAAATTTGAGATCAGGGGTGGAGAGCTGCTGTGTGCTGGAGCTGGAGTTACTTTTCGGGCTTTGGGCTTAGGACACTTAGTAGGTGGGCAGGTGGCTATAAGCTGCGCAAGTTTCTCAGTGACTGTAGGAGTACCCCAATTTGGTGCTCCTCTTTCTTGTTCCCTCTGGCTATCTGAGGAGTAAGTATACTGAGGTGGTTTTGTGATTCCGTCAATTTTGGGTTCATGTGGAGATGAACTGGGGGAAGGAGTTAGTAGTGAAGGGGTTGGTGAGTTGTTTTGGGGTACAAGGCTCTTTTTTCCAAAGGAGTGTGATTTGCTGTCTAATACAGGGCAGTGACTGTTAATGGATTTTTCTGAAGAAGCAATGGATTTCACATCTGTCTTTCCTTCAGACTTGCAAGCCAGCTTTGGAGGACCCTAGTGAGAAAAAAAAATTTAGGAATTCCAGTATTTGAAACTAAGCAAATGGTTTATTTTTTTTATGCATATTTTTTAAACAGAATGATTTTAATCCCCAAACCTTTTATTTTTATCGTGGGATTGAAGGAATTTTGCATGAATTTAATCATTCCCATATTACAAGCCTAGCATCTGTAATACAGGAAATTCCTGCACATATATTAAGCATATATTGAGATCCCTCAATATAAAATTAATAAATGAGAACACACACACACTTTCTCCACCATACAACCACTTTGAAATGTCATATGTGAGCCTTCCACAAACAATTCCCACAAAGTCGGAGGTACACGATTGCATAGAATGGCTTTGTATGATGACGCATTCCAAGGGGACTTTCTATATAAAACAGTAGTTTACTCTGAACTAAAGAAAGCTGTCATGAGGACAGAAAAGCATGGTCTGAGTTTTGTTACACATGTAAGTTTTGTGAACCCTTTTATATAAATTTATATAAACTATATTTCTGCATAAATATGACCCAAAACAGCATCAGATTTTCAAACAAGTCCTAAAGGTAAACACAATCAATCAAATGAGCCAACAATATTAATAATCTTCATTTTAATTATTCCTCCACAAATTATTTTTCCAATAGTTCTCTGGCTTGTTCACATGATCTTTAACAAACTTCATGAGCAGCAATGTACATTTTGGAGAGTAGTGGCTTTATCTAATATCTGAAAATCTGACGATGTTTTGGGTCATATTTAGAAATTTCTATATTTCTACATAAAGGTTTCAAGCAACACACACACACACATACATACACATACACATATACATACACATATATACACACACACAGAAATGCTTAATAAAGTATAATAAAATAGTGCAAAGCGTTAAATATAAACAAAGAGAAACCTGAGAATTTAGTGCAAGGAAGTTCACTAGCTGTTCACCTTCTGGTGAATAAAGTGTTTTAAAATATGTGCAGTGTTTTGTAAACATAAATAAAACTGAGGTAGACTGAGCTACATCTGTAATATAAAAAATGATACAGTACAGTAACATTGTTGTACTGTAAAACCTGCAGAAATATGAAAAAGTAGCGGACTTTTCCTCTTTTATTTACAATTTCCTCGCTCGCTACAGCGCTCATTTTCTGCTTATCAGTCACCGGTTACTGAAGTGGAATCCTGCAGACCAGCACGAGACAACGATATGGCGCAACCAAACGTGATACTGTTACATGATTGGCTGTTAGCGTGTCACTCCCTACGTTGCTAGCTTACGAGAGAGTGAGTGCCTTTGTTAATGCAACCACACTTGCTTCGCAACCTCTGTTTTCTTCCGATGAAGAATAAAAAATATCGAATGTTTTATCGAACACATTTTTTTATTGATATACGTGTCTATCGCGACACATATCGTTATCGTTTTATCGCCCAGCCCTACTGTGGAGACCTTTGTGATAACTTTTTGTATCCTTCTCCCCATTCATATTGACAAATTATCCTAGTTCTTTGATCATTAGGGAGTTCTTTTGAGGTTCACATGTTGTTGTTGTATGTTCTAAGTCACTACAGGTTAACTGAAAATGTGCCCAAAATATTGCACAGCCTATTTTTCACATTTTATATACTTTTATTAAACTAAATACTTTTAAATAAAAGTTTTAGTTTTCTAAAAACATCCACCTTTCTATAGAAACAGAATGACATATCACTACAACCTTCTTGCGATAGTATGTAAACTTGAAGTATGTGAAATCTGTTGTAAGTGTTTGAGCAGCAATAACTGTAAGGGCCTTTTTACACCTGGTCACTTCATGTGTTTTCTCGGATCCGATAGCTATCTGATTTGTTAAAACTGTTCCATTTACATTAGGCCACATAAATGCGTCTTGGCGAATCGGATATCAATCAGATCTTTCTACTCCCGCCCAAAATGCAAATATATTTTACCTCATTTTCGGGGTAATTAAAATGGAACACGCTTTAGTGTATGCGGTTTTCAGAATTCAATCAAAAAGAAGATGAAAGAAATTGTTACGACGGTTATGCTACAAAAAACAGCATTTACTGTTTGCTGCATTTTTGTCGGGCGACAGGAGTGCATTTTAAGACCCAGCGAGACACCTGGGTGAAAGATCACCTGCGTGTGATGTACTTCCATTTGGGAGGAGTATAGTGCTGACGTATGTGGCTTCAACGAACACATTCATTTACACCTGTCCAGTTTCATCTGAAATGCGTCCCAGACCACCTCCTGAAGTGGTTTGGCGATCAGATTTATATCCGTCTCGAAAACATTTCAGAGGGCATTTAGACCTGGTCTTTTTACCATCGGATAGCTATCTGATCACAGAAAACGCATGAAGTGACCAGGTGTAAAAAGCCCCTAAGTAAAGTTTCCGCTAACTTTCCATCAGTCCTGCACAACAGCTTAGAAGAAATTTATTCCATTCCTCAGTACGGAAGAGCTGCAACACTTGGATTTTAGTGGGTGTCCTCACATGAACTGCTTGCTTCAGCTTCGTTCCACAGTTTTTCTTTCCTTTTGGATTAATGTCAGGACATTGACTTTACCAATCTAAAACTTTATCTTTGTTCCTTTGTAGACAGACTTAAGTGCTTGATTGTTGTCATGGTGTATGAAGCATTTTTTCTTGAGATTCAGTTCATGGACAGACGTCTTGCCATGTTCTTATAGGGGCTTTTTACACCTGGTCACTTTATGCGTTTTCTGTGATCGGCTAGCTATGTTTTAAAAATGTTTACATGTAATATTTTTTTCTCCTGGTCCTTATTTTAAAATGGGATCAACTTTTTTAATTAGATCAACAATTATTTATATCGACCGATATGAAACACTGATATCGTGATACAGTTTTCAGCCTAATTTGTTGCTTTTATGAATTTTTGGATCATATTTATGCAGAAATATAGAAATTCCTAAAGGGTTCACAAACTTTCACGTGACAATGCGTGTGTGCATGTATACACACACACACACACACACACACACACACACACACACACACACACACACACACACACACTCTCTCTCATGTACACAAATACTCCAGGATTCGACAGAATCAAGCTTGTCTGCAAATCTGAAACCCGACCTGTAGGGGTGCTGGAAACAATCATGCTTCAGACAGCAGCAATCGTGATCAGTGTGAAAACCATCTAAGAAGCCCATAACTGTTCCAGCATGACAATGTTTCTGTGCACAGTGTTCTAAGAAGACATGAGTTGCCAAAGGACTCAAGTGCCCTCGTCCTGCAAAAAGAACTGATCTCAACACCTGTGAATATCTTTGGGACAATCTGGAAGACTTTTGGAATGACCTGCTAATTGCAGCCCATGCACCCGTACCATCAATGGGACGTTAATGCTTCAAAATCTACTGAAAAGTTTTCCTAGAAGAGTGAATGTTATAATAACGGAACGGGATTGGACGTTCCGCATGTGCTGTGATGGTCATTCATGCACAAACTTTCAGCCATATAGTGTAGAGGATCTACAAGTGTCTAAAACATTGGGATAAACGAGAGGTCCAGATAACAGATGCAGAAAAACAATGAAAAAATTATTTGTCTAGGTTGCTGAGAAGACAAACGCTGAAACATGGCAAACATACTGCTTAAAGAAGCTATAAAGATTTGATTAAGCAAATCCCCACAAAAATGTTAGCTTGGCTCCGTTAATCGAGAGTTTAGCAGAAAGTTTATCAGTTAATCTTTGCTTCTGGTTTCCATGCTACGATTTCAAAACTGTGACAAAGGTGGAACTTACTCTTTTAGATGGGGCATTCCCATTCACAGGAGTTTCAGGGCTGGTGGAAGAAGAAGTAGGAAGAGAAGTTGCAGATGCATTATTGGATAAAACACCTGACGACAGAGGCACTCCTGGGTTACCAGTGGGGTCCTTTTCGGCATCTTTCTGCAAACTCAGGGCGTTTCCACTGTCATCAGAAGGTCCCACACGACGATTGCCTCGTCCTCCACCTCGGCTGCCGTGTCTAACCGTTGCTCTGAATGCTGGCCGACAGACGTAGTTCTCAAGGATTTTAGGGGGCTTCTTCATTCGTTTGGCCTGGAGGCCTATCTTAAGTTTGACGTTGCCCTCTGAGTAGCTGGTCTCTTTGACTGAGAACTGTGGAGACTGCTGCTGCTGTTGGTCGCCAGCACTCGCCGAGTTGCAGGACGCAGCCGGCACCGAATCTCTTTCCTTCTCCCGCTTCTTTTTTTCATCTTCATCGTCTTTCTTCCCACCTCCTCCGTCCTTCTCGCACTCGACTTGTAAGGCATTTGCAGGGAGAGGAGGTGGTGTGGTGGGCCCTCCTTGTGTCCTCTGATCCATTGATGATATGAGAAACAGGGAAGGGCTGAGCAGTATGTGCTCGCAAGAAGTACAATCCCGGGGGCTGCAGAATCCAGCTGGAGGTGGCAGATGGGATATAATAAGAGTTGTTGGTTTGAAGCAATGGCGTCCTTTCCTGGCTGCCAGCCCTCGTCACCTTCAAACTGGTGAAAAAAAAAAGAGATAAACCGATAAAGCGATTCTTAACACATAGGTACACGGCCCATAATTCTAAAAATATGCATGGTTTTAAAATAATTACGACTGAAAAGTGCATTGGACAAAATTTACATCAAAAAGTACATCAGACTGGCAAAAAAAATAAACTGTTATAAAAGTTATACTGGCTAAAGGACAGAGCATCTAGCATTAGCCACTGACATCAAAGTGGCACAATTTTAACTTCATAGACGATTCACAAACATGTTAAACAAAGTTTAAATGAAAGTTCAGACTCACTTTAGCTCTTGACAAAAAGTCAAACATTCAATACAAATTATAGCATTTATACTGCAACTCAATATGTACTGCATCCTCTTGCAACAATGCCAAAGTATTAGTAAATCATTAACCCGGTTCATTGCCACTGGAGTGACTTGCCTGGTTAGAATACAAGCCGTGTAACACGAAGAGTTCCCGCGAGCTGCAAAAAGTGAAATCAGCAGAGTTTTTACAATCGGATTGTGTGTTAATCGATTAGATTAGATCATACATAGAATTCCCCATTTCTCAGTTATGGATCTGCCATGAGTGCAAACTGTAGTTGCTATGCTGTCTATTAGTGGAATGGGACCACAACAGGTCCTTTGCTGATCAAATACGATTTATTCCTCCATTTTCAGTATAGCGAAGACATCAAATGCAGTTTTTCCTTTGGGTGAGATCAGCCTCAAATCATCGCTCAAATTGCTCTACTCTGGGAACTCAAGAGTGTTTCAAGATTTAGTTTACTTTTACGTATCATGGTTCACTGGCAGAATCAGTCTACTGTGATATAACTGCACATACATAATGCAAAACAGACACTGTGACTAAAAATCAATCAGACACCTTCCAGCTAAAATGTAAACTCTGCAGGTGTTTGGAAATTACACCGTACCATTTGCAAGCAAGCATATCTATAACCTAAAATTGGGGATTGGGATGAAGGACCGGGCCGCCCTATACGTCTAATTGTACCGTCCTTCATGTCTATTTGTAAATGTCCACTGGCACTGTGCTTTAGACAGGATACAGGGATAGCAACAGACAACAGGTTATAATCGGAAACCTAAACATTAAGTCCAAAAGCGAACGGACGCCTGACTATCGTACAAATACGTGGTTCTTTCAAACTATGGAGAAGTTGAACACACACACACACACACACAATTGTATGCTGCAAACATTACATTACTAATTGAAAGCAAGTACCTTCCTGCTTTCTACTGACGTTCACGAAGCAGAAGATTTCTTTGGACGTATTGTTCAGATGTAGTCACAAAGCAGAGAGATGCTCCAACAGACGATGCACGTGTGAAACCATTGTTTCTCTATG
Organism: Tachysurus fulvidraco; assembly: GCF_022655615.1. NCBI lineage: Eukaryota > Metazoa > Chordata > Actinopteri > Siluriformes > Bagridae > Tachysurus > Tachysurus fulvidraco. The sequence goes on along the minus strand of NC_062524.1, from coordinate 11,292,605 downwards.
AACACTGCCAAGCCTGAAGACTAGTCTCTGACCTTTACAAAGTGCAACAAACATGAGCAATCATATATGAACCACACAATTTCTTCCATCGTTTCCTAAAGCCAGACCATTTTTGTTTTTCTTTGGATATTAATATAAACACTTGATTTAGAAAGGTGAAAAATGGAAAAGCTCTGTGAACGAGTGACTTTTTTTAAACACGTCTTGAAGACTTTGTACCGCTTCGATCTCACTAACTAAAACGTATAATTCGCCTACCTTAATGCTGAGAGACGCTAATCTGAAAGTGCCTCACTCGCATGTGATTCTTTTCCCCGAATACAACCTCAAAAATAACAATGTTGGATAGAATAATCAAACCGTGTCTCGGTGTTGTGCTGCTTGCTAGAATTTTAACATCAGGATTTAATGTAAAAATCACAGACTCAGACCAGCGTCATGTGATTTGTATCGTATCAAAGAAGCGGTAGTATCCGGCTCCCTTTAACCTTTCAAACCGACTCTAGAGTGCTTAGGATGAAAGCTTGCCCAGAGCAGGTGGTTTCTGTGGCTAAAATCATTGAGAGGCGAGTCAGTGCTGTGACCTCGGCACAGAGGCCCCCTGGGAGTCACAGAACCTGGCTGGCTTCTCTGGTTCTATGTGATCGCCAATTAAAACAACAGTGACGGAGGAAAAGCCAGACTCAGAATACGAAAGTAGAGGAACGCGGTTGGATTTTTTTTTTCATGCCCTGCTACAGGCAAAGGCTTAACAGCAGCCCAGAGAAGAACTACACGCATGGCTGATCAGGGTAGTAGAAACCATATTGTTGTTTTTTTTTCGATTATCAGTTTCATTAGCGCTTGCACATTATGTGCAGCTTTAACTGCCTCTATAAACTATAGTTAAGAATTTAATGTCTTGCCTTTCCCCATGTTTACTATGATTAGTAAATACCTATTACTAAAACCCATAACCTAATTTCTGTAAGATGACATCAGCCCTATTTCTGCCATACAAACCCCCTCCTTAAGTCCTTCGCCTGCCTTTTCCTCTTACTCACTTTGACTTGTTTCTTACTCACTTGGAAAGCCTACAGTACGGCGGTCAAAGCTGCTGTGTTCTTGCTAATCGAAAACACATTTTCTCCGGCGCCCCCTCCCTTCTTTGCTTTCCTCTGTTTATCCCTCCCTCAGTGACAATCGTTTTCTTATTTCCTAAGGGTTCTTGGCCCGACAAACTTATTCACTACATAGTTATTAAGTAACATTCACTCACACACACACACGCTTCGCTTCGAAGGAGTAAATCCTCGAGTGATATCGTTCGCTGGAAACTTCTGCAGACAAAAAGTGGAATCGCCGTGTTTTCTTTGCTTCCCTTTCGATAGTCTAACCCGGCGATGTCCGATCTTATCCGGAAAGGGCCGGCGTGGGTGCAGGTTTTCATTCCAACCAAGCAGAAGCCACACCAGAGTCTAAAAGCCAAGAACGACTGATTAAACAGGTGGGATCAGATATGGCTTCTGCATGGTTGGAATGAAAACCTGCACCCACACCGGCCCTTTGTGGATAAGATTGGACACCGCTGGTCTAATAAGTCTCCAAAAAAAAAAAAAAAGAAAGCTTAAATTATACATTTGATGGTATTTGAAAGTTTGCCTATCACAACTATAAACTGTTCATTAATTTCGACACAGCTTTCTAGACACGGAGCTTGAAACCTATCCTTTGTTACTGTAACCGCAACTGTAACAAAAGAAAGCCAGGATGCCACTTCTCTCGTTCCCTCACTTTCACTTCAGGCAAAAGTTTTAGCACCCACTGACATCCCTCTACTTGCCAGAGTAGCTTCCCATCTCTTAGGTGGATCATTTCTCACATAAAATAAGAGATAAGAGAGTAGTCTGGGCTTGAAATCAGCTGTTGTGTGAGATGTGAAGTCTTGTGTTTGGAGTTCTCATCACCTGAAAATCACTGGCTGCTGCTGAGGCTGGTCGCCACACGGACCATCTAAAGATCACCAGGAGTTTACTGTGGATGCTGAGGCTTAGAAAGGATAGCACTCAAGCCACCTTTATTGAAGAGTGAATAACCTCAGTTCAATACAACATTTAAAAGACATTCAGAAATGACTTTGATGGTCATAAGTTGCTATTAACCACATAAATTGACTCTAAAGTACACAATTCTAGACATAAAATAATTTACACTATCTCTTGTCACCCAGATCTCTTATGAATCTTCGTTCTCTCAAGGGTTCCTACTCGGGTCATCTCAGAAAGTTCTTCATTGCCACCATCACCTCTGTCGTGCTCATTGAGGACTAATTTAAAAAGCATAGATTTCTGTAAAGGAGGTTTTACTAGTAAACTCCTTGCCTGGAACAACCCATCAGATATCACTGTTGCTGTATCCTGTCAAACCAAAACCCAAATAACAAACAAAATATACTGTCTGTAACATACCAGCGCCTCAAAGTGAAGAATCCAGGCGATATCACACTTTGATGAAGCTGTTGGTTAGCTATACAAAACAACCAAACACACATATGCCCTAATGTTTTAGAGCGTGAACAGAAAGCAGCAGTCAAACTGTTCAAAAATTCTCCAGCGCTCTCCCGTCATCAAAAACCTGAGCTGAACAGAGCTGACATCCTCTCAACAAACTGAGTCAAGTTTGAAAATGACCAAATAACGAGACGCGAAAATTAGTCAACAGAAGTCACTTGATTAGTCAGAGATCATTTCCTCAGCAACGTTAACATGGATGGTGATCGGTGCAGCGAGGAGACGAGGACAAGTCTCGAGTGATGCCGATCACGATTAGCTGATAAAGTGATCATTTATTTCATACTGTAAACTTAAGACTACCAATACGTATGCCATGACATGAAGGACATAGATATAATGACTTTATTATTAATGAGTAATAATCTGAACGTCCGTCCCGTATTATTATTATTCTAATTATTAAATGTGGACCAACTGGAGAGTTTTGATGGTCATATATTTATCATGTATAATCTGATTTCTAAGAAATTGTTTGGTTGATTTGATATTTTGAGGTAAACGGGTGTTATACTTGGTGATGGTTTATGACATGAGTATGGAGAGAGTATACACACACACACACACACACACACACACACACACACACACACACACACACACACAGACACACACACAGACACATAAAAGTAGGTTCAGTGTGTTAAGTGTAATCTACTGCTGCTGGACAGAGCTGCTCTGATTAGTACAAAAGTAAAAGATTTATTTTGACAATATAAGACTATATGACATATATATACGACAATATCCATCACTTTCAGCAAGTTTTAATGCCAGAGTAAAGCTCTCTCTACAGACACTAGATTCTATTATCGATCCTATTTCTCAGTCTTTTAGTAAAGTTGTGTGGAAATGTTCTGATGGGTTCCGAAAAGTTTTAGTAAACTGATTTTCTTCATACTCGCATGAGTAGGTTAATCGGCTTTACGGTGCGTTCCTGAAACGGATGTATTTGCACGTAGCGACACCCACAAAACTCCATAAAAGGTAAAAAACAATCAGCTAGGAGCATGAAATGAAAGTTCAGGGTAACAGCTGAAAGGCCAAAGTGGGAGATATTTTGTCTCGCATCTAAAGCTGATAATAAGCACTAAACGTTCCACCGGCCAAGGCGTTCGTTCACGACTTGCGGCTGCGTACGGACAGACCGATCCGTCCTCTGTCCTTCGTTTATATTTGTCGTAATTAAATGATTCATTTTATTTTCCTTCATTTGTGTGTTTGTGTTGGCTGGTTCTATTTTTCCACTCAATTAATCCCGATAATGTAAAGTGATTAGCGAACCAGCAGTTGTTGTTGATGTCTCTATCGCTGCTCTTCTGTAAGTCTCACTAAACAGAGGAAACTGGGTGAAAAATGAAAACCTAATAAAATTAACCATATCAACTTCAGCATTATATTCTGGATAACCACGCAGTAACCCGTGAGAATAACGTCAAGCCGATCGAGTTGAGTCATTCGTTTTAAAACGTAAATTTCCACAGACTCGGTCAGGAGCGTTCGAGATTTTCGTGAATAGCCAATTCCGTGCATGGAAGGATTTACAAACAAATCCTTGTTTTGTTTCATACATTTGTTCGCTTTTTAACAGGTTTTTTTTTTTTTACAATATTACTGATTCCGAACAAAAGCAGGCTGAGAAGAAAAGAAAAGGCAAGGCTGGAGTGGCATGAGTGGCCTTGACAGGGGTAGGAGGTCAAGGGTTAAAGGTGAACAAAAGGTTCCTGACAAAACCTCGGTTAAAATCTCTAAAATTTTCGGTTAAAACCGAGTTTGTCAAAACGGTACTTCGATAAATCAAGACAAAAACGGAATAATAATCAGGAATCTCTGATAAACACCCACACACACAGAGTTATTAATGAGTTAGAAACCCAAACAGACTGAAGGAAATGTTTCAGTTCCCAAAAAACAAAACAAAAACAACAACTGCCCTTTATTTAACCTGCCTCCAATTGAAAGACCTGAATCTTACAATTCCAACCAGTTACAGATGTCTAATAAAAGGCTTGAATAATAAATACAACAGTGTGTGTGTGCTGCTCCTGTTTCCTCCCTTTTGGACAAACACACCTCCGTAAGAGTCATATAAAAACACACAAACACGTGTCACAAACATACACCTGAATAAAAAATAAGTCAAAACAACTCACCGTGGTTTATTTAGAGGCCAAAACGAGCTTTCACATCATTTAGGATCCAAATCTTCCCTTCATCAGTTCCAACATGGTTCCTTCTGTAAACTGCTGACGTCCCAAAAATAATAATAAACATATATATGTATATAAAACACAGAGAAATAATAAATATATTAACAAAATAATCGAGGAAGACAACCAGCTCAGAAAGCACTGTTTATATCTGTTTTTTTTTTTATCTCGGATCTTCTGGTTTTAGCTTCTTCTCGTATTTAACTCTTAATACAAAAAAATCACGTCCCTAAAAAACAACGTCCCTAAAGAGCAACAGATCCACATGTACACTGACACTCCAAGTCCTTAAATTATAGTAAATATATTTACAGGAAACGTAAAAACACGCGTTAAAGGGAGATTTTTAGCAGTGTTTCAGCGCGCAGTGGTCGTGTTTGGTTCTGTTAGCAAAGCTCGGTTCTAGCTTTAGAGGCTAAGCTATGATTTTTTTTGTTGTTGCTAAGGTGGCCTTCGTATCAACGTGGCAGTAAGTCGTGAAGACGAATCGGATTGTTTTTGTGACTTGGATAAATCAATAATTCCGACGTAGAGACGTGAAAAACATGCCGACGGACGTGTGGTGTTGGTGGTTGAAGAGTCATCAATCCTGTCAGTGGCACATTGCTAGTGACACGGCTAGCTGGCTAACTCCGACGTAGCTTAGCATAACCGCACACACACACCACAGCTAGCTTAGCAAAGCATCGTTCTTGCCTTAAATGACAGACGTAAAACACTTCCGTCCTTCCATGAAAACGCTGAAAGTAGAAGTAAAAGCGAGCGCTATTGAGATCAAGCTGCCTGTGTTCGGGTTATTACAAAAAAAAAAAACATGAACTGTCAACAAAATGGCGGCCGCGTTGAATCAACAGAAACCCGAAATGGATCTCTGACTTTAATATTTTTTCGTCTTTCTCGTCTCCAGAGATGAAGTCTTTTTACCCGTAACGTTCCGAAATGTCCCCAGGCTTCCGCTGTCCAGGGACCGGAGAAGGGTCGTGTTTTTAAAGGCGTGTGAATGGGCTTCTGCCCGTTAATCGGGCCTCCATGTCTGATGCGCCCGTAACGTTTCTGTCAGTACAACACGGGCATTCTCCCAGTGAGGGGAGGGGAGGGGAGGGGAGGGGCACAGGGAAACACACACACACACACACAGTGTGTGTGTGTGTGTGTGAGAGAGAGAGAGAGAGAGAGAGAGAGAGAGTGTGTGTGTGTGTGTGTGTGTGAGAGAGAGAGAGAGAGAGAGAGAGAGAGAGAGAGAGAGAGTGTGTGTGAGAGCAGAATGTCTTTCCACCTAAATGTTTCTTTTCTGGGTGTCCAAAATGGAGCCCCTTTCCAAAATGTAGGATTTATATATAAATATAATATTTTTAAATACATTTAAAAATAGGTTTATATATATATATATATATATATATATATATATATATATATATATATATATATATATATATACGGGTGTGTGTGTGTATATATATGTGTATGTGTGTGTCTGTCTGTATATATATATATATATATATATATATATATATATATATATATATATATATATATATATATATATATATACGTATATATATATATATACGTATATATATATATATATATATATATATATATATATATATATATATATATATATATATATATATATATATATATATATATATCGCGACTCCGTCGGGAATCGGAGTCAGGCTCGGAGGCGGAAACACACACACACACTCACACAAACACGGCAAATGTGGGGGTGTGTGATCGTTTTCATTCGATGTTTTGCCACGCTCGTGCCGATTCAAGCCATCCCCATTGGCTCCAGGTGGAAGGGGGCGTGACCTACAATTGCACAATCCGCACATTTATTTACATGTCTCGCGCAGATAGACTATCTGCCTGATTGTGACTGAATTGTGTATTTAGATTACAGATCATTAAGGACATGTTCAGACTCCATTTTTCGAGTGATTTAACATTCTTTGTCGTTTTGAAGACACGTCACAACATTCACGTTTTATGACCATGACACCATACCAGACAACAACCCATAATAATAGTGACCTGAGAACAGAACACTATATTAAATGTGTGTGTGTGTGTATATATATGTGTGTGTGTGTGTGTTTTTGTATATGATTGTATATATATATATATATATATATAATGTGTGTGTGTGTGTGTGTGTGTATATGATTGTATATGTGGTGTATATATATATATATATATATATATATATATATATATATATATATATATATATATATGTGTGTGTATGTGTGTATGTGTGTCTGTGTGTATATGAGTGTATATGTGTGTGTATGTGAGTCTGTGTGTATATGAGTGTACTGTATATGTGTATGCATGTGTGTGTGTCATCTGTGTGTATGTATATGAGTGTATGTGTATGTATAATAAGACCAGAACAGAACACTATTACTTATAAATCTGTAGTAGATAATATCTATGTTTATTATTTCATTAAAAAAAGATTTCTAATATGTATATAATTATGTTTTTACTTTACACTCGCTTGCAACTCGATCAATTGATCTGAGTTGACTGATCAAATAACACATTTTATGTTTGTCTCTTTAATAAAGCTGCTAGGGATAAAAAAACAAAACCACCAAACTAGTGACGTATGCCAAGCCAAGTGCCCAGTACACGACTCTCTGAATCACTGACCCTTTCACACTACGTGACTACTATACTGTACTTTGCATCACATTAATGTCACCTAGATCCATTTCATTTGGTTTTTACATTTGCATTTTCTTATCCAGCCCGACGTACAAAAGAGACATATTAAAGTCTCTATCAATAAACACACTAGTTCACTAGGTTACAGATTTAGGATACCATTATCCTAAAACTCTGTCCAGGGTTGTTTTTTAAATATACACATAATACAAAGAATGAAAAACCTTTAGTTTAGATGTTTCAGGAAGAGGTATCCATAGTCAGTGACTCAGCTCTTCAGACATCGAGAGGAAGTTCATTCCACCACCTCGGTGCCAGAACAGAAAAGAATCTTGCTGTATACCGACCTCTTATCCGGAGGCAGGTTGAAAACAAGTCGTGCAGCTGCATTTTGGATCATTTGCAGAGGACGAATTGCGTTCAGAGACAGACCTGACAGCAGGAAGTCCAGCAGTCCAGTGTCAAAATGACAAGAGTTTGAACAAGTATCCAAGCAGCCTGTGTGGATAAAAACAGCCAGCTCATTCTGATGAAGAGAAGAAATCGACATGAGAGTGGAAAAGTACGGTTGATTGTCCATGGTTACCCTCTGGTTGCAAGCAGTGGCTGAAGTGGATATTGTTGTGTAAGGTTATTGCAAGATCCTGCACAACAATCTGGCTTTTCATACATCTCAATGAGTCCTTCTTCATAATTCACTAATTATCTGTCTATAGCACTTTATTTTAAAAGTATTTACAGAAAAGGTTGGTATAAGAAGGTATGAGATCTAAATTCCATTATTGTCTTACATGCCATTTGTTAAACATGCAAAAATATTGAGTCTACACTTAACATAACCATGTGCTTTTTTAAACTGTCTGCCGTAATATTAGTTTTATTATATGGGGACTTGAGATTAGAAGGTTTTTGCAGGGTAAGAAGACCCTAAGAAGAAAACTGTACTTGCTGTAGTAACCTTTTTTGTGTTAAAATTGGATTTCCTCAGTTACACTTCTGTGATGTGTTTGACTAAAAGACTGACTTGCTCTTTGACATCAGCACCAGAAAATGGACTGTCTATAAACCTATTTCTTTTGAAGGCCTCTTTAACATTTCGCAAGCTTTAACAAAATTTATATCTTTCTTAAATACAACAAAGCAAACACAACAGGTGTTGTTTGTCCTTGGTGTTAGCAATATTTTATTAGCTGTCAAAAAAGAGTCAAATCTATATTTTTATTCATTTTACGTTATACAGCCTAACATGTTAGCGCTGTTCAATTATTGTTGTGGAATGATGACATTACACAGGGTCTCAGAGAACCTGGGGTCTGTCCCATGAGAAGCTGGAGACACACTGGAGTGGGTGCAAACCCAATAGCAGAGCAGAAACACACACAATCACACACCTGTTCACACAATACAGACAATTTAGAGATGCCAATCAGCCGACAAAATACATGGACTGTGGGAGGAAACTCGAGTATCCAGGAGAAAACCTGAAGCCTGGAGTAACCTCCCCCAAAGCCTGGGGAGAACATGCACACAAGGCAAAGTCAGGAATCAAACCCCTCATATCACTAATGGCTTAACAGCTTGTAGAAAAACAGTAGTAAGCCCGCCCATATTGTCTAGTTATTGTATATTGAATATTGTCATATTGATTAGAAGGCTTAGGTCAGATCAGAGCAGGTCAGGTCAGTTTCAGCTTGAATTTAGTTTAAGTTTAATAATATACACATCCTCTCAAAGGGAATTCAGATTAAGAGTATTTAAAGCTACACACATCTTTGGTGTAATCGAAGTTTTCTCTTTGCGTTTCTGTTTATGTATGGTGGGAATTTTCAGACAAACCCCCAAGAGCTTTTGTGTTTGTATTTCTATTTCTGTTAATATTATTTCTCTGGCTATTAATTAAAAAAAGATATATATTGCTTTCAAAATCAAAAGCAATGGTCACTGTTAATAGCACATCGGTTTTTGACTAAAGTAATGATCAGAATATGGGTCTGTTGAAGTCGATTTGTTGAATCCATGGTTGTTGCTGATATCATGGAACAAAACTTCTGATGTACATCTGACCCTATATGCAACGTCTTGAGTTGCTTATGCATGCTCAGAGAATGTTAGCGGGAAAAAGTTGCTCGGAAAATGAATTCTTTATTTATTTAAGTAGGTGAGTCAGTTGAGAACCAGTTCTCATTTACAATGATGACCTGACCAGGAAGAAGATTATACACCAAGTTTCACCACAACAATAATCAGCCAGCGACACAAGTGAAGTTTCAGGATGGCAGTGCAGGGAGACGTATTTGCATATTTTACTCGATAAGGCACTAGGTAGCTTTTAACAGTCCATTGCATCATTGCTTACCAATTGTAACCAAAGCAATATGCAGTCAGTGTGAAAATAGCATAGAGAGGGCAGCTGTTGGACCAGGTCCTCTGAGGGCAGTGGTACTCCTCCATACATATGTATACGCATGTATGTAAATCGCATGTTAAATTGCAAGAATTCTTATATTTTTCACGTTGAATGAAAAATGGTATTCAAACCAAGCACATGCTCATAAAGCCTTGTTAATGTTAATGTTGCAATATCATTTTTAAGAAACATTCAAACACTCTTTAGTACTTGTATAATTATCTTAATTTCTTTTCTCTCTTAATTGTATCGTTACACATTTCTTTTGTTTCATTGTATTTTTATTTTAAGATTAATTTTTAGCACATTTTACCCATTTAAACTCCTGACTGATCATTCCTCACCTTTACATGTAGTACTTTCACTGTGAATATTATGCTGAAATCCTTTCTATTATATGATAATGACCTCGATTGTGACATTTGTACTGTTTTATAATGTAATCCAGATTGTGAGTAAAGAGACCCAGCAAACGCTGGAAAATCCCTTCTTATAACGTGTCCAGAAATATGTGGGTGGACTTTTTTTTTTTTTACACAGTAACACATGAAGGATGGTGGTCTGTGCGATGACTCAGCGGATGATGGGAACTCAACAGCTTGCTCTGAGAAGACATAGATGATGGCAGGAAGGGATGAGGTCACTTCTTCGTTGGCTGGCGCAGGGCCAGTACTTTCCAACTGACACAACAACTGTAGAAATAAGGGTTGGCATTGCAGGACAGAGAAAAAAAAAACAATGGATAATTTACGGTCTAAATAAAGTGAACTGAATGTAGAAGGAAACCGAGATCATTATCGTACTAATTTGGTGAACACCATCCACCTGTGTGATACCCGCATCATAACCTCCCTGTCTCCAGGCATGAGAAACAACATCATCTTTAAATCCCTCTTTCAGATAAGTTCAAATATTCTGAAGGGACTGTGTAGTACTACAATACAAATGACTCAGAAAATGTGTAATAAAAACACCGGTGAGGTCCAAGAACCTGTAATACCAGGCGGACAGACCAAGCCAAGAACTGCTGACAAATTTTTTCAGAAGAAACCAGAGGTGTTAAAAAGTTGATGAGTAAAACACATAAAACACAACTGAAGACTGTAACCACTGACTTTAATCAGTATTCAGTCCTGCTTGTCACTTTTCGATGGATAAGAATTTCAGAAAAATTAAGACCAAAAATATTTCTAAGATTAAAAGAAATAAGCTATGTGTTTACATTCAGATACTTTGTTTATTTTTAGTCATGTGCTTAATTTGAATACAATTATAATACAATTGTGCATTGTAGCTATAAACAAGGTATAGCTGTTCAAGCTATGTTTTGCTACTGTCATGTAAAGTATTCCTGTTCAATAAATGATGCGGTCCCCTCCAAAACTATTGGAACAGCAAGCTGTACTCTATTATTATTATTATTATTATTATTATTATTATTATTATTATTATTATTATTATTATTATTAATTATTTTTTTATGAATGAATGAATGAATATGAGAATGGAGTTTAGATTGTCAGCTTTTATTTCGTAGTATTTATAGGTACAAATATAGCACATAGTAGATTTAGTATCAGACCAACCACTTTTCAGGTGACACAATAAATCCAAAAGTATTGGAACACAGGACTGACAGGCGTTTCTCGTTGTCCAGGTCTATCCTGTTAGATTGGTTCTTTAAACAGTGAATTGCTCCGAACATCTACACTTGGATTTAACCTGCAGTTTCCCTTGCATTTGTTGCAAAAATGATAGATGAATAAATGTCTATGGGAGAAAAGCAATCAGAGGCTTTGCACAAGCATTAGGCATGACTAATGCAACAATATGAAATTGAAAAATAAAGAAATTGATGTACTGAGCTACAGACACCAAACAGGCAAAGAAGAACTATGACAGCAGATGACAGAAAGGGTTGATGGAGCTCATTATGGTAGCAGCAGAATACTTCAGAAATCTATAGAAACCCTTTGTCTGACAATTTACAAAGGAATACATCTAAATTAATCAGCAGGAATTTCATCAACACAGCAAAGGAGAAGAGGGAGGAAAAAGTGAAAAAATTTAGACAGGCCAAGTCAATAATCAGAATTTAACCCAAATGTGCAGCATTTCACCTTCTAAAGAGGAGACTGAAGGGCAAAACCCTCCCAAGACAACAACAACAACAACAACAACAACAACAAAACAATAACTGAGGTACAAAAATTTGGTGATATCACTGGGCCACCAGCTTGATGCAACCAAATATTACGTGTTATTTACATTTATATATGTAACCCATAGAGAAATAAGGGCTACTATATTGTAGTTCCGCTCCCAACCATAGGGGGAGCTGGGGGACTGACTCGATTAGAGCCTATGGTTATCAGCATTTTTCTCTTTTTTTTTGCTACTTCTCCTCGTGAATGCCAGCAGAAAATAAACCTTCTAAAATTCTACCACCAGCTGAATTAACATTTCTAAAATCCTAAAACCAGCAGAAAGCAGAAAACCCAGGAAAAATTCCAAATAGAAACAATTGAAACTCCGATTGTTTTTTTTGAGTACTAGAAAGTCTGGATGAACCGAGATGGCGAGCCTAGCCTGCGAGACTGGTAGATGATCTTTAACGGAGTGGCCAGCCATTGATTTGTCACCAGAGGAATCCTGATTTACGTCGAGAGTGCCAGTTAAGGCATTATTCTTCACACACAGTAGTGTTACAATAAGTGCACTGGAGGACAAGGAAATTAATGTTCACTTAAATACACATTCACCGAACTTTGGATCCATATTCCACATTCACTTACGGAACCAATTGAACATTTAAGGGGGATTATTTTTCCATTATTTTAAAGAGCTCTTATTTCTTTTGCTGTTTCAACATTATTGTACCAATTATTTTCACTGTTGTAAGAAGGCAATAAAATTGTCAGTTGTTCAACTCAATCGGGGCTTCTCTTGTGAATTGGCCCAACCTACCTCTCATCGAACTTAGGTAGATGTTAGCGTCCCTTAGTTACTTCCATAAGATCAGCACCATAGGCGCTACACAAAACTTGGCGAGCCAGCCAGGAGAGGTCTCTTTTGTAGTGGAGCTCTTTGTTGAGTGAAAGCTGACACTTTTGTTGCATTTGGTTGCCAAATTCAGTCCTAGTGAGTGGCTTGACTGGTGATAAGCTAGACAATGAAGTTCTAGAGTACTTAGCAATGTTTGGTTCTATCCAAAGGGTAATTAACGTTACTAGTGCTGAGGCTCAGTTTAAAAACACAGCCATTGTGGAGTTCACCTCAGGTGAACCAATTAAATTTCTTTGCAGTGATTTACCCTGCAAAAGGATGAGCAGTAACCCAAATGTTATTCATCACATTCAGCTACTGTCAGAACTGTATGTTGGCGACAAAGGTTCTAACTTAACTCATTCTTATTTAGCTGAATTGCGGGATATTGCTAAACAAAGTGGCACTGACTTTGAGAAAGTTTTGAAAGATGAGCTAACTAGAATAGAGGGGTCCAGTAAAATACACCATATAACCAAATCAGATGTGACAGTAGCTAGCGAAAAGCGTACTAGCGACATAGCCCAAGCTGAACCAATACATGGAAGTCAAATTACTATGGAAAGTTCTGACTCAGCCCAGTACCAAGAGCCTGATTCACTTCCATTCATTGTGGACATAGGAAAGTCGCCCTTACATAGAAAACAAGCTCCCAGTGCCTCCCCTTGCTTACCCCTAGAACAACTCGCCACTCCTGAAGTTCAGAAGGTAGTGGTTGAGCACGTCATCAAGAACAGTGAATTGTCTCCCCATTATTACGGCCATGGCAAACTTAGGCCTTTTTCTGGAAAAATTCCATGCCCGCACATGGAATCTGATTATGACGCATGGTTGAATTCCACCTTACAGATGCCACCTTGTCTGCCAGACACATTGTAAGGAAGATAGTGGAAAGCCTCTCTCCACCCGCTACTAATGTTGTAAAGCATCTTGGGCCGAACGCAACCCCCAGCGATTATATCAGTCTGCTTGACTCAGCATATGGCGTTGTTGATGATGGGGATGAGCTCTTTGCAAAATTCCTGAATACCAATCAAAATACAGGTGAAAAACCTTCTAGCTACTTGCAACGACTGCAGATAGTGTTAAATAAAGTAATTAGTAGAGGAGGTATTTTTGTCAGTGACTTAGAACGGCAGCTGAATTCTTACTTCTTACTTTTGTTACGTACTGAGGAGGACCTGCAAGCAACTAAGTCCTCTCGAATGAAACAACACTTGGGCCTTTCTAAAACCAAAGCCCAGGCATGTCCTCTAACAATGAAAGATTATGTCACCAATGATATGGACATAGCAATTGCTGCAGATGCAACATCCTCTGCCAGTACACGCAATCTGGAAAAACAACTCACCCAGCTGCAGGCTCAAGTGGCCTCTCTGAAAGCATCCCTGAGTGTTAACTCCAACCAGACCCCTACTAAGAAAGCAAGGCCTAAAGCTAAGGTCTCTGCTGAAGAAAACACCTTATGCTCGGGTGACTTAAAGCTCACAAAGAAGCCTTGTCAAGGCTACTGTTTTAAGTGTGGTGAGGATGGCCATATTGCTTCATCTTGCAGTAATGAGCCAAACTACGATTTGGTTGAAATTAAGCGCAATCAGTTTAAACAAAAACAAAAGGCCTGGGAAAAGCAAAACAAACATGATTTAAACTAACATCAGTTCCTGAGAAGGGACTTTCAGGAACTGAGACTAAGAATCAATGTCCCAAGATCAAAGCACCGTTTCAAGCATCCATCAATTCTCAAAAAACGAAGCACGAGATGGCTTTACCTAGAGGGCTAGTAGGACAAAAGTGTACTGCCAATATCATTGTATCAGGAGTGAATTGTAATTGTCTCCTTGACAGCGGGTCCCAAGTGACTACCGTATCATCATCCTTTTATAACAACAAATTGCAAAATCACCCCATTCAACCTATTGATGGTCTAGAGGTTGAAAGTGCTAATGGTCAAAATGTTCCATACTTGGGATATGTTTCCCTTGTCCTTAAATTTCCAAAGAACTTTATCGAAACAGAGCCTGAAATTTCTACTTTGGCATTAGTAGTTCCAGACGTGCGCAGTGACTTGCCAGTACTCATTGGAACAAATGCCTTGGACGTCTTATATGAAGAACATTTTCAGGGCAAAAAACCAAATGACTTATCATCTGTCTACGGTTATAGGCAAATTCTTCATACACTTAAGCTCAGAAAAGAGCTGAGCTCAACCGGAAGAGTTGGCTTGATGACTCTTAAGAGCAAAGTGAGGCAAGTGATACCTGCTCAAAGTAGAATTCCTCTTGACTGCTATGTGAAAGCATGTACATTTGGCGAGTGCGCAATTGTAGAACAACCAACATTATCAGCTCTACCTGGTGGAATCCTTGTAGAGAGCTGCCTTGTGGTTTTGCCCAAGCAACAACCCCACAAATTGCCTGTATGGGTTAGAAACGAATCTGGGCATGACATAACACTTCCTTCAAATTGTGTCATTGCAGAACTCCATACTCCGGAGGAGATACATGACAACTTGTCGTCTTCCGACCGAAAAGCTGTTGCTACGGAATGCTGTATTATGGCTTCTCAGTCAGTCAGAGAACATATTAAGCCAAATCTAGAATTTGATTTTGGTGATTCCCCCC
Organism: Tachysurus fulvidraco; assembly: GCF_022655615.1. NCBI lineage: Eukaryota > Metazoa > Chordata > Actinopteri > Siluriformes > Bagridae > Tachysurus > Tachysurus fulvidraco. The sequence goes on along the minus strand of NC_062524.1, from coordinate 11,277,094 downwards.
TCTCAAATGAGTGGAAAGAAAGAGTAACTCAAAAACTCAGGGCTTATGCTGATGTCTTTGCCCAGCATGATCTTGATTTTGGGCATGCAACTAAAATCAAACATCATATTAAACTAAAGGATGAAGCACCCTTTAAGCAAAAGTCTAGGCCTATCCATCCTAATGATTATGAGGCTGTAAGGAGACACCTGCAAACCCTTTTAGATGCAGGGGTTATACGTGAATCGGATAGTCCAGCCTCTAAATGACCTTACCAGAGGCTATCCACCTTGTAGGAAGGGCAAAAAGGCAACATCTTGTTCTGGAAAGTACTTTAACTTTAAAGAACCATTTGCTGATCGGTGGACAACCGCCTGCCAAGAATCTTTTGAGTTAATCATTGAAAAGCTTACTTCTGCACCTGTGCTCGGATTTGCTAATCCAAAATTACCGTATGTTCTCCACACTGATGCCAGTACTTCAGGGTTAGGGGCTGTCCTATATCAAAACAGGAGGATGAAATGCGTGTTATTGCCTATGCCAGCAGAGGGCTCTCGCATAGCGAAAAGCGTTATCCAGCTCATAAGCTGGAATTTCTTGCTTTGAAATGGTCTATTGTAGAGAAATTTCAAGACTATCTTTATGGAAACACATTCACAGTTGTCACTGATAACAACCCATTGACATACCTTCTGAAGTCAGCCAAACTAGATGCTGCCAGTTATCGTTGGTTAGCTGCACTCTCCACTTTTGATTTTAATATCAAATATCGTGCTGGAAAGAGCAATCAGGATGCAGATGGCCTCTCAAGGCGGCCTCATGAACCTCTAGCCGATGACTCTAACTCTCTGGAGGAACGGGAGCGGATAAAACAGTTCGCATCTCATCATCTGTCATCATCTCCTGATCAACACAACTTATCCCGTGACATAATTGGCGCCTTATGTAATCGGCACCTTTTGGTAGACCCTGAGAGTAAAGTACCATCCATTACATTGGTAGAATCCCTTGCTATTCATGCTGATGCAGTGCCTGTTGGTTACGAAGAAGAAGGATTGTCTGGTTATTGCACCGTACCTACCTACAGTGAGGCGGAACTCCAGCACCAGCAAAGGTCGATCCAGTTATTGGATGTGTCCTTGATCTGTTGGATGCTGGGAATGAACCGACCCCCAATCTTGGTGCTGACTCCATAGAACTCAAGTTAATACTCAAGGAGTGGAAACGACTTGAGCTGAGAAATGGTCTCCTCTACAGAACTCGCCAATCTGAGGGTGAGATCACTTACCAATTTGTGGTGCCTGGTTCACTAAGATCCACCATTCTTACGTGTCTCCATGATGATATGGGGCATATGGGTTTGGAAAGAACTCTTGACTTAGTTCGGTCAAGGTTTTATTGGCCTAAGATGGCTATAGATGTGGAGAGAAAACTCAAGTCCTGTGGACGTTGTGTTAGGCGGAAAACACCACCTGAGAAAGCCGCACCTCTTGTGAGTATTGAAACAACTCGTCCAATGGAGCTTGTTTGCATGGACTATTTGTCATTAGAGCCAGACAGTCATAACACCAAAGACATCTTGGTTATAACTGACCATTTCACCAAATATGCAGTTGCCATACCAACCAAAGATCAGAAGGCCACAACCGTTGCAAAATGCCTTTGGGAACAGTATCTGGCGCATTATGGGTTTCCAGAGCGTTTGCTCAGTGATCAGGGAAGGGATTTTGAGTCACAAGTCATCAAGGAGCTTTGTGCTTTAGCTGGAATTACTAAAAGTGCGCACCAGTCCCTACCATCCAAGGGAAAATCCTGTTGAGCGCTTCAATCGAACTCTCCTTGGTATGTTAGGAACTTTAAGTGAAAAGAAGAAAAGTCATTGGCGTGACTATGTAAAGCCACTAACCCATGCATATAATTGCACCAAGAGTGAGGTCACAGGGTTCAGCCCTTATGAATTGATGTTCGGGCGTCAGCCTAGGCTACCAGTGGATATTGCATTCTGCTTGCTTGTTAAGAATGGAGCTCCTAAGTCTCACTCTCAATATGTAAAGCCGGCCAATACTTACTTCTGCCGGCCAAGGACTAGAAGTGCTCAACCGCAACATTGTGAGGTGGAGTCTGAGGATGAGGATGACTTGCCCTTTTATTCCACCCAGTTACCTGAGAAAAGGTTTGTTCAAGTATATGATCTCCCAAATAAACCCACAGAAGTGAGTGACAATATGACAGTTGAATCTCCAACTATATCACAGCCCTCCCTACCCCAGAATGAACATCATACTGGACACCCTGTCTCATTGGAAGAACCTGTAGATGCAACTCCTGAGACAATTGGGGAGGAGGAAACTATGATTCAACGTGAACAACATCTGGCTGGGGAGAACAAATCTTTACCGGATGACACAAACACAGAAATTCCAACTTTCATTTTTGAACCAACTGATAAATATGGATTTGGGAATTCTGAAGTGATGGAAGTTAGAGATGAAGTTCAACAAGATACTGATTTTGATGCAGAAACTTGTATGGAAACAGATGGAGGAAAAGAAAGTGCACATGTAGAAACAAATGAAATTGGAGAAGCAACTGGTTCTATTCATAGGCCAGGGAGATTAAGGCGACCACCAGGTCGTTTCACCTACCCTGAGTTAGGGAAACCATTAATATCCTTTGCACAGAATCTCCTAAATAGCTTGAATCAAGCACTTGACACCTTTGGTGGTTATGATATTTCCCCTATTGAGGTTGTTTAGACTGAACGGCATGAAGGGACTCATGCTGAGTAAAGAGGGGTGGGTGTAACCCATAGAGAAATGAGGGCTACTATATTGTAGTTCCGCTCCCAACCATAGGGGGAGCTGGGGGACTGACTCGATTAGAGCCTATGGTTATCAGCATTTTTCTCTTTTTTTTTGCTACTTCTCCTCGTGAATGCCAGCAGAAAATAAACCTAAAATTCTACCACCAGCTGAATTAACATTTCTAAAATCCTAAAACCAGCAGAAAGCAGAAAACCCAGGAAAAATTCCAAATAGAAACAATTGAAACTCCGATTGTTTTTTTTTTTTGAGTACTAGAAAGTCTGGATGAACCGAGATGGCGAGCCTAGCCTGCGAGACTGGTAGATGATCTTTAACGGAGTGGCCAGCCATTGATTTGTCACCAGAGGAATCCTGATTTACGTCGAGAGTGCCAGTTAAGGCATTATTCTTCACACACAGTAGTGTTACAATAAGTGCACTGGAGGACAAGGAAATTAATGTTCACTTAAATACACATTCACCGAACTTTGGATCCATATTCCACATTCACTTACGGAACCAATTGAACATTTAAGGGGGATTTATTTTTCCATTATTTTAAAGAGCTCTTATTTCTTTTGCTGTTTCAACATTATTGTACCAATTATTTTCACTGTTGTAAGAAGGCAATAAAATTGTCAGTTGTTCAACTCAATCGGGGCTTCTCTTGTGAATTGGCCCAACCTACCTCTCATCGAACCTAGGTAGATGTTAGCGTCCCTTAGTTACTTCCATAAGATCAGCACCATAGGCGCTACATATACATTAAGGTCTATACTTTTTTACCTTTTCACAAATGTTATAATTTTTGAAATCATCTTTCATGACATTTAATAAAGGGGTTCAATATGATTGGGTTTGAATTTTAGTTCAGGTTAATATAATGATCAGAAAGTACCACCAATCTGCCACTGTTGGGCCTCTCAAAAAGAGTCATAACTGTCTCAACATTTCCTATGCTGCTTAATCATGCCAATGTAACCTTCGGAATATCAGAAAAACCTCAGCATAGTACTACTATGTATTGATTGTATTTAAAATCTTACTAACGATGCATATTGGAAGCACTTCTATAAAGATAAACTTGCTGTGGATATGTGGACTCCTCTAAAAAAAACTGCAGGCCTTCAGTTTAATGTAACATGAAACTGTCACATCAGTGTCTGTGCCTAGGGGTAAAAGATACTTGAGTAATTTTACTGTATTTATATGCTTGAGTGTAGCCTTGTTGTAAAAAAAGCAACGGTAAAAAAAATAATCTTAACTAATTACAAGTTCAAGAAACAACATGCAATTACATTTTACTGCTTAGATTTTTATCTGTACTTCAAAGTACTTTACAGTACAGATCTTGAGGGGTCTTTTTTCTCTCATCCAGCCAGTGATTTACAATATATACTGTATAATATTTAGCATTAAACCATCAACATATTATACTAAGAAAAGAAATAGAAACCTTACCAATTCATCATCTCATTTTACACGCACTTATTATGTCCTGGTCCCACATCAGTAAAATGTTTCAGTATGCTGGTGTAGGAAAATACTTTTATTAAATTAAGTGTTGGGTCTTCTGTACCTCCATAGAAGCCTGTTTTCTTTGCTTACATCATTGTCTAGGCAACAACTGGTTATAATTACTGGTAAATACTTTGAACAATAAACCTACAAAAACATCTAAAAATTTTAGTTTTAGGTATAATATCATTCTAGAGTAGTTAAAATTTAAAAGTGATTTTCACACGAAAACTACATTAACCTAATATTATTTTTTAAAAGTATCTATATTTTAATAACTGACTTTATATTAAAGTACAAGCTATCTTACTTTTCCCTTGAGTATCTTTCATTCCAGTTTTATTTGAATAAGAGTTTAATGGCATCTTAATCATTACTTAAGTAGAAATTCACGGTATCTTTTTGTTCCCAACCCTTTCAGCAAGCAACCATGATCCCTAGCCAACCTATTCTACTGTATGTATCAACATTCACAGTCACCAGATTACTGACCTTCTGCATGTTCACCCCCATTTAAAATAAAATAAAAATAAAGTGTGAAAAACAAGTAAGTAAGTAAGTAAGTAAGTAAGTAAGTAAGTAAGTAAGTAAGTAAGTAAGCAACAAACAGTAGACGTTCAGTGGATATATATAAAGAGGGAATATGGTGGGATATGAGTTATTTGAGAACCTAGTAGCTTGCAATTAAAACCTGTTCTTTAAGCCTTTTCCTCTATAACTTGGGGTTATCCACCATCTAGCAAACATTTTGTGCTGATTGATTGAAGTAGGTGACTGAAGTATGGAAGTTCTGCTGTTCTCACATCTCTCTGGAAAGTCTTGTGGTTGTGGGTGAAGCTCCTGCTATACCCAATCACAATGTACAGAGGTAGTTGGTGAGAATTTTAAGGGCAAGTCCAAAATTCTTGAGCTTCCACAAGAAATATGGGTGGGTTGCTGACAGGAAGACCTAATGATCGTCTTTGTACGTTTGAACATTAGTACCATGCTCAGTGATGTGATAAAGCCACAGCTATATATACAGTATATATTCTGTATATTGTGTTCATTCATTTAGTTGAAAGCCCTGAAGTGGACCAGCCTGTTATGCCAAATATTCAGTCTTTCTTTTAGAAAAGCCAAAGCATGTGCCCTGCCTCCTCACAGTCCCCTTGACTTTACTACTGACCCGCAATCTGCTGCCCCGCCAAAGTCACGTGTCTATTCTTTATCTTACACTGAAATTAAAGCCATGGATGAATAGATTTCTGACATAAGGCTACATTAGATGCTCATCACATGCACCAACATGCCAGAGTGTGTTGATATTTGGGGTCTCACAGAGTACTAAAACCTTGCCTCTCTGCACTAGAACAATCCAAATCAGCCACTGTCTTTCGTGAGCTGGATGAGCATCATCTCAAAGAGGAGATCAGAACTCCTTACACCAATACAACATTTGTCAGACTGTATATTATAATCACACCCTCCAGTGTCACCCATACGAGGATGGGTTCCCCTTTGAGGCCGGTTCCTCTCAAGGTTTCTTCCTTTACCAATTTAAGGGAGTTTTTCCTTTCTACTGCTGCCTGAGTCACCTCAGACTTGCTCATTGGGGATAAATACATACACGTTGTGAACTCAATATATCTAATATTAATCTTGAAAAATTTTTATTGTATTAATTTATATTATTGTAATAATTTATATTATTCTTTATGTTTACCTTCTGTTCTATGATTATGTTCTGTAAAGCTGCTTTGAGACAATGTCTATTGTAAAAAGCGCTATACAAATAAACTTGAATTGAATTGATTTCAAATCTTAGTGATTTTTAGAGTTTAGTAAATTAGAGTTTGGTATGTTTGTGGAGCCAGTTGGAACTCAGACACTACTAACTTGAGTTCGTAGTAGAGTCCGTTTTTAGCTTGTTATCAATCAATCCTGCTTTGTCTGCAGATGATCTAATGCTCAGTCCCTTGCTGAATTTCACATCACTTCGCTTGTGAAACACTTCACTTTTGATACTACTAATTCAGACCATAAAGTCTCTTAATCAGACGCAGCTAATACAGTATTTTTATGCTGATTTGCTTGGAAACAATCTTCCCAAATTCTTAGCAAATAACCCATCAAATTTGCCTTTCTGTTCCAAGATCATTCCCTCTAGGTCCAGCTGACAGAGTAGACCAATTTATTCAGAACAAGAGTTTGAACTCTACTCAGTACACTTGATGTAGTATAGTATATACTTATAGTCTGGTGTGTCAGTCTCCAAGGTGGCATCATATCTCGTGGAAGCTTGTGGTATTTGTGTTCTTACATGTGAATTTGGTGATTTTTATTACTCAAACCCCAAGTTAAAGATTTTTGGCCTATAAAACCTATAAATAAGTGCTATGCTAGAGCAAGCTTTTCAAGACCATGGCATCCTTATGTCTTCAAATCCAAAAAAGCAGATGATCATCAAGACAATGTTTTTTTTTTCTTTACATTAACAGAATGTTAAATAGCCAAGAGCCAGACACTAAAATATTATTTTAAAGTTTGAATGTGCTAAATGAAATTGTAGTGAAATAAATTGAGCTGATGATATCTGTAGCCATGACACAAAAAATGATATTGATAGAATTGTGCAGTTTTATGGGGCAAATTATATTATTCGCTTTAGTTCTAGTCCCTGTTTAATCCTTTTCTCCTGATTTTTCACATCATAGATGACAAGAAACATGGGTTTAACAGAATACGGATTAAACCAAATAAATATGTAGACATAATAATAATAATAATAATAATAATAACAACAACAACAACAACAACAACAAACAGTAGAGTTTGTAAAATAGCTCCATTTCAGCTTTTAAGCAGAGACAGGAATAGTAGTGTGGTTGCAGTACTGAGGCCCATGCCATCTTCGTGTAATTTCATTCATTCATTTTCAGTAACCACTTAATCCTGGTCAGAGACGTGGTGGATCCGCAGCCTATTCTGGGAACTCTGGGCGTGGTGGAAATACTCCCTGAGTGGGACACCAGTCTATTGCAGACCACCATGCACGCACACCTTCACACACACTAACATGCACACACACACACACACACACACACACACACACACACACACACACACACACACACACACACACACACACACTCACACCTTCGTTACCTAGTGGCATATTTTTTGGGAAAACGGGAGGAAACATACACAGACACTTCACCATTCTAGATTTATTCTCTTTGTGCTTTTAATAATGCTCTCCATTCTCCTATAAAGGTTTCCTCTTGGTGTTGTTGTGTGTCTGTGTGCATTTGTGTTCATTCAGCTACTAGAGCATCAGTGAGATCAGACACTGATGACGTAAGAGTGAGGAGGTCTGTGGTTCAGTCTGTGTTCCAGTTCATCACAAAGGTGTTCAGTGGTGTTGAGTCAGAGTCAGGGCTCAGTGCAGGACACTCAAGTTCTTCACTCCAACCTTCACACACCATGTCTTCATGGAGCTCTGTGCTTTGTGTACAGGGACATTGTCATGATGGGTCAGGGTACAAGTTTCTGAGCTCCAGTAAAGGGAAACTGTAACTGTTACAAGATACAGACAAATAGAATTGTGTGCTCAAAAGGAAGGAACCATATTGGGTCTGATGATCAGATGTTCACAGACTCGTTCACAAATGCTTTCAATAATACACTTGTGTTGAGGGAATTGGGATAAACTCAGGACCCCAGAGACTGAGAGCACCCTGCAGGACTGTTTTGCTTTGACAGACTGGGATGTGTTTAAAGCTGCAGCCACACTGGAGGACTCTTCCATCAGCGTACAGGACTATGCTGAGTATGTGACTGGGTACATCAGCACTTGTGTCGATAACATCGTGCCCACCATGAAAATCAGGACGTTTTCAAACCAGAAGCTGTGGATAAACAATCAGGTATGTCACATTCTGCGTGCTCGCTCTCTTACATTTAGATCAGACAACAAGACCGAGTACAAAGCTGCGAATTATGGACTGAGAAAAGCCATCACAGTGGCCAAGAGGCAGTACAGAGAGAAGCTGGACAGCTTCTATTCTACTGCTGACTCGGGGCGGATGTGGCAAGGCCTGCAGCACATCACAGACTACAGGACCACCACCAACAACATCACCTCAACAGACAGCCTGCTGGATGACCTCAACACATTCTACACCCACTTTGAGGCCCCCAGCTACACTGCAGAGAGGGGCTCACACACACCTGGACCCCCCCCCCCCCCAACCGTCTCAACAACCCAGGTACACAAAGCTCTGTGGAAGATCAACCCCCGCGAAGCAGCAGGACCAGACAACATTCCTGGGCGGGCTCTCAGAGCATGAGCTGACTGATGTTCTCACCTCCATCTTCAACCTCTTCCTCAGCCAGTGCACCATTCCTTCATGCTTTAAGACCATGACCATCGTCCCCCTGCCTAAGAAGAGCCCACCCACCTGCCTGAATGACTACAGGCCAGTGGCACTCACTCCAATCATCATGAAGTATTTGGAGAGAGGGGTGCTGGCCCACATTCAGAGCAGCATTCCAGACACTATTGACCCCCTGCAGAATGCCTACCGGCCCAACAGGTCCACCTCGGATGCCATTGCTGCTGCCATCCACTATTCCCTTTCTCACTGGAAAATAAGGACTCGTACCTAAGGATACTCTTCATCGACTACAGGGAAACATGCTTTCTGTCTGTGCATATGACAATAAACTTTGAACTTTGAACTAAACCAAAAAAATTTGCCATCTGTAAGAGCCTGAGGACTGGATTGAGAGCCAATGCCAGAAAAATGGGAATGATGCCAAGTGCCCAAGAGGATAAATTGTCCATGGAAAGAGGCTCAGTCCATTTACATGATTAGAAACTATAGCTAATTACTGATCATTCAACCAAAACTGAAAAAGGAAAGGTTAGAAGGGGTAATACAAAGATTTTATATTGTGTACCATTAGATTATGTAATACTATTTCTATATAGTGACAGATTTGCCAGAAAGAAAGTAGCTTTCTTTGCTGTTCAGAGTTGCAGATCCAAACACTGGGAAGTGTGAGTTGGAACTAGATGCCAATGCTTTACAGCCCATGCTATTGCTTTTGTGTTTTGTTAATGGTGGAGTGGATGACCGCTTGATGTCCAAGGAGGCCCTCATGTCTGCATCATGTTCTTCAACATTTTGTACCTATGCTGTCATAGCTAAGTCTTGCCAGGGTCCCTGCCTGCACTTTGCACATAATATACATTGTCTTCTGCTTGCTGCTTCCTGATGACATACTTCTGGTTGTTTACTTGATGTTGCTCACTGATGCTCTGAGCATGGTTCACCTGGACGACCTGGAGATATTTGGGACTGCTTTGGAGACTAAGGCAGTGGCAACTGCAGTTGGCGTGGTCAGTCTTGTGCTCCTGTCTCCTTCATTGAACATTTAATGGCTTTGGCAGAAAGGAATATTTCTCAAATCTATAATGTATTCAGAAAATGCCCCACAGTTATAGAAGGCAAATGATTTTACATCACGCTGCTCTGCAGCATCCCCCAGATGAGGATGGGTTTCCAGTTGAATCTGGTTCCTCTCAAGGTTTCTCAGTTTTCCTCACCACTGTCACTTCTCTCTCTCTCTCATTAAATCTAAAAATAAATTAAAATTTAAAACTGTAATTTTCATAACACTTAAAGCTTCATTGTAGCAGCGTCCACTGTTAAAATTGCTATACAAATAAAACTGAATGGACTTAACTGAAGGGTAACTGACTTGGTTTTTTTTTCCAGAACAAAATGCTTTTGGACTTTAATAGGCAGTGTGAACATTAAAATATTTCCTGTGCGAATGTTATGTTGCAGTGTAACATACTTAAAGTGCTTCTGAAATGCTCGCTCTTACTGTAATTAATAGCCTTTAAGAGATATGATGTAATGGTTGTACCGGTAAAATGAAACTCCACAGAGAGGAGGAAGAGGATTTTTTTTCCTGTAGAGAATAGAGATTTTGCAGTCTGTAAAGTTTATTTATTTATTTATTTATTTATTATAAATCTCTTACAAACACGTGCACTTTTATATATTAACGACAACACAATTTCACGGAACTACATCATGTACACTCATGACCCATAGTATAAAATGAGATTCACACCAAATGTATATGTGATAATTATGATAAATTTTTTAGTGACTTCATCAGCATCATCTTCATCATGACGGTGTTCTATAAGTAACTTCATTGTTTACATTTATTGGATGCTAATATCTGTCCAGTTAATCTGTCTGACAAAAAAAAAAAAAAAGACATGAGCTACAGGAAAGACATGATTTAGGACCCCATAAACCATCAAAAACAATATAAAAGATGCATGTAACTTTAGTGAAGGACATGAAAACAGTGTTAAATTCCAAAAGACGAATGAATATGAAACAATTACAATAGAGGTGAAGAATTAAGTCCAACTACAGGTCAGTTTCTTCAAGACAATTTTATTATTTTTTTTGTATTAACATTATTAAAACAGATGAACGCCACAGACAAACATGACAAGCAGCACATTAGTGTTCACTTGATCTCACAGAACGATATCAAAACAGAAAGGCTTGGATCAAGTGCATCAGAGCAGGTAAAAAAAATATACAAAAAAAAAATACAAACACAAGCCCACAGAACTGAGAGAACAATATAACAAGTTACTGGATAAATACATTTGGCACCGTGCAAAAAATGTCGACTGGGAAAATGGAGGAGAACAGGACATTAGACAGTGATGAAGAATGTATACATTATACATTATAGTCCTGGATGGTGGCTGCTGGCAGTTTGATTTACGCTTAACAGTCTGGACCTGTTTTACTGGCAAAATGAGAGATTTGTATGAAGGAACAGTGTATTAACTCCTTAGAGATTTGTCTGAATTTTACAGATATTGGTCTTTTCAGGACAAATAGATATGACCAGATAGATTTTAGGCAAATAGGTTTTGAAACACCAAGGTACACTGGGAAAAGGAAATCCACCATGAAGAAGGACTTTTCAAAATAAACACAAATCTTGGATCCGTAAGACTGTACGTCAATCTCAGGAGCGAGGCATAAGGCAGCATTTTGTTCAACTGAAGCTGCTAATCTTTAACAAATAATTCACGTCTCTCCTGACTGTTGTTACACAGAGCCTAAGGACTTTTGGCACACAGTATTAGATTACAGAGCAAGATTATAGAGCGATTCAATATGTAATATAGGCAAATATCAGTATTAATATCCTTTAGGATACACTTAGCTTTTGTGTTTCATTTGGTTTCTTTCCTCGTCTGTAGGGAGCTTTATATACTGCATCTCGCTCTGAATGTAACTGTTGGATTAAAGGTCAGATTTCGTTCTTATTTTTGCAACATCAACCAAAAATCATCAGATAAATGACAGAGGCGAGTCATATGACGGCGTTCAAGAATCAGAAATATGACTCGAGCACAACTTCTGGTGCCTCTGAAGTGCTTCACGATTTATTTAATCGGATCAGAAAACCATTACATGTTCTAGAGTAGAAAATAGATAAATGTCAGATGACATGATATTTATTTGCCAGTGTTTACCCCGTAGAGGGGGGGGGGGCAAGAAGAGACAAGACAAGAGAAGGAAAAGAGGCAGAGGAAGGAAAGAGAAAGCCGAGTGAGAGAGAACAAAGAGATGCGAGCTGGAGAGAGCATCAGAAAAAGAGAGTAAGAGAATCAGAGAGAGAAAGAGAGAGAGTGAGAGAGTGTGTGTGTGTGTGAGAGAGAGAGATGGTGCAGTGTTATATACTTGGCACTGCTTTCCTAATTATTTTATTAGTCACATTATCAATAAAGAAGTAAGAAACAAATTCAAAAAATTTCCAATGAAACCCCGAACATGGTTCTGTTCATCAGAAATGACAGTCAAGTGGTCAGCGATATGATAAATGATGCTAATTTAAGGCAAATTAAAAAAAAAAAAAAAAAAAGGAAGTCAATTTTGGTTTGATAAATTGCATCTATTTTTCCGATACAAGCAAAAGGCCTAGTGCTTATGGTGTAACAATCGAAATATACACAATTCTCTCTACACCTGGGGACTCTTTTTTTGGGCTCCTACTCATCCTCGGTTTCTCTCCAGCCACCCGATCACGTTGCCTACCACTCTAACGTGGTCCGGTGAAGGCTCCTTGTGCCGCCGTGGCCGTGGCGCTCACGGCCGCCTGGCGCACGGCTTCGTTTGAAAGCACTCCAGTGGCAAACTCTGCCTGGGCCTTCTGGAAGCTAGCGCCAGTCTGCCTGTAGAGAGAGTGGACCTGTGCAAGAAAGATAAAAGAGCTTAGTGAGGGAATTACCACATTATCTGCGAGCAAAGAAGCAATGCAAATGACAGCCTTAAATCTTGGCGCCCAACGATTAAAGCGGATAGGAAAATGAGACAAGCTCGCTGAATGTTACACTACTTTGCATGAAACAAACCTGCATGCCTAATCGTTTGCTAGCTGCTTTTCCTAACTGCAAATGACTTCAAAAGGTGCACACACCTTTAGCGCTCGACTGTTTCAGCTCAGCTCACATCTCATCACACACACTGGGATTATATAGTAATTAACATCCTAGATTTTTTATGTACAGTATGTGTGTTTGTGTGTTCAAAGTAGTGTCTTGAGACAAACGTGGTTAATTACACATCTAGATTTAAATATCAATCGTCTGATCTCAAACCCAAAGCTTGGTTGCTGCTGTTCTAATACTTTTAGAGGAGACGCTATATTTTGGTAATTGCTTGTTCTATCACAATTAATCATCCTCAATATTTATAAAAGCCTGTGAACCTCCAGCCACAACACAGCCCCAACGCATCAATGTTCCAGCACCATGTTATAACAGTGCCTTTCCATATATATATATATACACACACACACATTAGTCCCATTTTGCCACCAAATATTCAGTTGGTTTGCATGACTATATATTCTAATTTTGGTCATACTCTTCTTCAATATTTGGTGCCATTTAATTGCTTAACTCACTCCAATACTTCTTGTAGCCTTCCACAGGCTTCTCACAAAACTTTGATGGATGTTTTTTGCCCATTCCTCCAAACAGAACTGGTGTAACTCAGGCTTAGGTCTTCCTGATCAGATGCTGCATCTGTTCATTCCGTTAATGTTCTACGGGATTCAGGTCAGGGCTTCATGATAGAGTCTCTATTTTCACTTTGTCTTTGAGCTATTTTGTTACAACTTTAGAGGTATGCGTAGGTCATTGTCCTACTGGAAAAACCAGTTGTGACCAACGTTTAGCATTTTCATATGCATTGCCATCTATCCATCCTCTGATGAGTCCCATTTTCTGTTAGAACACCTCCCACAACGTGATGCTACCACCACCATGCTTTACAGCTGGGATGGTTTTCTTCAGATTAAAAGCCTTAGACTTTGTCTTCCATACGTATATGACGTATATGACCAGAAAACATTCCTGTAGCAAGGGGTGCTATAAGATTAGGTTAAAAAAATATATATAAATTACTCATGAAGAAGCATCTTTTAGTTTTGTTTTATTTATTTTTTTACTTCAAATCAGATCAATCACCAACCTTTTTTTTTTTAGAACAAACTATAAGACAGAGTAACCGAGTTTACCTTCTTGAGCAGAACCACTCCCATGGCAGCCTGACCAGTAAAGACCATTGCATTCAACAGCATGATCACCCCAACCGCTGTATTTGTCTTTAATGCAGCAAGACCCACTATCCATCCACTGCATGAGCAAAGAGTGAGATAAAGGCAAAGAAAAAAAAACGAGGTGAAATGAACGAGAGAGAAAAATGCACAAAAAGGACTTCAGGACTGTGGTGAGTTATTCATGTCACCTGAAGCCCCAGCCAGGAATCCCAATTGTCATAAGGATGTAGACCACCACTTGGACGAAGAAGATGAAGAAGAACACAAAGAAATTGAAGGAACTATCGGTCCTGTTGAGATATAAAAGAGATGCAGGCATTATATTCAATAAACACCATCAAATATATAAAAATATCCAGTAGGTTAGCAGCTGCATGCTTCAAATCCCCAAAAATACTCACTCTTTCTACGAACTCCAAACTTTTCAACAAATTGTTGTGTCACAACCAGTTACAAATGGACAGAATATAGCACAACAGTGACTCTGCTTAATGTGTCTAAGCAAGAAAAGAGATGGACCAGGTAAAGAGGGAGAACACTGCTACCACCACCATGCTTCACTGAGGATAGGCTGAGGATTCACTCAAACATAGAGCTTTGTGGCACAGCCAGAAATACATTAATGGATGTTCTCTTCCAGAGCTTTGTGCTGGTGTTTATCCATCTGATGAACACTTAACATACACGAACACACAACACTATTCTTACACATTAGTTACTTAAAACACATACTATGTATACTTCAATTGCACATTTCACACTTGTACATTTGTACATACAAATTGTCTATATTGTATATTTCACTTGCACATTTCAGACTTATATAATATAGACGAATTGTATGTACAAATGTACAAGTGTTAAAGCTTCTGTCACTAAAACAAATTCCTCGCATGTGAAAACATACCAGGCAATAAAGCTCTTTCTGATTCTGATTTATTTTGATATCTCCTTGGGCTACATGACGTTTAAATCCTATCTTCTGATTTCAATTGTATGCACAGACCTAGTTTAGGGGTTTACAGACCTGAATGCTCTATACACAGGCCTGTACCAACAGACGAAGGAGCAGGGGCTGAAGAGCAGAATCCAGAGGATGGCTAGGCCGAAGCCTACACCACTACCAGTGTCCACACAAAACAGAGCAAGACAGGAGATGAAGTTGAAGACCAGAGTGCAAACTGAATCTTTATAGAGGAAAATAAGAGAAAAAAAAAAGTGTAAAAAAAAAAGAAAAGAAAAAAATAGAACATTCTAACAAAAGCCACAGCAAGGCAAACATGTGGATACGATTTATTTATTAAAAAATGTATATGTTATGAGTATATTTACTAATCTACAGAATTATATATAGAATATTTAAATATGAAAGCTGAATAGGAATCTCTGACCTCTAGTGGTTGAAATGGGTTACTACAAGCTTAAACATTAAGCCCTCACAGTGCAACTGAAAAAAATACTACAGAATCGTTTGGGTCCATTGTACAGACTATAATATATATAAAAAATAAGCTTTATTCAGTTCTATTCAATTCATTTATATGGATATGATTTTAAAATAGCTTAATAAAAACCTAGATATACATTTAAATTAGTCCCTGAGACTAATAAACTAATAAAACTGAGTCGATGCGAAATTTATTCTAGTCCTGGCATATGATGCTGAATGAACAGATAAATGTATGGATATCTGATCTACTAAACAGAAGAATTCAAGAAACTCATTAGTGATTATTTTTAAGGTATAATATAACAACATAATCACATGAACTGTAACAGTGTAGCACCACATTCACCACGGAAAAACACACGTTGCTAATTCAGAGAAAAACCTTCAATAAACAAAATACAGCTTACACATCCAGAAGTAGTACATGATGGTGACGATGCGCTGAAAGCCCTGGCTGATCTCCACGTTTATGTCATGATAGAAGCACGGGCCCACCGGACAGAACGACGGCAACGGAGGCCAGTTCTTCTGAGAGGCTGAAAAGAAACAGGGTTAAGTCTTTCAACCAAGCAGCACAAACACGCTCAGTTTCTTCCTGATATATAAGTGCTGATCATCTTCTGGCTCTCTACAGTAAACATTACAGTGACTAACACTGATCTCTGAACTGTTAAAATATCATGACATTATTACACCTGCTGCAGGAGTTAATACACATGAAGGGAAGGAAAAAGGACAAGAACACGAAAAAGGAAAATGAAAGAGCACAAGAAAGAAAGAAAGAAAGAGGGCAAGAAAGAAAGAAAGAAAGAAAGAGGGCAAGAAAGAAAGAGGGCAAGAAAGAAAGAAAGCAAGAAAGAAAGAGGGCAAGAAAGAAAGAAAGAAAGAGGGCAAGAAAAAGAAAGAGGGCAAGAAAAAGAAAGAGGGCAAGAAATAAATAAAGAAAGAAAGAGGGCAAGAAAGAAAGAAAGAAAGAAAGAAAGAAAGAAAGAGGGCAAGAAAGAAAGAAAGAAAGAAAGAAAGAAAGAAAGAGGGCAAGAAAGAAAGAAAGAAAGAAAGAGGGCAAGAAAGAAAGAAAGAAAGAGGGCAAGAAATAAAATGCAAGAAATAAATAAAGAAAAAGAGGGCAAAAAGAATAAAGAAGAAAGCAAAAGAAAGAGGTCAAAAAGAAAT
Source organism: Tachysurus fulvidraco (assembly GCF_022655615.1). Taxonomy (NCBI): domain Eukaryota; kingdom Metazoa; phylum Chordata; class Actinopteri; order Siluriformes; family Bagridae; genus Tachysurus; species Tachysurus fulvidraco. The sequence goes on along the minus strand of NC_062524.1, from coordinate 11,260,507 downwards.
AAATAAATAAGAAATAGATGCAAGAAAGAAAGATGGGCAAGAAATAAGAAAGAAAATAAATAAAGAAATATTTCAAGAAATAAAGAAGAATAAATAAAGAGTTCAATAAGAAAGAAATAAATAAGAATAAAGAGTTCAAGAAATAAAGATTTCAATAAATAAATAAATAAGAAATAAATATTGCAATAAATAAATAAATAAATAAATATTTCTATAAGAAATAAATAGATTTCAATAAATAAATAAAAATAAATATTTCATAAAGAAATAAATAAAGTATGTGCAAAAATAAATAAATATTTCAATAAATAAATAAATATTTCATAAATAAATATTTCTATAAATAAATAAATATTTCAATAAATAAATAAATATTTCAATAAATAATAAATATTTCAATAATAAATATTTCAATAAATAAATTAATAAATATTTCAATAAAATAAATATTTCAATAAATAAATAAATAAATATTTCAATAAATAAAAATAAATATTTAATAAATAAATAATAAATATTTCAATAAATAAATAAATAAATAAATATTTCAATAATAATAAATAGTTCAATAAAAAAACATAAATAAATAAATATTTCAATAATAAATAAAATAAATAATAAATAAAATAAATAAAAAATAAATAAATAAATAAATAATAAATAATAAAGTAAAAATTATAAATAAAAAATAAATAAATAAATAAATATTTCATAAATAAATAATTAATTATTAAATAAATAAAATATTTCAAGAAAAACAAAGGTACAGTTTGGGCTGTAAAGGATTCTCATATCCGTGAAAGGACGAAATCAACATCCTCGTCTAACTCGTGTACTCACTGGAGCCCGTGCTACGGCTTTGGGAGTCCAGCTCTCTCTCCCTCCTCTCCAGCTCCCTCGCTTTTTTCTCCAACTCCTCCTGCTTCTTCAGCAATTCGGCTGTTGTGGCGTTCACTACAGTTTGCTTCAGAGAGAAAATGAGAGAGAAAGAGAGAAACATGGAGAGAGAAAGAGAGAGAGAAGAAGAGATTGTGAGGGAGAGAGAGAGAGAGTGAGAGAGAGAGAGGGGAAGCGAGACAGAACGACAGAGAAGAGACAGTGAGAGAGACAGAGAGAGAGAGAGACAGAGGGAGAGAGACAGTGAGCGAGACAGAGAGAGAGAAAGAGAGAGAGAGAGAGGGGGCGAGAGAGAGAGAGGGCAAGAGAGGGCGAGAGAGAGAGAGAGAGAGGGCAAGAGAGAGAGGGTGAGAGAGAGATTAGATGGACCACTTAAGTTTAAAAAAAAAAAAAAAAAAAGTGGCTTTGTATCTCCACAAATCCACAAAGCTTGGAAAGCTTCCATTAGAGTGAAGTTCCTCTGTACACTTCCTGCTTTGCGGTTCTCACATCATATACCTGCACTTTGCTGATCTATACTGTAGATATTGACTGTGCGCCATATCTGTAACTATTATTCATTCTCTGGTGTTTATAACAGTTTATAATCACACCCTCCAGTGTCACCCAAATGAGGATGAGGTTCACTTTTGAGTCTGGTTCCTCTCAAGGTTTCTTCCTCTTCCATCTAAGGGAGTTTTTCCTCACCACAGACTTCATTAGAGATAAATACAAACACATTTAAATATAAATCTAATATTAATCTTGAACTTTTTGTACTACATTACTTATTACTTAAAGCTGTGTTATAGATTTAACAAGAAAATATCTCTGATCTAATGTTTATACCTCTATAAAGAGTGCAACTTATTTACATGTAAACGCTGCTGCTGTCTTTACTGTTCTCTGGGTTGACGTAACCTTCCAGAGTCGAACCGAATCCTGCACTGCTATCATAATGCAGTGAAGAAACACACCTGTGTGCTGTAGGATCCATAATTCCTGGGTTCAGTGGGTGTAGTCCTGCTAGGTAGAGTCTGAGGTGCGACGGTCGGCGGTGCGGTCTCATAAGGAGGCGGAGGCTAGAATATGAGGAATTAAGAAGCGATTACAAGGTGCATCAACATCAGCAGGGGTAATTAGTGAATTACATTTACTGACCGAGATCAGGTGTCTAATACAGTCAGCTACATGACACTCGACTCAACACAATCGTGGATTATTAACACAACTGTACACTAAATTACTCCTAAGCCTGAATGAAAGGGTGTGGGATCACGAAGCACAACAGTGTGGCTGTTTCCGAAGAGTTTGTTTTGTAACAGAAATCTGACATTAAGAGGGCAAGAAAGAAAGAAAAAGAAAGAAAGAGGGCAAGAAAGAAAGAAAGAAAGAGGACAAGAAAGAATGAAAGAAAGAAAGAGGGCAAGAAAGAAAGAGGGCAAGAAAGAAAGAAAGAAAGAGGGCAAGAAAGAATGAAAGACAGAAAATAGGCAAGAAAGAATGAAAGACAGAAAATGGGCAAGAAAGAATGAAAGAAAGAGGGCAAGGAAAAAGAAAGGGCAAGAAAGACAGAAAAAAAAGAAAGAGTACAAGAAAGAAAGAAAGAAAGAAAGAAAGAAAGAAAGAAAGAGGCCAAGAAAGAAAGAAAGAGTGCAAGAAAGACAAAAAGAAAGAGTGCAAGAAAGACAGAAAGAAAGAAAGAAAGAAAGAAAGAAAGAAAGAGGCCAAGAACGAAAGAGGCCAAGAAAGAGGCCAAGAAAGAAAGAGGCCAAGAAAGAAAGAAAGAGTGCAAGAAAGACAAAAAGAAAGAGTGCAAGAAAGAAAGAAAGAAAGAAAGAAAGAAAGAGGGCAAGAAAGAAAGAGCTTAAAAAAGAAAGAAAGAAAGAAAGAAAGAAAGAAAGAAAGAAAGAAAGAAAGAGGGCAAGAAAGAATGAGGGCAAGAAAGAAAGAAAGAGGGCAAGGAAAAAGAAAGGGCAAGAAAGACAGAAAAAAAGAAAGAGTGTAAGAAAGAAAGAAAGAAAGAAAAAGAAAGAAGGCAAGAAAGAAAGAAAGAAAGAAAGAATGAATGAAAGAAATATAGAGGTTAAAAAGAAAGAAAGAAAGAAAAAGAAAGAAAGAAAGAAAGAAAGAAAGAAAGAAAGAAAAAGAATGAATGAGGGACAGACAGACTTTTCCAATCCAGTGCTGTGGTACATATCAGCATATTCCCCATGATGCCACATTTTGTTGCCGTTTCCTGATGATGAAAGTTGTGGTCTTTACCTTAGTGCCCCTGCTGGATTTGGTTCACCTTCTTTAACAAACATCACACAAATCATACAGTAACTTTATTAGACTGCTATCAGCTCAGACTCATGTTAAAACTCAGGCTCTCTATAAACTCTCTGTACACAAGAGTCAGTAGGGTAACGTTCAGGTAGTGGCTGGGACACTGATAACATTCATTCATTCATTCATTCATTCTCTACCGCTTATCCGAACTTCTCAGTGCGTGTAAATTCGACTCATACACACACCCCCACCCTGCACACCCGGTCAGTCCACCTTCTGGGTATATAATACAGAAGTTTTTACTGTTCATGGATTAATTCACTGTTAACTATTACATTTTTCTTGCACCATTACCTCCAGATCACAACAGATTTTTCTCATCGTCTCACAATAACGTCATTTATTTTGCCACACGGTCATATACTGCTATTTCATCCTCTTACACAAGATCTTTCTGATTCTGATTCTGATTACATGGTAACCATGGAGACATCACTGTTCTGCAAACTGACAGGCAATAAAACAGATCAAGATGCTCAGGATCGCTGTAGCTTCACTGTAGTGTGGAGCTGCTGCTATTCCCTCTTGTGTCACTGATTAAAACAAATGACATGACATCATACAGCCTGTACGCCTTGGTCATGTGTTTCCAGAAAAATATGTTTTGATCTGCTATCTTTCTCAGTCATGACGAAGGCAAGGTGTTATCTCGAGAAAACTGCTTTTATTATCCCAAGTGAACAATAAATATTATCTTGAGACCGGGATGATAACGAGTCCTGATATCAAAATGACGACGATGAACAAAAACATCTCAAAACAAATCATTCATGGCCTTTCTGGACTTTTATGCATACAAGGTATATTTTGTATAATCTCTGCTAGGCGTTTATGTGTAGGCTTATAATCAAAAAGCGCAAATGTGGTGTGAGACAGATCATATACATGTGTGTGCTTTCTCCTTTACCCCAGTCGTCCTGTTGTCAAAGGGATTGTACAGGTCCAGTGTGGGGTAGTCTGCAGTAGTACTATGTTGGGTCACTGATGGATCCTGTAAACATTAAAACACACACACACACACACACACAAACACAGCCCTGTTAGAGGACCGACCTTATTGTAAAACAAAACAAAAAACACAAAACAAGCAAAAAAAAAAAACCCCACAAAACCACAAAAAAACACAAACAAATATATATATATTAATAAAAACACAAGACTGTCAGTAGAATATCCACACTTCACCTGGAATGGATTGGGATCCTCTTGGGGCTCAGGGAAGCTTGTGTACTTCGACATGTCTGATTAATTTCTATCTTTAAAGCTATTGAGTTCGTAGAAGGGGATTTCAGTCTTATAAGCGCTTATAAGCACCTTTGGATCATTATATGATCACTTTCTTGATGCTATTGATGGAGAAAGCTAAGCTAAGCTAAGCTAACCAACGCTGCGTCAAATCACACCGAATCGTACAGGAAACGATTCCTTGAATCTCACTGAACTTGCAGTCTTTCTGTTCGCCTCGGCGACGTAATTAATCCCCGGTGTCGTATCACGCTATCCTTTTAAACCGTACAAACGTATTTATTAGTATTTTGTGTTACTCATATCGCAGGAAGGGAGAGAACAGGGAAGTGCAGAGTCATGTGACTGAATCAACACAGCACGTGAGCAGTCAGGACGCAACTGGGCGTGTCTCGCGACAGAAGCAGAACAAGCCGTAGTGTTGTGCGCTGCGATTAAATACTAGAACCTGATTGGTCAGAAGGGGCGCATTATTTATGTATAACAGCACGGCTTGGAGGGGGTCACGGTGGCTTAGTGGTTAGCACAATCGCCTCACACCTCCAGGGTCGGGGTTCGATTCCCACCTCCGCCTTGTGTGTGTGGAATTTGCATGTTCTCCCCGTGCCTCGGGGGTTTCCTCCGGGTACTCCGGTTTCCTCCCCCGGCCCAAAGACATGCATGGTAGGTTGATTGGCATCTCTGGAAAATTGTCCGTAGTGTGTGAGTGAATGAGAGTGTGTGTGCCCTGTGATGGGTTGGCACCCGGGTGTATCCTGCCTCGATGCCCGATGACGCCTGAGATAGGCACAGGCTCCCCGTGACCCGAGAAGTTCGGATAATGAATGAATGAGCACGGCTTGGAAAGTAGTTCCGGAAACAAGATCCGTTCATTTAACTAAAGGTTAATATCAATGCGCTGGTCAATAGTTTTATTATATAATTTATTGTTTTAAATTTGTGTCTTGTTTAAACTGATGGATGTGGTAGACTAGTGTTTAAGGTGTTGGATTACTGACCAAGAAGGTCATGAGTTCGAATCCCACATCCACCAAGCTGCAACTGCTGGGGCCCTTGATCAAGGCCCTTAACCCTCAGTCATAAATTGAAATAAAATTGTAAGTCACTCTGGATGATAAAGGAGTCTAATAAATGACAGAAATGCAAATCTCATTATTTGTTTGTTTATTTTATTGTTTTCATAGTAACATCTCATTCATAAAGACTTTTGGTGAAAGTCAAGACAAGAGTCAAGAAGCTTTTATTGTTATTTCAACCATATATAGCTTTTGCAGTGCACAGTGAAATGAGACGACGTTTCACCAGGACCAGGAACATGGTGTTAAATAAAACAAAGACAGAGCTAAGGATTTAGTAAGTTAGTCCTAGATACATAAAATGCATCTGTGTAACCTGGTGTACACAGTGTGAGACAAAAGACAAACAAGACAGATATATGGGACGAATTTGAATTAATAAATAAAGATAAAAAAGTATTATTGATTAACCAAGCAAAAGTTACAAAAGCCATAACAATTGCTATGTCATTACCTTCACTTACTAAGCTGTTATTTCAACTCAGTAAATCATTATTTTCACTTGGTATTTCATTATTGTGCCTTAGTATGTTGGTGTGACATGTTTATATAAATGAATCTATTAAAGTTCCAATATGTTTGAAAAATTTTCAGATTTTTGAAAGAAGTCCCCATTGTGTGTGCTTTGTAACAGTTATTGTGCTTTGCCTGTGGACGAAAGTCTTCAGGAAAGAGTGTCTATATAGTAAAGGACAGGAGAGCATGACAATGGTGAACAGAATCATTTCTACTGGGAGACGAAAAAGACATTTATGGGATAGCTAATGTTTGCATGACAGAAAAAAAAGTGTATGGAACCAGAAGTTCCTATCCAGAAAGTCAGTCATATCAGATGTTGTGGAGATGATCCACATTTCCATGCAGACTCTTCACTGGTGTCCCACAAGGCTCAGTGCTCTGTCCTCTTCTATTCTACCTTTATACTCACCTTTATGCTCATTCTCTTGGTGAAGTCACATCCTCATTGCTTTTGGTTTGAAACCATCAGGCTATGAGGATGACACACAGACACTACCGTTTCTGCTCAGATCTCAGCATGGATTTTTAGTTTAACCGATGAAACATAATTCCAGCTTTTTTTTTACTGTGTCAAAGGCTGTGCCTTGTGACTTGTGGCTATTCATACTGTACATGTTGTTAAGCTTCAGAAGACCCCACAATTCAGCACCAACCACTTTCTCCAGCACAAAAGGGACAAAACATTTTAGAGATAAAACATTTCAGTAAGAAACGGGGTTACATGTTTGCATTTAAGAGCAAATCTCAAATAAGGACAATTCATGTCTCGGTAAGACAGGCAACAACAACTGTTGGAGTTGGATGATGGCTATTACAAAGCCGAGAAGTGATATTAAATCAACTTGGATAAATAAAAATAGTCATCCATCAGTGGCTCACAATTGGTGCAAGAGAAAACCCATTTAATCAAGTGATCACAAGTTCAAGTCCTGACAATGCCACAGCCAGAAATGGTCAGGATCCCACTGAGTAATATTTAAACTGTGCTGTCAGTCTGGTTCAGATGGTGTTAATCTTACTCACCTATCAGCAACGGTGAAGCTAGCCACATCATGTGCACATCATCCAGACTGTGCACATCATCCAGATGGTGCTTTCTTCTGAGTGTGTTACTCTCTTGGCGGTTGCCTGGCTTCACGTGTCTTGGAGGAATCTGAGATGTATTTCCTTTTTCTTTTCTTATCATAAAAGAGCCATGGAGGTATAGTTTTTTTTTACTTATTTAAAAGTAATAAACACATCCACATACAAACCTCCATATAATCACTTATTATTTTTAGCATTAGGCATTTTGTTTTTGCACAGAAGATACTTGAGAATGAGAAAAAATAAGATAAAAATAAAAACCATTAATAGGCTAAAGTTTCTGACTATGTAGTATGTCTTGATGGCCTTTTAATTAAATCTGTATCAGTCATTCATTCATGACATTTGGCAGATGCACTTATACAGAGCAACATACATTTTTATACAGCTGAGCAATTGAGGTTCCCAACAGTGGAAGCTTGGTGGACCAGGAGTTTGAACTCACAACCAATCAGTAGTCCAGCACCTTAGCCATTAGATTACAACTTCCCACAGCATCTTACTGAGTGATTATTGGCTTTAATATCTAATTTTACGGTCAGGCAAAATTTTGATTGCAGAACCATTGTCAATCTCAGAATATAACATCATTACACGATGCAAACAAGCTGGTTCAAGCTTTTATTACCTTGATGTTGGATTATTTAGATTGCTTGATGCCTGGAGGTTGTATAATAGGTGTATAAACATACCACATGTAGTCCAGAATGAAATGGATCTGACTAGCCCCAACAGACTGGCTACAAGTTAAATTTTATATAGATTATAGATGACTACTGATGGACTGCGAATCAGAAGGAGGTAAGTTTAAATCAGAGGACCACCAATCTACCTTTTTGAGGCTGTTAACCCTCAATTGCCCAGGTGTATACTGTAAATGAGATAACTGTAAGTCAAAAAGGTTATCATTTTATACAAATATATTAAAAAAAATGGTTTCAGCAGATCTGTGGGGCTAAATAAAGACTAAATAAAGACAGGTGAACTACTTCATTAAAAAAAATCTGTAAGCATGGTCATTGGAAATAACATTTTTATTTTATTATTATTGTACTATATATATATATATATATGACAAGCAGTGTTTAGTAATTTTAACATCTTCCATGTATTGTATGTGTTTGTTTGTTTGTTTTGTTTTTTTTGCTTTATTAAACTTTATATTATAAAAAGACATGATTTGGATGATTTACATATGTGAAACTAGATAAAATATATGATTGCAGATTATTAGCCTATAAAATAAGGAAAAAACATGAAAAAATGATTGTAATTCTTTAATCTACTAAATAAATTTACACTCTTTTGGTTTTTGCAGTGCAGCCTCCCCTTCTTCACCACCACCAAAAAAAACCCCCAAAAAACATTCCTCAGCCAATCAAGCTCTACACAGCCCCATGACATCACCATCTCAGGAATGAGCTGAGTTGCTGTGGCAACAAGCAGGGGATGGAATCATATTCTAGGCAGGTTTGTGGGTTTCGTACCCTGTTTCCATGCTGTATGGTTTAGATTAGTGGAAGAAGAAAACAGGGCCCCATTCAAACCAAACGAGCCGAAAGTGCCTCCACAGAAAGAAGTCAGTGACCCGCTGTAACACAACACGATGATTAACATCGCCTCTGTCGAAATCCAATACCGCTTTCTTTTCTTTGGAAAGATTTGCCCAAGACAACTGCACTGTAGTCAAATGAAACTTACATGAATCTGTGTGTACTACCAATTTTTTAAAATAATGCCTTTTAAACCCTTTATTTGGTTTGTTTTTAAGATGAAAATCCAGACCAACCTGGACTTATTTTGTCTCTCATACTCTTTTGATGAGTCACTAAGTAAATGCAGTGTTTGTCTGACTTTCAGTCTGAAGAGAACCCACTGTTTTGTTTTGTTTTTTCCAGGCAGATTTTGTGTAATTTTCTTCAGAGAAAGAAAGGTCGAGACTTATTCTGATCAGATGAAATAAAATAAAATAAAAATAAAATAAAATAGTGATGTTTGTTATAATGACTTTCTTTCACTGAGTCAATTGCTTCCAGATTTCCCAAACCTCACTGCTCAAGCTGTTTAAAATATGTGGTACGTTCATAAAATAAATATTGTTAACACAGTCTGAACTGGAGAATAATCACAGAATTGCACACATAATGTGTATCTTGGGAGACAAGAAGACAGGATTACAGCAGCCACTGCTGATCTGCAGAGAGTTGAACCGTCTGAGTCTATTAGCAAGAATTGTCTTATCTTAGTATAAATCTAATCTATTATTATTTTACTTGAATTTGAAGTAAGATAAATATATTTTAGCTGCGTGGGGAACATTTATATATCATGTCATTACAGTACTTGATCAGCCTGATATTAAACCATGAGTTTCATTTCACTGAGTTAAACTGGAAGCCCCTCCATGTATATTTGTAACAAGGGTTTTATTGATAATAAGACAATAAAAAATGCAGATTTTTTGTCAAAAACTGGCCAGAATATAGGGCTTAACACACACACACACACACACACACACACACACACACACACACACACACACACACACACACACACACACACACAGAGAATTTCACTTAAGTGAAATAAGTTTTACTCATAAGTTTTACTCATACATTGCTTTTTCTATTTTTGCATATTTGTCACACATAAAATCTGAGGAGCTCCAAACTCAAAAAGTAATTGCCCCCATTTGCAATAACTAGTTGTGGCACTTTTTGCAGCAACCAAAAGCTCATGATAAAAGGAGATTAGTCTTTCGGTTTCTATGAAAGAATTCTGGCCCACTCTTCTTTGCAGGATTGCTTTAAATCAGAGACAAAGAAGATCTTTTAAGCACGAGCTGCCAATTTAAGGACCTGTTAAAGCATCTCATTGGGGTTCAGGACTTTAACAAGGCCACTCTAAAACTTTTATTTTGTCTTCCCAGACAAAATTTAATTTCTTGTAGAGCAGAATTATTGGTTCTATCAATTATTAATTAGAATAATAGGACTAATATCTTCCAAGATCTTTTGCAATTTTTTTTTGCAAAAGGCTTATGGATCATCTGAGTGTTTTGAAATGTGTTTTTTCACCATTACCTTACCTGAGGAGAGCGAGGAGGCCAGGAGACCTTTCATGACTTTCATGTCATTCCCACTTCTGGGAACATTCAAATGTATTCAAAGGATTCTTCATTTGGAGATAATGCTCTTACTGGGCTTCCCTGAAGTCCCTGAGCCTTAGAAAACGGCTTTGTAAGTCTTTCCAAATTTCAATTTTCAATTTCAATCATTTTCTTTATCCCCTCTTCCTTAAGTAAAGCTTAGATTCTTTCGATTCTGTTTAGATCAGAAACTGAAACTATAAAATGTGACCAATATGCAAAGATAGAAGAAATTTGTAAGGTGCAAATACTTTTGCACTGTGCCGTACATACAGTAATATATGATGACATATCAAAAGATTGATAGCAGTTGATAGTAGACAGCAAATATAAAAGGTCATTTTTACCACAGTATAAATGATTAACTGAAACATTGAGAGATACCAATAACGCGAGTCCTCACTCTCGCTCATAGACACGAGTACAGACGACATCTCCAGCGCTCATAGTCTGAAACAAAGAATATGAACAAAATGTGTTGTGTCAAAACAATCAATTGATTTATTATAAAAATATTGAGCTATTGAGATTAGTTCAGTCCGCATGATCTGGGTTCAGGATTTCACTATGGACCTGGCTTCATGTGGGCCTCAAAGAGGACCTCAACTTCTGTGGTTATTTGATTCCCCACATTTTTTTATAATGATGATTTTCATTCAATTTTCAAAAGATGATTTCATGACTGACATATTGTCAATACATTTTGTATTTATACACCCTAGTAATCAAATAAATTAACAGAAACAGGAGTTGTAATGGATTTACAATGATTTAGTCTATCTTGTCTCAAGAAAATTCTTAAAAAAGTGCTCTGCTGTCTTTTAAAATGAAGTGAACTACACTATATGGGCAAAAGTATGTGCACCTCTGACCATCACACCCATATGCGGTTCTTCCCCAAACACAATTGTATAGAATGACTTTGTATTCTGTAATATTACAGTGTTCCTTCAATGGAACTAAGAGACTCCAACCTTGTTCCAGCAAAAAACAAAAGCACAGAGCTCCATGAAGACATGGTGTGTGAAGGTTGTGGTGAAGAACTCGAGTGTCCTGCACTGAGTCCTGACTTTTTTTCCACCACTGAACACCTTTGTGATGAACTGGAACACAGACTGAACCCCAGACCTCCTCACTCTTACGTCATCAGTGTCTGATCTCACTGATGATCTTGAAGCTGAACACAAATCCACACAGACACAATACAGCATCGAGTTGAAAGACTTCACAGATGACTGGAGCAAAATATAACAGAAAAGAGGAATAAATCTGGAATGGGATGTTTGACAAGCACATGTGAGTGTGATGATCAGATGTCCACAAACATTTGGTCATGTAACACAAATAATTTGGTTGGTTCAAAGACCAATACAGCCATTTATTTAACACAATACCGTTGAATTTACACCTATCTGTAGTGCATTCAGAAATTATTCAGCACCAATGATTACGATATCTCTGATTAATACTCTTAATGAGGAGAAGAGTTTCATCTTAATTATAAATGATCTTACCAGGGATGAATTCTATCAAATGTTTATGGATATACTCCTCAACATCATCATCATGAATATCATTGTGATTTTTTTGCATTCGTCCCACAAACTGCTTTGTGACCTTGGAATGTTACATCACTGTAGTGGTGTATTGTCAATGATACACATGGATTCTCTCGTTCCCATTTTTATCTTCAAAAGACTTTGAGCTTAGTGATTTTTTGGTGCCTTCAGCACTGCAGAAATCTTTCAGTACCCTTCCCCAGATGTCTGGGATTTTCTAAAGACAGAGGTGTGTGTGCTTTTACCAATAACGATATTTCCAATATCAAATCCAATCAGCTGAATAAAATACAGATGAAGTACACAATTTTAAAAAAGGAAAACCTTTCATGACCTTTAAGTGAGTGTGCATAATTTCTGAATGTACAATAAACATATATAAGATGACAAACTGTGTTTAGTAACTGATGGAAATTCAGTGCCTTACTAGTACTAGCTCCCCGTTATCGTTCAGCTCACGAGTCCAGGATGTCTGTGGTCCCTCACCCTTCAGCAGAGTCTGCTCACAGGTGATCTTTCTGTCAGAGTCCCATTTTGGAAAACTCTGAATCGGAGAAAAGACAAGGACCAGAGTAAGTGAGTGGAATATGGGATGTGGTGAAGTGGTTAAGGTGTTGGACTACTGATCAGAAGGTCATGGGTTTGAACCCCAAGTACACCAAGCTGCCACTGTTGGGCCTCTGAGCAAGGCCCTTAACCCTCAGTTGCATAAACTGATATAAAAATGTAAGTTACTCTAGATAAGGGTGTCTGCTAAATGCCATAAAATGTAAAGTTGAAACTGGACTGAGTAATAACCGAGTGCAAGCTTTTACATTTACATCATTTGGCAGATGCCCTTATCCAGAGCAACCTACATAAGTGCTTAAATCTCTAACATTGAATACATTAATGCTGGCTCACTAGGTTACATACTTAAGATAACATGAGTTTAAAACATTTGTTCAAAGTTACAATGAAAAAGTGTCAGAGTTTTTTTTTTTTTAAATGCAAAAGATAGGGAAAGAAGTGCTAGTTGAAGTGTTTCCTGAATAAGTTCCTTTTAATTGTATGTAAAACCCAATCAACCAATCAGGTGTCTGCAGTGCTAATTGAGTACAGCTCAAGAGTATCATTTAATGTTCATTTTAACAGACACTGTGATCCCAGTGGTGCTGCATGATCGTTTGTGTCAGAAGAACAAAAATCTGTTTAGAGTTTACAGCAAATGGTACAACAACAACAAGAAAAAGGGAGAAGCATTTATGAGTGGAACAGCCATAATGGGCTCAATTCAATTCAATTTGGCTCCTCCTTGGAGAGTGGTTTCCGAGAGACTGCAGAGCTGATGCAGCCAGGGCTCTTCTGCGGGTAATCTCTGGTTTTATGTCCCCATTGTCTGTCACTATGGATCCCAGATACACAAAATTCTTGACAAGTTCCACAAAGTCATTGCCAAGCCACAGGGAAGGTGTATGTGGTCTGGCACCGACATACATGAACTTGGTTTTTGTCCAGCTCACCTGGAGGCCAAGCTTCTCCGCCTCTTCACTGTATATGGCCAGAGTATCTCTCAGCTGGCTGTAGGACGTGCTGAGCAGGATGGTGTCATCAGCATACTCCAGGTCAGTCAGGTGGTATCTGCCGAAGGACACACCGGGGACCCGCTCACAAACCCTGGACATCAGATGGCAAATGATGCAATTGAAGAGGTCAGGTGCAGCCACGCAGCCCTGGTGAACGCCACTGGAGATGTGGACCTGTCAGCAAAGATTGTGCCGACAGGTGAGCCTGTGGACCGATCACTGATGGACAAAGTAGCATTGGTATCGGTGAGGATGATGGTGATGTCATGTGGTGAGGCTAGGCCAACAGCCTGATGGAGTTGGTCAAAGAAAGCATCCTTTGCATCCTCATCAGCAACATCGGTGGGAGCATAAGCGACGATTACTGTCATCTTGCCATGTAGGTGGAGAAAGCGGGCCGACAGTAATCTGTCGCTCAGGGGTGTCCAGCTGATTAAGGACTTGCGGAGGTCCTTTGAGATGGCAAGGGCCACACCATAAGGAGTGTCTGGACATTCCATGTGGCGATTCGGGTTTTATGACGAAGGTTGATCCGTACTCGTTGGTCGGGGGCAGGCTGGGGTCCGTTACCATGTTGGGCAGTCCAGTTTCTTTCTCTGATCAGTTTCGTAACAAAAGAGGTTTCTCCTGGGTGGGTTGTTAGCCCTCCGCAGAATAGTCGGTTGGTGGGGCTGCCACCTCACAGCGTACCAACATGCTGGGGTCTTTGTTTGTCTGGAACCTACCCTGGAGACCGGCCCACCTAGGGTGACCCTACCAGGAGCGAGCTCCCGACGGTATCGCTTTCCAGGGTCACTGGAACACGCAAGCTCCCTCGCCACGTCAAGGCCAGACCTGAGAGAGATAATGGGCTACAAAACTTAAATAACTACTCTTTACTGGTGTGGTGAACAGAAAAGCGTGTTAAAACACACAGCACATCAAACATCAAGGTCGATGAGCTAGAACTATGTAAGATCACATTAGATTGAGTTTACAGTGGGTAGAAATTCACTCCTACTGGACAGGTGAGGATTTAGGAAAAGTCACATGTCCAGTGACAATAAATAAATTTTCTCAGGCTTGGCAAATTACTTAAGTTACCGTGCATGGTCGTCCATCTACAGTGGTCTCGTTGAAGATCTGACCCACAGTGAAGGACACATGGGTAGTGCGAACGCTGGTGGATGTCTGTATGGACAGAGTCTCTCCCTGCTGCTTGATCTCAACCGAGGGCCTGGATGCTGCCGCTACAGCGATTTTCCTCAGAAAGACATTTACGCCTAGAGAAAACAAACACGGAATAAGTAATAAGAGCAAAACGATCCAAAGCCTGCTTTTTGTGGCTACCTGATTTCCTGAATGAATGCATTAAATGTAATGGAATGTTTTTCCCCCATAAGCATTCCTGTAGATAATTCAAATCGGATACACCAAACCTCATTTCTCCCTGCTTAAGCAAGGAAATACCAAATCAGGAATAAATATTTAGCCATGGGAGGAGTTCCGTTGGGAAGTTTATTTCACTTGAGGCAACAGCAAATGATTTCACTCACAGGAATATGTGGAAAGCCCGGTCAGAAATCAATAAGGGTTTATTACTTTCATTAAAGGCTGTAAATGGTCTATATGTCAAAATGTACAGAGCTGTAATAACTCAATACACTGAAATAAGCACAAAGCCAACTAATCAAAGCAAATAAATTCTTTAAAAAATGGTGATGGAATAAATACAGAAATAAACGCATAGGCACTTGGTCAGAATCTCCCTTACTTAAATTAAAAGCAATGTAAAATGTACAATATTTTTAACTGATTAAAAATAATCCAGTTGGAAATATTTTAACAACTCATTCAAAACTAAAATTGTTTAGCCGATTAACCAATGTTTCATTAGTTTTCAATTATACTTCATGTTTAAAATCCAGTTGAACGGCACAGCCAAAATGAGTGCAGAGTTACTTGAGTAAGATTTTTGGCTTATTGATGATTGTTGCTTGATAGACGTAACATGATTTCCTTTATGTGACATTCATATATAAGGATGTGTGCTCAGCATCCAACAGGAAACTAACCCCTAATACACCTGGGGCAGAAAAAAAAATACTGACAAGGTTATAAATGGTCTAGACAAATTAATTCCACTAAGCAAGTATAAATTTAGTTCACATCATGTGTGGAGGTTTAATAATTCAGTCATTTTCAACACCGCTTGTTCATTTCGTTTACTTACACAACATTTTCCATTCGGTGTGAATTAAATATGTAGGAAGATTTAATCCATTTCCACTTTTATCATCACATTACCAGTGAACCATTTTGTCTTTTCATGTCAAAGGTTTTGGGGGGGAAAACAAAAACAAACAAACAAAAGTAAATAAAAGTCAAAAAATTGAAGAGAGAGAAACTGATTACAGGAACTCTCTTTTTTCTATTCACCTTATCATATGCTGCTTTTATGGTTTATGCTGTAATTGTGTTAGAACAGAAGGTACAGCCGCATGTTGCTCTCTCAACACTATAGCAGGAGGAAATCAGCTTTACTCAGTAATATCTGCTTGGGAGTCATTACTCACTTATCTGCTTGCATTTACCTTTTTTCTTCTTCTTCTTTTACTTGCTTGCATTTTATTTAATAAAACTTTAATTAAGAAAGAAAGAAAGAAAGAAAGAAAGAAAGAAAAAAAAAAACTCACCAAGCGCTTTAAGCAGCTCTTCGAAGTTTTCTGAGCTTTTCATTCTCCAGCTTCCAGAGAAATCTGTTACTTGGTCGCTCATGTTCATGTTTTCCTCCAAACAACCGCTTTATACAAGTTCACTGTTTAAGTCGCAGATGTCTCTCTCTCTCTCTCTCTCTCTCTCTCTCTCTCTCTCTCTCTCTCTCTCTCTCTCTCTTCTCTTCTCTTTCTCCCGCTGTCTTTCTCTCTCTCTCTCTCTCGCTCTCTCTTTCTCTCTCGCGCCCCCCCCCCTCTGATTGGCTCAGTATTATGATGCTCTATAGAGAGTGTACTAGCGGTTATAAACTCTTTCACTATTTATTTCTTCTATTATTTATTTCTGTCTATTATTTATATCTTCACAACATTCATTCATCTTCTACCGCTTATCCGAATTTCTCGGGTCACGGGGAGCCTGTGCCTATATCTCAGGCGTCATCGGGCATCGAGGCAGGATACACCAACCCATCGCAGGGCACACACACACTCTCATTCACTCACACACTCACACACTACGGACAATTTTCCAGAGGTACCAATCAACCTACCATGCATGTATTTGGACTGGGGGAGGAAACCGGAGTTCTTCACAACATGTTTCTTTGAAATATCACCCTACATGTCTCACGATGCTGTGTTTTAAAAAAAAAGTTGTTTTCTTACAGTATTTCACAATTGCTAAAACACTTTTCTTGAAATCTTCACCCATATTCTCAAAACTTTTAACACAAAACCCAGTCTTTATACTACATTCGCAAAATCCCTTACTCTACTGGCAAAATCAAACAATGCTTTCAAAACATAAACACAGCCAGTCAATATATAAACACTCATCAGCATTCATTAGACACTACATCCAAAAAATTGAGAACACAGTGTCCAGGGCATGTAGTTACAGAGAAAAAATGTTTATTGCATTTAGAAAATCATTTTATTTTAATAAAAGTAAATAATTCACAACTCACTACAGAAAATATATTGCATACTGTATGTACTGGAAGTAATACAGTATTGAATTTCTGTATTTTCAGCATAAAAATAAAGTAAGCCAAAAGAACAAAGACAACTCTAAATGAATTGCAAAATCAAAGTCAATGAAAGACTCATTCAGTCTTCGTGCTGGGTCCGGCCAGAGGACTTCGTCCACATCACATGCAATGTTGTCCCTTCCTAGGCAACAGGGGAAGAACCCTCTCGTGTGACGGATCCAGCCTTGACAACACTCCACACCTATGTCATCACAGGCCAATTCCATTGCCTGTAGAAGATTTACCCTTGTATATGGGTTACGGTCATAGACCTTCCATCGGCACGCAGAGAATAACTCTTCTATTGGGTTGAGGAAATGGCTGTATGGTGTTGTAAAAAATCTTAGTAGAAATAATTAAAGTATTATTCCTTACAATACTATAACCAAAGTAAAGTATTAGGCCTTGCAAAATATTACAATTGCTGTCATAAGACATAGGTAGGCAATGTTGTAGGCCAAAGATGTTTATTGTAATCATAAACTTAGTAAAAGTAACCAGATTCGGGGCTGTCAGGCCTAGTCAGTCTGAGCACATTTGTAATAACAACTGCAAACTTGTTATGTAGAATGGAAAAGACCATGGTTCCCAGACCTTAGCTCATAAATTGTTATGGAAAATGAAGAAGACCATGGTTCTCAGACCTTAGCTCATAGCGATAACTTGTTATGTAGAATGAAAAAGACATTGGTTCACAGACCTAGGCCCTGAGAACTAAGGGGAGGAAAATCCATAAATGGGCATGTGGTGCTCATAAACTTGTTGTGCAGACTGAAGAAGGCCCAGGTGTTTAGTCTGAGGTCATGAAAAATAAGGGAAGGAAAATCCATAAATGGGCATATGCGTGAAAGGTAATGGACTGGGCATATGGGTGAAAGGTAATAGGAGCGCCAGGGTATATATTGAGAAGATATCTGGGGCTCGGGGGTGAAGGTGTGTGTGCGCGTGGGTGCGTGGGGGTGCGTGTGCGGGCGCGTACGCGTGCGCGAGCGCGTGTCTGCGGGTCAAGGTGGGTGTTTTTATTTTTGCAAGAACGTCGCGAGAGTTCTTGTTTTTCTTGATTGATTTTGCATGACATGCTAATTTTGGGGGTTTTCATTTGTTACTTTCAATTTGGCAATTTCTCTTAAAAGATTGTTGGCTGATTGACCACAATAAAGCAGTTTGCTCATTCTCATTGAGTTTTCTCAGTATTTTTTGTAGTAATTATAGAGTTAACAGTTAAGTCTAACTAACATAGTTTTTAGTGCATTAAGAGAAGAGGACACCCTGTGATGTGTCGGTTTGGAGACCGGCTCTGAGTTACGACAATGGTAGAAGGCAAACAATCACGAATCGCTGGTTGATGTTGAACCACTCATGTATTCTGACACCACGGTGAAAGCTGACATTGTCCCAAACCACAACATAGACAGGATGCACTGCCTGCTGATGATCCTGCTGCTCACGTTCAAACAAAACATCCCGAAGACCACCCAGAAATAAGAAGATGGAGAGTGTTATAGTATATGGCCCCAGGGTTGCATGACGGTGGAGAACCCCCATTGCTTAAGGCTGCACACAGGATGACATTGCCAATTGACAATAGAACTTTGGCCAATTATGTTCCAGCCTCTCCTTCTCCTCCAGATTGAACCGTGTTTCATCTACAAAAATATATGCATGGGGCCTTTCCTTGGAATCCATTTCAAACACCCTCTATGTATAAAAGAGATAAATAAATAATTGTTTTGTAAGTGTTACAGAAAGACATACTTCTGCAAAAGTGTATGTATATGAACAATATATGTATGTATAGGAAGTGTATACTCTGAACTGGCTTATATTCTAGACAACTGATTTGATCACATTATTAGAAACAAGTGTGAACAATTTTGAGTTGTGTGTAAATGATGACAGCTGTGTTGTAGTTGTGTTTAACTTTTGCCACATGTATTTACCATTTTGCAACACAGTGCAAAATGTGTTTTAGTGAGTAAGAATGTGTTTAGAGTTTTGCAAAAAGAGTGGATGAGATTTGCAAACAGTGTCTTAACTACCTGAACTTGTTTTAGGTTTTGTCTACAAAGTGACTGATTCGACAAATGGGTTTAGGACACTGAGCATTGGGTTCAGAGAATGGGGTTTAGTGTTTTAGCAATTGTGAAATACTGTAATACAGATATTTGTGCTCTATTTCTATTTTCTATTTCTATTCAATTTCTATTTTTCTCCAGATCTTAAAGTTGTTTCTTTTAAAGAAAACATATTTTTCGAGTGATCCTTAGGTAACAAAATTTCTTTTCTTGAGTTAACAACTTATATTTCTCATGATCCTAAGATTCTTAATACAATTCATTTTATTCATTATTTTTCTCATGATCTCATATATATATATATATATATATATATATATATATATATATATATATATATATATATATATATATAATCTATTTTTTCTTTTAATCATTAATTAATATATTATTATATTATATTTTCTATATATTTTCTATATATGTATCTTTTACATTTCTAGGTTAGTTTCCATCACGTAAGAAAGCGAGTCAGAAATCTGCTGCTCCATCATCATGGATACCACAGTGATCCTGAGCATGTGATCATTTTCATTACAGTCAGTTTGAGATGTCGGGACATCTCCAATGTTACTGCATGATGCTTAAGAGATGCTGCCTGAATGCTTTGCAGCTCCCAAGATCAAAATCTTTGGAAATAGAAATAATTTCTGCAAAAACCTTGTAAAACAATATATGTGTTACTGGTTATATCGATGTGATGTCAGAAACCAACAAGATTACTTTGTGAATTGAAATTAAATAACTCTGTGGTTGTAAGTGGCACCTCATCGTATTTGTCTTGTGGTGTTGAGCTTTATCATGACTAAAACTAAAGCTTTTGTACATTTGACTGAAGTGTACATAATTGAGGATGTCTATTATAACAACTGATTGTGTGAAGTTTTAAAAAATGACTTAGTCGTCCATATAAACGCTAAAGTTTTGTAATATTCCAAGTTCCAGTGACACATTTTTAAAAAATCTGTCAGGCTCAAGACTCTGGAAGAGAGCACAGCAGCTCTCATACTGTAGGTAATGGAAACAACACATGGCCAGTTCTGCTAGATTTAACATCCTCCCGTGAGGCCTGAAAAACTTTTCGTCATATGCTACATGAGCGATCACAACTTCAGCCAGAAAAAAATAAGTTCTCATCAACACTGTACACAAAGCTACTCAGTCTATTCCATGAAAGACTTCGCTCACTCTTGCGTACACCACGGTGATTGATGCACTATACACATGTGTGCTAATGAGGCAAGTGACAAGAGGATTCAGCAATCCACTGAGAGTGAGGACAACAGTCATTCCTATCCATGCCTATTGCCATATTGCTATCTTTCAGTAGCAGGACTTGCACAGAAGGCTTTACATTCTAAAACAGATTATATTTTCAAAACAGCAAAAAACCTTACATGTGCAGGAGAAATGTTTAGTATGTATAAGTTCACTAACTGCACTCTGAGAATAAGCTTTGCTGTACGAATCATCTGTTGTATGTCCATTTTTTCACTGAGACTTTTTGTTCTGTGCGTGGCAGATCCTTTTCTGTCATTGCTCCAACACTATGGAACTCCCTACCCATTGCACTCAGAACCATCACCACTTTGTCTGAATTTAAATCAAGGCTTAAGACCCACCTTTTCAACCTTCACTATCAGTAAATGCATATGTATTAGGAGTCCTTAATTTTTCAGAAATGTAGTGTATGTATCGTGTACTATGTAGAGTCCTATATCTTGTCCTGTATGTTTTTGTGTATAGTCCTGTCTTCTGTTATTATCTCATGCAGCTGCATGTGATCCTTCGACATGGGCAAATGTCCGACGAATATGTATATGTATGTTACACTATATTTAATTTGTCTTGAAATACTGTACCTTGTAAAGCGTCCTTGAGCTTGGGAAAGGCGTCATCAAATATACATCAAACATATATGATTATTATTATTATTATTATTATTATTATTATTATTATTATTATTATTACAGCATGTTAGCCTCACCCATTCTCTATACAGCAGGTTAGTCCCACCCATTCACTATACAGCAAGTTAGCCCCGCCCATCAATTTTACAGCAAGTTAGCCAAGTTAGCCCCACCTATTCTTCATACTGCTGGTTACCCCTGCCCATTCACTATACAGCAGGTTAGCCCCGCCCATTCACTATACAGCATGGTAGCCCCTGCCCATTCACTATACAGCATGTTAGCCCCGCCCATTCACTATATAGCAGGTTATTCCCAGCCATTCATTATACAGCATGTTAGCCCCGCCCATTAAAGATACAGCAGGTTAGCCCCGCCCATTCACTATACAGCAGGTTAACCCAGCCCATTCCCTATACAGCACGTTAGCACCACCCATTCACTTTACAGTATGTTAGTCCCGCACATTCATGATACAGCAGGTTAGCCCCGCCCATTAATGATACAGCAGGTTAGCCCCGCCCGTTCACTATACAGAAGGTTAACCCAGCCCATTCACTATACAGCACGTTAGCACCACCCATTCACTTTACAGTATGTTAGCCCCGCACATTCATGATACAGCAGGTTAGCCCCGCGCATTAATGATACAGCAGGTTAGCCCCGCCCGTTCACTATACAGTAGGTTAAGCCAGCCCATTCACTATACAGCACGTTAGCCCCACCCATTCACTTTACAGTATGTTAGCCCCGCACATTCATAATACAGCAGGTTAACTCCGCCCATTATTTAGGCAGCAGATTCACTATACAGCAGGTTAGCCCCGCCCATTCATGATACAACAGGTTAACTCCGCCCATTATTTAGTCAGCAGATTAGCACCACCCATCAACTTCAAAGCATATTAGCCCCGCCCATTCACTATACAATGTTTAGCCCAGCCCACGGGCTTTAGAGCAGGTTAGCCCCACCCACTCATTTTACAGCAGTTAGCACCATTCAGTCATGTCTCTGGGGTATAAGTTACCCCATGTCTGGGGTCTAATTACTGAAGCACTGTTTTCTATGTGCAAGTCTTTTTGTTAATTCTATAACTTGTTGCCAAGTCAAATGCCAGCTGAATGAACGAACCCTCTTTTAATTAATTTAATTGGACAAAAGTGTGTACATATATTAGTGAAAATTTGTGAATGATACCCCTTAAAGCTTGACTTAGATTAAAAATGAACAAAGAGTACGAGAGAGAAAAAAATCGAGTGAAGAGAGATTGTAGATAAGGGAGGTCATGTAAACTGAGATCAGATCCCCTTGAGGTAATTACCAAGTCCTCCTTTTCCCACTCTTACCTCCCTTTCTCTTTCCCCAGTTGCCCCTCCTTCGAGCCCATTTCAAAAGCTCCATTTCAGCATGTCTGCATAAACGATACTCCTGGAAAAACGAACACGGGGAAACATGGATGGTGAGAGTGAATGAGAAAGAGATGGAAAAAAGTGGGGGCTACATTTTTTTGCTCCACATTCTGTCAGTGGCAGAAGTTCAGTCAGTCCTAGCAGACCCTCTGAATCTATTAAAATGAAATTCGGTGGTCGCTGGTTGGGAATGGTAAAATCAACGACAATCATTTCAACTGGAAACAGATAGCATTCCTACACCTGAAGCCATTTCAGCCATTTATTATAATAAAATAGATCAATGATGAATCCTTTACTTAAGTAAAGACAGCAGGGGCGTTTCTAGGATTTCATCTTTAGGGGAGCTTAGCCCTCAGTGAGAAGGGATTTATAACAAGAAGAGTATATTATAATATAATATATATATAATATATATAATATATATATATTATATGACAACTTTGGTAATAAGAATAGTGAAATTTCACTGCTTTTGGTAGGCGTCTTTCTAGAGATAAACGCCTCCAGCTCTGACTGCGCGTGCACGCTGCGCATACCTGTGCTTCTCCGTTCAAATAAAGCAGACAGCTGAAGACGCACTTTTGAAAGACTACAACACGCGCGCAAAAGCAAAGTAAAAAAAAATCGCTCTTGGATCAAACTGATAAATAATTTTATTTCCCATCGACGACGTGTCCTGCATTTTAACGTAATTTTTTATTGTTTATTTATGAAAGTAAAAATTATACTTATAGTTTTGGCTGAGATTACAGACAGGGGGCTGAAGCCACCCTAAAAAATGACTAGAACCGCCCCTGAAAGAACAGCACTCTAAACTATTACGCCTGAGAAAGATTATTATCAAAAGCCGGCTGTGATATTGCTTAACCATGTTAAAATATAAATAAAGCGTTTTTAATGCAAAGCCCATACTTATTTACAACATTATCTTTCTGCTTTAAAAAATAAAATTAAAAAATCAGTCTGGCAATCAATCTTAAAAGAGTCAGAGTTTTTGTATTGTGAAAATATTGTGATATTTTCCCATTTTATTTCCAAAAATAAAATGGGAAAATATCACAATAGTTGTTATGTTATGTTTAAAACCCTGCAATAGACACAATAGTTATGTTATGTTTAAAACCCTGCAATAGACCTGATCACTAAAAGTGCCTTGGCTCTTGCACTTCTTCCATCCATCTCGTGTTGTGTGCACATATCTAGTGTTGTGTACACATATCTAGTGTTGTGTGCACATATCTAGTGTTGTGTGCACATATCTAGTGTTGTGTGCACATATCTAGTGTTGTGTACACATATCTAGTGTTGTGTACACATATCTAGTGTGTGCACATCTCTAGTGTTTTGTGCACATCTCTAATGTTGTGTATACATATCACTCAACAACCTCAAACAAACAGAGTGAAGTACAGTGTACAACCAGTAATACGTGGAAACTCCTCCTAATGATTGCGTTCATGTGTTTCAGCCTCACCCATTGCAAACAGGTGCATAAAATGAAGCACATCTCCATAGACACACATTGACAGAAGAATGTTTTGAATCAATGTTTTGTTCTGAAGACCTTAGTGGCTTTGAACGTGTCTTAGGATGCCACCTTTGCCACGAGTTTGTTCAATAAATGTGTGTCCTGGTCCATTGTACAGTATGTGCTAATAATGTGAAATGAAGAGTCTTTTGGAAAAAGAACAGACCTCACAAACTCACAGAGCAGGGATCTGAAGCACAGTGCATAAAAATGACCTATTGTCTGTTCTTGCTCAAGAACTGTGCATTCTGATCTTCATGAAATGTATTTGTATAACCATACAGCTGCACGACAAGCTTAAGATCACAATGCACAATACCAAGCATCAGCTGAAATGATGTACAATTTTTTTACACATGTACACATTCTTTAATTGAGAAACAAATACTCTAATTGTCCCACACAAACTTTAGAAATGTTCATAGCAGTCTGTAAGAATTTTATTTATTCCACCAGTCTCTGTTTGGTGGATAAGGCTCTGGGTTGTGGATCAGAGTTCAGGCCACAGCACTACCAAGCTGCCAATGTAGGACCCTTGAACAAGGCCCTTGACCCTCACTGCTCCAGTGGTGCTGTATTATGGCTGACCCAGTTCTCTGACCCCAACATTCAAAGTTGGGATATGTGAAGAATTTACAGTTTTATTGGATTGCTTACATACTAAAATTAAAAGTAGTACACTATTAGCAAAACCTTACACTCAAGAGGCAAAACATCAGCCCATATTTGCACATCTATAAGCACATTGTCAACCTCACACTTGTTGCAAAACTCTACACACAGTGATTTGCAAAACACTAAACACACTTAACATACATTACACACAAAAATCTATCATGAAGTCACTTCCTTGCAATACCAAAGCACTGACGGTCACTGACAATGCAGAGGGCTTTGCGGGTGAGAGGGGTCTCGTAAATGTCCTGGAGGGAGGGGAGAAAGACACAAATAATCCTCTCAGCTGCTCTCACTATGCGTTGTAGCGTCTTCCGGCAGGATGCGTTGAAAGCACCGTACCACACAATGATGCAGCTCGATAGTATGCTCTCGATGGTGCCTCTGTAGAAGTTGTGCATGATGGGTGGCGTGGCTCTGGCTCTTCTCAGTTTGTGGAGGGAGTAGAGACGCTGCTGTGATTTCTGGGCCAGTGCTGCTGAGTTTTCAGTCCAGGAGAGGTCCTCTGTGATGACCACACCCAAGAACTTGGTGCTACTCACTCTCTCCACAGTGGCACCGTTGA
Source organism: Tachysurus fulvidraco (assembly GCF_022655615.1). Lineage (NCBI taxonomy): Eukaryota > Metazoa > Chordata > Actinopteri > Siluriformes > Bagridae > Tachysurus > Tachysurus fulvidraco. The sequence goes on along the minus strand of NC_062524.1, from coordinate 11,235,209 downwards.
GTGTGCATTCTCCTGAAGTCAACAACAATCTCCTTCGTCTTCTCCACGTTCAGAGAGAGATGTCAGTGTACCACCCGGCCAGGCGTCTCACCTCGTTCCTGTAGTTTGTCTCATCTTTTTTGCTAATGAGACCCACTACAGTCGTGTCATCTGCAAACTTGATAAAGAGGTTGGAGTTGTGTGATGGTGTGCAGTCATGGGTCAGCAGGGTGAAGAGAAGGGGGCTCAGCATACATCCTTGGGGGGCCCCAGTGTTCAGTGTGATGGTGCTGGATGTGTTGCTGCTGACCCGTACTGCCTGAGGTCTTCCAGTCAGAAAGTCCAATAGCCAGTTGCACAGTGAAGTGCTGAGCCCTAGCTGAAGCAGTTTATTACTGAGCTGTTGAGGGATGATAGTGTTGAATGCTGAACTAAAGTCTATGAACAGCATTCTAACGTATGAGTCCTTTTTGTCCACATGAGTGAGTGCTGAATGCAGGGCAGTTGAGATGGCATGATCAGTCGAGCGGTTGGGCCGATATGCAACTGGAAGGGGTCCAGAGAGGGGGCAGACTTGATATGGTGCATGACTAGCCGTTCAAAGCACTTCATGATGATAGGAGTAAGTGCAACAGGACGGTAATCATTGAAGCATGATGGAGACGGCTTTTTCGGGACTGGAATGATGGTGGCAGCTTTGAAGCATGTGGGGACAACAGCTTGACTGAGTGAGATGTTAAAAATGTCTGTGAAGACATCAGTGAGTTCCACTGCACAGTCTCTCAGTACACACCCAGGAATGTTGTCAGGACCCGGAGCTTTGCGTACATTGATCCTGCTGAAGGATCTCCTCACGCTATCCGGAGTCATCATCATTACCTGGTCACCGGGAGGAGGTGGAGTTTTCTGGGCAGTGGTGCTGTTTTGCTTCTCAAAGCGAGCAAAGAAGGTGTTCAGCTCGTTCAGCAGAGAGATGTTACTGTCAAAGGTCCGTGGTGGAGGCTTTTAGTCCATAATGGTCTGTATCCCCTGCCACAGGCTCCGAGTGTCTCTGCTGTCGTTGAATTAATGGGCTATCCTCCTGGAGTACTGCCTCTTAGCCTCTCTGATGCCACGGGATAGGTTGGCCCTGGCTGTCCTCAGGCCCACCTCATCTCCAGCTCTGAAGGCAGCGTTCCGTGTCTTCAGGAGTCTGTAGACCTCCCCTGACATCCACGGCTTCTGGTTGGCCTGGATAGTAATGGTCTTTGTGACTGTTACATCATCAATGCACTTGGTGATGTAGGCATTGACAGTTTCTGAGTACTCTTGGAGGTCTGTGGTGTTATTGTATGTGGCAGCCTGCTTAAACATATTCCAGTCTGTGGTGTCAAAGCAGTCTTGAAGAGCCTCCGATGACCCCTCAGGCCACACTTGAATTTGTTTCTCAACTGGTTTTGTGACTTTAATGAGTGGTCTGTGTGCAGGCATTAGCATGACAGTGATGTGGTCTGATGAGGTGGGGGAGGGCTTTGTAGGCTCCTCTCTGTGTGGTGGAAACAAAGTCCAAAATGTTATTAACTCGTGTTAGAAAGTTAATGTGTTGGTTTTATTTTTGGAAACACACTCTTTAAGTCTGCATGATTGAAATCCCCAGCCATGATGAGAAAAGCATCAGGGTGTGCTGTCTGCTGCTCACTGATGTGCTGGTACAGTTCATGTACTGCATCGTTCCTGTTGCTGTTGTTGGAGTTTGGGGGAATGTATACAGCAACGAGCAGAATGGCTGTATATTCCCTCGGAAGATAGAACGGGCGGCACTTAATACTCATAAACTCCACCAGGGGTGAGCAGTGTTTGCAGACCACAACATACCACGCATAATTGATGTAAACACAAAGCCCGCCGCCATGAGTTTTTCCTCCCGCGACGAGAGCTCGGTCCGCTCGATAGCATGTTAGCTGATCGAGCTGAATATCGTCGTCCGGAACGCTGTTGCTAAGCCATGTTTCCGTGAACACAAAAACACAAATCTCTTACAAATCTCCGAGCCGAGCGTAGTGGTTGGATGTAATCCATTTTATTGTTTAAAGAGCGTACATTAGCCAGTATGATTTTAGGGATAGCTGGCTTGTGTGGGTTAGCTGTTATCCTGGCCCGGATACCTCCGCGCTTACCCCTCTTCTGCTTTCTCTCACGCATCTTGTGGCGCTTCCGCTGCGGGCGAGATGCAGTAGTGGGGGTCGGTGATGGTGTAGGCCCCCGGAGCAGACCGAGGTCCCGCAGCTCTTCTGCGTGAACGGAGTTTAACTCCAAAAATGTGGTTCTTGCGACATCCAGCAGAAACTCAAACGTCTTCTATAATCTTCTACAGTATAAGCTGCCCTGGTCTATGGTTCATGTACTTTGTACCCCTTGTACCCCTGTCATACTGAGGATTCTCCATCTCACTGTTATACTCTTGACAGCCACTAAAACACTGGCAGATGAAATCTTCTCTTATGCAGATTTGCTCCTCAAGCCCCATGTGCTCATTCGTCGAGAGGCAATTCTGTGTCTGAGGGGTGCAGTGACAACATAAATGTCTGGTTGACTAAAGAGTCTGGTTGACTGCTCATACAGTGGCCCACACAGAGTTCATTCATTCATTCATTCATTCATTCATTCATTCATTCATTCATTCATTTTCTACTGCAGTAAGAGCTCAGTGGACCTACTCTGCCAGACTGCTACAGCTGACACTGCTGTTTGAATAACTGGCATCTCCGCAGAGAATAATGCCAGCAGAACCCAGTACCAATGGTGGTGACCAGGTCAATCTCAAGACACAGCTCCTGTTCACTGACATACATAGAAAGTACGGGTACCAAAAATACCATCTTTAATTCTGTAACAAACTAACAAGTGAGCAGAGACTTTTTAACTGTAGCACTGAACCTATGCAGACATAGAAGGTTGGGAAAAGGGCTTCTTTTTAATTACATGGAAGGTTTAAGCTTAAGCAGTCAGGGAACAGATAGAATCCCCAAAGCCAGTTTAGACACAAAATTTTTCACAGCTGCAGGGACTTGAGCATAAAAAGAAACAAACTCCTGCTGGGTCACTTCACATGCCCCTGGTCCCACATTATTTTCTTTTTGGACACCATGATCCATGACTGTTCTATGTAAATCTTTTTTGATATCACAGTTTTGTATCCAAATTGGCACCATTCCTTTCAAGTGTTGAGGATGAGGCCTTTTGCTGCTGTGTTAGGAATGTATCTCTCTATGTTTTGGGGCATATTCTTAAGTTGCTGGATCAGGCAGCCAATTTGAGGAAGGCCACCATTCAGTGGGTTGTTGTCAGAATTCTAGGTACAGGCTGAACTGATTTTTGTAGAAAATGCTGAGGCCCTGTTTGAGAACCCCTCATTAGGTGAGGTCACAATCTGGATTTGAACATTGTGGCACTGCAGGCAAACCTTAGTAGGGACATTTCAGGCTAGCAGCAATGGCTTACACTGGTTTTCAGGGTTTGGGCATTCATAAAACAGGCCATCCGTAGTAGAACTAGTAACCAGTTTCCTTTAGGACAGAAACCTGCTATTAGCCATGCCATCTCTGGTTACCAACAGCTTTGTTTCTGTTGATGTTTTTTGCTGTCATAGAAAATTCTTCTGTCAAAGAAGCTCTCAGTGTCTCAGGGATTTGATGCCCAAAGTAGACTTTATTCAAAATCAATAAATCCGTGCTGGTTCAGCTAATGACCTCAGTTACATCAGACACTCAGTTCACGCACACACACACACACACACACACACACACACACACACACACACACACACACACACACACACACACACACACACACACATCCTTGACAGCCTTTACCTATTTCCATTGATAATAGTGGAATAACGCAAACACAAGATCCACTATTTATTTTTTATGATTAATATGACTAACAAAGGTCTTTGCTTTCTAAATAAAATTTCTAGAGCCTGTGAAGTCCATATTAAAGCATATGGTTCAATATAAGCTCGTATTGGTGTGATGGTTAAGTGTTCACATAGTAAAACCTTCATGTGACTCAAAGAAAAAATAGGTTTGACTGGGAACTAGTGTATATGTGCTCGTCGTTTCCGCTCGAGCAACATTTTCTGGTGCACCAGCGTAAAAAATGGCGAAACACCTTCGCTTTATTGCCCGGACGGTGATGGTTCAGGATGGAAACGTTGACGCTGCATATAAAGCTCTTAATAGGTATTTTACATTTATGCTCACGCCCATGTTTTAGTTAAGTAGCCTTTGTGCCACCACCTTTTGTTGCTTTATTTATCTCTGGTTAGCATGGTACAGTTACACGACCTTATTGAGAGCAGTCAATGACAGCTCAATTCTGAACGGATTTATGTATTTTAAGGCATTTAAAGATGTTTGATAATTTGTAAAACAGGTATAGAGTGAACGTTTCCACCTAAATTGGTCTAGATTGTACTCCTGTATCTTCCCTTATTTGCCTGTTCTACTTCCGGTTGTATGTTTGTTGTTTCCGGTCAGCAACAACAACAAAAAAAATGATAGTTACAGGAAGAGGTTTAATTAGTGCACTGTGTCATAAACCTCAAATGAACTGCAGTACCTGTTTGTGGACACCTGACATTACATTAGATTTGTTGGTCCTCTTTGTTTTAGTGGTCAGTCACAGCCTCAGATATGCAGATCTATCTGCATTTACTGATGATCATGGTGACTGTTATGCATGTTTGATAACGGAATAAGTCTGTTTTCATGCTCCAGATTGATCCGTAAGCCTCAGTTCTCTGTGTGCCATGTTTCTTTTCAGAGTCTTATCTGTGGACGGAATCATCGAAACCGTAAAGCGCAGACGTTACTACGAGAAGCCGTGCAGACGGAGACAGAGGGAGAACTACGAGAACTGCAAAAGGATCTACAACATGGAGATGGCACGCAAGCTCTCCTTCGTCTCCAGGACAAACCGACAAGACCCGTGGCAGGGGTGTTGAACAGCACCGATTAAAGATGGACACCACTTACATACAGACTGCACAGTAGAAAAAAAAAAGGTGTATCGGTTTGCAGTGTGGAATTTACCGTCAATCTACGGCGGCTGACGCTTTTCACTGAACTATTAAACATCTCTGTGAAATGAAGGTTGTGTGTGTTTGTGTGAGGTGACATTTCTGTCATCTGTGTGAAGCTGAGAGATTAACATTGTGTTCGACTTACCTGAAACGAGGGATGATGGAATTCCATTATTTTTGCTCTCTGTGTGTTTTAAGTTTCAATGTTGGTAAATTTCATAAATGCCTTTGTGTTTGGCTTGGCTGGGTGATGTTTCTATTCCTCCTCAAATTGGTGATGAATAGTGTTAAAGGTTGAATCAGTGAATATTTATGTATACTGTATAAGAACCTTAATCTTAAGGCGCAGCAATTTCACGGTCGGAAGTCAGAAATTATGAGTAACAGCTTCTATTCAGAAACAGCCTAAGCCTCCTCATAGCAGGCGTTACTCGTTCCTCACGTTTATTTACAGTGAGAGGCAGATGGGTAAAAAGCCACAAGTGCTGATTTCAACCCTGATAATCTTAACTCCAAATACAAATTTTACAAAATCCAAATGGACTTCCATGATGTAAAGGAACAAGAGTTTGTCTATATTTGGTGTAATGGCATGATTTCAGCTCCTGATAAAAAAGGGTTTTGTTTATTTTGTTTTGGGAGCTAACAATGTCATGAAACCAGATAGTTACCAGATATCCCTACTAATAGGGGATGGAAAGCAGTACACCAAAAGAATAGGAAGTCTGAATTCACAATATTTATAAAACATTAGGAGAGAAATGCCCCGATTATCTACTGATTCTACAAATTCTGAGTATGTTTAATGGCATCTGGCAGACACCCTCATACAGAACAACTTACATTTTATACAACAGAGTGTTAAGGGTCTTGCTCAGTGGCAGCTTGTTGGACCTGGGGTTCAAACTCACAACCTTCCAACACCTTAACAACCTTCTAAACTACCCAATGAGTAAATTGTTAAGCCACTGAACATTTAAACAGACAAAATAAGCTTTTTCAGTTTTTGTGAAGTTGTGGGTCACAAGACAATGACCGCATTGTGAATGTAGTATGTCCAGATATATGGGTATCTATGCTACACATAAATACCGATCAGTACGTACTGAATCAAATTCGTCCGGATGACAGCGGTTCCTGTCGAAGTTTCTTCCTCGTGTCGTCTCAGGGAGTTTTTCCTCACCAACGTCGCCTCTGAAATGTTCATTATGGATAAATTCAAATTAAATTTTCTGATTTATATTTCTGAATGTATATATATTGAGAGTGTATATTATATTGCTATCCTAGCTGCTGGAAAAAAAAATCGAAAGCCCCCAGTGACATCAGAGTGGTACAAATCCACTAAATCTTTCCATGGGATAAAGAAAATACATCATCATGTAATAAATTAACAGCTGAATCAATGAGCACATTTAATTGGAGCCGAACTTGGTGGACCTGGGATTCAAACTCATGACCTTTTGGTCAGTAGTCCAACACCTTAAACACTAGTCTACCACATCCCCAGATGAAACTAATATAAAGCTCAAAGCACTATTTGTGGAGGTCATTTTCTTCTTCTGGGTCAAGTCCAGCAATCTGAACGTACTGACTGAACTGCAACATGAACCAAGAACCCAGCAGGCATGTTACTGATCACACAATTTATCATTAGCAACAAATGATAACATGTAGAACAGGAACGTGAACATAGAAGTACAAAAAAACCTAGTTTAACCACAAACCAACTCAAAAGAACACTAAGGAAGTAAACATGTACATTTCTGGTATTTATCGGCCCTTATCCAGAATAAGTCCTGAAGACTTTCGTCTACAGGAAAAGCACTAACTGTTACAAAGCACACACAATGGGGACTCCTGCCAAAAATATTAACATTTTTCTAACATATTAACATATTGGAACTTTAATATAAATGTCACACCAACATACTATGGCACAATAATGAAATACCAAGTGAAGATAATGATTTACTGAGTTGAAATAACAGCTTAGTAAGTGAAGGTAATGACATAGCAATTGTTATGGCTTTTGTAACTTTTGTTTGGTTAATCAATAATACTTTCTTTCTTTTTTCTTTCTTTCTTTCTTTCTTTCTTTCTTTCTTTCTTTCTTTCTTTAACTTAATAAATAAATAAATATATCTGTCTTGTTGTCTTTTGTCCTGCACTAAATCCTTGGCTCTGTCTTTGTTTTATGTAACACCATGTTCCTGGTCCTGGTGAAACATCGTCTCGTTTCAGTGTGTACTGCAACAGCTATATATGGTTGAAATGACAATAAAAGCTTGACTTGACATTCGTCAAAAGTCTTTATGAATGAGATGTTACTACGGAAACAATAACATAAACAAACAAATAACGAGATTTACATTTCTGTCATTTCTTAGACACCTTTATCATCCAGAGTGACATCCATACAACTGAGCAATTGAGGGATAAGGGCCTTGTTTAGAGGCCCAAAAGTGACAGCTTGGTGGACGTGGGATTTGAACTCACAACCATCTGATCAGTAGTTTAACACCTTAACCACACCCTGTAGGTTGCTAAGCTTACAACGCAATCTAACAGCGATGAATTGTTTACGAGCAGCTTGGTGGACGCGGAATTCGAACTCGCGGAATTCGAACTCACGACCTTCTGGTGGAATTCGAACTCATGATCAGTTTAATGTGCGTCAGAGACGACTTTTCCTTTAAACACGAAGGATCTGTGGAACGTCGCCGTGTTCCGGTTGATGGTTGCTGTATCCGAGTGAAACAGCAGAGGCGGTGAGGAGACCGACTGATCCTCACATTGACATTCAGAGGCTGCGCTGCTCCTGCTGCAAAATGGCGGCCGGTAGCGAAGCTGCAAGCGGCCATAGCCGCGGCTCAAGCGCTGTTCTCGAGACCTCTTTAGAACGGCGATTTCAAGGCGTCTCGAACACGATGGAGTCGATTCAAGGACTATCGACGTGGTGCATCGAGAACAAGAAATATCACAGTGTAATCGTGCGGACCTGGCTGAAGTGGGTGCGAAAATGTGAGTAGCGGTTTGGCTAACTAACCCGAGTTTAACAGCTAATGCTTAGCTTAGTATAGCATAGCATATAATGAATAGTGACTAGCAAGTTAGCAACTTAGTCAGCAATTTTTAAACAAATAAACATGACGGCATTTAGCTGTAGTGTTTGGATAATTTCACAAAATAAATAGCTATGAAGCTAACTATGTAATAATACTAATAGCAATAATAATAACAATAACAAGTTCTCTCTGCGCGTGCGTTGCTACTTTAGCCGGCTAACAGGACAAGCTACATGGCCGTTATAGCGTTTTTGTGCCTGCAGTGAGTTTTAGGTACCTGAAGTACCTTCACCTTAAACCCTGCACCTGTGTGGTGCTCTGCTGCATTAGCATGTTAGCTTGTGTGGTACAGCATTAGCATGTTAGCTTGTGTGGTACAGCATTAGCATGTTAGCTTGTCTTATATCTGTATTTATCATTTTTTATTACTATTCTGTGGATGAATTCCAGATTCCTCAGAATTAATAAGGCAACAAAGAGTAAAACTGCATACTTTATGTTCTTACATACGTTTTAGTTCGGAATAAAACCTTTTAGATTTCTTAAATTATTATTTCTTTTTGATATTTTCAGGTGAGGAAACCCTTTTTTTTTAGCACACGTGAAGAAGTTTGATTTAATATATTAAAGTATGACCTGGTGAGTTAATTAGTAATCTAGTCTGAGTAGTAGGGAAAGTTTCTGATCTTGTAGTAAAAGGTTTTCAAAAGTCTACATTCAGAAGGTCAGAATCTAAATTTCCGTCACTGTCAAATGTCAGGAACAAATGGTTATGACACAACTTGTTTTTAATAAACATGCATAACACGTTAAAATAAATAAAGTGCCTTTTGCATTCAAAAATACATTAATAACAAGCGCAAAAGTGGCAAACAATTCGTTTAAGTGTTAAAAGGCGTTTGTTTATGAACAAAACGCAACAAGAAATAGGCCAAAAGTAAGTAAACGCTAAGCTAGACTCTGATTAGACCTAAACTGCATTTTGTTTCCTTGTACATGTGTAATGACAAAGTTGAATTTAATCTAATCCATACGAAGACTTTAGCTGTCGTAGTTTTGCCGTCCCTCCTGTATTTTGTTCAAAATGTCTGTTTTGTTTCATAGTGATGTTTTGACATTTTCACTCTTACAACTCCAACCGTCTCGTAAACAAATCGAGCAGATCGGCAACTTTTGCTGGATGTCATGGCGACAGCGTCCACACTTAATACTGTAGACACGATTTAATGCTCTTGAAATACGAAATAGAGTCGGGTCCGGAAGCTTTTGTAGCATAATGTTAATAAATAAATATAAAAAGCTTTGTGCTTTATTCAGTAAAGAATGTCCTTTACAAACCTTGGACTTTTCCCACCAGTAAGCCTGAACTTTGCTGTGTGTTGTGTAGCAAGAGGTGGGATGTGTGTGTGTGTGTGTGTGTGTGTGTGTGTCCTGTGTGAAGCACATTAGTCAAGAAAATGTTTCCTTAGGGATTTATGTTAGTCATTAAAGCCATATTTGGGTTGGATTAGTATCAGCGGGACGTCTGAAAATTCAGATTGTTTTATTCATGTGACTTCAGTCCATTTGCAGATTCTGAAAGTACAGTTTCTAGGTGCCCTAAACATTGCAGTCTGACTTAACTATTTTTTTCACATCAGTGCACTGGTATGTTTTAATCCTGATTGAGAAAAATGTGTTTTTTGTTTGTTTGGTTTTTTTTCCAGATTATTTGAAATCTACACCAATTTTTTGAGTCTGATTGAAATCCCATTTTGATTAGTTTAGGTGTTTACATGGAGGCATTTCCATTTACCCCCCTGATTACTAAAAGATTAATTAGTTGCATGTAAACATTCCGAGTGATAAAATTATCACAATTCCAGACAGCACTAAAATATCCAGAGGCAGTGAGATTTTCTATAAACACGAATGTGAGTGTTGGATGTTCATATGATCGGCCTGCTGGATCACACCTTATGTAATGATTTTAATTTCTGTAAAAGTTAGCACGTGCTCGATGCTTTACATCCCAGACCAAGAATACGACTGAGTACATCTTCTAAAAACTTTTAGTTTTCTTAAGGAAGGAAGTGTTTAATATTTATGAGAGAGGCAACGATACATCCACGTCGAATACCTTCCCTCCAACATGAGGTGATTTTCTGTGCAGATAAGACTAAATAAACAGTAGGGGTAGGAAAAAAACAAACAGACATGGCCGCTCTGCATGCAACTAATATCACAGATTAGGGGCTGTTAAAATATAATAGAAAAGTAACCCAGGACCATATTGAAATTTGAATCCTGCCTGAACAGGGCTTAAGATGTGCAGTTATGTATTTATTTCTTTGGTTTGTTGACCCTTTTATTTCTTGTCCTCTTTTTTCTTCCTCCTCTTGTATTTGTTTGAGTCTCTTGATCTTTTTTTAGCTTGATTTTAACACGTTTTATTCACACCATGGCCAAAGTGTAAAAATAGTGGTTTCTGATTGGCTAACAGTGTGGTTTAATAATTTGTCTTTACACCACTAAGTACGATTTGTTTAAACCATTCCGGTGGTGCTTAACTAATCACTACACTGTGCGGCGCTTCCTTTCACTTACCTTTCCTCATCGCTATTGTTACACCAATGTTTATTTAATCTTTGTTTGCTGACAATTATTTAGTTAATCTCAAATGCAAGAAAGGATTATTATGGAACCAGTACGTCAGTAAGTTTTTAGTACACATCACCAGTCAGCTCTGTTGTCGCTGTGGTGATAAGGATGATGGCTGAAGTGACGCGATTCATCTGACAAAAAGCTGTAGCACACACACACACACACACACAGGTGTGCTGCTTTATTAATATCGGCCAATGTTTGTGTGCTGGCCGGAAGGGGTCAGGGTTGGAGAGGAAGAAGAAATGTGCGACTGCGTGAGGAACAGGAGCAACGTGAACAGTGCAGCGAGACCCGACTGTACAGATTAGTGATTAGTGATCTGTATCTTTGCTTTCACGATTGTTTAGAGATGGTTGTCTTTCTAGTTTTTAATTAAAAATCCATTTTTAAATGTACGACTGTAAAACATTCAGCTATTTCCTGCTCAGTGACTTTAAAAACACTGACTTGTGACAAGCTTGGTTTTGCTACGAAGCTTTCTGCTCTTGTCTTGATTGTCATCATGAGGGTCTTAAATCGATACCTCTAACCCAGGGGTGTCAAACATACAGCCCGCGGGCCGGAACCGGCATGCCAGGGAGTTCAGTTCGGCCCGGGGGATAAATCTGCAATATGAAAAAAAAAAAAATCTTTTTCATTTTCGGCGGAACTGCCAGCTGATGGTAGTACTGAGCTTCAGGGTCTGAGTGGCATTTTAATCAATAACTCCTGAGCTAAACACTGTTACTAAACAAATAACACCTATTTTCTCTCGTAGTAATGTAGAGAGGCAGCTACAACCGCGTTTTGCTAGTAACAGCATTTAGCTCAGGAGTTATTGATATCTGTGAATATGTGGCCAACTTCCCGCTCCTTCAGTTCTCTCCAGTGCTGGAAAGCTGATCCTATATTAACACGGGTCCTACTTCTTGCCTTATCGTAAGCCTTTCTTCGCTTTCTTACTTTGTTTTTATCCTCCGTGTCAATGTTAAAACCGCTTTCTGCTGATGTCACACATGCGCACTGAAAACTCTCTCCACCCATATTGACAAGCCCCGCCCCTTTCTGCTCATTGGCTACATGTTTGTTTAGATTTTTGTTTAGTTTGGTGGCCCAACGCAGTTTTCTGAAGCATTTCTCAAATATCAGAGACCCCACCTTTACATGAGATTCTAAAATTGGCTGCTACTCAGGACATAATGCCTGATATTGATGCACTTGTGCAGGCTAAAAGTTGCCAAGTTTCAGGGGCAAATTGATCAAATAAATTTGTTTACTTAAAAAATCATACATACTTGCGTATAAATTAACAATTTTTACAAAGATTTTCTTTTTAAAACAGCTGCCACTTAAGAGTCAATTCATGTATTCAGAATTGCTTCCCAGAATTGGAAATTGGATTTTAAACAGTTTCTATATTTTTGTTTGATTTATGTTAAAATGCAGGACAGTGTTTTTAAGTTCCACAAACCTGTGACTAAATGTTTTGCGCCATTGTACAATAACTGTTAAAGTTTTTATGCATAATGCACTTAAATAAATGTTAAACCGGGTAAAAGTGTTGTTGAAATTGCACACACTACTTAGGTTGTTCATAATATATTTTTGTAAAACTCATTTAATATAAAGATTTTTATAATTTACTTCTTTGCATTAATACAAAGAGTGCGTCAGTGGTCAGTAAACGCTCTAGTGTGCAGTTTAAGACATGGGGACGGACAAGGACGTGAGCTTCTAATGCAGAACAAGTCCATGTATTAGCCTGTAGACTTCTATTTTGTAAAATAAACCAATAAAATGAGGATTTCTAAGACCTGTTGTTAGTTATTAAAATCTCATGATTTTATTACTGTATGTACTGTTAGTCTTTCTGTTTATTACGTCTTCTATTTTGCCTCATTTGTTCAACCGATTCATCTCGTATCATTTTATTGAATGTGTTTTATTTCAGCAACATATAAAGTGCATCTACAGTCAAAAAAACCGTTCAGTCATTTGTGACTCTTTATTTTTAAACCTTAGCAGCAAAGAATTACCTTTGTAACAGCTGTTGTGCGCGTGGGTCGGTCTGTGTGCGTGCGTGCGCGTGGGTCGGTCTGTGTGCGTGCGTGCGTGCGCGTGGGTCGGTCTGTGTGCGTGCGTGCGTGCGTGCGCGTGGGTCGGTCTGTGTGCGTGTGTGCGTGCGTGCGTGCGCGTGGGTCGGTCTGTGTGCGTGTGTGCGTGCGTGCGTGCGCGTGGGTCGGTCTGTGTGCGTGCGTGCGTGCGCGTGGGTCGGTCTGTGTGCGTGCGTGCGTGCGTGCGCGTCGGTCGGTCTGTGTGCGTGCGTGCGTGCGCGTGGGTCGGTCTGTGTGCGTGCGTGCGTGCGTGCGTGCGTGCGTCGGTCTGTGTGCGTGCGTGCGCGTGGGTCGGTCTGTGTGCGTGCGTGCGTGCGCGTGGCTCGGTCTGTGTGCGTGTGTGCGTGCGTGCGCGTGGCTCGGTCTGTGTGTGTGTGTGTGTGCGTGTGTGCGTGCGTGCGCGTGGCTCGGTCTGTGTGCGTGTGTGCGTGCGTGCGCGTGGCTCGGTCTGTGTGCGTGCGTGCGTGCGTGCGTGCGCGTGGGTCGGTCTGTGTGCGTGCGTGCGCGTGGGTCGGTCTGTGTGCGTGCGTGCGCGTGGCTCGGTCTGTGTGCGTGCGTGCGTGCGCGTGGCTCGGTCTGTGTGCGTGCGTGCGTGCGTGCGCGTGGCTCGGTCTGTGTGCGTGCGTGCGTGTGTGCGTGCGCGCAGGTCGGTCTGTGTGCGTGTGTGCGTGCGCGCAGGTCGGTCTGTGTGCGTGTGTGCGTGCGCGCAGGTCGGTCTGTGTGCGTGTGTGCGTGCGCGCAGGTCGGTCTGTGTGCGTGTGTGCGTGCGCGCAGGTCGGTCTGTGTGCGTGCGTGCGCGTGGCTCGGTCTGTGTGCGTGCGCGCGTCGGTCTGTGTGCGTGCGCGCGGGTCGGTCTGTGTGCGTGCGCGCAGGTCGGTCTGTGTGCGTGCGCGCAGGTCGGTCTGTGTGCGTGCGCGCAGGTCGGTCTGTGTGCGTGCGCGCAGGTCGGTCTGTGTGCGTGTGTGCGTGCGCGCAGGTCGGTCTGTGTGCGTGTGCCGACCCGCGCGCGCGCACACAGACAGACCGACCCGCGCGCGCGCACACAGACAGACCGACCGACCTGCGCGCACACAGACAGACCGACCCGCGCGCGCGCACACAGACAGACCGACCCGCGCGCGCGCACACAGACAGACCGACCCGCGCGCGCGCACACAGACAGACCGACCCGCGCGCGCGCACACAGACAGACCGACCCGCGCGCGCGCACACAGACAGACCGACCCGCGCGCGCGCACACAGACAGACCGACCCGCACGCGCGCACACAGACAGACCGACCCGCGCGCGCGCACACAGACAGACCGACGGTGGGACGGTCTGTCGGGGTGTGTGTGCGCGCGGGTCGGTCTGTCGGGGTGTGTGTGTGCGTGCGCGGGTCGGTCTGTCGGGGTGTGTGTGTGCGTGCGCGGGTCGGTCTGTCGGGGTGTGTGTGTGCGTGCGCGGGTCGGTCTGTCGGGGTGTGTGTGTGCGTGCGCGGGTCGGTCTGTCGGGGTGTGCGTGTGCGGGTCGGTCTGTCGGGGTGTGCGTGTGCGTTGCGCAGGAGTCGGCGATTCTTGTCTGGGTGTGCGTAGTGCGGGTCGGTCTGTCCGGATAGGGTGTGCGTGTGCGGGTCCGGTGCTGTCGGGGTGTGCGTGTGCGTGGTCGGTCTGTAGGTCGGAGGGTGTGCGTGTGCGGGTCGGTCTGTCGGGGTGTGCGTGTGCGGGTCGGTCTGTCGGGGTGTGCGTGTGCGGGTCGGTCTGTCGGGGTGTGTGTGTGCGTGTGCGGGTCGGTCTGTCGGGGTGTGTGTGTGCGTGTGCGGGTCGGTCTGTCGGTGTGTGTGTGTGTGCGGGTCGGTCTGTCGGTGTGTGTGTGCGTGTGCGGGTCGGTCTGTCGGTGTGTGTGTGCGTGTGCGGGTCGGTCTGTCGGTGTGTGTGTGTGTGTGCGGGTCGGTCTGTCGGTGTGTGTGTGCGGGTCGGTCTGTCGGTGTGTGCGGGTCGGTCTGTCGGTGTGTGTGTGCGGGTCGGTCTGTCGGTGTGTGTGTGCGGGTCGGTCTGTCGGTGTGTGTGTGTGTGTGTGTGTGTGCGGGTCGGTCTGTCGGTGTGTGTGTGTGTGTGCGGGTCGGTCTGTCGGTGTGTGTGTGTGTGTGTGCGGGTCGGTCTGTCGGTGTGTGTGTGTGCGGGTCTGTTCGGTGATCGTGTGTTGTGGTGTCTGTCGGTGTGTGTGTGTGTGTGTGGGTCGGTCTGTCGGTGTGTGTGTGTGTGTGTGGGGGTCGGTCTGTCGGTGTGTGTGTGTGTGGGGGTCGGTCTGTCGGGGTGTGTGTGTGTGTGTGGGTCGGTCTGTCGGGGTGTGTGTGTGTGTGGGTGTGTGTGTCGGTGTGTGTGTGTGTGTGTGTGTGTGGGTCGGTCTGTCGGTGTGTGTGTGTGTGTGGGGGTCGGTCTGTCGGTGTGTGTGTGTGTGTGTGGGTCGGTCTGTCGGTGTGTGTGTGTGTGGGTCGCTCGGTCTGTGCGTGTGTGTGTGTGGGTCGGTCTGTCGGTGTGTGCGTGTGTGTGTCGTGTCGGTGTGTGTGTGTGTCTGTCGTGTGTGTGTGGTGTCTGTCGGTGTGTGTGTGTGTGTGGTGTCTGTCGTGTGTGTGTGTGGGGGTGTGTCTGTCGGTGTGTGTGTGTGTGTGTGTGCGGGTCGGTCTGTCGGTGTGTGTGTGTGTGTGTCTGTCGTGTGTGTGTGGTGTGTGTGTCTGTCGGTGTGTGTGTGTGTGTGCGGGTCTGTCTGTCTGTGTGTGTGTGTGGTGTGTGTCTGTCGTGTGTGTGTGTGTGTGTGGTGTGTCTGTCGTGTGTGTGTGTGTCGTGTGTGTGTGTGTCTGTCGGTGTGTGTGTGTGTCGTGTGTGTGTGTGCGTGTCGGTCTGTCGTGTGTGTGTGTGTCTGTGGTGTGTGTGTGTGTGTGTGTGTGTGTGTGTGTGTGTGTGCGGGTCGGTCTGTCGGTGTGTGTGTGTGTGTGTGTGTGTGTGTGTGTGTGTGTGAGTGTCTGTGTGTGTGTGGGTGTGTCTGTCGTGTGTGTGTGTGTGTCTGTCTGTGTGTGTGTGTGTGTCTGTCGGTGTGTGTGTGTGTCTGTCGTGTGTCGTGTGTGTGTGTGTCTGTGTGTGTGTGTGTGTGTGTCTGTCGTGTGTGTGTGTGTGTGTGTGTCGTCTGTCGTGTGTGTGTGTGTCTGTCGTGTGTGTGTGTGTGTGTGTGTCTGTCGTGTGTGTGTGTGTGTGTGTGTGTGTGTCGGTGTGTGTGTGTGTGTCTGTCTGTGTGTGTGTGTGTGGTCGTGTCTGTCGTGTGTGTGTGTGTGTGTTTGGTGTGTGTGTGTGTGTCTGTCGTGTTTTGTGTGTGTGTGTGTGTGTATGTCGTGTGTGTGTGTGTGTATGGTGTGTGTGTGTGTCTGTGTCGTGTGTGTGTGTGTGTCGGTCTGTCTGTGTGTGTGTGTGTGTGTGTGTGTGTGTGTGTGTGTGTGTGTGTGTGGTGTGTGTGTGTGTGTGTGTGTGTGTGTGTGTGTATGTGTGTGTGTGGTGCATCTCTGTGTGTGTGTGTGAGGTCTGTCTGTGTGTGTGTGTGGTCTGTGAGTTGTGTGTGTGTGTGTGTGCGTGAGTGTGTGTGTGTGTGTGTGAGTGTATGTGTGTGTGTGTTTGAGGTCTGTCTGTGTGTGTGTGGTCTGTGTGCGAGTGTGTGTGTGTGTGGTCTATGTGTGAGTGTGTGTGTGTGTACGTGTGTGGTGTGTGTGTGTGGTGCGTGTGTGTCTGTGTTTGGTGCGTGTGTGTCTGTGTCTGTGTGTGTGTGTCTGTCGTGTGTGTGTTGTGTGTGTGTGTGTCTGTCGTGTGTGTGTGTGTGTGTGTGTGTGTGGTGTCGTGTCTGTGTGTGTGTGTGTGTGTG